>NC_137954.1:15000-643580 GCF_963924665.1 Micromys minutus
CCTATCTGAAGACTTATCCAGTGTGATGATTTAAATAGGAATGGCAACCATAGGCTCAATTGTTTGACTGCTTGTCCCATAGGGAGTGGCACTAATAGGAGGTGTGGCCTTATTGGAATATATGTAGCCATGTTGGAGAAAGTTTGTCGCTGTGAAAGTGGGCTTTGAGGTCTTAATATATGTTCAAGCTACACTCAGTGTGGACACAGTCTCCTGCTGCTGCTTGCAGATCAAGATATAGAACTCTCAGCTCCTTCTCCAGCACCATGTCTGCATGGATGCTGCCATGCTTCCCACCTTGATGATAATGTACTCAACATCCAAAACTGTAAGGCAGCCCAATGAAATGCTTTTCTTCTAAAAGTTACCTTGGTCATGGTGTCTCTTCAGAGCAATAAAACCCTAACTAAGACACTAACTAAGATACAATAACTCCCCCTTTTGCCCAATTAGACTGTTCCATTAGTTTCTCCCCCCATTATTTATTTAATTATACTGCAAAAGAAAGAAAGATTGTGATGATTGAAATTTACATAGAGACTATCAAGGGTTTGATTTAGATAGTGTAGCCTGAATCCAAATCCTTATTCTGTGCCACTTTCTGCAACAGTAACATGTATGGGCACTTGCCTTTCTTGCCTATTTTCTCTCTTCAAGAGGAACAACATGAATCACTGTAGCCCAGCTTATGTCTGGTTAAAGGCAAAATGGAGAAAGTTTCAGTGCCTTGAATCTAGTGAGACTGGATAATTGCCTCACAGTTAATACATGAGGTAGCTTAGTTGTTAAAGAGTGTTTTTTTAAAAATAACTTATAATAAAGCTGATATGCAAGAATATTCTCTGACATCAGAATTTCTTACAAGGTTAAGAATTTCCTAGATTTTAAGTTCTTAGATTTAGGATTGATACTATTATATTTTGGACCACCAGGATGATTGTTAGTAATAATATTATTATAAAGTAATATTATCCTAATAGTTAGATTATATTAATCCTTATAAACAATCTCTGGTTATTCTAAATCATTAATTGTCCTTGTGAAATAATATTTACTTTCATACTTTCATTTCCATAAATGTAGTAAACTTGCTGTAGAACTAGTAACACCTAATGGTGAAAGAAAGATTCCTTTTGTATATAGATTTCTGTTTTTTTTGTGCACTATTTTAAATATGTCAAAATACAACAACAGTATGGTCATGTAAGAGATTAGGAATCAAACTGACTGGAGTTAAACTCCAATTTGGGCACTCACCAGTTATGGGGCTTAAATTACTAATCTGAAAAATATGGGGGTGATAGTAATTTTCCCCATAGTGCTATGAGATTTAATCTAACCCCTGTAAACCTCTTGTATTTTATTACTTCTAAGGAACAGTGGGTACTAGTAGCCATTGTTAACTTTTGTTCAATTAAATAAGGTTTTAGTGTTGTATAGAATGAAGCTTACCAAAGCATGGTATGTAAAACTGCACATATCAAATTTGTTATAAATAATAATCAGATTTATCTTATAAAATTATAATGTAAAAAAACACAGAAAATAGAAAGGGAAATAATGCCATGGTATTGTTAGAAGTGATTTAAAATTCTATCAGAAAATTAAGGAAACAGAAATTCATCTATTAAGGTGGCATACAGTTCATAATATGTTGCACATTTTGATAAGATACAATTCTTCCTAAATGTAATCTCTAAAATTAACTAAATCTGTTTTCCATGAGAAGAATTAGTTTGTGTTTGCATGTTCTTTTTTTTTTTTTCATTTAAACAGTGTCAGTATTGAGTGCACCCAGACATCAGATCTGCTTACACTGATTTCCTCTTTGTATCATGGGGTGTAAGAAATATAACAGATCTCAAAAGTTCGTATTCTTTGTTTTAAGAAAATTGATATATATATATATATATATATATATATATATATATATATATATATATATATATGAGTGTGTGTGTGTGTGTGTGTGTCTGTGTGTGTGTGTGTGTGTGTGTGTGTGTGTGTGTATGTGTGTGTGTGTGAATTGATAACAATGTATTCTTTGGAAAGTATTGATTTTTTTCAGTTAAATCTATTCCTTTGTTCAAGTTGACTAGACTCTGTTATCATAGGTTTAGAGAAATTAGAAAACTGCTGCTTAGTGTAAGTTGAAATATATAGAGAAAAGTATCTTAAAATGAGGACTCTATTATCTCATATTCATGAAGGCTTCTGAATATCTTCCATATCTTTTTATTGTTTGTTTAAGGAAATTTTCTCATACCCTGTGTCTTCACACTTTCTGTTCTCCTGTTTGAATAACTCTCTTCCTCAATGTAAGTAAACACACTAACTTTGGGGTTGTGATAATTTTGTATCATTGAGTTGAGTCATTTGGACAGTCTGTTTTGTAAATTAAATTTCAGGTTTAGGTGTGTACTGCTTACTAATATTAGAAGTAGTTATTTCGATTATTTTTAGTTATTTCTGGACAAGATAGCTACATTAGCAGTTTCTTTTGAAAGAACATTTTTTTCTTATGTGAAAATCCTAGAAAATTCTAGATTTCCAACAAGACTTTATTTTTGTCCAAGGTAGTTGTGACTCAGCTCTGAAAGGGATTTTTGAATGTGAAAGAATTGGTTTTAGCCTAGAGACAACATACCCTCTAGTCTATTCTTTTGTTTGGCAGGAAAGCTTTGTGTGTTATATATGTTTCTTTGGTCTGAGCTTCCTGCCCTCTAAGACTGTGCAGTTTCATTTGCAAATCAATTTTACAACATTATAGTTGTCTTGTAAATTAATACATAAAAGAAATGATACATTAAAGTAATGTTCTTAATCAAAGGAAAATCTGAGGGTCTGAAGTCCACATTTGGTTATATGTTAAAAATCAGATTTTCATTACTACACATGAATCTCTAATTTATTTGTATTGCTTATAAATTTTTAAAAAGGAGAGTAAATCTATTTATACCAGAATTCTAAAAATTTGTTTATAGTTTTTGCTTCATTATTTACTGCTACAATCTGAACCTGAGATCTGAGTTACCTGTTTTTCATTGTGAGCAATCAAAAGCCACAGAAAACTGACTCTGCTGTTTATTTATTTATTTATTTATTTATTTATTTATTTAAACGACTTTATTTTACAAAACAAAGATAAATGTACAGATTTTAAACATTTTTTGCTTAAAATTACACATTTTTGTCAGTACTGTTTTTTCAGATATTAAAATAATTTTTACATAAAACTATGTGAATATATTTTTAAGTCAGTACTTGATTTTTTCAAGGGCTTGACAGTATGCATTGAAAACCTAATAGTTACAATGAACGTAAAGTACATGAAAAACAAAATGCAACATGGAAATAGTCAAAGTCTTCTTGTTTTGTAAATATATATATTTTTTTGTTTTCTTTATTTCTTGGACTTCATACAGTCTGTGAGTTGTTTCTGGGGGAGTGAAAGCCTCTGGGGTTAGCATCCCAATATCAGTGACTGCATATTATGTCTGTTCTTTTGTGACTGGGTTATCTCACTCAGGATGATATTCTCTAGATGCAGCCATTTTCTTAAGAATTTGGTTAAGTCATTGTTTCTGGTGGCTGAGTAGTATTCCATTGTGTAAATGTACCACAATTTTTGTATCCATTCATCTTCTGAAGGACATCTGGGTTCTTTCCAGCTTCTGGCTATTATAAATAGAGCGAATATGAACATTGTGGTGCATATATCTTTGTTGTGTATTAAAGTGTCTCTGGGGTATATGCCCAGAAGTTGAATAGCTGGGTCTTCAGGTAGTACTATATCCAATTTTTTGAGGTATCGCCAGACTGACTTCCAGAGTGGCCGTACCAGTTTACAACCCCACCAACAGTGGAGAAGTATTCCTCTTTCTCCACATTCTCACAAGCATCTGCTGTCATCTTAATTTTTGATCTTGGCCAATCTGACTAGTGTGAGGTGAAATTTCAGGGTTGTTTTTATTTGCATTTCCCTAATAGTTAATGATGTCAAGCACTTCCTTAGATGCTTCTCAGCCATTTGATATTCCTCGATTGAGAATTTTTGTTTAGCTCTGTACACCATTTTTTAATAGGGTCGTTTGATTCTCTGGTGTCTGCTTCTTGAGTTCTTGTATACCTTGGATATTGGGCCTCTATCTGATGTGGTGTTGGTAAAAATCCTTTGCTGTCTGTTGGCTGCTGTTTTGTTTTCTTGACAGTGTCCTTAGCCTAACAAAAACTTTGCAATGTCATTAAGTCCCATTTGTTAATCTTTGACCTTAGAGCTTGAGCCATTGGTGTTTTGTTCAGGAAATTTTCTCCTGTGCCTATGTGTTCTAAGGTTTTCCCTATTTTCTCATCTAATAGTTTCAGTGTATCTGGTTTAATGTGGAAATCTTTGATCCACTTACACTTGGGCTTTGTACAAGGAGATAAGAAAGGGTCTATTTTCATTCTTTTGCATGCTGAGTGCCAGTTGGACCAGCACCATTTGTTGAATAGGCTGTCCTTTTTCCATTGAATGTTTACTGCTCCTTTGTCAAAAATCAGGTGACCATATACATGAGGGCTCATTTCTGGATCTTCTATTCTATTCCATTGATCCACATGCCTATTTCTGTACCAGTACCATGCAGTTTTCAGCACAATTGCCTTGTAATATAGCTTGAGGTCAGGGATATTGATTCCCACAGATGTTTTTTTGTTGTTGAGGATGGATTTAGCTATTTTAGGTCTTTTGTTATTCCATATGAAATTGCACATTGATCTTTCCAGTTCCATGAAGAACTGGGTTGGAATTTTGATGGGGATTGCATTGAATCAGTAGACGGCTTTTGGTAGGATGGCCATTTTTAAGATGTTGATCTTTCCAATCCATGAGCATGGGAGATCTTTCCATTTTCTAAGATCCTCCTCAATTTCTTTCTTTAGAGGTTTGAAGTTCTTCTTGTACAGGTCCTTCACTTACTTATTTAGAGTCACCCCAAGGTATTTCATAGTTTTTGTGACGATTGTGAAGGGTACCTTTTCCCTAATTTCTTTCTCCACATGTTTGTCCTTTGAGTATAGGAAGGCTACTGATTTGTTTGAGTTAATTTTGTATCCAGCCACTTTGCTGAACTTGTTTATCAGCTGTAGAAGTTCTCTGGTGGAATTTTGGGGTCACTTAAATACACTATCATGTCATCGGCAAAGAGTGATGTTTTTATCTCTTCCTTACCAATTTGTATCCCCTTGATCTCCTTTTGCTGTCTAATTGCTCCAGCCAGGACTTCCAGTACTATGTTGAATAGGTAGGGGGAGAGCGGGCAGCCTTGTCGAGTCCCTGATTTTAGTGGGCTTGCTTCTAGTTTCTTGCCATTAAGTTTGATGTTGGCTGTTGGTTTGCTGTATATTGCTTTATTTTGTTTAAGTATGGACCTTGGATTCCTGTTCTTTCCAGGACTTTTAACATGAAGGGGTGTTGAATATTGTCAAAGGCTTTCTCAGCATCTAGTGAGATGGCCATGTGATTTTGTTCTTTGAGTTTGTTTATATGGTGGATTACATTGATGCATTTCCTTATATTAAACCATCCCTGCATCCCAGGGATGAAGCCTACTTGGTCATGATGAATGATCATTTTGATGTGTTATTAGATTCGGTTTGCAAGGATTTTGTTGAGTATTTTTGCATCAATGTTTATAAGTGAGATTGGTCTGAAGTTCTCTTTCCTTGTAGGGTCTTTGTGTGGTTTAGGTAGGAGGGTTATTGTAGCCTCAAAACATGAGTTAGGTAGTATTCCATCTGATTCTATCTTTTGGAATAGTTTGGAGAGTATTGGTGTTATATCTGCAATAAATGTCTAATAAAATTCTGCACTGAACCTGTCTGGACCTGGGCTTTTTTTGGTTGGAAGGCTGTTGATGACTTCTTCCATTTCTTTAGGTGTTATAGGGTTATTTAGATGGTTTACTTCATCCTGGTTTAACTTTAGGATCTTATATCTATCCAGGAATTTGTCCATTTCCTCCAGCATTTCCAATTTTGTGGAGTATAAGTTTTTGTATTAGGATCTGATGATTTCTTGAATTTCCTCAGTTTCAGTTGTTATGTCTCCACTTAATATATATGCTCTAAATAAAAAAGCACCCACATTCATAAAAGAAACCCTACAAATGCTCAAAAAATACATTTCACCCCACACAATAATAGTGGGAGACTTTAATACCCCACTCTCACCAATGGACAGATCATGGAAACAGAAACTGAACAAGGACACTAAAAAGCTAGCAGAGTCATTAAACCAACTAGAATTAATAGATATATACAGAACATATCACGCTAAAGTAAAAGAATACATCTTCTTCTCAACACCCCATGGCATCTTCTCCAAAATTGACCACATAATTGGACACAGAATGAGCCTCAATCGTTATAAGAAGATTGAAATACTCCCATGCATCCTCTCAGATCACCATGGTCTAAGGCTGGTCTTTAACAACAACAAAGACAACAAAAAACCTACGTACACATGGAAACTAAACAATGCTCTGTTAAACAATAGCAGGGTCAAAGAAGAAATAAAGAAAGAAATTAAGGATTTTCTAGAATTCAACGAAAACAAAAACACAACATACCCAAACCTATGGGATGCAATGAAAGCAGTATTACGAGGAAAACTCATAGCCCTAAGTGCTTCCAAAAAGAAACTGGAGAGAGGTTACATCAGCAACCTGACAGCACATCTAAAAGCCCTAGAACAAAAGGAAGCAGATATACTCAAAAAGAGTAGACGGCAAGAAATAATCAAAATTAGGGCAGAAATAGACCAAATAGAAACAAAAAGAACCATTGAAAAGATCAACAAAACCAAGAGTTGGTTCTTTGAGAAAATCAACAAGATTGATAAACCCCTAGCTAGACTAACTAGAGGGCAAAGAGAGAGTATCCAAATTAACAAAATCAGAAAGTGTCGGGCGCCGCCCTACATGCCATTGCAAGATGGCGCTGGTTTCCGTTAAGGAACAACGGTAAATAACCAGAGCATGCCCGCCTAAAGCCTAGCCACGCCCCTAGACCCGGGTGCTCGCTTCTGACATCACATCGCATGATTTGGCCCTAGCCCATCAGGAGGCACCACGTCCGAGGCGAGACAAAACCCCTATATAAGGGGAGGGTTTGGTGCACTCAGTGTCTCCGCTTTGTATAGCTTTGGCTCTCCCTCTCAAGAGTTATTAAAGCTTGCTACAGAAGGATCCTGTGTGTGCCGCGTCGTTCTTGCGGGCGAGACGACTTGCGCGGGACATCTGGTGCCGAAACCCGGGAAAATTTTGACCAGACCATCGTCCGCACCTCCGGAGACCCCCGTGGCGGGGTGGATTCAGAACTGTAGCGCAGACTACGCTTCAGAAAGGTATGTCAGATTTTTCTCCTCTCTCTCATTTATTGGGTCTCTCCGGTTCGTTAGTAGGTCTCCCAGAGGGGATAGTTGGACTTGTTCTTGTTCTTTTGTTCTTCATCCTCACCTCCTACCTCTGTGAACATCGGCGGTGGTGTTGAGGGTTTGCTATCAAGGCAGGTCAGACTGGCGTAGATAAGCAGCTCTGCCCACCACCCCGCGGCACCTCTTAAGTCTCCCGTAGATAAGGGAGCCTCGAGCGAAGATTACTTTCGATTTCTTCGCAAACATAAGTCGGGAGTAGATCAGCCGCTGTTTTGTGCCAAGACCTATTGAGGATGACATAAAGCGGACGTAGATAAGCCGTCGTCACTCTTCCCCATTATGGGGGCTGCTCACTCTGTGGAAATGGTAAAAAACTGCCTGGAGGATGAGGCCTGCGAGGAGGTTAAAAGAGAGGGACAGATGGTCCTAGAAACTGTGCAAGATGGCATGTCAGAATCTGAACGTAGTGAGAGGATGGGTGCGCGCGCCAAAACATATCCCCCTAGACATATAAGTGAAAAAGGCCCTCCCGCAGACCCGAAGATAGGGCGGGAGAGAAGACTGGGCCCCAGGCCCTTCTCACCTGATAGAGGGTCCGACTCATGGTGGGAACCTGTTGCCCGGCCTCGTTTTAAGACAGGCCTCATTTATCCAACACAAGAACTTGCGGCGCTTCGCGTCAGCACCCCTAGAGATTCCTCTGAAGAGGAGGATGAAAGGTTAGATGCAGAAGAGGAAGCAGATCTAGAAGAAGAAGCTGCACGATATGAAGGAGAAAGATATCACCCTGATGAGCGGTGGCACAGGAACCTTGCTACCAACCGGGCGCCGCGTTCAGGGCCTGAACCACGAGCTCAAGTAAAGGCTTCCCCCCGGCCAGCCTCGGTGGCCCCTACGGCCCCGCCGGCTCCGCCGCCCTACGAGACCCGCCCCAAGGCTGTTTCGCGCCTTACAGACAAAGTCCGCCATCAGCTCAGCCTTGCTTTCCCGGTTTTTGAGAGTCCTGACGATGCCAGAGTTTATGCCCCTGTTGAATTTAACCAATTAAAAGAGCTTGCAAAATCAGTAAGGGAATATGGTCCCAATGCCAATTTCACAATCATGCAGTTGGAGCGACTGGCATTAAATGCCTTAACACCCGCTGATTGGCAAACCATCGCTAAGGCTGCCCTCCCTAGTATGGGTCAGTATATGGAATGGAAGGCATTGTGGCATGAGGCAGCGCAAAGTCAGGCGCGGGCTAATGCTTCCGCGCTTACAGCTGAACAAAGGGATTGGACCTTCTTACCGGGCAGGGCCGCTTTTCGGCAGATCAGGCAAATTATCCATGGGGAGCCTACGCCCAGGTGTCTGGTACGGCCATCAGGGCGTGGAAGGCGTTAAATAAGAAAGGGGAAGGAGGCAACCAGCTCACAAAAATTCTCCAAGGCCCCCAAGAACCTTTTTCGGACTATGTGGCACGAATGATGGATGCCGCGGGCAAAATTTTTGGAGACCCTGATGCCGTGGGTCCTTTTCTAGAACAGTTAATTTATGAACAAGCCTCCCAAGAATGCAAAAATGCCATAGCCCCTAGAAAAAATAAGGGCCTACAAGATTGGCTTAGAATCTGTAGAGACATTGGCAGCCCTTTGAGTAATACAGGACTTGCTGCCGCCATCCTACAGGCGCAGAGGCGGCCTCCCCCTGCTGGGCGAGAACGCACTTGCTTTAATTGCAAAAGGCCTGGACATCTGGCAAGAGACTGTCAAGAGCCAAAGAAAGAACGTAAGGCTCCTACATTGTGCTCCAGATGTCAAAAGGGTTATCATACGGCCAATCAATGTAGATCGGTCAGAGATTTGAGGGGCAACCTCTTACCACCCCTTCAAAACTCAGCCAATGAGGAGCCAAAAAACGGGCCAGTGGGCCCCCGGTTCCGGGGCCCGCAAAAATACGGAACTCCGTTTGTCAAGGCCCAATCTCTATCCAAGGGGAGCCCACAGCCGGACACTCAAGAATGGACTTGCGTGCCGCCTCCTCAATCTTATTAATGCCTCAGATGGGGGTGTGCCCAGTCCCTGCACAACCACTACACCCCCCTTTGCCCAAAGATACGGTGGGCCTGATTATTGGCCTTGGTGCACTTACTGCCCGCGGACTAATTGTTTACCCAGGAATTATTGATAATCAACATGTCCCTGAGATCCAAATTTTGTGTGCAAGCCCCCAGGGGGTGTTTTCTGTACAAAAGGGGGACCGTATAGCCCAAGTTTTACTGTTCCCCGCCCCCGGAGAACCTATACAAAAGAGTAAAAACCAGATGGGGTCCTCTGGGACAGACTCAGCCTACTTAACATTAACCTTAGGAACTCGCCCACGCCTGACATTAACCATTTGTGGCAAAAGCTTCGAGGGCATTTTAGATACAGGGGCAGACAAGAGCATCATTTCTTCCCATTGGTGGCCAAAAAGATGGCCCCTCACTAAGTCATCTCATTCCCTTCAAGGGCTAGGGTATCAATCCAGTCCAGACATGAGCACTGAAGCCCTGGTCTGGAAAACGGCTGAAGGAGAAACGGGGACATTTACCCCATATGTGTTGCCATTGCCAGTTAACCTCTGGGGTCGAGATGTTATGACTGACTTAGGGCTAACTCTTACAAATGAGTATTCGCCCCATGTGAGAGACATGATGGAAAAACATGGATATCAAGAGGGATCTGGTTTAGGAAAATATGAACAAGGAGACCCACGCCCCGTTTCTCCACGGACACACACTGATAAAACAGGTCTGGGTTTTTCCTAGGTGCCACTGGGGCAACACGACCCATTCCGTGGAATACAGAGGATCCGGTGTGGGTTCCCCAGTGGCCTCTTACCTCTGAAAAATTAACGGCAGCAATAGACATTGTAGAAAACCAACTTGCTCAGGGAAACATCGAGCCCTCTACTTCCCCGTGGAATACCCCCATATTCGTCATCAGAAAAAGATCTGGAAAATGGCGTCTCCTCCATGATCTGAGGGCCGGAGTGCTGCTGACAGGCACTGCTGCGAGCCAAAAAGTCCAAAAGAAATGGTAAAATGGAAAGATGTCCTATCTAACAAATGGAAAGGCCCGGATCCTATCCTTATAAGATCCAGGGGAGCTGTTTGTGTTTTCCCACAGACTGAAGAAAATCCACTCTGGGTCCCAGAGCGATTAACACGCACAATCACCCAGGAAGATGACTGTCCTCCGGCTTCTGCTGATGACAACGCTGGCGGGAATGTCTGCTCATGAGTATCGATGGGGGATAATGTCAACTTTCCCTTTTCCCATGCCGGTGATGTATAATGCCCAAATTGTCCCTCGGTTCTTTACTACAGATAGAGAACTAGGTTTGCCCTTTCTTCCCTGGGATTCACAGATAGAAAGGGTCATAGACAATAGAACTCATTATCTCCCTGGGAGCTTATGTTTTGTCCTTAATTCAACAACCTCTGGGTGCCTGGGGCTGCATGTTCAGTCTGTGTCTAATATTGTTAATGGTTGGGATAATAAGACCCATTGGGGCCAGATCTTCTATACAGAGCTTACTGGAACCTGGCCCCGCTCAAGCTATTCAGAAAACTTAAAGCAGCCAAAGTTAGCCCCGTTTTGCCGAGCAAAAAAAAAAAAAAGACATGCGCCATATCTTACCCTGGTCGGGGTGCCAGTCGCGCATGGTAGGCGAGGTCGGCCCATATTTTTCCCTGTCCCCGCTCTTGTCAGATAACACAGGAAATGTGGTTAGCCTTAATGGTAAAGAAAACACAGGAGCCTCTGGTAGCCCATTTGATCTCTGGATCCTTTGTGGTTCTAACGGTAGCTGTTCAGACTTAACCCCGATGGCTATGATTTTGGGAGGTCGGGTGGGAAAAGGGAGTCTGATGTTCCCCAATAGCAGAGATAATAAAGCCAGCATTGGGGCCAGATCTTCTACCCACACAGAAAAGACCTTTTCCCCCACTCCTGTGTGTGTTTGGTCCCCCTTTTTATGGATTTTGAGTAATACATCATTTAATGAAAGCTTTTCTGAGCTTGATTATAGAATTCACTCCTGTTATTATGCTCTCTGTTGGAATGCTTCCGAGTTTTCCTTTGCCTTGGTGGCTCGTCTGCCAAGGTTTGTCCCCGTCCCTGTAGAAGCCCAGAGCTCTTTGACCCTCTTCAGAGAAAAAAAGAGACTTTGGAATTTCAGCCCTGATTGTGGGCATCATTGCTGCCACAGCCGTGGCTGCCTCTGTAACTGCTTCTGCCCTGGCGTTGTCCGGCACAGTACAAGCCGCAGCCACCATTAATGAACTTTCCTCCACTGTAACTACAGCCATGGAGGCTGGGCATTTGGCTTATACCCAAATCCAAGGAGGACTACTGATAGTCAACCAGCGTATAGATCTGGTGCAAGAACAGATAGATGTACTGTGGCAGATTGCTCAACTGGGGTGTGAAAACCGCCTGCCCGGACTGTGTGTGACCTCGGTCCAATATGAAAAATTTACTAAAGCTGCTAATCTTTCTAAGGCTTTGTCTCAGCACATTTTGCAGAACTGGTCGGTGGAGTTTGACCAGACCCTGAGAGAACTTCGCACGGCCATCCTGCAGATTAACTCCACACGCCTTGATTTATTGCTGACCGAAGGATTCGTGCCCTGGATTTCATCTGCGCTGTCCTACTTTAAGGAATGGGTGGGGGTGGGTTTGTTCGGGGTTTTGTTTAGCCTTGGACTTGTGTTTATTCTTTGGTTGCTTTGCAAATTTTACAATCAAACAAAAAGAGATAAGATGATGATGACTCAGGCGCTTGTCGCCCTAGAACAGGGAGCTTCGGCAGGCGTTTGGCTCGCGGCTCTGAAACAGTAGGCAGCCGGTCGCCGGCCTGATAGCTCTTGCACCCTCTGTGTCCTTAGACACACTGCACGAGGATGAGTGTCAGGCTTGAGCAGCCCAAGAGGGTTGTAGAGCAAAGGGCATCGCACAGAGAAGTCGCCCCCGCCTTCTCTGGGAGACAAGCCTTCTTGCAGAGGGTTGCCTGCCCCAGTGTCCCTCCCTCACAAAACGGCAGAGAGACCAGTCAGGGCCCTGTTAGGGTAACGTCAACAACCCTGACGGGGTGCTTGTACATAGTCTTGACCGCACGCAACTAATTGTGCGCCATGATCATTCGAGGAGAATGGCCTCTATCTCCACCCTCCGTTTTTTGGGTGTCCGGCTGGCCTTGTAATAAATAATAAAGGGGGAGATGTGGGGCGCCGCCCTACATGCCATTGCAAGATGGCGCTGGTTTCCGTTAAGGAACAACGGTAAATAACCAGAGCATGCCCGCCTAAAGCCTAGCCACGCCCCTAGACCCGGGTGCTCGCTTCTGACATCACATCGCATGATTTGGCCCTAGCCCATCAGGAGGCGCCACGTCCGAGGCAAAACCCCTATATAAGGGGAGGGTTTGGTGCACTCAGTGTCTCCACTTTGTATAGCTTTGGCTCTCCCTCTCAAGAGTTATTAAAGCTTGCTACAGAAGGATCCTGTGTGTGCCGCGTCGTTCTTGCGGGCCAGACGACTTGCGCGGGACAAGAAAGGAAAGTGGCGACATAACAACTGAAACTGAGGAAATTCAAGAAATCATCAGATCCTACTACAAAACTTATACTCCACAAAATTGAAAAATCTGGAGGTAATGGACGTTTTCCTAGACAGATACAAGGTCCCAAAGTTAAACCAGGACCAAGTAAACCATCTAAATAACCCTATAACACCTAAAGAAATAGAAGAAGTCATCAAAAGCCTCCCAACCAAGAAAAGCCCAGGACCAGACGGGTTCATTGCAGAATTTTATCAGACATTTATTGGGGATATAACACCAATACTCGCCAAACTATTTCAAAAGATAGAATCAGATGGAATATTACCCAACTCATTTTTTGAGGCTACAATAACCCTCGTACCTAAACCACACAAAGATCCTACAAGGAAAGAGAACTTCAGACCAATCTCACTTATGAACATTGATGCAAAAATACTCAACAAAATCCTTGGAAACCGAATCCAAGAACACATCAAAACGATCATTCATCATGACAAAGTAGGCTTCATCCTTGGGATGCAGGGATGGTTTAACATAAGGAAATCCATCAACGTAATCCACCATATAAACAAACTCAAAGATCAAAATCACATGGTCATCTCACTAGACGCTGAGAAAGCATTCGACAAAATCCAACACCCCTTGATGTTAAAAGTCCTGGAAAGAACAGGAATCCAAGGCCCGTACTTAAACATAATAAAAGCAATATACAGCAAACCAACAGCCAACATCAAACTTAATGGCGAGAAACTTGAAGCAATCGCACTAAAATCAGGGACACGACAAGGCTGCCCACTCTCCCCCTACCTATTTAACATAGTACTGGAAGTCCTGGCTGGAGCAATTAGACAGCAAAAGGAGATCAAGGGGATACAAATCTGAAAGGAAGAGATAAAAACATCACTCTTTGCCGATGACATGACAGCGCACTTGAGTGACCCCAAAAATTCCACCAGAGAACTCCTACAGCTGATAAACAAGTTCAGCAAAGTGGCTGGATACAAAATTAACTCAAACAAATCAGTAGCCTTTCTGTACTCAAAGGACAAACATGTGGAGAAAGAAATTAGGGAAAAGTACCCTTCACCATCGTTACAAAAACTATGAAATACCTTGGTGTGACTCTAACTAAGCAAGTGAAGGACCTGTATGACAAGAACTTCAAACCTCTAAAGAAGGAAATTGAGGAGGATCTCAGAAAATGGAAAGATCTCCCATGCTCATGGATTGGAAAATCAACATCTTAAAAATGGCCATCCTACCAAAAGCAATCTACAGATTCAATGCAATCCCCATCAAAATTCCAACCCAGTTCTTCATGGAATTGGAAAGATCAATGTGCAATTTTATATGGAATATCAATAGACCTAGAATAGCCAAATCCATCCTCAACAACAAAAAAACATCTGCGGGAATCACTACCCCTGACCTCAAGCTATATTACAAGGCAATTGTGCTGAAAACTGCATGGTACTGGTACAGAAATAGGCATGTGGATCAATGGAATAGAATAGAAGATCCAGAAATGAGCCCTCATGTATATGGTCACCTGATTTTTGACAAAGGAGCAGTAAACATTCAATGGAAAAAGGACAGCCTATTCAACAAATGGTGCTGGTCCAACTGGCACTCAGCATGCAAAAGAATGAAAATAGACCCTTTCTTATCTCCTTGTACAAAGCTCAAGTGTAAGTGGATCAAAGATCTCCACATTAAACCAGATACACTGAAACTATTAGATGAGAAAGTAGGGAAAACCTTAGAACACATAGGCACAGGAGAAAATTTCCTGAACAAAACACCAATGGCTCAAGCTCTAAGGTCAAAGATTAACAAATGGGACTTAATGAGATTGCAAAGTTTCTGTAAGGCTAAGGACATAGTCAAGAAAACAAAACGGCAACCAACACAATGGGAAAAGATCTTTACCAATACCACATCTGATAGAGGCCTAATATCCAAGGTGTACAAGGAACTCAAAAAGCTTGACACCAGAGAATCAAATAACCCTATTCAAAAATGGGGTACAGAGCTAAACAAAACGTTTTCAGTTGAGGAACACCGAATGGCCGAGAAACATCTGAGGAAGTGCTTGACATCCTTAGCCATCAGGGAAAAGCAAATCAAAACAACCCTGAGATTCCAACTCACACCAGTCAGATTGGCAAGATCCAAAACTCAGATGACAACAGATGCTGGCAAGACTACAGAGAAAGAGGAACACTTCTCCACTGTTGGTGGGGTTGCAAGCTAATACAACCATTCTGGAAATCTGTCTGGCAATACCTCAGAAAATTGGATACAGTACTACCTGAAGACCCAGCTATTCCACTTCTGGGCATATACCCTAGAGACACTTTAATACACAACCAAGATATATGCACCACAATGTTCATAGCGGCTCTATTTATAATAGCCAGAAGCTGGAAGGAACCCAGATGTCCTTCAGAAGACGAATGGATACAAAAATTGTGGTACATATACACAATGGAATACTACTCAGCCACCAGTAACAATGACTCAACCAAATTCTTAAGAAAATGGCTGCATCTAGAGAATATCATCCTGAGTGAGATAACCCAGTCACAAAAGAACAGACATATTATGCAGTCACTGATAGTGGGATGCTAACCCCAGAGGCTTGCACTCCCCCAGAAACAACTCACAGACTGTATGAAGTCCAAGAAATAAAGAAAACAAAACAAAACAAAAATAAATAAAAAAATAAAAAAAAATAAGAAACTATTTAATCGGTTTGTGTTTAAATATTTTATATAGATGTTATGTTTTTTTAAAAATAAAATAAATATGTTTTATGGATTAAAAAAAAAAAACAATGTGTTCCTAGAAGAAGAAAAATGTTTCTTAAACCTGTATTTACACACACACACACACATATGTGTGTGTGTGTGTGTGTGTATTAAAATTAATAAATTTTAAAAAGCCACCACCAACAACAAATGAAATTGTATGATGTTGATGCTGTATTTATTTCAGTATCCCAGCACTCTGAAGGTTGAGGACAAAGGAATTCAACAAATTTTAGGCCAGCCTTCACTAAAATGAGAGTTGACAAATAGTCCATACTCAACAAAATGAAACTGAAAATAAAATCAAAATCTGACAAACAGAGCTCTATGTGAAATCTTTGATTTCAAGAAAAGACCTGTTTCTTTGAAGTGAAAAGGATTTGTTTAAGCTATTGTTAACATCATGGGCATCTGATAGCCAGACCAGGACCTCAACAGCCAAAATGTATAGAACTGTACTACACAGATACTGAAGGAAGGAAACAGTCCCTAGAGCAACAGATATAAGGAATCAAAAAGGAAGAATTGTATTTAATAATGATGAAACATTATCATACAAAATTACCCCTTTTCTGTAAAAATTGAAAATAAATTAGAAAATAAAATGAAAAAATATTTTTCCATACATTGAAAATGAGTTTATTTAAAAATATAAAACTTAAAATAACATATAGTGTTATCAGATTTACAAATATGTGATAGGAAACATTCACATACTAGGCAGAGGGCCTTTCATCTGTACCAAATTCTACGGAATATGAGTGTCCCATCCTGTTTTAGTCAGTTTGGTCTGCTCTAACAAAGAGCACAGGCTGGCTGAGGGCCTTCATCTTATGGCGATATGTTTCTTCCAGTGCTGGAACTGTGGAACCCATTATTAAGATGCTTTCCTGGAGAGGGCTCTTATCTTCTTGAGTTTTATGGCAGACAAGATGGCAAACAAGCTCTGTTTTCTCTTTTTGCAAGTATACTCTACTCAAAGACCTTAATCTAAATAAATGACCTCCCTTGCCTCCATCCTTTGATATCTTTATTTTGAGGGACAGTGCACCAGTATATAACTCAGAGACTTAATTTATCTCAGAATACATTTCTTCTTTTTTTTTTTTTTAGACTTAAGACAGGTAAATGCTTTATTACTAAAAGGCAACCCTAAGTATCTTGCAAGACCAAGTCTTGTCCCTGACAATGCTCTTTACCAACACTCTTTCTATGTCAGCTACCTTCAAAAGAGAACCAGAAGTGAACAGCTTCTGACAGATACATAATGTGTACATAGAGACACACACAAAATAATTCAATGTAAAATATTTAAACTATATATAAATGAATGTTTCCCACTTAGTCATTAGTAGAAAACACATACTTCCAATCTTGATTCCACTTGACCCATTTTATCTTCTCCTTCTTCCCTCCTTTCCTTTTACTTTTTCTCTCTGAGAAGATACTCAGTCAATCCTATTTTCTGATTTCTCATTATTTGTAGAGGTGTTTGCTGCTACTTTCTTTTTTTTAAAACTTTATTTTAAAAAACAAAGATAAAAGAAAAAATTTTAAACATTTTTGCATAAATGTATACAAATACAATTGTGTCAGTGCTTGGCTTGTTTTTCTTTTTTTTAAGGTTTGATACTCTGCATTAAGGTCTTACTAGTTACAATGAGCAAAAAGTACATGTAAAACAGGATATAACCTGGAATTAGTCAACGTTTTCTTGGTGTGTAAGGATTGAGCATGACGTTTTTTTGTTTAGTTTTTTTTTTTTTTTTTCTTTTTTTCTTGAACTTCACAGAGTCTGTGAGTTGTTTCTGGGCAGTCCGAGTATCTAGGGTCCGAGCATCCCACTATCAGTGACTGCATATTATGTCTGTTCTTTTGTGACTGGGTTATCTCACTCAGGATGATATTCTCTAGATGCAACCATTTTCTTAAGAATTTGGTTAAGTCATTGTTTCTGATGGCTGAGTAGTAATCCATTGTGTAAATGTACCACAATTTTTGTATCCATTCATCTACTGAAGGACATCTGGGTTCTTTCCAGCTTCTGGCTATTATAAATAGAGCTGCTATGAACATTGTGGTGCATGTATCTTTGTTGTATATTGAAGTGTCTCTGGGGTATATGCCCAGAAGTGGAATAGCTGGATCTTCAGGTAGTACTATGTCCAATTTTCTGAGGAATCACCAGACTGATATCCAGAGTGGTTGTATCAGTTTACAACCCCACCAACAGTGGAGAAGTGTTTCTCTTTCTCTGCAACCTCGCCAGCATCTGCTGTCATCTGAGTTTTGGATCTTGGCCAATCTGACTGGTGTGAGTTGGAATCTCAGGGTTGTTTTGATTTGCATTTCTCTGATGGCTAAGGATGTCAAGCACTTCCTTAGATATTTCTCAGCCATTCGATATTCCTCAATTAAGAACATTTTGTTTAGCTCTGTATCCCATTTTTTAAATAGGGTTGTTTGATTCTCTGGTGTCTAGCTTTTTGAGTTCTTTGTATACCTTGAATATTAGGCCTCTATCTGATGTGGAGTTAGTAAAGATCTTTTCCCATTCTGTTGGCTGCCATTTTGTTTTCTTGACAATGTCCTCATCCTTAAAGAAACTTTGCAACAGAGGTCCCAATCCTGGGTTTCTGGTCTCCGGATCAGGCAGGGCAGGGGTGCGCTTTCCGTGTGTATTCGGCAGAGATCTCTCTGCCCCCTGGCTACTTGGATCTACTTCTCACCATGCCTTTACCTTTGGGAACTGCTGGTCCAGGTGGCAGATGGTCCGAGCCCTGTTCTGCAACCCAAAGCCGCCTTGTGGGAATAGAGGTCCCAATTCTGGGTTCCAGGTTCCTGGATCAGATAGGGCAGGGGCGCGCTTTCCGTGCGCACTCGGCAGAGATCTCTCTGCCCCCTGGCTACTTGGATCAACTTCTCACTAGGCCTGT
Organism: Micromys minutus; assembly: GCF_963924665.1. Classification (NCBI taxonomy): domain Eukaryota; kingdom Metazoa; phylum Chordata; class Mammalia; order Rodentia; family Muridae; genus Micromys; species Micromys minutus. The sequence continues at coordinate 33,750 of NC_137954.1, forward strand.
ATCTTTGGGAACTGCTGGTCCAGGTGGCATAACCAATTTTTAAAAAGGGATGGCTGATGATTTTAAGGAACACAATTTTAGGGAAAAGCAAAAAGACAAAAAGCAGTTCTCTGAATGCCATCTAGCTTATAAAATAAAATAAAATAATGAATATATACTAAATATATATTATGTAAAAAATTACAAAAAAAGTTAAAAAACAAAATTAAAAATTTAACACCAGAAACTGTAAATGTTTTGTGTATTTTATTAACATTCCCCATTTTATTAATGTGACCTAAAAAATCCTTTCTTATATTTCTCTTTACCTTCCTATGTTCTTTCCCCCACTCCACACTACAGTATTCCTTTGATGGTGATAAAACATGTTTGACCTAAGTTCTGTTTCCTCAAGTGAAATACATCCCAAGCAAGTCAACTTGCATTATGCCAAGTCTTCTAACCTGGCTGGCAATGTATTTTAGTTGCTAGAGTGCTTGACTGCCCTAATGAAGTATTCTTTCCTAGCACAACATAAAACTAGACACAGTGGACATATTTGTAATTTCAGCCAAGAGAAAATGAAGGGAGATGGATCAGTAATTCAAAGTCTTCCTCAATTGCATAGTTTGAGGACAGCCTGTGACTCTTGAGTCATTTATATTAAGAACAATAAATAAATAAATAAATATAACAAATGAACAAAAATATACCACAGAAAACCTAACCTTGCTTTGTTCATTAAAAAGAGATACATACCAATAAATAGCCATCTGAATAAAGACAACCCCTCAACATGAATATCCTTCAAAATTCTGACTAAAAGGTATTGAATATGGGGCTGGAAAAATGGCTCAGCATTTAAAAGCACTTGTTGCTATCGTTGAGAAGCCAGGTTTCAGTCATAGAGCCTTTATAGCCATATAATTACAGGTTGAAGAGATCCAGTGCCCTCCTCTGACCAAAATATGCACTGGAAAAACACATGTTACAAATATACTCATGCAAACATACACACATAGGAATAAAATAAATTTTATTTAGTTCTTTAGGTTTATTCTCTATATTTTATAAGACTGTTTTATTTTTTTTGTGGATTATTATTTTTTTGTGGATGTGAGTTTTGCCTGCATGTGTATTTGGGCATGCATGTCTGTGTCTGTGCAATCTACAAGAGGACAACATCTAATCCTTTTATATCTGGACCTTCAAATGTTGTGAGCTGCTATGTGGGTTCTTGGGATGGAAGAGCAGTCAGTGTTCTGAATAGTGGAGCTAACCATCTCTTCAGCCCATTTTATTACACATCTGTTCATTGACCTGCTTTATAAAAGGCAGATTCATAGGAACTATACCTCAACTTCTTCAAAGCTTCAGATTTCTTGTTGATTTAGGCCAAGGGGAATCACCAGCAGGAAACAGATATAGAAGAAAGGTGATATCAATTTTCCTTCCCAGTGCATGATCCCGACAACCCTGGTTCATCTTATCCGTTATGCTTACTGAAGCTTGAAATTTCTGCCAGGCATTCTTCTCCACAGTTCTCTCCAGTTCTGGTATGCATTTTCTTGTATTTTTTGAATTATCTAAGTATGATGTCTTCCCAAAGCATTTTTTAAATGGGGTAACTCTATTTCTTAATTTCCTTAACATCTGTTTACATCTTTAAAAATAAATAATCTTTGCATTAAATTATCTTCAGATTAGCTGGCTTGGATAAATAGTTTTATTCTTTTCAAGATTCTCAGTAATGTAAAGTCTCTATTGTAGCTTTTTTAAAGGTAGTATGTTTTTATATACAAAGAATCTAAATATTTTTGTGAAAAAAACTCCTGGTCAAACTATTGCTAGTTTGTTATAATGCAATGTAGCTTAATGCACATTGATCACAGTTTTTTCTGATATCTAACTAATATCTGAAAAATATCATTTCTATATCTAATATAATCTCTTTGACATTGTATTAATACATATATTATATGTATTAATCATCATTTCTCTCATCTCTGCTCAGGACTTTGTGATTGAAGTCCTCATTTCACTTAGTGTGGAGGGATTACTGATAGAGCTACCCTGCCAATCTGATAGCCACTACTCCTGATTTTTAACAGGAGGCAAGTATAGTTTATTAAACAAAACTAAAGTAAACTTCAAACATGACTACCTACAAAGGAAAGAAACATTTCTTTCTTACAAAATAATTTCAATTAAAAGATGTAAAACTCATGAAAGAAAATAGAAAAGATGTCACTAGAACACTAGAGTAATAATTACTACAGGAGTGGTCTGCCAATACATGTTAAGATTATTAGGGGAAGTTTAAGGAGTAACAGAGTACTTTCATAATTTTGAAGTATGTTCCCAAATTATTATTTACAAAGGGAAAAATTAATTTTACAGTGGAGAAAACTGGCAACCACCACCTTGAATCTTGGCATAATCCATATGAACTCTCATCATGCATCCCTATTATTTATGCAACAATGACTCTCAACTTCTGTGGTATTTCTTCCACAAACTCATAACTCAGTATAACGATAAATATAAAAAAAACTGAAGACAAAGTAGACTTGAGAGTTTATGTAAAAAACATTTACCAATTTATTTTTAGGTCACAAACTGATCATCCTTGCAATCAGTTTATGTTAAGAATTTGTGTGATAGTGAAATTGCTTCAGGCATTTCACTCAACAATGGAATTTGTAGTCACACCCTCTGTAAACCAACCAGTTTCCATCAAGCTGATAGGATTTATCTCTGTGTATTCTCAGATTGCTGCTTAGAGAGACTGTTGACTCAGAACCAACAAGACGTGGCCCTGTTCCTGCAATCCTTGAACAGATCGCCTTTTACAGAAAAGCCAGTGAATTATTTTAACAGGGAAATGAAAAAATACCAGTGAGTGAGGGTTTTTAGTTGTGATTGGAGTCAAAGTCAGCTTTGCATTTTAAAGTGTTATAAAATTTTCCTAAATCACATAGCATCAGTCTGAAGCACGTAGGCATCTTGCTTTGCTCTGCTTTTTTTCAGGGCCTTTCATCGGATCTGGATAAATTGTGATATAGAATGCTATAGAAAATTTGAAATTAGTATTATAGTAAAAGACTAAAACCCCTAACTTTCAAATAAACTTTTATTTTGCCAAAAAGCCTTTTAGGCGATTAACATTGTAATCTTTTGAGAAAAAAACAATTTTATCTACAAATAAATCTTTCATTGGATATATTCTTGCATTTAGAGCATGGTAGCAATGTGTTGTTTAAAACTATCAGTTTCTTACAGAGGTGCTTCTTAGAGCAAACTTTCTAATCCCCAAACCATTGTGGCAAGAATGCACTTTTAGAACACCAAATCCAGGCATAAAGCATGCGTTTCCTGATGCAGGATCTGGTAGTTTTATTTCACAAAAGATCATTCCAGTCTAGAATGTTCATTAACTGAACTGAATCAAAAGGTGATTGTGTATCCAGATCTGTTCTTTCTCTCATTTTCCCCACTGTACAAGTGCTGTGTGTTTCTGTGACACTCAACAAAGGCAATGACATCATAGCTGGGAGGCAAAGATACAAGATGAATAGCTGCAGAAGTCAGGTCTGTTCAAAATGAGAAAACATCCTTTTCCAGGATCAAAAGAAGAATGAAATAATGAAATGGTTCAAGTGATGTGTAAGATTAATACAATTCTAATAGAAGAGTATGGGGTGGTCAAAGGTAGAAAAGAGAAAAATGTGATAATAAAAAAGACTGATTCCAAAGATCAATTGAAAATATAGGCTGGGAAGAATATGATGAAACTTTGGATGGAAGAAGAAATAATCAAAGAGAACTTAATACAATAGATATGTTAAATGATTAAAGACTGAGGTAATTGATAATCTTTGATTGCCTGAATACTGTAGTAGTTAAATGAAAAAGCACTCTGGGGTTGGGAGAAAAAATAAAAAGAAAAAGCACTCTGGTGTCTTGTATCATGCTTTCAGGAAAACTGGCTCTTTCTAAGTAAGCCTTGTAAATGCTTGAGGCTGAAATTGTAGCTAGAAAAGATGTGCCATTTTTCAGGATCACAGACCTTATTAGTTTGACTAAAGAGAAAACATGGCTGTTTTTCCTTCTGGGAAAAAACGGATTTTACAAGTTCTATCTTTAATATTATTTTACCAGGATTGGGCTGAATTCTAAAATCACTAGATAATGAATAAACCATTCACTTAGCACATATTATTGACCATTTTGTGGACGCAACTGATAAAACTTTATACTTAACAACAACAACAAAAGAAAACAATGTGGAAAGATAAAGTGTGTGTGTGTATGTGTGTGTGTGTGTGTGTGTGTGTGTGTGTGTGTGTGTGTGTGAGAGAGAGAGAGAGAGAGAGAGAGAGAGAGAGAGAGAGAGAGAGAAATTTAGTGAAATTCTCTATAATCATCACCAAAAGAGAGAAGTTATCATAGAATACTACATTTCATGGCTAATATTTGTTGGAGTATCTCTGAGACTTCAGCAGAACCTTGGAAATGCAGAGTAAGTATTGGTAATGGGCATTCTTGATGGTAAGAATATAGTTGTTATTTACTTCCTCTTTCGCACTTGCCCCTATTAATTTCATTTAATTATTTTCATAGAAATCATATTTCATCTTTCATCAGAAAGATCAAAATAAATTAGTTCTTTTAGAAAGTGGGTTAAAGTGGCAGATAAATATCTGTTAATTCTGGAACCAGAGTGTTCCTAGAAATTAAAAGGATATTGGTCATTGCTATCTTTAAGATATGTTTCTTGTTTCAATTGAGACTGAGTCTGAGATTTTAATTTCATATTGTATTTTTTCCTTTCAGAAAGAATTATCAGCTACTTTATAAAATGAGTTTGCAGGAGTATAGTGCTTAATAATCAGCTAAATTATGTTTTATTGTAAAATGGCATTTGTTTCAACTTAATGTCTTCTTTTGCTTCTTTCCTCCTTCCTTCCTTTTTCTTCCTGCCCTCCTTTCTTTTTTAGACAGGATCTCAATGTACTACAGGCTGTATCTCCATTTACCTCAGGCTGGCTGCTAACTTACCGCATTAGTTATTTTTCTTACTATTGTTAGAAAATATCTAACAAAAGCAACTCAGAGGAAGAGTTTCATTTCCTCCCATTTTGAGACTATAGTCCCTCATGGAAGTGAAGGCGTGGAGGCTGCAGCAGCATGACAGTAGGCTGATCAAGTTGCATCCTCAGTCATGAAGCAAACAGGGACTAACTACCTGGTGCTCAGCTTATTTTCTCTGTTTTTCCCTTTGTAGGGAATCTGGTGCTCCTGGAAGGGTGTGAATTTGAAGAAGATCTTCAACATCAGTTAAATCTGTTTAGAAATATTTTTACAGATATACCCAGAAGTTTGTTGTCTAGGTGGTTGTAAATACTGTCAAAGTGTAATTGGCAGGAATTACCTTGCTGAAACTACAAAGGTGTGGCATCAACTTCAGTAGCAACAAAAGTTTGTCAGTTTTCTTCTTATTCAAGCAAGAGAAACTGCAAACTAGCCTGAGCAGAAACATTAATTTTAAAATCAATAGAAGGCTGCTCATTTTTATGAGTGTATGTATACAACATGTTAAATACTAAGAATTTTTAAATGAACTTTGAGAAAATTCAATGGACACTGTCTAGTGGTTATACCCTGCCAGTTTTCCACAACTCTTTCCGCTTGGCATCTTCCTTCTTATAAACATGATTTTAAATTTTGTTCAGTTTTAGTTTAGTGCTGATAAAAACTTGATTCTAACATCCTTGGGATCTTTATGCCTCCAATCCATTTCATAAAGCGGTTCAGTTTGAAAATTAGACAATAAAAAATAACTAAGCAATAACTAATGTAGAGACTTTAAGTGTTCTGAGAAACTACAAAAGCATATAATGCTGAACATTATGTGCAATATTTGGAAAGAGACAGTTGTAGAGACTTATGTATTTTCATGTGTCTATCCAATAATGAATATACTTTGTAGTGACAATTTGTTTTCTGTGTAGTAACTTAGATCTGACATAGACGGGGAACACAGATATAAAGGAAAAACTAATTCAGATCTTCAGAAAATGGTTTTCATCAGGCAATGAGGACTAGGCTACAAAGGAGACTCTAATTGAGAGAGGGAACATTGTGTTGTAGCTCTGAGAACCCAGGAGTTAGCTCTATAAAGGCAGACAAGTCTCAACATGGAGTTTAGTGAGAAAGGGGTTAAAAGTCCTTTTGAAAGCTAGTAGAGACAAATGAACAGCTAAAAGAACATGTTCTGCAGTAGTTCATAGACTGGAATTTATAATGTTGATCTCTGTAGCCAGATACATTCTTTGTTCCTATACTTAAGATTTGTTAATTGAAAAAGATCTGCTGTTTCTTAAGCTAGTATAGTTTTGGAAGTTTAGTATTCTATGATAGTTTTTCACTATTGCATTAAAACACCCTAGTATTTACAGGTGTATGATGAATTAAATAAATCATTTTCTTATTCTTAAGTGATAGTTATCATACTGATAAAAATCATCATGCAAATGGCATTGCTTAATTACCTGGATTCATTCATGAATTATTTACAGATAAAACTACTAGTCTTGTCTTCAGATAAGTGTTTTTGTTGTAATTTTCTTCTTTTATTTTATTTTTTCCTTTTGAGTCAGGTTCCACGTGCCCCAAGCTTTCCTGGAGATGATTCCCATTTTCCTTACTCTTTAGTGTTGGGATTACATGTGTGTGTCACCACACCTATCGTTACACACCATAGACAAGGAGTCAATAAAATGTGCTATATACTCATCTTCTCTGTTACAGTAATTTCAATGTATGCTTAGTTATTTTAATAAAGGGGAAAACAAGCAAGGAAAAATAATAAATGAGCCCAGCTCAAGATACCAAAACTTGGTGTCAGGAAAAATCACCTAATACCTCTAATCTTCCATTACCTTGTGTTCCATACAAGGAAGTTTGATTATGAAGGATCCTAGGGGGTTTTGCCAGTGTTACACACACCTGCCTTGGGCCAAGGCTAGGCCAAGTTCCATTCTCCACCCACAGGAACATTTTTGAGTAGCAAATTCTCAAAATGTACTGACTGATGCTTGCCAGCCAACAGATTAAAAGTCAATAAGCTTAGCCAATAAGTTTAATCTGTAACCTTGCTGATGCAACCTGTACCCCTAAAAAAAGCATAAAAACTGCTTGTAATAGCCATTTGTTGTTGTCTTCTAGTCACACTTGACATGAAGGGCTGATTGAGGGTCGACCTGACAAGCCGGAAAATAAACCTCTTGGCTTTGCATAGAACTCCATTCTTGTGTCTCACTTGGTGGGGGGGGGGGTCTCACAGTGTAGTTAAAACTCACTCACTTCGGGTCTTACAATTAGACTAAGATAATCTCAAAATATTGGGAGGCTGAATCTTTCTTAATGGAACAAGTATCAGAAAAGATCCACTCTGTTACAAAATCTTTGGAGAGGACTTTCCACCACCATATCCGTCTCCCAAATTCCAGCAAAATATCATGAGATGTTTAAGAACCCCCCCTGTCTTCTTTGTCTAATACTAGTCCATTTTAACCCCTGTGCACATGACTGTCATGAGTTCAAACACCTAAGTCTTTTCTCCTGTTGTAACTGAGTAGCGAGACTGTCCTGGGAAACAAAAAGAGTAAAAAGGGGGACTAAGGTGTCTGTCTCTTTGCTCTGGCTTGGACTATAAGCACTTTACAAAGCACATCAATATTATATGCATTCTAACCATGTAAAATGCTTTATACCTTTTCCCTTTATTTTCACATCCAAACTAGAATTGGGTCAGCTAAATGTTAAGAATTATATTTTCAGAAACTTTCTCAGCACTCCTATCATGCTCCAGATTCTCTCTCATGAGGATGCGTTCTTATTCTTTTTCCACTCAGAATTTTACCAGGCTCATTAAGAATGGTTTACTGCGTTTTCCTCCCAACTCCACACAGAAGTTCTAAATTCTGAGGTAAGCATAGAAAGGTTGCTGTAAGTAGAATGTGGCTGTCGAGAAAATTGTCCTATTTCTTTTCTTTTGGGAAGGGGTTGGAGTAGGGGAAGGGATAATGTGCAAAGATTCAGGCCGAGTTTAAAAGAGAAGAAAAAAGAAAACGAAAAAAGAAAACGAAACAAGAAAAAGAAAAAAAAATCTGGTTTCTGCAGCCGCGTTTCATGATTGAGGCTGAAGCAGGCAGGCCCACTTCACTTACATTTATGCCCTTCCCCTGTCACTTTTTTGTTAAACACAGAGGTATTTTAAATTCTTAAGAAACAGCCTCTCTGAGAGGAGGTTTAAAAGGAAACGCAGAGCTGTGGAAGTGGGGCGTGGTCCGCGTTTTCTCTCTTTCCGAAATAAAAATTGGGTAAGGGTCAGCTTCTCATGGCAACCGGTTTCTTTATCTGTACTCCCTAATCTCCCCAGATCTGCCTTTAAAAGCAGGACAGTCTTGCATTACTGCAGAAAACCCCTCCAGCATTTCTAGGAGACCTGCGGAAGCGCGCACACGGAGCCAGAATTTTCTTCTGGCCGAGAGGGGGAGCCCCACGTTCCCAGCCCCAGCAACTGGGAGTCCCAACCCAGCCCCTGTCGTCGCCAGCACCAGTTTTGGCTTCAGCGGATTAGGAGGAGCGAGAGAACCAGAGCCCGAGGGTCCAGAGCCCAGTTCCTTTCGAACCTGCACAAAGTTTCCCCGTGGGCCACGAATATTCGATCCTGGTTCCCGGATCTCCTGTGCCTTCCCCAGCCCAGCGACTGCATCCCTCTACAAACCAGGGTAGGAAGTGGAAGAGTCCCTGGCCCGGCTAGTTGAGACAAGGTGGCGCGGAACCAGGAACAGACCCCGATAGAAAAGCGCGGCTAACCAGAGGGTGAGGAGGGTGCCGGGCTACGGCCGCCTACAGGTTGAGTAGATTCGGACCCGGAAGGTGCAGGGGAGTTGGCGAGTAGGGAAAGAGATTGGGACCTGTTGCTGCAGGCGTGGGCAGTGAGGGAGGAAGATGGGGGCACCCAGGGACGCTAGCCCAGCGCATTCCCGCCTCATCCTCCACTAGACGCAGCAAGTGGTGTGTGTGAGGGGATACTTCGCCTGGGTGCGGCGGGGGCGCGCAGTCTCTGGGAGCGAGCGGTGGAGGACACTAGACCATCCCGCTGCGGGTGCGTGGAGCAGAGGCTGCCCAGCAAGAGGAGGCATCACTAGGTCAACGAGGCGACCCGGGAGCTAATTTCCTCCAGCCTTGTCTCGCTTTGTTTGGCCTGCATTAAAATATGGGCAGCGGACTGGGAGGCATCAAGGAGCTTGTGACTGGGCTGCAGACCTGGGTAGGGCCCCCAACTCTCGGGCTTTGTCTACTGCTTAGCCAAAGCTGCTCTTTGGCTAAGCAGGTCAGATCGTCGCTCTGCGGGCGTTACATTAGTGGGACCCGGCTTGCCAAGCTTGCTTGCTCTGGTCCACCTCCCGATGGTGGCCGAGAAGACAGCCCAGCTGGCTCTCTGTCCTCGGGTGCTGGGCTGATTTCCCTGTTTGCAGGAGGGAACTCTGGGCAGTCTAGTTTTCTTGGAATGTGTTTACAATGTAGACTAGGACTTGAACAGGAAGCTGGACGCTGCAGTTAGAAATAGAGTGCTAAGGTAGAATGAGGAAGATACAGCTGCTGTTGGGGAAACTCCCAAGTGTGGGGGACAGTAAGAAACACCTTTCCCCAGCCCCACTCCCCCTGCACACGCGCTTGCACGAGCGCGCGCGCGCGCGCACACACACACACACACACACACACACACACACACACACACACACACACGGTCTTAGTTCCTTGATGAAACTTATCTTTGTTTGCAAATAGACATTTACGTGCATTATTTCAGTCTGTTAGTTAGACAACATAATATCAATTAGGAAGATTTAATAAGTTTGTATTGTGCCTGCTGTACCAACATTTAAGAATGGAAACTTTCTAGACTATTTCAGTTCTAGATACTCTATTAATTCTAGGACTTGTAAAAGCCAGGACACCAATGATTTTATGTAGTCCATATAGTGAACAGGTCGTAAAAGAGCACGAATTAGAAAACAGAGTAAATGCTGAGAAGTGAGGGAGTGGGAAATCTTGAAAGGATTTTTTTTTTGTTTTGTTTTTCAGGTTAGTAAATTGCCTGTTTGCTTTGCCAGTCTTTCTCTCCTTCTCCCTCATAAACAAATAGCTAGAAATTGTTAGAAAACGAGAGGCCAGACCCTGGTGTCTGCAAGCCTTTTTGGAAACAACAGTGAGGCTAAGGTACTGCTCCACTGCATAATTAAACTCTCTCCTTGAGCTGTCCAGGAGCTTTTCCAAATTTTTACGACTGACCAGAAAAGAAGAGAGGAATCTGGCAGGCAGCCAAACTATACTGAGCCTGAAAGAGACTAAGGAAGTTGCAGGGCATAATTTGAAGGGCTTGGTGGTCTACTAGGGCTTAAATAAGGGGTTTCTTTTGAAATAAAAATTTAAATAACTAAGAGCCTTTTTGAAAAAACAAAACAAAACAAAACAAAACAAAACAACTAACTGAGCATAGAATGCAGTTGAGTATTAGGGAGAGTTAAAACCTAGAGGGAAGTGTGACCCTTCTCATCCTCTCTCTTTAACAGCAACACTTTGCATGTGCTTACACTGTTACTAGGTCTCCTGCTCATGCACACTGTTAGCAAGTCTTTTGGCCTTGACCTTCCTTCTTTGTCTCCATGGCCAGTAAGAATTAAAGACCAGGATTGAGCAGATGATTTTCCACCTAAACTGATTGATTCTATTATTTTCAGATAACTTGGATTTGAGATCATGGAATTAAAGTGGAAAGTTCATTTACTATTTCTTCCTTGTATTACAGAAAGGATCCTATAAATAAACAAATCTTCAAATTTTATCTGAAGGACAAATCAGGTTGCAAACTTACTACTTCTTTCTCAATTTCAGGCATGCCAGACACTCACATCCTTATCTGCAATCTAGTCCCTTTTCTGTATTATCTTTGCTTCTGTTTCATCTGTCCCTCATTTTGTTGCTCAGTGAAGTGAATAAGGTGGGCATGGGAGGTAAATGGTAAAAAATAAATGTGGTTTGTATTCTTTCTGAATGTTGGTGTTTGAGATTGTAAATGTCACTCTTCTCTTAGAGATTGACTTTATGATTCACCTAGTGTAAATTGTCTTTCCTTACTGTGACTTCAGTGTTTCCACTTGCAAAATAAACTTTCCTTTACACAATCCAAGGTCACTAAGGAGATGAAGTGATGTGAAAGCTTTTTAAAGGTCATGAGTTTTCTCACTGAGTTTATGAGAATAAAATTGAGATGTTTATATCTGTTATATACACAATATTTCTGTAAACTTATTTTTTACCTTTTAATTATAGTTATAGTTTAATTTTACATTTTAATGCTTTTGATATTTTGTACCAAAGTACTACTGCAGTGATAGCATTTCTATGCCTCCCTCTGATATACCACCTCCTGTCCTTTTCCCACAACCTCTTAAATTAATCTCTTCAAACACAAATGCACACACACACACACACACACACACACATATATCAGACACACATGCACACACACACATATAACACATACACACACACATACCAAATAAAAAATAAAAACTTACTGCTTTCACTTACTGTTACTGGTACCTTTAGGATGACTTCTTGGGATAAAGTCAGAGATCCAATCCCTGAAGGAAACTTTCTTCATCTTTCAAAGCCACAGATTGACTGTAGCTCTTCATGGAGGGATGGGACCTTTTGAAAGTTGCACATTGGCATATCAGCTAGTATTGTCATTATGTTGATCTTGTTAGGTGACTATGTTGTTGAGATTTCATAAATGGGGTTTTTCTATCGTGTCTGAGTTCACTATCTAACAGTAGTTGTTCTTTTCCTCTGGTTCTTTCTGCCTCTTCTAACAAAACTTTCTCCAAACTTTAGGTATATGGATTTACTATAGATGTATTTGGGACTGGGTCCCTCATGCCATTTAGTATCAGCACTTTGAACAACTTAATTTGTTGAAAAAAAAAACAAAACAAAAACCTTCTTGGAAGAGGCATGATAGCTACTCTTATAAAAGAGGCAACTGTGAGAACTGCAAGTCAGAATCTAGGGCTAGGAGTGTGCAATATCTCAGGCCTAGGAGTGTTTAATATCTCAGGTTGAGGAGTGTGTAATATCTGAGACCTTGAAGTGTGTATTATCTCAGGACTAGAAGTGTGCAATGTCTAGGGCCAGCTTCATTTTCAGATTTCCATTGCTGAGGATGTTGAGTAAGATTTTTGTTATGTTAAAAGCTGGTTTATTTTGTTAGGCAGAAAAAAAAAACTCACTAATTTTTGATTATCTTAATATTCAAAACTAGTTAATTTTAAAGCCTAGTTTATGTTTTTCTTTGTGATATGTTTACAAGCATGTTTGCAAAATTGTGTTTTCAATTGTTTATCAATTTGCATATTTACTTTTGGTGCTTTTGAGGTATTTTAGAATACCTAGTAACTCACTATCAGCCTCACTCCATCTTTTGAGTTCAGGACTTCCAGACATGAGTCTTTGTGCTAGCCTGCCTTTCTTAGAAGAATTATTTGAGAGATTAAAATACATCTGAAATGTAGAAACTAATTAGTGATAGCTACAACAATTTCCATATAAATTGCATGCTAGATTTTGGACCCACTGATAAGTTGGCTCATTTAGCATTTGTTAAATGCCAAATATGAGCCTTAGTTCTCTGTCAACACTTTAGCACTGAACTCAGCTTTGCTGATTTGTATGTGTTAATTCATTTATTGTCTGTATGAGCATCTATAACTTGGGAACTTGTTAGTTGGGGATATATGATACTTGTGAAACATTTAATTTTTACTTTAGCTAATAGTATGCCAACAGTGAAACATGTTACTTGTTTTTAGGTTCCTTGTAATATTCATGAAAATAGGTCAATTTGACAAAGAAAACAATAAAAATGGTAAATGCTTTAAAGACAAAAGCTCTGTAAAATGCTTAATAATAGTTTTTGTTATTAGATTTTACTTTATTTCAAATAATGAATGTATAAAAAGCAAGCATATAGAGACTAACATAGTCTAAATTGTTGATATAGTAGTCAGCATATACATACTTTTGGTTTAACTACCAAGTGAATATTTAAAGATATATTAAGTTAATGTTAATATAAAATGTCTGATTTTTTTTTGTCTTTTAAAATCTTTTTCCCCCTGTAGAATGAAAATGATGTCTTTTTGATGTAAATTTTACTTAGCAGACTGATTTGTTTGTGATTCTAGTTGCAACATTGTGTGTTGTCTTCTTCAACCTCTAAAGGATAGAAAAGAGTTATTTCTTTGAACATGATAATGAATTCATGATTGTTACAGAAACCAATTGTGTGGATTTTATGAACCCTGGTCCCTAAATGTATAAGAGGCTGGTGGATCTAAATGTGTTTGTGTTAACATATTTATAGATCAAGAAGCTTATGTTTATTCTTATGGGAAAGTAAATATTTTCAAATTGGAGGAAGGAAAGTATCATAAACTTTTAACATATCAATTGCTCTGCTTGCAAACAACAGTGTTATTAAATTCAATCATACCTTTATTTTTAAAGAGAACAACTGAGCATTATTCTTCCTAAGTAAACCTTTCTGCTTTCAGGGTGCTATTTGCTAATTTTGTGTTTGTTTTATGCTTGGGAATTGGTTTTATCCTCTCTTGTGACGCTAAACATGCATGATTTTTGATTTTTAAATAAGAACACAGATTTTGATTTTTAATTGGCTCACATATTGTGTAGGAGAATAAATGCCAATTTCCTGTTTTCCTTGAAGTGGTATACTTGTGGTAATTTTGAAATTGTTTTTAATGGTCCAATATTCTATGCTTAGAATAATATATGAAGACTGCTTTATCTCACATAATATGAATTATGATGAGCTTAGGTGGCAACTGGATTTCCAGTGTTCTGTATGCCATGTGGCAAAGATAAAAAAAAAATGTTTAAGAGGTTGAGTAACCTTATATTTAATTTCTTGGTGTTCACCTAAGAAAACCCATGGGTATAACAACACTGGTCTTTTACCTTTTTTTTTTTACACACTTACGAAACAGTAATGAAAAGTATTTTATAGTTTGGGGATCACCACAATATGATGAATCGTATTAAAGGTTTCCTACCATTAGGAAGGGGTTGGGAACCACTGGCCTATGGAGATACCAGTGATGTGATTTCTTGATTAGGCCTGTCCATTGGACAGTGCCATCCATAGGCAGGGAGGGTTGGGCTATAGAATGTAGCTGAGCAAGACATTGAAAGCAAGCCAGTTAAGTAGAGAACCTTTGTAGTCTCTGTTTTAGTTCCTGCCTTGGGTTCCCACTTTGGCTTTCTTTAAGGGTGGACTGTGATGTAGAAATAAAAGCCAAATTCTCCTTTCCTCTCTGGGTCGGCTTTGGTTAGTATTTCATCACAGCAACAGAAAGCAAGCTAAAATGGCAGGACAAACGGACAGTTTGGAAATATCAGCCAGATATGAACATGAGAAGAGAAGGCATGCCAGCAGTGTAAAAGGCCAGGGGCAGAGGAACCTAGGCAGACATTACCGTTTGGTGTAGAAGTTGTTTAAGGAATTGGGGTTGTCCTTTGAGTAGATTGACCCTTGGGCAGTATACTCTCAAGATAGTTCCTCTGTGGGCTCAGCACCTTTCTTACAAGTGGCCAGTAGCACATTGGACCGGATGTGGACTATTGATGTATAGTGTGGGCACACAAGGAAATAGACCAGACTTTTAGATGAGCCGTTTCTAGGGCTTAAAACTAAGGACTTGGCCTTCTAATGCTTCCACCTGCTTCTCGGACCCCCAGAGATCATTTTTGGCTTCTCTGGAAGCAGGAAGGTCAGTTTCTGTGTACAAGATCATCTGTTACTCTTGGACTCCTGACCTGCTCCAGCACCAAACAGTTGCTGCTGTTCGAGTTAAAGATTTTTAGGTTATTTTTTTCGGCCAATTCCATTTCACAAAAGTTTGTACTCCTCTGTCCAGGTGAGCCTGCCAGAGACCCTCCCTGACCCAAATTGGAGTGTTCCCATGTCATGTGGCAACAAAGCCCAATTAGGAATGACCCAAGCAGCAGCCAACTTAATTTTATGCAGTTAACACATAACCTTTGGTTTTCTTGGCAGTGCAAAGTCATTGGCCTTTTGGCTTCTGATGGTCTGGTCAGCAATTACCCAGTTATTAAAACTAAATAATTACCATTAGCTCTTGTCCTCAGAGCATCCAGAATCTCACCATAGATTGATTTCTATCTCATTTGCCAGTGGTTCATTGTAGAGTTATGGACGCTTGTCCTTGTCATAGACAGATCTAGGAGTATGGTGACGCGGGAGGACCACACCACACAGCGCCTTTGCTCTTTAAAAGTGTTACATCCTATGAGCTTTGCAATGTCACTTGGACTGCAGTCACTGAGAGCTGTTCTCTGCCTACATTTCAGTTTGCTTGGAGGTCTTTGGCTTTATTGTCAAGGGAATAGGTTTTTTCCCTTGCTTTTTCTTAGCTGGATATTGCATGTGATCGGGTTTGAAATTCAGTGTGAGGGGCATGCACTTTCTCTCTTGGTCTCTTTCTCTTCTCTTGTCTTTCTTTCCAGTTCTCATCTCTGAGCAATTTCTCTTCTTAAACCCCAGCATTCAAAGGAGGCGACAGTCTCATGCTTAGGTGTGTGGCGCGATTCTCCGCCGGCAGCTTTGCCTGTTCCCTTGATGCTGATGGTGGCTGTCTAGGTCTTAGTTGATATTTTTTTTCCTTAGCATCTCTCAGAGGGTTATTTTTCTTCCTTCAGGAAGCTGGGATTCCACCTGTTTCCTGCAAGGGTTCTGCAATCAAAATCGTCTTTTACCGTTTTGTTGGGTGATAACATTACATAAACATATCTGTGCATGTATCATCTTATGCCTTCTGACAAAAGGGGTACAGACTAGATCACATAAACTTCCATTTCTACACTGCCTCCTGTGTGTGCATTTCTAATTATGAGATATGTATGTTCTTGAATGTTTCTAAATTTGTGATGGATATGTCTTTCTGTAGGAGCAAAGAAACATCAGTTAATTTTGTTTTCTAAACTGAGAATTGAACCTCTGAGTTTTGTGCATCCTCAGCAAGCACTTTATAGCTGGAGTACACTCCCACACCTAATACATGTATATATGTATGTATGTATATATGCACACATATACATATTCTTATTTAGACAAAGGCTCACTATAAAGTCATAGTTGGAAGGAACTCTATGTTTAAGCTGGACTTAAACTTACAGAGATTTGCCTGACTTTGCCTTCTGTGTGCTAGGATAGAAGGCCTGTAACACCACACTCAGTATTAATTGATATTTCTAACAATATTTATTTATTTAATTTTGGTATATTTATATGTGCCTCTATGATTATGTGTTTAACTTGTGCGCAGTTGCCCTTAGAGACAAGAGGGTTTCAGATGACCTGAAATTGTAGTTTCAGGTAGTTGTGACTAGGAGATTGAACTCAGATTCTCAACAAAAACAGGAAATATTACTAACTACTGACACTTCTTGATAGCTTCTGAATTAATATTATGGAACCTAGTTTTAATACTTAATTTAAAAGTGTATGTGTCCATGTGTGTGTTTGTGTGTGTGCATGTCTCTCTCTCTCTCTCTCTCTCTCTCTCTCTCTCTCTCTCTGTGTGTGTGTGTGTGTGTGTAAGAAGGTAGATTCTAGCAGCATGAAGGGTAGGCAGTTGCCCAAATATTGTACTACCTAAGGCATATTTTAAAATTCAAGACCGTGTGTGTCTTTCATCCCAGAACATAAATGGTCTAAGGAGGGTAAAAACCCGGCATGTAATATGCATTACTACAATAATATGCTGCATTTACACACAATTATTATTTCATAGTACCTTATAAATTTATCAGTGGTACCTGTTCTCTACAAAAGAAATTTCCTTCTTACAGCTGGCAACTTCATTTTGCTCATTTCTAACTTGAAGAGCTTAGAAGTTTCCAGTCAACATCTGGGAAAATAGTAATCCATAAAGTGAACT
This sequence comes from Micromys minutus, assembly GCF_963924665.1. Classification (NCBI taxonomy): domain Eukaryota; kingdom Metazoa; phylum Chordata; class Mammalia; order Rodentia; family Muridae; genus Micromys; species Micromys minutus. The sequence continues at coordinate 50,849 of NC_137954.1, forward strand.
CTACTTGCCTAACAGTCTCCTCCCCTTTGTCTCTCTCTGTAACTCTTTGTCTTTCTCTCTAGCCCAGGAAACTAAACCCCACCTATGTCTTTTCTCTCTAGAGATTGGGTGTGTGCTTCTTTATTCAACCATCAGAATTAACTTGGGGGCTGGGTACCTGACTATATGCAAACTCCAGGTTTTGGGGGCCCACACTTTACATTACAATAGACAGTAAAAGACAAAACCTCAACATACTATACTTTATATTTTAGTAATGTTATATATTATATATATTTTAGTAATCTTGAAAGATGTTAAGCTGATAAGTTTCCTAAAACTTTTTCCATGATTTCTCAAGAATTTTAGAAATAGTAATAAAGTTTTATTATATCTAACAAACAAAATTAAGATTGACATGAGCTGTGGTTGCACTGTAGAGGTATGGTGCTTTTGATGACAGCCTGAGCTATTCAGTAAAACCTGTTTCAATAGAACAAAACATAACAAAACTGTAAAGAATAACATGGAAAAAGAAAGGAAAATATTAGCAACATTGGACAGTTTAGTGTCTTTGCAGCAACAAAAATTTATTTAAGAATTTAACTAGTCTACAATAGCAAATGAGCAAGATATAAACTCTGCCTTTGTGTTGACTATTGTCTAGTGAGGGACTGAAAAATCCAAGAAATAAGCAAATGTGTTTGTACTGTTAAAAAAAAAAAAGAACTTAACTAGTCTACTACCTGAGCTGTTAAGAATTTGCCTAGTGTAGTGTTGTTAAATACACCTGTGTTCTTAGTATTTGTGAGATACAGACAGGCAGATTATGAACTGAAGTCTATCCTTGTACATGACAAGTTTGAGATTAACTTGGCTACTTGAGACCTTATCAGAAAAAATTAAAAGGACAATAGAATTTTGTTCTTTACTTCATATTTTCAAGTGTGTGGCCAGTATTTTACTAAATGATGGCAAGCTGTCTTCTTTATATTTAGTTTGTATTTGAGAAGGTAATAACTTACTTTTTATAGTATTTTAGACTATTTAAACAAAGCAAATGGAACACATGTTTTGTGTAGCAAATATGCAAATTTGGGGCAATTAGTTCACATCAAAAGGATGACTGTAGTTTTAGTTTTTGGATTTGTTTCAAAGCTATTTATACAATGAAAAAGGTAGTGTACTTTATAATGAAAACTTAAAAGTAAATGGGTCCATTGAGATATAAAGCTAAATGAGTTAAAATGAACTTGCAAGTACTAATAAGAGAATAAGGGGATGCTAAACCTTATAATTTAGTTCATTTTTGTTCTGAGAAACTAGCCAACAGAATTTAGATTGCTGGCTGAATGCCCTTATCACCTTTGAAGATGTCTGCTTTAGTATTTATACATATGTCTTCCAATATAAGTGCTGATTATTACTGGTAGTACACATAATTACAGAAAAAGTCTGGATTATTATAAACAATTGTATAATGGAATTACTTTCAAAGTGATTTATTTATTATTGTGCTATCTACAGTAATTCAGTATGATTAATAAAAAGTTGTTTTATACAGAGCACTCTGTTAAGGTACAATTTAATGATATATTAAAAATTCAAATCTTTTTTTGAAATGATATAGTCACTACTTCTGATAGAAACTGATACTTCAAATTTATTAAGTAGAATTACTATATTACAAGAGTAGCTATTGTTTCAAATTTGTATGAGTTACAGTTTCTCTTTTAATGAATGAGTGGGACTATAAATAGAAATTTAAAAATTTTAATAGTAAATGAGTAAGGAATCTCACACTATTAATATCATCTTTTATCATTTTAAAGGAAGAACTGGTCTTACATTTATATCATGGGTTTATCATAGGCTTAATTACTTACATTAAGCAGTCAAAAACTTATGCTAAGTTTGAAAAAAAATCCTAAAGTAATGAAAAAAGCTTTAAAGAACTGGTTTAGATGAGATACAATAAATTGTGAATGTTTTTGTTTGACTCAGTGATTTCAATAACATTACAACTTTGCAAAGTTCACCCTTTTTCATTTTGGAAAATATGAGTCTACAGAGACATGGACTCTTATGTGATTTATTTTATTGAAAACCACGTATTCTTTTTATAGTTGTGTGCATAACAGTGAAAGAAAGAGCTAGAACTTGCTATAGAACTTGGTACTTTTTGTGAAACAGAGGAGAGGATGCTGACGGAGTAGGGACAAGAGAAAGCAGTTCATGAAAAGATTGTGTGGACATAGTTCTTACACAAAGTAAGATGAATTTCCCCTGCTTCAGATGAACCTGGGGAAGGCTTAGAAGCCTGAAGCTGTGAGAACGATCTAGTAGCCCATAGAAAGTTTCTCTCCATCTCTATTATGAAGATCATTAATTACATGTAGGACTTAAGAATTTTAACTGTTATCAGTTTTTAAAAACGATTATTATATCTAGAATTTTGTCTATTTCTGTAGATGCAAACAACATATAATTGGAGGAGGCTGATCTTATTAAACATTTATGCTTAAGTTGGGAATATGTAAATTGTTATATGTATTGATTTTGTCATAGCATGAATTGTGTTTAGAAAAATGATATTTGGCTAGCATTTTTTTATGAAAACCTTTTGCTTCTCCTGTTTAAAGTACAAATTGTCAAATATCTTCTAATTAGTCTTTATGGTCATAAACACTCATACCAGTATTAATCATTTTAAAAATATGAGTGACAAAGTTATTTTTTATACATGGATATGTTTTTCTTTATTTAAAAGTACATATTTGTTTAAATTATGTACATTATTTATTTCTTATGGAAAATTTAAGTATGTGCTAGGGATTTTTGGACTTAAAACTAAAAACAGCATATAATATATTACTGTATTACAAACTGTTCCTATAATTAGAACATATTATGTAATCTATTGCCCTCCTTATGGTCCTTTTTTTTTTTTTTTTGCTTGGCATGGGACTACATCTACTTTAATTTTTAAAATTTTATTGATGTTTGATATACTTGAAATGAATGTGTTATTTTACTTTTTAAATAAATGAAAGAAGATGGTATTTAATGATATTTATTTTAGAAAAAAAAATACTTCACATAGTCCTCAGTTTGTAGATTTGTCCTACCTTCAAGTCGAAAGGTTGGTGGTGTTGGGACTCAAAAAACAGTATCCCAGGCTCTGAATTCTGGCAACCTTGAACTAAAGGAACACAAAAGTATAGGAAGCCTGTTCTCTCTGATCTTCTGAGCCTCTCTTCTTTCTCTTCTGAAATTGACAGAGTAGCTTCACCTGGAGCTGTCTTCCTAGTGGAAAGGCAAATATGTACTCTCATTAACTTGGAAAGATTAATCACTATGGAAAAAGAGGCTACATCCAAGATGCTCCACCTGTTCAGGCATCATCTAATTTTCTGAGGGCAATGCTGAGAAACATTACCTAATATACTTTGTGGATCTCATAAGATCACTTTTGTTTCTGTGTTTCTCTCCTTTTGTCTTCTCAGGACTTGTCAGTATGAGCCTCCTACTCTGTTCAAGCTTAAGTTTTTTCATGTAGCATAACTAAAGTTATTTAAACTTCAATCATCTGACTTTTGGAGACTGTATTTTACTTATATTTCTTACATTCTGATTCCTCTTGGATAACACATACATCAACTAATGGGTGTATCTTTTCCCTATTAAATTTGTGTTTTGTCTATTTATTTTATGTTGGGTATAATTTCCAATTATTTAAAACAGAAAATGCAATAGTAAGTGGAACCTTATTTTTGTAAAGAACAATGCTAGAAATAATAATTTAATTGCTAAATTAGATAATTGTCTCAAGAGTTTTATATAGAAGCCACAACTACTCCAACAGGCATCTGCTCCAATATGACAACTGAAGAAACATGGATTGGAGAGCAAAGAGGGGAGATATCTAATCAGTAAGGCCACATTGAGAGAAACAAAGAAGTTTAGTAACCCCAAGTTTCTCTTTAGTGTACTGAAATAAGTTTTAAGTTTAAGTGGAGGAGGAGGATAAGTGGTATGGGTAATTAAGCATCCATGGTCAAGGTGTGGTCTTGATTACTGTCTCAACTCTGCCAGGAAGTTCTATAAGTTGTTCCAAACAGGTTCTTATGACTGTCCTGTGGACAGGATCAGTATGGTTCCTTTGGATGCTTACTTCCTTTTCAGGATGTAGCCTCCTTCTGATGTATAATTGTACTCAGCTGGGTGATGATCTGTTGGGTGAGGTTTTTCTTTTCCAGGAATCTGTGGTGATTGCAGGGTTAGGGCTTTGCCTGCCTCCAGGTCTTTAGCCTTGAAGGGGATGAGATAGTTTAGGTTTCTAAATTAGACACTCCTTGTTTTCTTAACATGCCTGGCAAAGAAACAAGCAGGTTACTAAAGCTAAGAAAGACCCACACCACATGAAAGCAGATATGCCAGATTTATTCTTTTCTAGTTACCTTTTGCCCCCAAATGAAGAGTCTGTGTTTTTCAAAGAAAATGTTTCCTAAGTGCTTATTACACATGTGTTCTGTAGATACTTTACAGAGAGTCTAATTTATCTATAGCTACATTGCCAATATAACTATAGCCTAATGTATCAAACATATCAGCCATTTGATTAACCAAATGTAGCTTGAGATAAAAAAGTTAAGGCAGAGTAAGCAAAATGAGGAATAATCTTAATAGGCTGAGAGTAATTCAATAAAGAATAAATTAATTTGAAACTTAAATTCATAATCCATTCTACTTACAATATTATACCACTGTTTATTGTTTGTATGGTATCCTTTGCGGACTAATAACATTGGAGATATATAGTAAACAAAGCCCACCTTCTGGTTTGAGTAATTTAAAATTTTCTGATGTTGGTACTAATTTATAAGTATTTATGAAATATAAATCTTATAAGAATACAATTAAAAATTATGAATTGCAGATCCATTCATAGAGGTGTATATTAAAGTTTTATGTAAAAAGAAATTACACAGAGTTCCTTTACTGGACTTTTGTCAGGTGCTTCTGAGCTTTGTTCTCTGGGATTCTTTGTTACATTGTCCAAATTCAGCAAGAATCTTGCTGGCTCAGCTTAGCAGTCTGTTTGATCACATTGAATTATATAATTGGATTTCTTACTGCCACATTTCCAAGATGATGTCTGATTACTCTGCATTCAGCAAGACTCCCTGCAAGATGAGCTTAGCCACAATTTTCACTGGTAACTGGTATGCTTTGCCTCTCATTCCTCCACTTCCTGCTAATGTAAGAACCAAATAGAGTCTCATCTATTTGAGGCTCCCATGAATGAGACTAAAGATCGATGCAAAAGCAAGAAGTTTATTGGTCCAGTGCACTGGGCGACCCTGAAAGGCTGTTACAAGCAGTTTATCCAAGAATCACAAGCAGTTTTATACTCTTTAGGGGTACAGATTACGATAGCAGGGTTATAACTTAAATTATTGGCTAAGTATATTAGCCTTTGAATCTGTAGGCAGGCAAGCATTTGACAGGCCATGGGACCAGAGGATCAGGTGACTATCATTCTGTGGTTTTTCAAGAATGTTTCTGCTCCTCCCAAGAACTGTGGGTGGAGAATAGAACTTGGCCTAGCGTTGACCTGAGAGGGTGGGTGTAAGGCTGGTGAAGGCCCCTAGGGTCCTTCACTAATTTCCAGTTTTCTTCTTTGAGGTTTGACCCAAATGTTTCTTCCACACTGCAAAAGAATTCATTGTACCTATTGTGATCCTGCTTTCCTTTTTTAAAAAATAAAATTTGTTTTTTTTTTACAGGAAATTTTAAAATGTTAAATTTACTTTTAAAAATCTAATAGATGTGAATAGTGTTTATGTTATTTATAAAGCTGGTTTTTTCCCTCCACATTTATTGGAGATCTGGGTATCAACTCAGTTCATCAGGATGGTAGAACAAGGAGTTTCCCACTGTGCCATTTCCCATCTCACTGGCCCATTTTATGTTATGAATAATCTTTTTCTTTAATCATACATTTTCATTCTTCTAGCTACAACCATTTGTAATTTAACTTTTTTCTTGACTTAGGAGTTTTGGTTCTTGTTTTTGTGTGTATGCCACTTGTATTCCAGTACCAGTGATGGCCAGAACACTCCACCAGATAGAGTGGAGTGTAACAATTGTGAGCACCTGACTATGTGGTTTCTGTGAACAGAACTCAGGACCTTTGGAAATTCAGTATGTACTTTGTAGCTGCTGACTCACCTCTCTTGACTTAGGTTTAAATTGTTTTTTACAACATGTTTTCTTAAAGTAAAAAAAAATATATAAAACCAAAAAATTAAAAAAAAACATGACTTTTGGATCTTTTACTCAAAGTAATAGGATTCACCCAAAGCTGATAATTGGCAACCATAAGAATAAAATGTATTTTATTATATCATGTCCTTCCAAGACAAAAATAGTTGCTCAAATAGTTTAAGCAGGAAGTTATAAATAACCTAACAGGCTCAAATAAGAGATAAAAGTCACAGTGTGCAGGCTTGTTGGGAATAAAGGGGTGTGAGAAACAGAAGAAAGGAGGTGTGGGTGTTACAGAGTAGGGAAAACAGTGGGTGAGATACAGATGTTGAAAATCTACTGTAAACAGATTTGGTAATGTAAACTAGTTCAAGGCTAACTTATTGGTATGAACATTAGAAATATGTAGCTTGGAGAGAGAAATAATTAATAACCTGAATACCAAAGGAAAATGAGAAGACATCAGAGGGGTTACTGATCCAAACATTTAATGTGCTGGGATTTCCTGCAGTGCTGTGACGAGGTGTTCATTTTAGTGGCTTGCATAATAATGCAATAAATATGCTTAGGATGCTTCACCCATGAGGTCATTCATGACCTCTTCTCCAAGCAACTAAGCAATCCATGAAGCTTCCCACATACGAGGAGTCCAGAATAAAACATGCTAAAATTTTCAGGATTATTTGTTCCTTTAGACATAATGGATGTTTTGGGGCCTTCATCTGCGATTACAGAATAGATGTGTACTCTGGTGACCTTATTTTCTGGTTTGAAAGGGTTCTTGTGGTTTTCAAAATGAATAACTGCCAGTTGATATGAATTGGAATGTTTCAGTCCATGGTTCAGTGGCTGTATTAATTTTAGGCCTGTGGTAAAGCCAGTACATTATGGCAGGTGGATATGAGAGAAATAAGCTTCCGATGGCATGACAGCTAGAGAGGAGAGAAAGAGAGAGAGAGAAGGCGGGGGGAAGGGCGGTAGAGGATAAAGCCTGTGAGAACATGCCCTGAGTGACCTACTTCTTCCAATTATGCCCATTCCTTAATAACCCATTTAGCTATGAATGGGCTAGATCTATCATAATCAAATCTCTTCTCAATAGCCCAGTAACTACAGCTGAGCCTTTAACACATTTGAGAGACACTTCTAAACCAAAATAGGCTGAGAAATGAAGAAAGATATATTCAATAGCATAGACATGCATCAGCTAATTTTGTCCTCCTGTGCTGAAGGAAGAACATAAAGGAAAAAAGGCTTATTATTAATTCCAGGAGGCACAAGAAACAGTTTATTAGGTTCTCACAGACTATGGTGATTTAAAAGAAAATGGCTTTCATAGGCTCATGGGGAGTGGCACTATTTGGAAGTGTCACCTTTGACAGAATAAGTGCAGCATTGCTGTTGAAAGACCTTGTCTCATTTCACTTCCTCTTGCCTGCACATCTGGATATGGAACTCTCAGCTATCTTTCAGCACCATGTCAGGCTTCATGCCACCATGCTTCATGCCATGTTAATAATGAACTAAACTTCTGATTATAAGCCATCTCTAATTAAATGTTTTCCTTAATAAAAGTTGCAGTGGTCTTGGTGTCTCTTTACTGCAATAAAACATTGACTGAGACAGAGGTCACAGCGTATGGGTCAACTATAATCATAATGTCCAATTCACCAAACCTGTTCTGTTCTCCCATATGTATCCATGTTTATATCTCAGGAACCTAGAGAATTCATGAAGACTTCAAGATCCATACTAAGGACCTAATCTCTCCATGCTTTCAAACTCATATACCTTTAGAGTATATATTTCCATTATCATTATCATCATTGTAAACATTCATCTTTGTATTTAAATTGACAAATCTCAATTAGGATTCATTGTTGAGATCTATAGGAATAGTCATCCAGTATTTTCATACTCATGCATTTTCTCCTGTCATTTTTAGTTACATCCCAGGCAACAAATATGATGAAGACAGCCTCTGACATCTTTACTCTGTATGTTTCAGGATATTTTTAAAAATGAATCTCTCCCATAGGCTGTGATTTGAACACTTGCTGTACAGCTTATTTAAAAGGCAACTAGGCTCTTTGGGGGGTAGGGTGTGACTTTCAAAAGAAGGTCAGCTTGTCAGGCCTTTGAAGATTATAGGTACTTCTGATCCCTGCCTACATTTTCTGCTTCCTTATCCAAGTTATGTAAATAACGCCTCTCCTCTGTCATGTCTGAGCTCCTCTCCTGTATCTTTCCTGCAATGATGGGCTGAATCATTTGAAATCATGAGCCGATAATAAGCCTTTCTTATTTTATGTCCTTTCTTCAATTCAGGAGGACAAAAGTAGCTGATGCACGCCATTTAAACAGAAAATGAGTATCAGAGAAGCACATATTATTTGGCTATTTTATTTGTAAGAACCATTTTGATTTTTAATCAGTTATCAATTGACTGAACTTTGAGGAAAGGGGAGAACACTATAAGCTGAGGTCACTTTGGTCAGCCAAGATCTCTGATTGGTCTCTAGCTCATTTTGTTCAAGCAGTAGTTTAGCTTTTAGTCTTAATATTTTGTTCCTGTTTATTAGAAGCTGAAAATCTGGACTTCAGCACACCATCTTCTTGTTGCATGCATTAGAATTCATATGTGCTTGGCTGGGGTTATGGGAACAGGCTGTGTCTCTCTTTTCCTGACATCTGCATATGCATTAAAGAAAATTAGGCCTTGTAGATGAAAATTGTTTTTTAGGTTTGGTATTTAAAACATGTTATACATGAAAGGCTAAAGAAAATCCTCCTTTAGTTTTGCAAATCTTCACAGGAAAAGCATTAACACAGAAATGTCTCTAGGATAAACTTTTTTTTTGTATTAAAATGAAAATCTGACAAAAACTAGATTTTAACCTGTATCAATCCACGATATGTTTATTTAGACTAACTTGTTAGGTAATTAATTGAGGAAAGGTTTCAGTTTGCCACTCAGTCTGCCTGGGGACACAGTATATGATATGAGTTGTCCTTGAACACATAGCACATATCCTGCTTCAGCACCCTGACCACTTAAATTACAGTTCTCTATCAGCATTCCCAATTGCTCCCACCACTGCTGTTGTAATATTTTTCAAAGTACCCCACTCTGGTTAAATTTGAAAAGAATCATGCACATCAAGAAAGCAGAAGCTCACAAGCAGAAATGCACTGGCTCTGTTGCATGTTTTTGTCCCTTTTACATCTATAAAGTGCAAGAAAATAAGAAAGGAAATGTGTCATGCGTGTGGTGTTACAGAACACCTACAGTGAGTTATTAAAAACGTACTGACCTATAAGGAACCCAGTCCTGTGCCAGGTGTTCCCATGTGCATTCTATCTAGGCTCCGTTAGTAGCTCCTTAAGAGGTCTTGTGGGTGCTGATTTTGCTAAGTCAGACATATCTAGGAATGAACTTTCTTCTTCAAGTGTAAACTGAAGATAATAATATGATATGAATAATATGATATGAATGTCATGTATCTCTCTGGAAAATGTAAACATGAGTAAAGCAAAAATCATGGTTGTAGAACATTAGACAGCTTACCCAAACTTTCTATGCTTCAAATCCTTTCAGTAAAGAAAGACAATATAGCTTACTTCATAGGTTTGCCAAAGGAATTAATGATTTACTCTGAAGAAGAAGTCTCTGGGAAGATTCTGAGCTAAACACTGAGCTCAGAAAAATAATATAGTAATTACTTGACCTTGAGCTAAATTTTAATAATGATTACAAGTACCTTTTCTTATAAAGCAAGCAGAAATTGTCCACAACAAAAATGATTAAGCCAAATATGGGACATTTTGTGAACTAAATTTCACTGGACTGTTGATCTTTTATTTTATTTTATTTTTTATGCTTTAAATCTAAAATTTTATAATGAAGTTACAGAACCAGGTTTACCCACTGCAAACCTTTGAAAAAGTAATATTGAAGTAAGGAATGAAAAATAGCTCATTTCTTCTGTAAAGTCAGCATTGCCCTATTGCCCTTATAGCAACACAACAAAGAAAACTAGAGTCTACTATTCCTGTTGAGACTAGGCACAATTATATGTTTGCATTTCCCCTAATCTGTGGGGCCACAATATATCATTTATCAATTATTCTCTATCTATCTATTATCTATCTATCTATCTATCTATCTATCTATCTATCTATCTATCTATCTATCTATCCATCTATCTCTATCATTCCATCTATCTCTATCTATCTATCTATCTATCTATCTATCTATCTATCTATCTATCTATCTATCTATCTATCTATCATCTATCTATTTATCTATCTATCCTCTATTATGTATCCTTATATCTATCATCTGTTATCTATCTTCCTATCTACTATCAATCTATCTTTTATCATTCATTAATTTTTTACATGAGGGAAGAAGAGGACCTCTGTAGGAGAAGTGAATATAAAGGGCAGGAACTGAGAAAGAGAGGCTTATGGAGGGAAGAAAATAACAAAAGCCCCTTGCAAAATCTCCTTTTGTAAACTGTGAATGTTAGAAAGGCTTTTGTGAATGATCACTATCTATAGACTAGATAGAGACCTGGTATTCAGTTTTCTTTTTTTTTAACAACTTTATTTTACAAAAGAAAGATAAATGTACAGATTTTAAGCATTTTTTGCATAAAATTATACAATACATTTTTGTCAGTACTTGTTTTTTTTTTTTTAAAGGTTTGATAGTGTGATCAAGATCCCACCAGTAACAATGAGCATAAAGTACATGTAAAACAAGATGCAACCTGGAAATAGTCAAAGTTTTTTGGTGTGTAAAGATTTTTTTTTTTTTTTTTTTTTTTTTTTTTTTTTTTTTTACAATGAGCGGACAGTACATGTAATACAGGGTACAACCCGGAATTTTGTCAATGTGTTCTTGGTGGGTAAGGATTGAGCATGACTATTTTTTTTTGTTTTGTTTTGTTTTCTTTTTTTCTTGGACTTCATACAGTCTGTGAGTTGTTTCTGGAGCAGTACGAGCCTCTGGGGTTAGCATCCCACTATCAGTGACTGCATATTATGTCTGTTCTTTTGTGACTGGGTTATCTCTAGATGATATTCTGGATGCAGCCATTTTCTTAAGAATTTGGTTAAGTCATTGTTTCTGGTGGCTGAGAAGTATTCCATTGTGTAAATGTACCACAATTTTTGTATCCATTCATCTTCTGAAGGACATCTGGGTTCTTTCCAGCTTCTGGCTATTATAAATAGAGCTGCTATGAACATTGTGGTGCATATATCTTTGTTATGTACTAAATTGTCTCTGAGGTATATGCCCAGAGGTGGAATAGCTGGGTCTTCAGGTAGTACTATGTCCAATTTTCTGAGGAATCACAAGACTAATTTCCAGAGTGGTTGTATTAGTTTGAGCCCCACCAACAGTGGAGAAGTGTTCCTCTTTCTCCGCAACCTTGCCAGCATCTGTTGTCATCTGAGTTTTGGATCTTGGCCAATCTGACTGGTGTGAGGTGGAATCTCAGGGTTGTTTTGATTTGCATTTCCCTGATGGCTAAGGATGTAGAGCACTTCCTCAGATGTTTCTCAGCCATTCAATATTCCTCAATTGAGAACGTTTTGTTTAGCTCTGTACCCCATTTTTTAATAGGGTTGTTTGATTCTCTGGTGTCTAGCTTTTTGAGTTCTTTGTATACCTTAGATATTAGGCCTCTATCTGATGTGGTGTTGGTAAAGATCTTTTCCCATTGTGTTGGTTGCCGTTTTGATTTCTTGACAATGTCCTTAGCCTTACAGAAACTTTGCAATCTCATTAAGTCCCATTTGTTAATCTTTGACCTTAGAGCTTGAGCCATTGGTGTTTTCTTCAGAAAATTTTCTCCTGTACCTGTGTGTTCTAAGGTTTTCCCTACTTTCTCCTCCAATAGTTTCAGTGTATCTGGTTTAATGTGGAGATCTTTGATCCACTTACACTTGAGCTTTGTACAAGGAGATAAGAAAGGGTTTATTTTCACTCTTTTGCATGCTGAGTGCCAGTTAGATCAACACCATTTGCGAATAGGCTGTCCTTTTTCCATTGAATGTTTACGACTCCTTTGTCAAAAATCAGGGAACCATATACATGAGGGCTCATTTCTGTATCTTCTATTCCATTCCATTGATCCACATGCCTATTTTTGTACCAGTAACATACAGTTTTCAGCACAATTGCCTTCTAATATAGCTTGAGGTCAGAGATAGTTATTCCCACAGATGTTTTCTTGTTGTTGAGGATGGATTTTGCTTTTCTAGGTTTTTTGTTGTTCCGTATGAAATTGCACATTGATCTTTCCAATTCAATGAAGAACTGGGTTGGAATTTTGATGGGGATTGCATTGAATCTGTAGATGGTTTTTGTTAGGATGGCCATTTTTAAAATATTGATCCTTCCAATCCATGAGCATGGGAGATCTTTTCATTTCTGAGATCTTCCTCAATTTCCTTCTTTAGAGGTTTGAAGTTCTTGTCATACAGGTCCTTCACTTGCTTAGTTAGAGTCACACCAAGGTATTTTGTAGTTTTTGTGACTATTGTGAAGGGTACCTTTTCCCTAATTTCTTTCTCCATATGTTTGTCCTTTGAGTATAGGAAGGATACTGATTTGTTTGAGTTTATTTTGTATCTTGCCACTTTGCTGAACTTGTTTATCAGCTGTAGGAGTTCTCTGGTGGAATTTTTGCGGTCACTTACGTACACTATCATGTCATCTGAAAACAGTGATGTTTTTATATCTTTCTTTCCGATTTGTATCCCCTTGATCTCCTTTTGCTGTCTAACTGCTCCAGCCAGGACTTCCAGTACTATGTTGAGTAGGTAGTGGGAGAGTGGGCAGGCTTATCGAGTCTCTGATTTTAGTGGGATTGTTTCAATTTTCCCACCATTAAGTTTGATGTTGGCTGTTGGTTTGCTGTATATTTGTTTTATTATGTTTAGATATGGTTTTTGGATTCCTGTTCTTTCCAGGAATTTTAACATGAAGGGTTGTTGAATTTTGTCAAATGATTTCTCAGCATCTAGTGAGATGACCATGTGATTTTGTTCTTTGAGTTTGTTTATATGGTGGATTACATTGATGGATTACATCTTTTTTTTTTAAACGACTATATTTTACAAAACAAAGAAAAATGTACAGATTTTAAACATTTTTTGCTTAAAATTATACATTTTTGTCAGTACTGTTTTATCAGACATTAAAATAATTTTTACATAAAACCATGTGAATATATTTTTTTAGTCAGTACTTGATTTTTTTCAAGGGCTTGACAGTATGCATTGAAAACCTAATAGTTACAATAAGCGTAAAGTACATGCAAAACAAAACGCAACATGGAAATAGTCAAAGTCTTCTTGTTTTGTAAATATATGTATATTTTTTTGTTTTCTTTATTTCTTGGACTTCATACAGTCTGTGAGTTGTTTCTGGGGGAGTTCAAGCCTCTGGGGTTAGCATCCCACTATCAGTGACTGCATATTATGTCTGTTCTTTTGTGACTGGGTTATCTCACTCAGGATGATATTCTCTAGATGCAGCCATTTTCTTAAGAATTTGGTTAAGTAATTGTTTCTGGTGGCTGATTAGTATTCCATTGTGTATATGTACAACAATTTTTGTATCCATTCATCTTCTGAAGGACATCTGGGTTCCTTCCAGCTTCTGGCTATTATAAATAGAGCTGCTATGAACATTGTGGTGCATATATCTTTGTTGTGTATTAAAGTGTCTCTGGGGTATATGCCCAGAAGTGGAATAGCTGGGTCTTCAGGTAGTACTATATCCAATTTTCTGAGGTATCGCCAGACAGATTTCCAGAGTGGTTGTATTAGCTTGCAACCCCACCAACAGTGGAGAAGTGTTCCTCTTTCTCCGCAGCCTCGCCAGCATCTGCTTTCATCTGAGTTTTGGATCTTGGCCAATCTGACTGGTGTGAGGTGGAATCTCAGGGTTGTTTTGATTTGCATTTCCCTGATGGCTAAGGATGTAGAGCACTTCCTCAGATGTTTCTCGGCCATTCGGTGTTCCTCAACTGAAAACATTTTGTTTAGCTCTGTACCCCATTTTTTAATAGGGTCATTTGATTCTCTGGTGTCTAGCTTTTTGAGTTCCTTGTACACCTTGGATATTAGGCCTCTATCTGATGTGGTGTTGGTAAAGACCTTTTCCCATTCTGATGGTTGCCGTTTTGTTTTCTTGATGATGTCTTTAGCCTTACAGAAACCTTGCAATCTCATTAAGTCCCATTTGCTAATCTTTGACTTTAGAGCTTGAGCCATTGGTGTTTTCTTTAGAAAATTTTCTCCTGTACCTATATGTTCTAAGGTTTTCACCACTTTCTCCTCCAATAGTTTCAGTGTATCTGGTTTAATGTGGAGATCTTTGATCCACTTACACTTGAGCTTTGTACAAGGAGATAAGAACAAGTCTATTTTCATTCTTTTGCATGCTGAAAGCCAGTTGGACCACATCATTTGTTGAATAGGCTGTCCTTTTTCAATTCAATGTTTACTGCTCCTTTGTCAAAAATCAGGTAACCATATACATGAGGGCTCATTTCTGGATCTTCTATTCTATTCCATTGATCCACATGCCTATTTCTGTATCAGTACCATGCAGTTTTCAGCACAATTGCCTTGTAATATAGCTTGAGGTCAAGGATAGTGATTCCCACAGATGTATTTTTGTTGTTGAGGATGGATTTGGCTATTCTAGGTCTTTTGTTATTCCATATGAAATTGCACATAGATCTTTCCAATTCCATGAAGAACTGTGTTGGAATTTTGATGGGGATTGCATTGAATCTGTAGATTGCTTTTGGTAGGATGGCCATTTTTAAGATATTGATTTTTCCAATCCATGAGCATGGGAGATCTTTCTATTTTCTGAGATGCTCCTCAATTTCTTTCTTTAGAGGTTTGAAGTTCTTGTCATACAGGTCCTTCACTTGCTTAGTTAGAGTCACACCAAGTTATTTCATAGTTTTTGTAACAATTGTGAAGGGTACGTTTTCCCTAATTTCTTTTTCCACATGTTTGTCCTTTGAGTACAGGAAGGCTACTGATTTGTTTGAGTTAATTTTGTATCCAGCCACTTTGCTGAACTTGTTTATCAGCTGTAGGAGTTCTCTGGTGGAATTTTTGGGGTCACTCAAGTGCGCTATCATGTCATCGGCAAAGAGTGATGTTTTTATATCTATCTTTCCGATTTGTATCCCCTTGATCTCCTTTTGCTGTCTAATTGCTCCAGCCGGGACTTCCAGTAATATGTTGAGTAGGTAGGGGGAGAGTGGGCAGCCTTGTCGTGTCACTGATTTTAGTGGGATTGCTTCAAGTTTCTCGCCATTAAGTTTGATGTTGGCTGTTGGTTTGCTGTATATTGCTTTTATTATGTTTAAGTACGGGCCTTGGATTCCTGTTCTTTCCAGGACTTTTAACATGAAGGGGTGTTGGATTTTGTCAAATGCTTTCTCAGCGTCTAGTGAGATGACCATGTGATTTTGGTCTTTGAGTTTGTTTATATGGTGGATTACGTTGATGGATTTCCTTATGTTAAACCATCCCTGCATCCCAGGGATGAAGCCTACTTGGTCATGATGAATGATCGTTTTGATGTGTTCTTGGATTCGGTTTGCAAGGATTTTGTTGAGTATTTTTGCATCAATATTCATAAGTGAGATTGGTCTGTAGTTCTCTTTCCTTGTAGGGTCTTTGTGTTGTTTAGTTACGAGGGTTATTGTACCCTTAAAAAATGAGTTGGGTAATATTCCATCTGATTCTATTTTTTGGAATAGTTTGGCGAGTATTGGTGTTATATCCTCAATAAAAGTCTGATAAAATTCTGCACTGAATCCGTCTGGACCTGGGCTTTTTTTGGTTGAAAGGCTTTTGATGATTTCTTCTATTTCTTTAGGTGTTATAGGGTTATTTAGATGGTTTACTTGGTCCTGGTTTAACTTTGAGACCTTGTATCTGTCTAGGAATTCATCCATTTCCTCCATATTTTCCAGTTTTGTGGAGTATAAGTTTTTGTAGTAGGATCTGATAATTTCTTGAATTTCCTCAGTTTCAGTTGTTATGTCCCCACTTTCCTTTCTGATTTTGTTAATTTGGATACTCTCTCTTTGCCCTCTAGTTAGTCTGGCTAGGGGTTTATCAATCTTGTTGATTTTGTCAAAGAACCAAATCTTGGTTTTGTTGATTTTTTCAATGGTTCTTTTTGTTTCTATTTGGTCTATTTCTGCCCTAATTTTGATTATTTCTTGTCGTCTACTCTTTTTGGGTATATCTGCTTCCTTTTGTTCTAGGACTTTTAACTGTGCTGTCAGGTTGCTGATGTTAGCTCTCTCCAGTTTCTTTTTGGAAGCACTTAGGGCTATGAGTTTTCCTCTCAATACTGCTTTCATTGCATCCCATAGGTTTGGGTATGTTGTGTTTTCATTTTCGATGAATTCTAGAAAATTCTTAATTTCTTTCTTTATTTCTTCTTTGACCCTGCTATCGTTTAACAGAGCATTGTTTAGTTCCATGTGTATGTGGGCTTTTTGTTGTCTTTGTTGTTGTTAAAGACCAGCCGTAGTCCATGGTGATCTGAGAGGATGCATGGAAGTATTTCAATCTTCTTATATCGATGGAGGCTTGTTCGGTGTCCAATTATGTGGTCAATTTTCCAGAAGGTGCCATGGGGTGGTGAGAAGAAGGTGTATTCTTTTACTTTTGGATAGTATGTTTTGTATATATCTATTAATTCTAGTTGGTTCAAAGTCTCTGCTAGTTTTGCAGTGTCCTTGTTCAGTTTCTGTTTCCCTGATCTGTCCATTGGTGAGAGTGGGGTTTTAAAGTCTCCCACTATTATTGTGTGGGGTGAAATGTATTTTTTGAGCTTTAGTAGAGTTTCTTTTATGAATGTGGGTGATTTTTTATTTGGAGCATATATGTTAAGGATTGAGAGTTCCTCCTGACTGATTTCCCCGGTAATGAGTAAAAAGTGTCCTTCTTTATCTTTTTTGATAACTTTTGGTTGAAAATTTACTTTATTCGATATTAAAATAGCCACTCCAGCTTGCTTCTTGGAGCTGTTTGCTTGGAAGTTTTTTTCCCACCCTTTTACTCTGAGATAGTGTCTGTCTCTGTCTCTGAGATGAGTTTCCTGTATGCAGCAAAAGGCTGGATTTTGTTTATGTCTCTTTATTGGGGAGTTGAGACCATTTATGTTAATAGATATCAAGGAATAGTTGTTTATGTTTCCTGCCATTATTGCTTTTTTGGGTTGAGTTGTGTTTGTGTTTTTTCTTCTTTTAGTTTTCTTGTTTAGGAGTTTTCTTGTTTTTACTAGGCTGTATTTTCTCTCATTGTATTGGGTTTTTCACCTATAATTCATTGTAGTGCTGGGTTTGTGGTCAGATATTGTGTGAATTTTGATTTGTCTTGAAATATTTTCGTCTCTCCATCGATGGTGATTGATAGTTTTGCTGGGTATAGCAGCTTGGGCTGGTACTTGTGCTCTCTTAAGGAGTGCATAATTTCTGTCCAGACTCTTCTAGCTTTCATAGTCTCTGTTGAGAAATCGGGTGTGAGTCTGATTGGTCTGCCTTTATATGTTACCTGACCTTTTTCCCTTACTGCTTTTAGTATTCTTTTTTTACTTTGGGCACTTGATGTTTTTACTATTATGTGTCAAGAGGTATTTCTTTTCTGGTCCAACCTATTTGGAGTTCTGAAGGCTTTTTTAATGCTCATGGTCATCTCATTCTTGAGGGTAGGGAACTTTTCTTCTATGATTTTGTTGAAGATATTTACTGTGCCTCTTAGTTTATACTCTTCTCCCTCTTCTATTCCTATTATCCTTAGGTTCGGTCTTCTCATTGTGTCTTGGATTTCCTGGACATTTTGGATTAGGAGCTTTTTGTTTTTTGCATCTTCTCTGGCTGTTTTGTCTATGTTTGCAATGTTGTCTTCTGCCCCCGAGATTCTCTCTTCGATCTCTTGTAATCTATTGGAAATGCTTGCTTCTGTGACTCCTGATTTCTTTTTTTGGTGTTCTGACTCTAAGGTTATCTCTTTTAGTGTTTTCTTTATTGTGTCAATCTCTGTTTTAATTTCCCTTTTCCATTCCTTTATTTATTTGGTTCTGTTTTTCTCTAGCACCTTGAGTGTTTTTCTTGTTTCTTCTTTAAAAGCTTCTGAATCTTTTTGCTTTTCCTCCCTTTCTTGTTTAAGTAACTCTATCAGTGTCTTGAGGCATGATTTCAGGTCAGTGTCTTATTTTTCTGGAGTGTTTGGAATTCCGATGTTTGCTGTTATGGGAGAGCTGGGTTCTGGTGTTGCTAGATTGTCTTGGTTTCCTTGGGATATACTCTTCCTCTTTCCTCTTGCCATTTTGTTGTCAGTGATATGTTCTTGCCTTTCCCTTGTATCTGGTCTGTGTCCCTGGTTCTCCACTGGTTGAGGTTTCAGATGCGTCAAGCCCTGTTTTATGCCTCAGAGTCGTCGGGTGTGAGCAGAAATTCCAACGTTCTGTTTCTGTTTGCTGGATCAGGCATGGCAGGGCAGGGCAAGGCAGTGGGTGCACTTTCAGTGTGTACTCCACAGAGATCTTTCTGCTCCCCTGTAGCCCAGGTCTCCCACCCACCAGTTGTTCAGCCTCTATGAGCCTCCGTTCCGGGTGGCAGGTAGGCCAGGCTCTTCGTCCTGAAGTCGCCTCCGGGCAGAAACAGAAGTTCTAATTTTCTGTTCCCAATCGCAGTTGCTCAGCCTCTATGAGCCTACGATCCGGGTGGCAGGTAGGCCAGGCTCCGCTCTGTGTCCGGAAGTCGCCTCCGGGTGGAAACAGAAGTTCTAATTTTCTGTTCCCAATCGCTGGATCGGGCAAGGCGGGGCAGGGCAAGTTATGGTGTGCACTTTCCGTGTGCACTCCGCAGAGATCTCTCTGCTCCCCTGCAGTCTTGGTCTCCCACTCACCAGTTGCTCAGCCTCTATGAGCTGCCGTTCCGCGTGGCAGGTAGGCCAGGCTCTGCTCTGTGTCCGGAAGTCGCCTCCGGGTGGAAACAGAAGTTCTAATTTTCTGTTCCCAATCGCAGTTGCTCAGCCTCTATGAGCCGCCGATCCGGGTGGCAGGTAGGCCAGGCTGGGCGCTGCGTCCGGATGGATTTCCTTATATTAAACCATCCCTGCATCCCAGGGATGAAGTCTACTTGGTCACGGTGAATGATCGTTTTGATGTGTTCTTGGATTCAGTTTGCAAGGATTTTGTTGAGTATTTTTGCATAAATGTTCATAAGTGAGATTGGTCTGAAGTTCTCTTTCCTTGTAGGGTCGTTGTGTGGTTTATGAACGAGCTTTATTGTAGCCTCAAAAAATGAGTTAGGTAGTATTCCATCTGATTCTTTCTTGTGGAATAGTTTGGAGAGTATTGGTGTTATGTCCGCAATAAATGTCTGATAAAATTTTGCACTGAACCCGTCTGGACCTGGGCTTTTTTGGTTGGGAGGCTTTTGATGACTTCTTCTATTTCTTTAGGTGTTACGGAATTATTTAGATGGTTTACTTGGTCCTGGTTTAACTTTAGGATCTTGTATCTGTCTAGGAATTCATCTATTTCCTCCTGATTTTCCAACTTTGTGGAGTACAGATTTTTGTAGTAGGATCTGATGATTTCTTGAATTTCCTCAGTTTCAGTTGTTATGTCTCCACTTTCCTTTCTGATTTTGTTCATTTGTATACTCTCTCTTTGTCCTCTAGTTAGTCTGGCTAGTGGTTTATCAATCCTGTTGATTTTCTCAAAGAACCAGCTCTTGGTTTTGTTGATTTTTTTCAGTGGTTCTTTTTGTTTCTATTTGGTCTATTTCTGCCCTAATTTTGATTATTTCTTGCCGTCTACTCTTCTTCCTTTTGTTCTAGGACTTTTAACTGTGCTGTCAAGTTGCTGATGTATGCTCTCTACAGTTTTTTTTTTTGGAAGCACTTAGGGCTATGAGTTTTCCTCTCAGTATTGCTTTCATTGAATCCCATAGGTTTGGGTATGTTGTGTTTTCGTTTTCATTGATTTCTTGAAAATCCTTAATTTCTTTCTTTATTTCTTCTTTTACCCTGCTATAATACATGTGGAGAAATTAATTAGGGAAAAGATACCCTTCACAATATTTACAAAATCTATGAAATACCTTGGTGTAACTCTAACTAAGCAAGTGAAGGACCTTTATGACAAGAACTTCAAACCTCTCAAGAAGGAAATCGAAGAAGATCTCAGAAAATGGAAAGATCTCCCATGCTCATGCATTGGAAGGATTAACATTTTAAAAATGGTCACCCTAACAAAAGCAATCAACAGATTCAATGCTATCCCCATCAAAATTCCAAACCAGTTCTTCATTGAGTTGGAAAGATCAATGTGCAATTTCATATGGAATAACAAAAGACCTAGAGTGAAAATATCCAAGCAGTAATATCCAAGGTATACAAAGAACTCAAAAAGCTAGACACCAGAGAAGCAAGCAACCCTATTAAAAAATGGGGTACAGAGCTAAACATAACGTTCTCAATTGATGAATATCGAATGTCTGAGAAACATCTGAGGAAGTGCTCGACATCCTTAGCCATCAGGGAAATGCAAATCAAAAGAACCCTCAGATTCCACCTCACACTTTTCAGATTGGCCAAGATCCATAACTCAGATGACAACAGATGCTGGCGAGGTTGTGGAGAAAGAGGAACACTTCTCCACTGTTGGTGGGGTTGCAAACTAATACAACCACTCTGGAAATCAGTCTGGCGATACCTCAGAAAATTGGACATAGTACTACCTGAAGACCCAGCTATTCCACCTCTGGGCATATACCTCAGAGACACTTTAATATACAATAAAGAGACATGCACCACAATGTTCATAGTAGCTCTATTTATAATAGCCAGAAGCTGGAAAGAACCCCGATGTCCTTTAGTAGATGAATGGATACAAAAATTGTGGTACATTTACACAATGGAATACTACTCAGCCACCAGAAACAATGACTTAACCAAATTCTTAAGAAAATGGCTGCATCTAGAGAATATCATCCTGAGTGAGATAACCCAGTCACAAAAGAACAGACATAATATGCAGTCACTGATAGTGGGATGCTAACCTCTGAGGCCTGGACTGCCCCAGAAACAACTCACAGACTGTAAAGTTTAAGAAAAAAAAGAAAAAAACAAACAAACAAACAAAAAAAAAAGTCATGCTCAATCCTTACACACCAAGAACACTTTGACAAATTGTGTGTTACACCCTGTATTTCATGTACTTTTTGCTTATTGTTAAAAAAAAAAAAAAAGAAAAAAAAAAGCCAAAAAAAAAAAAAAAAAAGAATTTTCCCATGCTTTTTCCACCATTCTCAGCCTGGCGTCCCAACTCCCTGGGACCTCACTTATCTGCTTGCTGCGTTTCTTTGAGGACAGCCACACTAGGTTCTTATTTGTAAGCACACCATAGCAACAGTAACTCTGTCATGCCTTGGAGCCTCCCCTTGAGATTGATCCCAAGTAGAGCTGGTCATAGGACCTCCTTTCACTCAGTGTCTTGCCGATTTTTTTCCCTGCAATTCTTTTAGACAAGACCAATATTGGGTCAGAGTTTTTGACTGTTGGATGACAACCCATCCCTCTACGTGATGCTCTGTTTTTCTACTAGAGGTGGACTCTACAAGTTCCTACTCCCCACTGTTGGGCATTTCATCTATAGTAGTTCCTTTTGAATCCTGAAAGTTTCTCACCTCCCAGGTCCCTGGTATTTTCTAGAGGATCCAACCACCTCTCATCTCACCCCCAAGATTGCATATTTCCATTTATTCTGATGGCCCTCAGGGCTCTCTCCTGTTCCTTCCAATATCTTATCAAGTTCCAGTTTTCCTTTTTTCCTTTTCTCTTATACCCAAATCCCTCCTTCTCTCTGCTTCCCATTATTGGGACTGAGGCATTCTTACCTGGGCTTTTTGGCTTGTTAAGCTTTTTGAGTTCTGTAGATTGTATCCTAGGTATTCTGTTTTGTTTTTTTCTAATATCAACTTATTAGTGATTGTATTTTATGTATGTTCTTTTGGGTCTCAGTTACCACACTCAGGATTATATTTTATAGTTCCATCCATTTGCCTGCAAAACTCATGATGTCTTCCTTCTTAATAGGTAAATAATATTTATTCCTCCTTTGTAGGACATCTGAGTTGCTTCCAGCTTCTGGCTATCACAGATAAGGCCACTATAAATATAGTGGCGAACATGCCCCTGTGGTATGGTGGGTCATATTTTGGGTATATGTCCAAGAATAGTATAGCTGGACCTTCAAGTAGATCTATTTACAATATTCTGAGGTACCTCCAGATTGATTTCTAGAGTGGCTGTACCAGTTTGCAATCTCACCAATAATGAAAGAATGTACTTTCTCCACATCTTTAACAACATGTGCTGTCCTGAGTTTTTGATTATAGCCATTCTGGTGTGAACTTGTTTTGATTTGCATTTCTATGATCACTGAAGACTTTGAATATTTCTTTAAGTGTTTCTCAGTCAATGGAGATTCAACTGTTGTGAATTCTCTGTTTAGTTCTATACTCCATTTTTTTTTTTTTTTTTTTTTTTTGGAGGTTAGCTTTTTGAGTTCTTTACAGAGTTTGGATATTAGCCGTATATTTGATGTGAGGTTAGTAACGTTGTTTTCTCAATCTCCAGATTGCTGATTTGTCCTATTAATTATATCCCTTGCCTTATAGAAGCCTTTCAGTATCAAGGGTTTTCATTTATAAATTCTTGATCTTAGAGCCTGAGCCACTGGAGTTTTGTTAGGAATTTTTTCCTCATGACAACAAGTTCAAGGCTCTTTCCCATTATCTCTTCTATTAGATTTAGTGTATCTGGTATTATGTTAAGGTCTTGGACCACATGGACTTGAGCTTTTTGCAATGTGACAAATATGAATCTATTTCTAATTTTTCTACATACACACTTGCCAGCATCATTTATTGAAGATGCTTTCTTTTTTCTTTTATATATTTTGAGTTCTTTTTCAAAGACCAAATGCCCATAAGTATGTGAGTTTATTTGCAAGTCTTCAATTTTTTCCATTCATCAAACTGTCTGTTTCTGTACCAATACCACACAGTTTTTATCACTATTGTTTTGTAGTACAGCTTGAGGTCAAGGATGGTCATTCTCCCATAAGTTCTTTTAATTTTGAGAATTGTTTTTTACTATCCTGGGTTTTTTGGTTTTCCATATGAAATTCAGAATTGCTCTTTCCATAACTTTGAAGAATTGTGTTGGAATTTTTTTTATCATTTTTATTGTATATTATATGTATTTACATTTCAAATAATATCCCCTTTCTCCAACTGCCATTCCCCTCCCTTCTCCCCTTGCTTCGATGAAGATGTTCCTACTCCCAACCACTCACTCCCACCCCAATGCCTTGGCATTCCCCAACACTGGGAAAATGCACTTTCACTGGACCAAAGGCCTCTCTTCCTATTGATGCCAGACAATGCTATCTTCTGCTATATAAGCAAATGGAGCCTTGGGTCTCTCCATAGGTACTCATTGGCTGGTGCTTTAGTCCCTGGAACCTCTGGAGGGTTTGGTTGTTGATATTGTTGTCCTTCTCATGAGGTTGCAAACACTTTTAGCTCCTTCAGTCCTTTCTCTAGCTACTTCATTGTGGTCCCCATGCTCAGTTTGATGGTTAGCTGCTGCAAGCATCCTCATTGGAATAAATCCCCAGATGAGGCAGTCTCTGGATGATCTTTTCTTCAGTCCTTGCTCCTCTATTTGTCTCTTTATTTTCTCCTGTAAGTACTTTGTTTTCCCTTCTGAAAGGGCTGAGGCATCCACATTCTGGCTTTCCTCCTTTTTTAGCTCCATGAAGTCTGTGAATAGTTTCTTGGGTATTTCGAACTATTTGGGCTAACATCAACTTATCAGTAAGTGCATACCATGTGTGTTCTTTTGTGACTGGGTTACCTCTCTCAGGATGATAGTTTCTAGGTCAGTCCATTTGCCTAAGAATTTCATGAAGTCATTGTTTTTAATAGCCGAGTAGTACTCCATTGTGTAAATGTACCACATTTTCTGTATCTGTTCTTCTGGTGAAGAACATCTGGCTATTATAAATAAGACCGCTATGAAAATGATGGAGCATATGTCCTTGTTATATGTTAGAGCGTCTTTAGGGTTTATTCCCAGGAGTGGTATAGCTAGATCCTCAGGTACTAGTTTGTCCAATTTCCAGAAGAACCTACAGACTGATTTCCAGAGTGGTTGTACCAGCTTGCAATCCCACCAACAATAGAGGAGTGTTCTTTCTCCAAATCCTTGCCAGCATCTGCTGTCACCTGAGTTTTTGATCTTAGCCATTCTGACTAGTGTGGGGTGGAATCTCAGGGTTGTTTTGATTTACATTTTTTTCTGATGACTAGGGATGTTGAACATTTCTTTAGGTGCTTCTCAGCCATTTGTTATTACTCAAAAATGAATGACTTTTTAGACAGATACCATTTACCAAAACAGGCAAACTATCTAAACAGGCTTAAATCCTTTTAGGCAATAGAAGTCACTAACCCCCTCCCTGCTCCCCTCCCGCCAAAAAAAAAAAAAAAAAAAAAAAAAAAAAAAAAAAAAAAAAAAAAAAAAAAGGCCAGGACCAGATGAGATGGTTTTAGTACAGAATTCTACCAGACTTTCAAAGAAAAGCTAAAACCAGCATTCCTCAAACTATCCCATAAAATAGAAACAGGAGGAACACTACCTAGTTCATTTTATGAAGCCACAATTCTATGAAGATCACAATTCTATTATCTCTAAATCACACAAAGACCCCCCCAAAAGAAAACTTCAGACCAAATTCCCTTATGAATATCGATGCAAAAGTACTCAATAAAATTCTAGCAAACTTAATTCAAAAACAGATTAAAATGATCATTAACCATGAAGTAGGCATCATTCTTGGGATAGAAGGTTGGTTCTATTTTCATTTTTAAAAAGAGAACTCAAAAGATAATCCTGTATTTTCCTTAGCATTCATTCTTTGATATACAAATATATGGAATTTAAGCAGTATTACATAGAAGAGTTGTTTGATTTTTTCTAAGATTTGGGAAGCTTCTTACGGGATTTTTTACTGGGAAACATTTTATACAGATGATATGTATCCTTGATACTTTACATCTGGGTGTTGTTCTGTTGAAAAGGACTATCAACAGCAAGTGGTATTGACAATGAAGCTGCTTCACAGTGTTTTCTGTATTTATACTTAATGTTCTTATTTCTGCTGTTAATATATATTCACACTTAATGAATTTCCTGTTGATTTTAAGATAAGTTTCTATTATGAACTATTTTTAAAGAGTTGCCTACTTTGAGCTGCCCACAGAGTTAAATCATTTCCGGTCCAGGAACAATGCTTAACTTTGAACTAAAAATCTGACCACGAAATTCAAGCATTATATTCATTTAAATGTATCACTTTTCTTGTTTTCAGTACAAATTGGTAATGTCTGAGTGTGCTCCTGTAATTTCCCATCATTTTTAATAAGTGTAAGTTTTAAGAGATTTGAAAATGGCAAATCTTTTGAAAATAGAAAAAATAAAGTTTTTAAAATTTTTGTTTTTAAATGAACTGAATCCAAGGCATGTTATATAAACCAGTATTACATTTAATGATAATACTGATTCTATATAAAGTAGTAAGATTTATTTTTTCTATATACTGTAGAGAAAATACAATTACTAAAAATTAATATCCTGACAGCAATACCTATGCCACTAATGCTGGTAAATGTGGGAAGCTCAGCATGTACAATGTAGTTATAAAAATTATGTCTTTGTACTTATTGCTCTTTCCCAGTAATATCTGGGTATTGCATAAAGTTTAATTTTTTTGTTTAAATAAACCATTTTATATCTTAAATATGTTTCAGTTGGAAATATATCATGATCTCTTTTCTTTCTTATGTTCTTATAAATAAGTAATCTGGTAAGAAAAGTACATCGGTTAAATGTTGGTGAGGAATCACTGACTGTCTTGGAAAGACTCACTAGCTGCAGAATGAAAGAATAAATTTGTTTCCTATGAAACTTCTCCCTTTGGCTCACAAAGGCTTTTGCTTTTAAATAGAATTTTTCAAAAATATTATAAAATTACTCTGCTTTATTATTTTAAGTATTACCCACATTGATCTCTACTGAATATTAAATAACATGAAGCAGCACTCATATAGACCTATATGTTTTAGAACTCTTCCTTGAGGCTGGAGAGGAGATTGTCATTTTTTTTTTCCTTTGTGAGCTACCAAAGGAATGACATTACAACCTCCTCTTTTTATTTTGTTCTTAATTCATAAACTTCAGTACTGGTTCAGGGTTCAGTTGAAGGGAAAAGCTGAAGCTGGTTACAGTTTGCTTAATTTTAGATCTTCCTAGGAATGCTATTAAAAACAGTTAAAGTATGTAGCTGGGTATACTATTTATGGTGGCTTATGATAATCCAGATTTATGGCTATTCCTTCACCAGATATTTCTATAGTTGAGTCTCATTTTTTTGCAAGACTGAAGTCTATGTTATTTCAGCTGGTTCATGGAGGTTTTTCTTGGAAACTAAACTTTTGTGTGCCCTCTCTCCTGGCTGTTGACAGTAAAGATCACATTTATTTAACTGTAAACCATTGCTGAGGAACATCAGAGTTAGTGAACTTCAATTCTCACTCTTTTGTTGAGTGCAGCTTTGACCTTCAGTCCCTCTCTCCTTTGAAACTTCTCAGTTTTCCTTTCAGGTTTTGCTATTCTGTACTCCCATTTCTTGCCAATTTGATTCTGTTTCATTTTGGACAGAAGCCTCCAAAATCCTGCCTTTTGTCAAGGCCTTGCTATTCTATTTTCTCCATCATCTTCCCTGTCCTTTTGTTACTCTTGTGCTCTACAAAATTTCTCATCCCGTGAGTTTAGGGAGTTTTATATTTACTTTGCAATGCTCATTTCTCTTTGGGTTAAGTTTTCAAACCACGGATAAAAGAACATTTGCCATACTTGAAGTTTCAGCAGCCATTTTGACTCCTCATTAAGCATCATGGATTCTCTTAATTCTCTGCAAATAGATACATATTCTTCTTCCAGATATTACAGTGACATATGTCACTGTAATTTTTTGTAGTTTTGTTTATTTTAGTTCTTATGGTTAGATTACAATATCAGCCAATAGGAAAGATTTGTGTTAAAGAGATAGGTATATCTTGTTTCTGATATATTTATTATATTTGTTTCAGGTATCTTGTGGTATGAATTGTTTTGCATGCAAAGGTGTATGTTAGTAATAGCTAAGAGTTGGAAAATAAATAAGGTTTATTTATGGAGGAATATTATTTTAATATTTAGTTAAACAATATCCCGAAGAATTTCAATGATTTTGCTACCCACAAAGAAATAACTTTCTTATCCAAAAAACCACCACCCGGTAAAAACCATGCAGACACAGTGAGGGACATTGTGTGTGGGAATAGTATGCAAAATGCAGGATGTCAAGAGTAACTGACAATGATTTGTACATATGTATATGTATTCACACATTATAATAGATGTTTTCTTGTTTTTCACACTTTTATGAATCCAGTTATAGTAGTTATTTAGAGCTAGATGTGGTCATTTCTGAATTTTAGTGCCAATTTCTAGTTTTGAATTGGGAAACTAATATGGCATAGCAGTAGACTGTGCTGCATTTCAGTCTCTCATTTTTTATTTTTTATTTTTGTGAAATATTTTTAATGTATAACATGACTGTACAGAGAAAACAACTAGTAAGTTTGTAAATATGCAAAGTACCTTACTAATTCAAATAATAAAGCCATATTATTAAGTTCTAGTAGTTAATAAGTTGCTTCTATACTTTTCCTGCTTCCTTGCTGAAAGAGGTAACATACATAGCATAGAAAAGTTTTTAGTACTAGAACTTAGCCTAAAGGGCTAACAGCTTAAGCTTGGGCTGACAAAAATCTTAGTGTTAGAAGAATGCCCTCTCATGCTGCTTATGCACAGGTGCTTGAGGCTACACTGCACACATTTCTGCATTTAATTGGAAATAATACCATTAATTAAAATTTTAGAAGATATTTTCATACCTTTAAATAATTTTACTCTAGAACATTCTGCAACTCAACTCTATAAAAATAACTGCTTGGTGAGTGTATAAAATGTCAGCAAACTTTTCAGTGTCCTATTTTATTAAATGACTACAATTTATTTTGCTAAGACATTAAATAGAGAAAATATATGGTCTCTGTTTTATTACTTTAGATATTTGAAATATGACTTCATTTGAGGAGTAGACTTATTTTTATTCTGCTGAACTCAATAGCAAGAGTGGAATTAAATGCAGAACTAATAAGAATGGATGCTTTGATTAGTATGTATTTTTCAAATGCCAGTATAGACACTTAAGCATCTTTTTATGCCACAATTATGCTATTAATGTAATATAATAATGTATCTTCCTCTTTATGCTTTCTGATCTCATGCATTCATTTCTCAGCCTCCAAAGGATCAAGCATAACAGATAAACTTTGAAAGTAACCCTTAATTAAGTCATATCTACATTGTTGGAATCTGTCTATAATTTGTTATTTGCTGTTGAACATCATCTACTGACAATTTATATCAGCCATTGTGGGATAAGAGGCCTATGGCCAATGTTACAAATCCCCAAATCAACATATGCACAAAAGCATTAAAGCCATCGGCAGCAACCTTGCTTTTATTTAATTGTAAGACCATAGGCAATCACATTGAACACAACATCAGGTGATGTTGTATACTATTGTGCAAAGATTTTTTGTTCCAGTCTATTGTAAAAACAGAAGAGCAATTGAAATCAACTGAAGAGAAGATACTTTGGTATTACAGGGTCCTGCATTTCTAATATATCTTCTGGAAGACTAGGAGAACCAAAGACCCTGTCAACTCATTGATAGTGCATTGACTGGTATAAGAATAGGACTCAAGAAGGCAGAAGTATTTTGTTCTTTATTCTGGATTAATAATGGGCCACTCTCCTGAGTGGAAGAAGCCTACTACTGACACACAGTTCATGAAAAGTATTTAGTATCATACCTTATGATCTACGAGAAAACTCTTCAGGTGGACTCTTGACATACTTTGCAGCAGAGAAGATGACATAGAGGACACATAAGTGTCATATAATAGCCACAACATAGACATAAATGTCATGCCACTGTCTGAGACCAGCTCAGACTCTCAAGAGGTCCACCAGAACCGGAGTGAAGATTGAAAGAAAAAGACAACTTAGTTAAAGCTGCAATATGACTTCAGCCAGCATTGAGGTTAAAACCTTGTGACTGAAGTGAAGCTTTGCTTTATTTTGTCCTCTTTTAAACTGTTTTAATTACGTGCAAAAATAGTAACAACTGTTCTGAGACAGGGATCCAAAGAGTTAACAATCTTGGAGGTCAGGTGAAAAGGTCAGAGACAAAAATGGATACTGCTGTGCCTACATTCCAAAATCCACCTTGCCCTGAGCTGCATTTCTAAGGATGCTTCCTGGAGCTACAAATACGAATGCACTTCCCTATTCCACATTCTAAAAGTTTCTGCCTCGAACTACAGATGTAGATGTACTTCCTTATAGTCTTATACTTAGAGCCTGCCTAGAGCTACAGATGCAGATGTACTTCCCTATAGCCCTTACAGGGTGTAGCACAGAGGCCAGATTCCTGCCTTGGCTAGCTCCAAAATGTTCTGGGATAATATTAATATTACTCCGCTATCAACTGTTCAGAGGTGCCAAAACCGCTCTCCACAGGTCACAGCCACTACATTGACAAATAATAAATAGAACTGGAACAGTAAAGTAATTGCCTTTTTGGGGGACAGAGATTTCTGAATGTCTGAGATCCACAGTTTATACTGTCCCAATAAATCCTTAGTATCCCTATGTCTCTTTTTCAAATAACTAAACCAATGATTTCTATGTAGAGAGAGCTGGCTGATGCATTTGTAGTATGTGGCGCAATAGAAGGACTGAATTCTGTGACCACTCATTTGTTTCCATCCTGTCTCAATTCCTAATTCAAAACATAATGCATTTTAAAATAAATAAAACTACCTTAAAGATTTAGTGTAAGATCAAAATTTAGGGCTAGTTCACATTGTGTGTTGTCTCATGTTGGATGTTCTTTATGAACATGTGGCCAGTATCTGTTTCTGTATTGAATGTGGAACATATCATATAAGCTATCCTGTCAGCATAGCAAAAAAACACTTCTCAAAGACTTTTGGCTCTTTATTCTGTCTATCTTTGGGATATTTTTGCGAGGCTGGCAAGATAGCTTATGCAGAGTCTATAGAAAACTCTCCATATAGAAGGGTCTACTGTTATAGAACCATTAGCAAACCACACATTTTCAAAATAAAAATCTACTTTATGGTAAAGATGAATTTTAGGTTTGAAATTTACATCTTTAGCTTTGCTCTTTAAAGTAAATGTGCGTCAGGGTATATTTCCCATAGATCCTTGCTTTCTGTCTACATTGCCCACTCCTTTCATTGTTGTTATTTCCTGTGTTCCTCTAGATGACAGAACAAGGTAACACTAATAAAATCAGTGCCCTCAGTATACTTCCAGAAGGATTGTTGTTCCTTTCTTAGTTGTTTCCTAGTGTATTCCAGTGATTTATACACAGAAACCTGCTAAAATATCTTTGCTAAGTGTCTTTTAGATCATTCTTCAGGTTTGTGGAATCCTCAGGCAGCGTTCCAGATGATCTCAGGAATTGTTTGTGGCTTTCTGTACCTTTGTTTCACTGTTGAGTGTACTCATAATTACAATTCACCAATTGTAAAATCTAAATAACCTTTAAGAATCTAGTCAGGTGTTTATAACAAGAGTGTTTTATTGTTTCATATATCCACTATTGAAGGCTCACTTTTATTTTTCTCCAAAATTCTAAAAAAGTATATCAAATTATCTTTGCATTATAGATAAAATCCCAACATATAAAAGGTTAAAATAGTTTGCCTTTGTTATTGGTGAGATAATTAAGACATCTGATTGCTAAGACTTACTCACTTGTTGTGCAATTACCCCTCAATAAATGAAAGTTTTAGTATAATTGTTTATGATTTATATTGATGCTTGTGCCTTAACTGAGCCTCAGTATAGCTAAGAGCTGTTCTTCTGCGTCCAAAGAATCTGGTTTTAGATATTTTTAGGAATATAAATGATGTGAATACTAAATGAAGTTTATTTCTTCTCTTTCTGTGGAAAAGTTTGTGATTATTGCCAAAAAGTCAGATGTTAGTGGCCTTCTGGAGTATATTCCCTTTCCTATTGCTGGCTTTAGCTTTCAAAACCAACCTCAGCTACTAGAGCTGACACTGTAGTTCCTGCTGATGACTGAACAGATGGTGGCCATGATGTAACTCAGCACAGCTCTTCTCGCCTGCCTGCAGACTCTGCAGATCAGTGTGCTTGTATGCAGCTTTGGTCTGTAGTGAAGAGGCTTATCTGGAAAGCCAGAGAAAACAAAGCAAGATGACAGTGGAAGTCAGTTGATAGGTCTAATTTCTCTGTGTGGTGTTATGTGTCAGGTTTAAGAACCATATGGCCAGAGAGCTATTTTATTGTAGGGTCATTTAGCAAATAGGCTGGTGTCACATTCCAGATAAATAAGTTTACATTTTGTACTGAGAGCATTTTTATCAGAGGGTGCTGTGTTTTACAAGTACTCACATGAGAACAAGATGCCTACTGTACACAACACAACTGATGGCTTCCCCAGGGACCCACGGAGAGATGTTTTTTTCTGTGTCAATAAAGCATTCTTTGTTTCACAGACGTTCCTCTCATTTTGGACTGGAATGTTTGAATACAAAAACAGATGAAGCAGGCTCTGCTCTGCTGGTGCCTGTAAATTGGGGCTACTGCTTTGTGACATGTAATAACTATTTCTTTCAAGGAAGAGAGGTATGCTTGTTTTTATGTTTTTTTTTATTTAACAAGTGTCTTTAAAACTACTTGCATGTTGAAATTTTGGTGACAGGACTAAGTCAGAAAAGTGACTCAATGTGAACTCTTTTTCAGACTTTAATGTTTCCAGGTTCTGACCAAAATCTTAGGTTTTATTCATGTGATTCTGTGCGAAATCCCAGTTAGGATGTTATGGGCTCTTTGTGTCTCTGTTCCCCTATTGTCATAAGTTTCAGGTTACAAAGTGATGTCACACTTGCTGTGGGCAATCCTGGAACTGGCTAATAGGATGTTTAGTAGCAGGTATATTTATTGTGGATTTAGGCCTTTGTTGTCCTGTGAGTCATCTGAAATATCAGTTTTGGAAATGGGAAATGGTGGAATATAAGCAATTCTACGTGTTTGGGAATAAATATTCCCTTAACTGTGTGGTGTTTACTGTACTAATAGGGTTTGTTTTCTGCAGGGGTTTCCTACTGCTCCTGTTGTTTCCATGTGAGCCTCTACATCCAGAGCATGAATGGTCAATGTAGAAAGAAAGGACACTCAGTCAAGGGATCTGGGGTCAGAATCAAATGAGCATGGAGGAAACTTTGCTGTTGTTAATAGAGGATGACCAAAATTATAGAATCAGGAGAAGCATATCTAGTTTAGAAATTATCTAAAAATATTAGTGATAATTATGAGCTGATTCATGATCTTTGATGTAAAGCAAAGCTGTCTCTGATTCTGGTTTGAAAACCAAATAAAAAAGACATAATATGTATGCTATACTACAAAAGGCAAGAGAATATTAAACATTTTAATGCTCATCCAATCTACTTGTTTTTACCATGAATATATCAATCAAAGCTTCTTACAGAATACTTTGTACCCTGAGCAAGAAGTTCACTAAAGGTAAGTTAGGTGAAGAAGAGATGTTAGAACTGCCAGTTTCTCTATTTTCTAAACTATGCATAATATTTGCTTGCTCACTGTGCATGGCAATCAAAACAGAGGACTAGTGGACAATGCATTGTACTAAAATTTTTACTTCCAGATCTTCCCACCAGTCCTTCACAGTACAGTTTCTTCTCTGGAAGGAAAACCAGTGATCCTTGTCTTAAGAGGTCTCCTGGAAAGAGATCTGAAGCAGGGAGAAATGTGAGTTTCAGCTCCTTTCTTTAGATGGTACTTAGGCTCATGACTACCCTCTAACAGTTTCCAGTACTTTTCGCAAGGCAGCCTTTATTACTGTAATCTTTTTCTAGTCCCCACTATTTTTCTTTCAACATGTTCCTTTACAACTGATGCTGGCAATAGCTCTACTATTACTATCCAAAGATAGTCTTTTGGTTGTTTTTGAATTATTTCTAGTCAATAATCTCCATTACTCTCTTTAATTATCTCAGTTATAGTGTGGCACTTAATTGCCAAGACCCTGAGCAATGTAGATGCTATTGTTGGTGTGTTCATGAGATAGCTTGGAATTCTCAGTGACATGAGTAAGGCAAGAAGAAAGTAATGTAGCCTATGGAAAGAAATCTTTCTGTAAGAAACTCAAGATAACTCTTTTTGTAGAATGTTGGATAAATAGTAGTATGGGCTAGGTGAAGGCTGGAATGAAATAAAGAAGCAGGAGGATGGTTGGAATTTTAGGCAGATATAGACGAATGATATGGTAAAATGATAGAGAGCTTTTCTAGAGTTTGTAGCCATGTCAGACTGGAAGATTCTAATACATACTTTTGAATACACCTACTGCTTGGAGACTATTCTGCATGGTTGCAAAGGTGGAAGAGTGGGGAATATTAGGAGGCTGCTAAAGAAGATGATGGTGATCACAGACAGAGTAAGGAATGATGATGCATTTTAGCAATTTGAAGATAGTGTATTCAGATGGTTATAACACGCTAAGAGAAGAATTTGGAATGATGCCAAATTTAGCAACCAAATGGGTAGCCTTATCTTCTATGTTTTAAGGGCCACCTTTGGAGGAAAGGTTTAGGGAACATTAGGGATTTTATATTGGTACTTTTAGCATGACTCGCAACTAGCGCTTTGAGTGGGCATTTTAGGAGAAATATCTATGCTGGAGACATAATTAGGAGTGGTCAGTAAATAGATGATATTTAAAGTTAAGAGAATAATTGAAATTCCTTAAATAGTTGATTATAAAACACTTTAGTCTGGTACTGTAATTATAATTTTTACTATAAATATATGATGGTTGGATCAATTCAGTCAACCTTCAGAAATATATACATAAATATATTCAACACACACACACACACACACGTGTGTGTTTGTGTCTGTGTATTTGTGCAGGTGCGCATGTGGACAAACAAGTACCTGGAGATGTGCTTATCTGTTTAAATGTTGATATGTCTTTATAAAGTAATAGGTAGTCATACCTATGTAAATATAGCAAGAAATCTGTTTAAAAATACAGTCTTTGAGAAGGCATTTTATTTAAATGCTGGGAAATGAGTGTAATCACTGCTTTTCCTGCCAAGCAAAATTCAATTATAACTCTGAGGAGAGAACACAAAGAAGCATTATTGCAGCTGTCTTCCAAATGACAATCTCCTTTTAAAATGCAACAATTTTATGCCAATTGTTTACAGTGTGGCATTTTTATAAGTATAAAACATCAAATTATTAGAACTTCTATGATTTTTCTTAACTTTGTAGAATTTTGAATGAAAGATAATTTGCAATAATGAAGTCTTTGTCATCCAAACTGGTAAAATATTCAGTGTCTGCTGGTAAAAATGTCCTATGGCTAACTAGCAAACAATCACTAGATTTAGTCACTTTGAAATAAAAAATAAATTGCACCTCTGATATGCATACAGTCCCACAGGCTCTGTGTGATGTCACCAGATCAGTCAAAATGGGCCAGGAATGGTAGTAATGCCTGGAGGAGATGCTGGTCTCTCCTCTACCTATCACCTTCATAACCATCTTCCTAGGTAGTTCTTTCTTTTTTGTCTCTGAAGCATTATTTAGTCTGAAGATTATTTGGTCTCAGAATCTCATAGTTCAGTTAGTCAATCTAAGTGAGTTCATTTAGCATCTGTCTTAACACAGGAATGCTTACCGCATCCTTGAGAGTAGCTTTCAAATCTAATTGTAGAGTGCCAGCAGCTTACTAGCTGGGATGGTAGCCTTTTGCATTTCTTTGTCCAACCAAAACAAATAAATTTAAAAACTTCCACTTTTTGGTAAATTTTCCCTAAGAATTTGTAAACATTTTTGTGGTTTAATGGCTCTCAAAGTTTACTTAAAAAGTATGCAGGGGTTACTTAAAAGGTTATGATGAATGATGTAGGACTCACTATCCCAGAGAGATTTTTCTGGATCAGTAATGGGTCCTAATAATGTAAATATTTGTGTGTGTGTGTGTGTGTGTGTTTGCGTGTATGTGCATGTCAGAAGTCAACCTCCATTGTTGCTCCTCAGGGGCTTGCCAATTAATCTAGGTTGGATGGCCAGCAAATACTAGAGATTTCTGTATCTTGGCTTTCTCCAGTGCTGGGGTTACAATAATACATCACCATGCTCCATCTGGAAGTCATATTCAGGTCCTTAGGGTTGTCCAGGGAGCACTTGCAATACACATTTTCAACAAACCTGTCACATCACTAATGAATGAAAAATTTAATGATAGGTTATCACAAACTAGTGTCAGGGAAAAGTCATTTATAAAGTAGTTTGTATAGCTGGGTATAGTGGCCATGCCTTTAATATAGCACTGAGGAGGAAGAGATAGGTAGGTTTCTGAGTTCAAGAACAGTTTGGTTACACAGATAATTCCAGGCTAAGCAGAGCTGTACAGTGCAAATCTGTCTCAAAGACAACATAACCACAGCAATCTTATGTAGTACAATTTCACTTTTGAAATGGTTCAACCTTAGAGTATTTTATGTACTATGTTAGCAAGTTTTAGAATCTAGGTAACCAACTCTTTAGTTCTGTCATGTGGGAACATTACAAGAAATAGATGGGAGGAGGTAGTGGGGGAACTATGTGGCCAGAAAGGTAGTGTTATGATACAGTGATTTGAAGAGGCCAAAGCTGTAAAGGAGTCATAAGTCTAGGTACTCAAATGAGTGATACTTTTGGGCAAAGATGCTAAAGTCTAATTTGTTTAGAAGGAGACAGGATTTGCTTTCTTTGTATTTCTTTCTAATTCAGAGGAGGCAGTAATTCAGTTTAGCATCTTTTAAATGTAAGCTATACCTTTTTAAATCACTCAGAAAAAGACTATAAGATGAACCTTTAGCCTTTTAAAAGCAGACTGAACCTGTAGGAGTTGGAGAAAGTTTTATGGGTTGGAAGCCAATACCATTTTTTTTAATGTCTGGTTTCCGCTTGCTTGAATTTTAATGACAATATGGCCACTGTTTTAGTTTTGTTGGGGTCTTTTCAGTCAATCTTAGGAGCAACAGTTTTAAACCAGATGATTCTTAGAGAACTCTCCTAAGGAATCCAGCTGCTACTCAGCTATGATCACTCATTGTTCTGAAATAAGCAGCTTAGGTTTAACTAGCCACACGTTAGATGGTCCCTATACAAAGCTGTTTCTGTCTCACATAAACTGGGGCTCCCTGTGCTCCAGTCTCAGCTGCATGGTCTGCTGAATTAATCACAGGATGCTTAGATCACATTCTCTAAAGTCTTGGCGATTTCTACAGTGACTTCACTCTAACACTGAACTCTCTGCCCCTTTTAAATGTCCTCTTGATGGCTGGGAATTAGAGAGCAGTCTAGTCCTAGGAGGACAGTATAGAAAGGATACTCCTAAAAAACTATTGAGAGGAAATGGGCATTCACTTGTCCTCTTGCTTGTTGCAATGGATGTAGCAGTTAATTTGCAGTTAGCATTCTAAGCACTGTAGAACTCTGTATGCACAGAAATCAGTGTTTTGCATTGACTATTTCATTGTCTCAGTAACACACTGGACAACTGTTACTTGTCTTGTTTGGAGGAAATGAAAAGCCCATTAGATTGAAAGTGGCCAGTAATTTAGGACAAGTGGCTTCAGCTCAGGTTGTACACTGAAGTTACCTAAAATACCTTTATGAAATATAGATGCCTGATTCTATGTCATATAAATTAGATAAGAATTAAGAATTTGGGGCCTGGAGAGATGTCTCAGTGGTTATAGCACTGAGTGTTCTTTCAAAGGTCCTGAGTTCAATTCCCAGCAACCACAACCATATGGTGGGGTGGCACACAACCACCTGTAATGAGATTCAGGCACCTTCTTTTGTTGTGTCTGAAGATAGTGACAATTTATTGTAGAACAGAAAATCTAAAAAAAAAAAAAGAAAAGATGGGGATTAAATAAATGTGCAATCTTAAGATAAAAATTGAAAACTTTCTGGTTAATTATTATAAGTAGGATTAAAAGTATTTGTCCCAGGTTCTCAGATATTCACACCTCATTTGAACTGGTTAGAGATCTTGATCTAGATGTAGGGATCTAGATCTTAGTGATCTAGAACACTAAAGCCTTGTCTAGAACACTAAATAGGGATTTACTACATCTAAAGCTGGATTTATGAAAGATTCCTCAGAAAAAGATTTGTACTGGTTTTTCAACTTTTCTGTAATTTTAAAGATATTCCAAGATAAAAAAAAAATAAGTTCAAAGGGGAGGGGGAAATAAAGATTATACTTAGCATACAAAGGTCAAAACCTTTATAGTAGTTTAGCAAGAAAGAAACTTATTAAAAGGAAAGTTGCTAAGAGTAAAACAACAGTGTACAGGAGGAAGTGAAGGACGCTATTTGGTGGAATTAGAGATCAGTAAAACTAAGTAAACTAAAGCATTCTAAGCACAGAGAAAGACAAAGGTACAACCCTTCTCAGGAAGTTGTTAATAAAAAAAAAGAATTATAAAAAGAGAGAAGAGGGGTCTGACTTTATTGAAGATTGCATTTAATGTACCTGTGTACATATTAAAATTTTACTTCAAAATCAAATTTGAAAACTAGTGCTAGGATAGCAGTTAATAAAAAGAATTTTTTATTTCTGAAAGAGAGAGCAGAGTTAAATGGAACTCAGTCTTTGCTGGTATAGTGATTGTAAAGAGGCTTAGAGACAGCCCTCTGTTCCAAATT
The DNA here is from genome assembly GCF_963924665.1 of Micromys minutus. Taxonomy (NCBI): domain Eukaryota; kingdom Metazoa; phylum Chordata; class Mammalia; order Rodentia; family Muridae; genus Micromys; species Micromys minutus. The sequence goes on from NC_137954.1 coordinate 89,217, forward strand.
CTTCCTTTTTTGGGATATGGTGACTGTCCAGGTTCATAGGCAAGTAGTGTTTAAACGCTGCACTAGATGATTACAAATTTGTAATCTGCAAAAATATCTGCAAAATTTTCCTTGTCATGTTTGGCTTCCTTTCCCCATTTTTCTTCTGCCTAGGCCTTCATCCTTCAGGTAGGATGCTATGAATAATTTCATGAAAGACCTTTTCAAATTATGTCTGTTTGGGTTAGGTACATTCATTTGAGGTTCCTGTAGCATATTGGGTATGTCACATTTTGTTGAGTTTTCCTCTTGTATGTTTATTTTATAAAGAAGTAATTAAAGTGTTTTTAGTAGCTAGCATATCATATTCTGTTTTACTTAATAAATCCTTTAAAATGAAAGAAAAAACTAAGATTATACTTTGGTCTTATGTTCTTATGTCTAGTGACAACAATATCTTTGGAGACTGAAGTATGTTTATGATTAATAGATAGGAAAAAATTTAGATGCTTCAATCTGTGCAAAGCACATGCCTGTCACAGAGCAGGGTTTTCAATAAATATTAGTTGTATAAAATTAAAGGCCATTGTTGTTTCTTCCAAGAGGACTCTGACTGTATTACTTTAAGAAGTAACCATTAGCATTTCAAGAGCATGTGGGTGTATTTCTTCATCAATTAACAATTTTATTGACTTCTAATTATAAAGTATCAGAACATTTTCTCTTATAATGAGATCTTTAGATATGTAGGTAATAGAGGCTTATGTGAAATTTAGGAGCTGGGATTTGGATTCTGAAATGTGTAATTGTGAGACTCATTGTTCATTTCTAATCAGAATTTTCTTTGTTTTGTTTATTGTGCTCTTAACTTTAAGAAGAAAAGAACAGTACACAAAAGACAAAATAATCAAGTTTGATTAGATAAAGATAAAGTGCCCTCCCTTTTTTACATAGATAGTTGTCAAAGGAACATATAAATGGCCAAATTTAAATATAGGAATATCAGTGTTATTGATCATCATGGAAATGCAAACAAAGCCCAGTGGCCTTATTACTTCATAATATTTAGAATAAAAGTGTTTTTTTTTTTTTTTTTTTTTAGACACTAGTGCTGGTGGTATATATAAAAAAAAATGGAACCTTGAATAACATACTGGTTCTAAGTGAACCTGCTATGGAAAATAATGTTAAAACTAAATCTTTATAATCCTGTCATCCTACTATTGGGAATATATCCAAAGGGAATGAGGTTAGTATGTTAAAGAAATATTTTGAGTCTCAAATTATATGAAATGCTACTTACAGTAACCAAAAATGTACATGTAACATAGAGTGCTATTTGGCCATAAAAACATTATGTTAAGTGAAATAATCCAAGCATAAAATGACAAGTGCCACATTATTTCAATCTAAATAGCTCATTTAATAAAAGTTGAAAGTATTGTAATATTTATTAGGGGCCAGAAGTATTGATGGGGCAAGTAAAGTTTAGAAATGTTTATTCAATGGGTATTCTGTTACTACTTGATAGCAGGAAGGAACTGCGATATACTTTGATCAGGATACCAGGATACCAATTCTTAAGAAATAGAGTATCATTTATCAACAAACTATAAGAAAGGTTTTTTTTTTGTAAAATATTCACCATAAAGAAATGATATTTTGGAGAGATGTATATTCAACCTGATTGGAGGATTATACCATATAAATGAACACATAGTACTTACTATATGTCTTATTTAGTGTTTTTATATAGCATTTACCAAAAAAACCCTATTCTAATTAAGTAAAAGAGAAGTTGTGCCTTGAAACATCTTGAATCTTTTTTTGTCAAAGTTTTTAAATTGGAAATCAAGCAGAAGCCTTGTTTCATTGTAGGATCACAAAAAAAAAAAAAAAAAAAAAAAAAAAAAAAAAAAAAAAGAAAGAAAAAAAAATACTGTAGCACTCTTCCCAATTCCTGTATTTCTTTCTCAAAGGGCCTATTTAGCTATATTAGTGACTCATTCATTGAGCAACACATATTATAAGGTATATTATACACTGTTCTAGATGCAAACAACACAACAGTATGTAGGACTAAAAAGATCCCTCCTATCCACTGAGCCCATTTTTTAGGCAAATTGGCCAAAAATAAACAAAGAAAATGATCAGCGACTTGGAGTAAATAGAACAGCATGATAGAAGATGAAAGATGTGGTTGGTGTGTGGTGATGGACAGTGGAGCACATAGTGGTCTGTGAAGTAATATTTGGGATCTGTGAGTAAAGCAAGAGCAAGTTTTGAATTAAGTTTATAGTGCACCGGTCAAGTTAGAGGGTTGCTCAGAGGCACAAATTGCAAACCTTGGTGAACCACAGACAAATCAAGGCTTGGGGAGAGAGAGCAGCCAGAGATGGATGAGAGTCTGGCAGCTCCAGACTTGGCATCAACATCAGCTGTTCTTTCACAGCAATGTGCAGACTCTCAGCTCATGATAGTATTCTTACCACTCTCATACTCCTGCTGTCTTTGATGTTTTTAAATCACTTTTCAAAATCTTTGTTTTAGCTTCATGCTTTGTAGAAATCCTTCTTTGTCACTGGCCCTGCTTCTTATTCATTGATGATATCATTATATAAACCATTTCCATTAACTAGATACACAGAGGTAAGACTTTAATTTATAAATTAGCAACAAACAAGAGACACTGCAACCTCCATTTTGGTTAATGGAGGCAGTAGTGGCAGAATTTCCTATGTAGTGGCTGGTGTTCAATGACTGCTTTGAAATAGCCTTTGCTGAGTGTTCCTGATGAAAACAGCAATATGGTCAGTGTTGTTCCTTCAGCACGTTATCCGACTGCAGAGCTTGGTATGTTGGCTGCCTTGGGATTTTCATGAATGTACTATTCTCTGTAAATGTCTTTTTACTTAAATTAACCAGAATACATTTCTACTGTTTGTATTGAGAACTCTGTGACCTAATCTTAAAAGTAAATTTACTGCTCACAGCTTAGAAACACAGACTCTAATTATAGAGTCATTCCAGTTTTGAAGTCTTGGATTATTTATTGGTTCATGTAGTAAATGTAGTTCAAAACAAAAGTTTTATTTAATTCTTCTAAAATTAATGTTTTTTTAAGCTTCCTCCTATATTAAAGCTTTCTTCTCAGCATCCATGGGAGGACATTAATTACCCAGTTATACCCTCTATGCTTTTTTCCCCCTTTTTAACTCAAGGAACATGATGTGGTATAAAGATGCTAGTTCCCCGATATATCACTGAAGGGGTGTGTTATTCTAATCTCTCATTTACTAAGGAATTACTTATTGGGAAGAGGGATACATTTAATTAATAACCATTTTCATTTCTAGAAAATACTGGTGTCTGTTTGATAGTCATTCTTTTGGTAGCATTTTATGAAAAATGCCTTTTATGAAATTTACCAATTTGAATCTAAGGCAAAAGCTCATAAAATTTAAGTGCTTTTAAATAGCTTTACAAAAGTATTATGACAGTAATTATCTATGCCTCTATTTGCCCAACGGTTATAACAGATTGGTTGTGGAAGGGCTGTTAAAAGGTAGGTGCTTCTCTGAAAGGCTTTATTTCTCATTTCTCCATCTGGCCCTATACTTTTATGTTAAAATTCTAAATATTTTTTAAAGTTCTGGCAATGTATTTTCTGAAAGCTATTTTTAGAGGTTGAACTGAACTTGCTTTCTTTTTTTACTGATATGTCAGTTGGGTAAAGCATTTTTTTTTTTTTTTTTTTTTACCATGACTACTAGAGAAGAAAGTCCATCCTCTAATGTTTATGTAAGTGAAAATGTCTCCTGGACATACTTAGTTTGTTTATGTTGATAGAGATTTCCCATTATAACAAATGGGAGAATAGGTGAACAATTGAACACCCTGTTTTTCTTATTCAAAGGCCTTATGTCCTATAATAACATGATGTGTAAAAGAACAACTTATTTAGACTATTGATTTTAAAACAGATTCTAGATTTTGATTGTCTACCTGATCTACCATTAGGGTGCTCAGCGGAGTTTTAGAAGCCTGCTGAGCTACACATGCTCATGAAGTATTGGTAACAAATTTATGAGCATTTGTAAGCTCCCACTTACGAATGCTCTTCATGTCTTTATAGGGTGGAGACAATACTTTGAACAGGAATTATTATTCTGGAGTATTTTCTGTAGTTGTGTTTTTTTCTCTTTTGTCTAATGACATAATAAATATTTTAATCAATATGTTACTCAACATTTAAATAATTATCTCTAGACTTATTAGAAACACTTTAAGAAGTAGTTAATCTTCAAATAGTTATTAGGGTTTTGTGAGGTGAACATGCTGCTTATTTTGTCAATCTGTCTGTAGATTTTTGCATAATAAAAACTTCAAAAAAAATATTACATATTAGATTAAGTTTTCAAAAAGCTCTCATGCCCTTATCAGTGAAGTTGAAGTAAAAGCCTTATTCATAGAACTGCTACTAGGAAATAAATGCTCTGATGCTCCAGTGTGCCTTATTGAATATAAATAAAAAAGTATTTGTATCAAATAGAAACAAAAAGAACCATTCAAAGAATTAACAAAACCAAGAACTGGTTTTTTGAGAAAATTAACAAGATTGATAAACCCTAAGCCAGACTAACTAGAGGGCAAAGAGAAAGTATCCAAATTAACAAAATCAGAAATGAAAGTGGAGATGTAACAACTGAAATTGAGGAAATTAAAGAAATCATCAGATCCTACTACAAAAGCCTATACTCAACAAAATTGGAAAATTTTGAGGAAATGGATAAATTCCTAAACAGATACCAGATACCAAAGTTAAACCAGGACCAGATAAACCATCTAAATAATCCCAAAACACCTAAAAAATAGAAGCAGTCATAAAAAGACCCGCCCCCCCCCAAAAAGCCCAGGACCAGATGGGTTCAGTGCAGAATTCTTTCAGACACTTATTGATGACCTAATACCAATACTTTTAAAACTATTCCACAAAATTGAGTCAGATGAAACACTTCCAACTAATTCTTCAAAGTCACAATAACTCTCATTCCTAAACCACACAAAGACCCAACAAGAAAAGAGAACTTCAGACCAATCTCACTTATGAACATTGATACAAAATTACTCAATAAAATTCTTGGAACCCGAAGCCAAGAACACATCAAAACTATCATTTACCATTATCAAGTAGACTTTATCCCTGGGATACAGGGATGGTTTAATATACAGAAATCCATCAATGTAATCCATCATATAAATAAACTCAAAGAAAAAAAACACATGGTCATCTGTCTAGGTGCTGAGAAAGCATTTGACAAAATTCAACACCCCTTCATGTCAAAAGTCTTTGAAAGAGCAGGAATCCAAGACCCATACCTAAACATAATAATAGCAATATACAGCAAACCAGTAGCCAACATCAAACTAAACGGTGAGAAACTTGAAGCAATCCCACCAAAATCAGGTACTAGACAAGGCTTCACAGTCTCCCCCTACCTATTCAAAATAGTACTGGAAGTCCTGGCTGGAGCAATTAGACAGCAAAAAAGGTCAATTGGATACAAATTGGAAAGAAAGAATTAAAAATATCACAATTTGCAGATGACATGATAGTATACTTAAGTGAACCCCAAAATTCCACCAGAGAAATTTTACAGCAGATAAACAACTTCAGCAAAGTGGCTAGATATAAAATTAACTCAAACAAATCAGTAGCCTTCCTCTACTCAAAGGGTAAGCCTTTTGAGAAAGAAATTATTGAAATGATACCCTTCACAATAGTCACAAAAACTATGAAATGCCTTGGTATGACACTAACTAAGCAAGTGAAGGACCTGGATGACAAGAACTTCAAATCTCTGAAGAAGGAAATTGAAGATCTCAGAAGATGGAAAGATCTCTCATGCTCATGAATTGGATCAACATTTTAAAAATGGCCATCTTACCAAAAGCAATCTACAGATTCAATGCAATCCCCATCAAAATTCTAACTAAATTCTTCATAGAGCTGGAAAGAGCAATTTGCAAATTCATCTGGAATTAAAAAAAAACCTAGAATATAGAAATCCACCCTCAGCAACAATAAAACATCCCTGGCCTCAAGCAATATTACAAGGTAATTGTGTTAAAACCACATGGTACTGGTACAGAGATAGGCAGGTTGAGCAGTGGAACCAAATAGAAGATCTGGAAATGAATCCTCACACATATGGTCACTTGATATTTGACACAGTAGCTGAAGACATTCAATGGAAAAAGGACAGCCTCTTCAACAAATGGTGTTGGCTCAACTGGCAGTCAGCATACAGAAAAATGACAATAGACCCTTTCTAATCTCCTTGTACCAGGTTCAAGTGCAAGTGGATCAAAGATCTCCACATTAAACCAGGTACAATAAAACTATTAGAAGAGAAAATGGAGAAAACTTTAGTACACATAGGCACAGAGAAAATTTTCCTGAACAGAACACCAATGGCTTGTGCTCTAAGACCAAGGATTGAGAAATGGGACTTAATGAGATTTCAAAGTTTGTGTTAGGCTAAGGACACTGACAAGGAAACAAAATGGCAGCCAATAGATTGAGAAAAGATCTTTACCAATCCCACATCTGATAGTGGTCTAATATCCAATATATACAAAGAACTCAAGAAATTAGACTCCAGAAAATCAGACAATCTTATGAAAAAATGAGGTGCAGAGCTAAACAAAGAATTCTCAATTGAGGAATATCGAATGGCTGAGAAGCATCTAAGGAAGTGTTTCACATTCCTATTCATCAGGGAAATGCAAATCAAAACAACCCTGAGATTCTACCTCACACCAATCAGAATGGCTAAGATCAAAAACTCAGATGACAGCAGATGCTGGCAAGGATGCAGAGAAAGAGGAACATTCCTCCACTGCTGGTAGGGTTGTAAGCTGGTACAACCACTCTGGAAATAAGTCTGGCTATTACTCAGAAAATTGGACATAGTCCTACCTGAAAACCCAGCTATTCCACTCCTGATTGTATACCCCAGGTACACATGCAGGAGTGGATAGCATTCTCTGGCATCAGTGGGAGAAGAGGCATTTCGTCTAGTGAAGGCTTGTTTTCCCAGTGTAGGGGAATTCCAAGGTACTGAGTTGGGAATGGGTAGTTGGGAGAGAGAGAACACCTTCACTGAGGCAATGGGAGGGGTAGGGGGGATAAGATTGGAGAAGGGGATAACATGTGAAATGTAAATGCAGAGAATATCCAATAAAAAAGTTAACAAAAAAGAAGCCAACAAATGTTTAAAAAGGGAAAATTGGTGACTATGGGCATGTGATGGGAGAGATTATATAGAGAACTGACTAATACAAGACTTGACTTTCAGATTTGGATATACTTGAGTTGTGAATTCAACTTTGCATGGGAGGCATGGAAATGGAATACAGTCATCTTTGAACAAAGGGCTGCTTGTTAATTGAGAGAGTCAGGGAAGAGATTTAAGGAAGTAAGGTTTGTGAAAAAAGTCAATGAAGTAGACAAGATGAGAAAAGTGATATATTTTCACCTTGTTCTTTTTTCTTTAAACATGTTGTCTTCAATTTTTTTCAACTTCTTGTTAATAAAAGAAAGATCAATGTTTTACTCTGCTTGGTGCTACATGAAAAGAACTATGAGGCTGTATTCCTGCTCTTTGGAATTTACAGTCTGAAGTCATCACAGCAATGTGAATGGGGTTATTTCTGCCTATGCCTGTCCTCTAGTAGATGTATTTATTGTGCCCTTATTTCTATGAAGAATCATGACTTAATGTCCCTGTCTGTGTGAATCACACAGACTAAAACTTCACTTTATCCTTGTCACTGAAAACAGAAATGTCTGTCTTTTTTGCCCTAGTTCCAATACCATTTAACAAGCCATTTACTGTTCAAGATGCTATCCTTCATCCAGAGTAGAGTTAAATCCACATGTTATAAGGTGGAAGTTGCCTTAAGCCTAACTACAGGGTCTCCAGATTGCTGAATCCACCTGAAAAGTCAATTAATGCCACAAACACCTATCAGAGTAATACTTTCCTATCTGCTGTGCTCATGTGTATATAAGTGTCTGATGAGGAATAATGGCAGTCTTTAAAAAACAAAAAAAATCACGTTTCATATTTTATTGGTATCAATAACCTTAAAAATCCATAAAGAATATTTGATCAGCCAGTTTTTAAAGATGTTTTGCTGTGAGGGAATGCATCATTTTTTCCAGTTGATAACATGCTGTCTTGGGCATTATTACTTTTATGCACAGCAACACTGCTCCTTGAGGGTTCAATAATAACAATAATTGATACATTGTTCTGGGCATGCCATTGAGGCACATATAAAAGCTACCTATGCTACATAGGTTATTACTTCCTAGAATTTGTGGTTAAGAATATTGCTATGTTAAGACTTGTAACAAAAAACTTTGACTATTTCCATGTTACATTTTGTTTTACATGTACTTTATGCTCATTGTAACTATTAAGTTTTCAATGCATACTATCAAACCTTTAAAAAATCAAGTACTGACTAAAAAATATATTCATACAGTTTTATGTAAAAATTATTTTAAAATCTGAAAAAAAAGTACCGACAAAAATGTATTGTATAATTTTATGCAAAAATGCTTAAAATCTGTACATTTATCTTTGTTTTGTAAAATAAAGTTGTTAAAAAAAGACTTGTATTCAAAGGTATATGATATATTAGTGACAGAGGATCCATGACTAAAGCACCAAAATGACTAACCTCTGTGGAATACTGTAATATTAAGCATTTCACACGCCTTTTTCTCCTTCTGTTGGTCTTATAGCATTTAATTGAAATAAACTAAGAACTATTTTATAATATAACTATATAAACACTCTCAAAGAAGTTTAAAAAATGTGAAATCAGTGGCTTTAATTAAAATGTGGACAGAAGTTTTATTTGTTTTACTTAAAGAATTAAGTATAACCAACTGAAAAGAATTTGGACCTTATTATTATAACTAAAGTAGGTTTGTCCATTCTTTCTTTAGAAATATTCTAGAGGGCAGGAAATGAAATTTAGTGTAGGATTTGTCATAAAGCTTTTGAGAAACAGATAACAAGTTATAATACCTGTTTGACAAACTTATTCTCCACAGGATTTATAACTGATATCCTGAAGTTACCTGGCCAAGCATATAGCTACTAACAGAGTCATGGACTAATTAGAGTTAACTATAGTTTTTCTAGCTAGGAGCACTTAATGAGTGTTTTTAATGTAGTATGTTGAGGGTGTTGTTAATACTTATATGGGTCAAAATGTATTTATTCAAATGTTGCTGATGTTAAGCTATGTTATCTCCAGATAAAAAGAAAAAAAGTTAAATGCCAGTTTTGAATTGCTTTCATTGCTATACCTGAAGGAACAGGATATCAGACTATTAAAAGATAAGAATGTGGAATTACTGTTAGTGTTGAAATAATTATAGTGTTGGATCCCAATTTGGGCCAGTCACTGGACCTCCTTTTCCTTAGGCTCTTCTCCATTTTGATCCTGCAATTCTTTCAAACAAGAACAGTCCTGGGTCAGAGTTTTTGACTGTGGATGACACTTGATGGCCTGTCTTTCCACTGGAGGTGGACTCTACAAGTTCGCTCTCCCCAGTGTAGGACATTTCATCTAAGTCCTGAGAGTCTCTTACCTCCTTCTAGCGGGTCTCCCACCTACTACCTCCAGAGGTTGGCTTTTTCCATTCTTTCAGCTGGTCCCAAGGGCTTTAGTGCCAGGGGCCAGCCCCTGCTGGGTTTTTCTTTTTTGTTGCTTCTTCTTGAGGCAGCAGAGGGGGAAGAGAGTTGGTGGAGGGTCAGACTTTGTCTTAAGAAATACAGGTAAGACTTTGTCTTAGTCAGGGTTGCTGTATAATCATAAAGTTTACTTATCTAAGTTACTATGCTACTGAAGCTGACCTGCCTTCTGCCTCTGAGACATAAACTGCAGTCTCTGGCATTTAGCACCTCATGCTAAAACAGCAGGAGATTAAGTAAAGGATTAATTGTTAGAATCTTTTGTTCTGATGCCTCTTTCTTTTTGGGCTAGGGAAAAGTATGGAGCAATAAACTTATATTGGATCAGAAGAAGAGAATAACACTCACACAAAGAAAAACTTTTACATAAGCAAATATACATAAACTCATGTAAGTTCATATAGACTCATGCATGCATTCTCATATACTTACACATACATATACATATATTCACAATTACATATTTACACAATGCATCTATATTTACATATGCATATGGAACAAAAGACCTGTGCAGAAAGAACTCATTCTGCATGAAACATGAGCTCCAATCTTTATTGCATAAAGCAGGCTGGAGAGATGACTCAGCCATTAAAGGCTAGGCTCACAACCAAAAATATAAGAGAAAGAAAATGCTTCTACTCTTTTAATGTTAAATAAATTAAACTGAAGTTTGAATGAAAAAAAGCTTTGTTCCTCTTAATAAGACTCAGCCTGCCTTGTTATTAAGAAAGGACCTGTTCTGTCCCATGGTAAGGAGACGCCTGCCTGCTCCTTCTGCAGCTTCTTCATTTTTCCTCTTTCTCTCTGCATTCTGCATATTGCTCTCTCAGTTTTTTATGTTGTCTATAGCTTCTAAGTTATTCCACTTTGCATTCTAATTTTAAATGCTCTCTCCTCTTGCTCTGAAATCACAACAATGCTCTTACTCTCGATGCCTTTTCTTACAAAGCTATGCCTATATTTCTAAGTTCTTGAGTTCAGTTCTGTCTGAAAGGTGTTCTGTCTAAAACACTTTATCTCAGCTCAGTTCCTCTCAGCTCAGTTTTGACTCTTCTCTTTGTCCTCTTCACTTAAGCATCTTTCAGAATACTTGATCACATTAAAAGGTCATCAAAAGTTACATACAAAATCAAATCTTAAATTGAAATAGAAGTTTACAATAGAGAGTTTACATGCATATCCACTAGGCGTAATTATCTGGCTAAACATCTATCACCTATTCGTTGTAAATTGAAAACCATAACTAAGTTATTAGTAAAGTTTTGTGTAGATAAATCCAGTCAGTATTTTATCTTCTGTCCTAGCACCTATAAAACATAGTTGGTTTCCTTTTTATGACCTTTGGTTAATTGTTTTACAACCTTTTAGAACTCCCTCTGAATAGGACAAAGTCTGGTTACTATCTAAGAGCAATTAACTGGTGATACATGGAATACTCAGAGTTCTCACTGCAGTTTTGACTATCAGAAAAGAACCTAATAGCAGTCCCACTATAGAAGAGCTTAATAATCACTGATATAATTTTAGGAATTCTTATAGGACCATCATTAAGATTTAAGAAGTCATCTATTTGTCTATATAGCATCACTACAAGACAGTATATCTTCATAGATTTTCAGAGATCTGCTCCAAAAGAGTGGACTAAAACCTAGTGATTTTTAGTTATATGTTTAATAATAAGAAAAACATGTTAATAGCAGGAATCTTTCCTAAAATAAATTCTCTTATGGCCTTGCTTTATAAAAGTGAATCTGTAACAGATTATATAGTAATCTGAAACAGACTATCTCAGGAAGATCACCTGCTAGTATTCAGCTTGTCCTATAATGGCTCCTGTCACTTCAGTCCTGTCCCACTTTAGGCCTGCAACCCCCTTCCCCCAATTCCTGATCATATTCCCTTTTTCTGCTCCTTGTACTTTTCCCCACCCTGGTTTTTCTCTTCCACTTCTCCGATCCATGATTGCTTTCTTCTTCCTCGTAAAAGGGATTGAGGCATTCTCACTTTGGCCCTTCTGATTGTTAACCATCTTGAGTTATGTGGATTGTATCTTGGGTAATATATATATATATATATATATATATATATATATATATATATATATACATATATATGTATATATATATATGCTAGTATTCACTTATTAGTGAGTATCTACTTGACACTATTACTGATACTAAAGTGTGCTTACAAACAGGAGCCTAGGATGAATGCATTCTGAAAGGCCCATCAAGCAGCTGAGTCAGATGCACATATTTACACCCAACCAGTGGTTCAAAGCTGGTCACCCCTGTGGTTAAATTAGAGAAGCACTGGAAGAAGATAAGGAGAAGGGTGATCCTATAGGAAGGCTGAAGACCAGCTTTCTGAACTAACTTGGACCTCCAAGATTGCTCTGATACTCAGTCACCAACCAGGAAGCACATACCAGCTTATATGAGACCCCCAACACATATACAGCAGAGGACTGCTGGGTCTGGACTCAGTCAGAGAAGATGTACCTAACTCTTGAGAGACTTGAGGTCCCAGGGAATGTGGGGGGCTGGGGGCAGAGGGTGGAGATATTCTCTTGGTTATGGAGGAAGGAACTATGAGATGTGGAACAACCAGAGGGTGGACCGGGAGGGGTATAAAGACTGGACTATAAAAAATGATTAAAGAATTTTTAAAAAGTAAGAAAATAAATATCTTCTATAGCAATACACTAAAAAAGAGAAATAGAGTGTCATTTGAGCTTTAAAGTATATGACATATACAAAGTCATATTGTAATGAAATCTATTTTATACATTGAATATTTGAAAATATCCTAAGTAGACATAAACAAAGGAACAGAAATTAAAAAAAATGTAGGAGTTCTGTGTATCAGTGGTTGCAACATGGTTAAGGCATTGTTCACCATGAGTTATTCTTTTGACAGTGTTCTAACACCAGTCACCTACCTTAGCAGTGGTAGTAATGGATCTAAAAACAGAACTGTATCTTAGATTATTAGTGACATAAAGTAGCAGTTGCCCAAATAAAAACAAAGTTAGTAAAGATTGAACATTATTATGTGTGTTTTAAATAATATAAATTATCAAAAAATTCTTTTTCATTTTCTTGAATTTAAATATTTCAAATAATTTCTTCACTCGAACAACATTTTAAAGTAACAAGTTCTTTTTTTTAAATTCACCATTTGATATATTTATGGTGCTTCTTTTTTTTAAGTCTGTTTTAGAATATTTCATTCTGTGCAATTAAGCACAATTCTTTCTTAAACATAATCAATTTTGGTTACATAAGTTGAGGGTTTCTAGCCACCTGGTAATTGTTTAATATTTTTGGACATTTTAAAGCTGTTTTTTAAAGTACATGCATTATTTTTATTCTCTGCTCCACTCTTTGTCCCTTTATTTCCTCCCATGAGTGTTCTGTACTCCTTTCTAAGAAGGGCTGAAGCATCCACATTTTGGTCTTCCTTCTTTATGATGAGTTTTATATGGTCAGTAAATTGTTTCTTGGGGATTTTGAGCTTTTTGGGCCAATATCCACTTATCAGTGAGAGCATATTATATGTATTCTTTTGTGACTGGGTAAATAGTTCCTATTTCTAGTTCCATCCATTTGCCTAGGAATTTCATGTAGTCATTGTTTTTAATAGTTGAGTAGTACTCCATTGTGTAAATGTACCACATTCTCTGTATCCTTTCCTCTGTTGAAAAATATCTGGGTTCTTTCTTGTTTCTAGCTATTATAAATAAGGCTGCTATGAATTTAGTGGAGCATGTGTCCTTGTTATATGTTGGAGCATCTTTTGGGTATATGCCCAGAAGTGGTATAAGAGGGTCTTCAAGTAGTACTATGTCCAATTTTCTGAGAAACCTCCAGACTGATTTTTAGAGTGGTTGTACCAGCTGGTAATCTCAGTAATGGAAGTGTTTCTCTTTCTCCAAATCCTTACCATCATCTGCTGTCACCTGAGCTTTTGATCTTAGCCATTCTGACTGATGTAATGTAGAATCTCAGGATTATTTTGATTTGTATTTCCCTGATGACTAAGGATGTTGAACATTTCTTTGGGTGCTTCTCAGCCATTCGTTATCCTCAGTTGAGAATTCTTTGTTTAGCTCTGTACCCTATTTCTAATAGGATTATTTGGTACTCTGGAGCTTGTCTTCTTGAGTTATTTGTATATATTGGATATTAGCCCTCTATCAGATGTAGGACTGGCAGTTTTTCCCATTTTCTTGGTTGCTGTTTTGTCATAATGACAGTATCCTTTGCTTTACAAAAGCTTTGCAATTTTATGAGGTCCAATTTGTTGATTCTTGATCTTAGAGTATCAGCTATTGGTGTTCTGTTTAGGAAACTTTCCCATGTGCCTATGTTGTTCTAAGCTCTTTCACACTTTCTCTTCAATTAGTTTCAATGTATCTGGTTTTATGTGGAGGTCTCTGATCCACTTGGACTTGAACTTTGTTCAAGAAGAAAGAATGGGTCAATTTGCATTCTTCTACATAATGACTGCCAGATGAACTAGCATCATTTGTAGAAAATGCTGTCTTTTGTTCATTGGATGTTTTTAGCTCCTTTGTCAAAGGTCAAGTGACCATAGTGTGTAGGTTCATTTCTAGGTCTTCAGTTCAACTCCACTGATCTACCTGCCTGTCTCTGTTCCAGCACCATGAAGTTTTATCACTATTGATCTGTCATACAGCTTGAAGTCAGGGATGGTGATACCCCCCAGAAGTTCGTTATTGTTGAGGATAGTTTTAGCTATCCTGGGTTTATTTTTCTTTCAAATGTATTTGCAAATTGCTCTTTCTAACTCTATGAAGAAAAGAATTGAAATGTTGATGTGGATTACATTGAATCTATAGTTTGGTTTTGATAAGATGGCCATTTTTAATATATTAATTTTGCCAATCAATGAGCATGGGAGATCTCTCCATTCTCCCGAGATCTTCAATTTCTTTCCTCAGAGATTTGAACTTCCTGTCATACAGATATGTTTCAGTAAATATTAAAATAAGGAATTTGTTGCTAACCATCCCACAGTCTTACTCTGAGAGATCTCTAACTCCGAGGGAGCCACTCCAGTGTGGAGCTGAGCACGGTACCTTAAGTAGTGAGTTACCAAGCCTTTCATACACACATTTCATTCTGTTGGCCTGAGCTGGATGTGTTTGTTTAATCTGCCTCTCAGCTATTGCTTTCACACATTGTCCTCCACAGCCTGGTAAAATCATGACTCAACAATCAATAACTTATCAAACAGACTTATATGTTAAATTCTCAATTCACAATACATCCAAACAATACATTTACTGCCACATAATAAAGATATAAACTGCCTAACTAGAAAAGATATCATCAATCTAGTTTACTTTGCTCCGAACCATCATCTGCTCTCTCCATCTTGAATCTTCCATTTCTCTTTCTCTTCCACCTTACCTAAACTTTGCTCCTGCTCCACTCTCAAACATTTAATTATGAATTGCCTTGACCTTCGTTGTGCCAGCTCTCACATACATATAGAAATTAACCTATACAGATCTTTCAGTTGCTTGGTTAGGGTCACACCAAGGTATTTTATATTATTTGTGGCCACTGTGAAGGGTGTTGTTTCTCTAATTACTTTCTCAACCTATTTTTTTTTTTTTGAGTAGATGGAGGGTACTGATTTATTTGAGTCAATATCAAGCCACTTGCTGAATTTATTTTGTTTGTTTTTGTTTTTTAATCATGTTTAGAAGTTCTCTGGTTGAATTTTTGGGAACACTTAATTATACTATCATATGATCTGCAAATATTTTGACTTTGTTCATTCTAATTTGTATTCCTTTGACTTCCTTTTGTTGTCTAATTGCTCTTACTAGGACTTCAAGTGCTATATTGAATAGGTCGGGAGAGAGTGGACATTCTTGTCTAGTCCCTGATTTTAGTGGATTGCTTTAAGTTTCTCTCCATTAGTTTGATATTGGATACTGCTTTGATGCATATTGTTTTTACTATGTTTAGTTATGGGCCTTGAATTTCTTATGGTTCAAAGACTTTTATCATGAAGGGTGTGTTGAATTTCATCAAAAGATTTTTCAAAATCTAATGAGATGATCATGTGGCTTTCTTTTTTTAAAAGTATTTCCTGCCATCTACTCCTCTTGCTTGGATTTTCTTTGTTTTGTTCTAGAACTTTCAGCTGTACTGTCAAGCTGTTTGTGTATGCTCTCTCCAGTTTCTTTTTGGAGCCATTCAGAGTTATTAGTTTTCCTCTTAGCACTGCTTTCTTTATCCCATAACTTTGGGTATGTTTTGCCTCATACCCAAAATTTAATTTAAATTTAATTGCATTAAATTCCACAAAGTATTTAATTTCTTTCTTTATTTTATACTGGACAAAGTTGTCCTTTAGTAGAGAGTTGTTTAGCTTCCATGTGTATGTGGACTTCTTATTGTTTTGTTGTTATTGAAGACCAGCCTTATTTTATGATGATCTGATACGATTCATGGAATTATTGCAATCGTCTTCTACCTGTTAAGGACTGTTTTGTGACAGATTATATGGTCAGTTTTGGAGAAGGTACTGTGAGGTGCTAAGAAGAAGTATATTCTTTTGTTTTAGGATGAAATATTCTATAGATATCTGTTAAATCCATTTGGTTCATAATTTCACTGTGTCTCTGTTTAATTTCTGTTCACATGATCTGTCCATTGATTAGAATGAGATGTTGAAGTCTCTCAGTATTATTGTATGTGGTGGAATATATGCTTTGTGCTTTAGTAAAGTTTCTTTATGAATGCAGGTGCCCTTTCATTTGGAGCATAGATGTTTCGGATTGAGAGTTTATCTTGATAGTTTTTTTTTCTTTGATGAGTACGAAATGTCCTTCCTTTGATGAGTATGAAGTGTTCAACCTTTTGGTTGAAAGTCACTTTCATTAAATATTAGATTAGCTACTATGGCTTGTTTCTGGGGATTGTTTGCTTTGAAAAAAATTGTTTTCTAGCCTTTTACTCTGAGGCGGTCTCTGTCTTTGTCACTGTGATGAGTTTTCTGTATGCAGTAAAATTCTGGGTCTTGTTTCCTGTATCTGGACTGTTAGTCTATGTATTTTTTGGGGAAGAATTGAGTCCATTGATTTTAAGAGATATTAAGAATATTGATTGTTGTTTCCTGTTATTCTTGTTGTTAAAGGTAGAATTATGTTTTTATGACTATCTTCTTTTGAGTTTGTTGCAGGAAGATTACTTTCTTGCTTTTGCTAGTGTATATTTTCCTTCCCTGTATTGGAGTTTTTCTCTATTATCTTTTGTATGGCTAGATTTGTGGACAGTTACTGTGTAAATATTTTTTTTTTGTCATTGAAGAACTTGGTTTATGAGAATTGAAGAACTTGGTAATTGAGAAATTTGCTAGTAGCCTGGGCTAGCATTATTGTTCTCTTAGGATCTGTATAGCATTTGTCCAGAATGTTCTAGCTTTCATGTTTTCTGTTGTAAAATCTGGTGTAATTCTGATCGGTCTACCTTTATATGTTATTTGACCTTCTTTCCTTACTGCTATTAATATTCTTCCTTTGTTTTTGCATTTGGTGTTTTTACTATTATGTGATGGGAGGAATTTTTTTTAATCCTATCTATTTGGAGTTTTGTAGGCTTTTGTATGTTCATGGGCGTCTCTTTCTTTAGGTTAGGGAAGTTTTCTTCTATAATTTTTTTGAAGATATTTACTGGCCCTTTAAGTTTGGAATCTTTACTCTGTTCTATATGTGTTATCCTTAGGTTTGATCTTCTCATTGTGTCCTTAATTTCTTGGATGCTTTGAGTTAGGAGGTTTTTGCTTTTTTGCATTTTTTCTACTGTTGTGTCAATATTTTCTATGGTATCTTCTGCCCCTGAGATTCTCTTTAGTCTCTTATATTCTATTTTTGTTGCTGTGTCTATGTCTCCTGATCTCTTTCCTAGGTTTTTTTTTTTTTTACTCCAGAGTTTTCTTCTTCTTCTTCTTCTTCTTCTTCTTCTTCTTCTTCTTCTTCTTCTTCTTCTTCTTCTTCTTCTTCTTCTCTCTCTCTCTCTTGATTTTTTATTGTTTCTATTTTCAATCTTTAGATCCTGGTTGGTTTTGTAAGATTTCTTCACCTGTTTGGTTGTGTTTTTCTATAACTCTTTAAGGAATTTGAGTGTTTCCTCTTTAAGGGCTTCTACTTGTTTACCTATGTTCTCCTGTTTTTCTTTAAGTGGGGTGATCTATATCCTTCTTAATGTCCTCTATCATCATTGTGAGATTTTAAATCCAAATCTTGCTTTTCCAGTGTGTTGGGATATCCAGTTCTTGCTGTGGTGGGAGAACTGGGATCTGATGATGACAATTTGTCCTAATTTCTTTTGCTTAGTATCTTGAGCTTTCCTCTTGCCATGTTGTTATCTCTGATGTTACTTGGTCTTGCTGTCTCTGACTGGAGCTTGTTCCTCCTGTAGTCCTGTGAGCCTGTGATCTTAGGAGTGAGAATGTTCCTGGAGACCAGCTATCTCTCACAGGTTTTGGGTCTGGGGGGCCATGGGACAGCCTTAGCTCTGGGCACAGATAAAGACTGGAACAGTCCTGTCCCAGGTTACCCTGAGGCTTCTGTGCCCAGAGAGCTCCAGACGGGTTGCTCCTTAGACTATCCATTGGAGCACAAGTAGGTTCCTATCTGTGGGCTTGCAAGTGAGAGTGTTCCTATGATACCAACTCTCTGTGGCTATGTTTGGGTCCACAGGGCCATGGGACCATCCCAGATCTGGGCAAAGGTGGAGACTGGAAGAATCTAGTCCCAGGCGGCCCCATGATTCTGTGCCCTATGTGCTTCTGGCAGGTCTCTCTTTGAACAATCAGTGGAGAGAAAGTTGTGTCTTACCTGTGAGCTTAGGAGTGAGAGTGCTCCTGGGAGACCTGTTCTCTCTTGGCAGGTTTTGGGTATTGAATGCTGTGATTCAGTCAAAGCGTTGGGTGCAGATGAAGACAGGAAAGTAATGTATGTTATTTTTGTTTGTTTGTTTTTTTAATTTTGAATACATTGGTGAGGATATTACTGTTTTGATGCTAAACAGATATGAACAAAATGACTTGAAATTCCTTTCTGCCCTTAATATTTCCAAAGTGTGTTATAATTCTATCCCTTTTCAATTTTCAATAAACATTGCAATCTGCCCTCTTTCTTAGAAAATATTTTAGAAATAAATTGAGTTTGCAGTAATTTTCAATTTTTATTGTTTAATTGTTTAATCTTTAAGAATTATTTTGTACCTCACAATGATTATAATATGCTTCTGCATGTGACATGTGAATTGGTGGATCCTTCATAATAACTTTGTGGTTCTTGAGAAACAGAGCACAGTGGGCATAATTGCTGAATGCAAGGAATAGGAGCTTAAAAGCAAATGGTTATGGCAATTAAATATGATGCAGTATAAAAATTATGTTAATGACTCCAAGGCAGCATTGAGGATAGTGAATAATTGAGAGAGAGAAAAATCAAGATTTACATTACTCTGGAGTAACAGCATTGGCTAATAATCACTGCCATAAAGCCCAGTATCTAAGATATTGTTATGCCCGTGTGATAGTAAGAAGGAAAGATGGGTACATCATAGACTTCCTTTTGAAAGCAAAATAAAAAGTTGTGGTAGCAGATGGAAAAAGTTGAGTAAATGAAAAACATACTGTGTGACCTGAAGTATTTATGACATTTACATGGTAAGAAATTTGAAGAACTTTGTCAATTCTAGAGAAGAGGAGGTATTTTTATGCTCTGCTTAATTTGGGTCTGCTGCATGCTAACTAGCAGCATTGACCTCTACTAAGTATGCTTCCCATACTTATGGCACACTGATGTTTATAGATAGCATAGTATTACATATACCAAATCAGATAATTAGTTTAAAAATATATTTTATTCAAGTCTTTAGTTTACATGTAGTAGGCTTCACTTGGACTTATTATGAGCTAGCTGAATTCCCTGTGAAGTCAGAGACTTCATTCATGAGAATGACTTATAGTGTCTAAAAATTCAGTGTATCATGTTAGTTTTTATAGGCTTATTCTCTTCACAGTGCTCAAGCAATAGTTTGTTAATATGAAACATCCCTAGACAAAATCAACTTGAGGTTAGACAGGTTTAATTTTGGCATCCAGTTTGATGGCTCATCATAATAGAGAGAGTAAGTCAAGATGAGCTTGATCTTGCTAGTCATATTGCATTCACAGACAGAACACACAAAAAAGATGCTAGTTAACACTTTTCAGTCACTGCTCTGTTGCTGCTAAGAGAAAACATAACCAAGTTAGCACTTATAAAAGAAAGCATTTAATTGATTGCTTTTTTACACTTTAATAGGTTTAGTCTATTATCAATCATAGGAGGTATGGTATCACATAGGCCGACATGGGACTGAAGCTAAGATCTATAGGCATCAAGGAGCAGAAGAGATACTGGATCTGGCATGGGCTTCTGAAACATGAAAGCCTACTGTTGTTGGGCATCCTGTTTGGATAGAACACATGTCCTGGGACTTGGGAGAGCAGGAACCATACATCTCTGAGATGGGAGAGTGTTCCAAGGCAAGGGCATCCTGAGACTTTGGGGGCCTAGGAGCCATTTAACTCTGAGAGGATGCCTCCTCCATATAGACATTGCAACTCCCAGGTAAACGTATCCATAGTTGAGTCAGGAATGTAGGAACCTCAGCACGACTCCTTTTCTTTGTTCCTTCCCTTCTTCATTTCCTTGTTTCTTGACTTCTTCAAATGAAAGAGTCATACCAGGCAGCAAATCTCATATGAGAGATTTACTGGAGGGATCAGGGCTGCTGCCTATGATCCCAGGATGGAGCAGACAACATGGAATGGGACAAAGTTCAGTGCTTTATAGGTATTCTGGTAGAGATTTTCTTATACGGTAGAGATTTTCTCAGTGAGGATTGATGGGATTTTACATTCTGAACTTGGGGGAGCTCAGGGATTTGTGGGTTTTCCTGTTCAGGGATTGGTGCATTTCTGAGGGAAGTTCAGAGACTGATAACTTTGATTCAGACTTTTCACCTAAAATTAGCATAATCTGAGGAGGATCCTCTTGAGGGCCTGGAGATAATTCTTGTGATAGTTACAAAGGTTGGAGGTCTAGGGGAGAGGAGGTGTGGCTGCTGGAACTCCTCCGGTAAGGGCATAGCCACTTTTCTGCCTTAAGAGTTTACAAAATGTATAAAGTATAAAACATCTACAAACAGAATCCACTGTAGGAAAAGCCTTTCCTGCCACTTGAGTTGAGTGAATATCTAACACTAACTTTAGTGACATACTTCTTTTCCAACAAGGATATACCTACTGAAACCTTACTGCATCTTCTAATCTGAATAAGCATTCAAAAATATGAACCTATGAGAGTCATTCTTACTCAAACTAGCACAATGCTCAAGTCATGTTCTTCTTTTTATTCTATCTAGGATTCCAGACCATGAAATTCTGCCACTTACATTTAGGGTGAGCCCTCCCACTTCAAGCCAACTTAGAAACTCTTTTACAGTCATGTCTAAAAGTTTATATTTTAGGGATTCTGAGCTGTGTCCAATAAACAAACAGTATTAATCATAACAGCAAATCTATTCTAAATCAGCATCTACAAACTCTGCCAAAAGATGGTTTGCTTACATCCAGGTAACTTGGGTTGTTTTTTAGTAGAAGGATATCTATGAGGAGAATTCACAGTAGAAAGTAAAAGTTGTACAGTAGAGACCACCTTGTCATACCCAGGACTCAGGTATCAGCATCCACATTTGTTTTCTAATGAAACTTAGATAATTTGGAATGATTTATCTCTAAGATAGTAAAAGAGAAATAGCTATAGGCAAATTGTCACACTGAAGAGAAATATCTGGAAAAATGAGCCAGTGAGAAGCAGAGAAAGTTTTAACAGGCACCATCTCACTGTACAGTGATCATATACATAACTTTGTTCAGTTCAGAAGTGATTATCTTAAGAGAATTGATATCAGGATTATAGCTGATAACATACAGTCCTAAGAGCTGCTGGGATATTTTCATTTTAAACAAAAGTGAGTAGTCTTGTTTACTCACTCTTCAGAAAACATTTCAGAAGAAAAGGAGTAGGCCACATTCAAGGTTATAAATATTTAAGCCTTAAATGTATCTTTTTGATCACTTAAGTTCTTATTTGAGAATATTTCTATATAAAAATAATGTTTAAGAACCAGAAACCTTCCGAGCATATGTATGTGCTGAATTTCTTGAGCTACGGTTCCAACAAACTCTGGAGTAGGGAGCAGCAACTGTGTGGGCCATTTCTATGCTTACTCAAGCATGAACACAGAGGCTTTTATTTATTAATTAGTGCCCAGGATTTATACTAGGCTTGTTTCCCACTAGCTTGTAACTCAAGTATTATGTTTATACTAATCTAAGTTCTGCTGCATAGCTAGATTGTTACTTCTCCTCAGTTTCAGACTTCCAACAAAGACACATGCAACACAATGTTCATAGCATCCCTATTTATAATTACCAGAAGCTGGAAAAAACCTAGATGTCCTTCAGTAGATGAATGGATGCAAACATTGTGGCACATTTACACAATGGAGTACTACTCAGCTATCGAAACAATGACTTTATGAAATTCTTAAGAAAATGGATGCATCTAGACAATATCATCCTGAGTGAGGTAACCCAGTCACAAAAGAAAAGACATAATATGCAGTCACTGATAATTGGATACTAACCCCAAAAAAGCTCTGAACACCCTGAAAGAACTCACAGACTATACAAAGAAAAACAAAGGCCAAAAAAAAAAAAAAAAAAAAAAAAAGAAAGAAAGAAAGAAAAAAATAATTATGCTTAATCTTTACACACCAAGAAAACTTTGACTATTTCTGGGTTACATCTTGTTTTACATGTACTTTATGCTCACTGTAACTAGTAAAATTTTAATGCATACTGTTAAACCTTTAAAAAAAAATCAAGTACTGACAAAAATTTATTCATATACTTTTATGCAAAAATGCTTTTAAAATTTGTACATTTATCTTTGTTTTTTAAAATAAAGTTGTTCAATTAAAAAACAAAACAAAAAAGAAAACACATAAATTAGGAACAAAATAACCATTTCAATATTTAATTTTAATATATAAATGAAGATATATAAAATATATACATTTACATTGTTCAAATCTTTTATTAGAGAAAGTATCAGAGAAACTAAAATGCTGATAGAAATAGAGATGGGATATAATAGATCTTTTCAAAAAGATCCTGTGTGGGAACTACATAGAAAAATATAATATGGCTAATATTATGAGACAAACCTTGACAATGGTTACAGAGCTATCATGAAAAGCAGGTATTAGTGTATAAAAATAATTTCACCCAAGATAGAATCTATTTTTTTAAACAGTTAAGATGCTGTGGTGTATGAGGGTATCAATTCATATAAAAATACAAAAAGAACACTCTGGAGAGCTAATGACTAAGCCATGAGTAGAAAGATACCCACATACCAAGCAGAAAGATGTGAAAGGGCATTCTAAGAGAAAAGACCAAAAAGAAAGAAACGTTTGGGAAGCCAATCAGGTTTTTTATACACTCAACTCCATGATTCATTAAATGTATATCCCAGGGGTTTCAGAGTGGCTCAGTGATTAAGAGAATTATTTGGTCTAGCAGAAGATTGAACTGTGCTCTTTAGAGAGTTACTCATTTGCTGGGGTTGTGTGTAAGATTGTGATATCATAGCTAGAAGCATATTTCCAAGTTCCACATATTTATATTTTTCAAAGTACTTCCCATAAGAAAATTTTCTCTATTATCAGCTTCTAATTTCATGTCACTTTAATAAGAAAGATATTTGGTATGGTTTAATCCTTCTTAAATATAATGATATATGCTCTGTGGCATAACACACAATCTCTCCTGAAAATACCACATGCACCTAAGCAGAGTGCCAAGTCTATATTCATAAAATCTAGGGGTTCATATGATCTAGAGTGCAGTCTAGATCCAACACATCCCTTTAAAGCTTCATGTCTGAATGATACTTCCATTTTTGAAGTAGTATATGAAAGTTTAATATGAATGTGCTGTGTAGAATATCTCTTCAGATGTATATACTCATATATATCTTTGTATCTTTGTATATACATCATGTGTATCTATCTCTGCTCTCTTCTAATTTCATTGTAGGATGATTTTGTTCATCTTTCAGTGCCCTTAATATTAAGTAAATATCTTGTAAAGAATACAGAGTTGGGTCTTTTAAGTAAAATACTTGCGGCTAACCATTGGACTGAGCACAAGGACTCCAGTGGAGGAGTTAGAGAAAGGCCTGAAGGATATGAAGGGGTTTGCAACCTTATAGGAAGAATAAGATATCAACAAATCAGACCCTCCCTAGAGCTTTCAGGGACAAAACCATCAACCAAAGAGTACACATGGAGGTGGACCCATGGCTCTAGCTGCATATGTAGCAGAGGATGACATTGTCTGGCATCAATAAGAGGACTCCCTAGGAATGGTGAAGGCTCTTTTCTCCAGTGTAGGGGAATGCCAGGATGCTGAGGCTGAAGTGAGTTGGTAGGAGGGGAAACATGTTCATAAAAGAAGGGAGAGAGGGGATAGGAGAGGGAGGAACCTGGAAAGGGATAACATTTGAAATGTAAATACATAAACTATCCAATAAAAATTTTTTGATGTAAAAAAAAACTCAGTTGTGCTAGAGAGATGGCTCAGATGTTAAAAGCACCCACTGCTCTTGCAGATAACCTGTAGTTTAATTCCAAAATCAATGATCAATAAAGAGTAAAATAAAACTTCAACAAAAAATTTAAAACTCAGATAAATTTGGATGGGAATACTGTATATGGTTATAAGCAGAATAGCTAATGAAGTAGAGATGTTGTTGTGCTATTTTCTGTGTTGTGAAACATGTGCTCCCTTCTTTCTTTGTCTTCTTCTGTGAGCAGATTTTTTTTCTCTACTGTCATGTGATGAATCCTTGCTCTTTGCATTTACATCATAACTACCAAGGCTTTGTACAATGAATAATAGCTTAATTTTTATTGCCTAACAACACTCTGTGGTTTGACTTTCTGTCAAACATTTTGTTCTCAGTGTAAAAATGTTTTATGTTGTTTGCTCTTTTAACATTTATGCTAACTATATAGATACTTCACATAGCAATTTCACAGAACTAGGTGAAGCACTATAAACTTGATTGCACAGTTAATTACATCTATGAGTTAGACGATTGTGTGCTCATAATACTAATTAAATCCTTTTCTTTTAGCTGAAAAAGTATGCTTAACATTTCTTTTTGCATTTATCAGTAGCAAACGCAAGTTTAGGTCTAGAAGAATCCTTACCTTCTCATTTCACATGACTAGTTATTCTGGGAAAGCACACTTGGTTAGCAGCATTTTGCTCTTCAGTGTTCAGATTGACCTCTAGCTCTCTTCTTCCTACCAATATGTGACATCCATTTCTCCCCTCTCCCTTAACTGGGCAAGTTCTGTCCAGATGACTGCCAGCTTCATTGGAATTCCCTTATACTTGAGATGTTAACATTTTTCTTAATTATTTCAAGGGAATCCTTCTCTTGACCTTAGGTTTGACAATTCAAACATGTCTTATTTAGGTTTTTTAAATTTAATCTACCTGAAAAGCTCTGACATTTCCATACTAGGACACTTCTTTCTGAATATATGAAAAATGTGTGGCTATTTTTAATAACTTTCAGAAATCTTTGTCATTCTCTTTTCATTCGCCGATTTCCATAACAAAAAGATTTATTCTTTTGATGGTATCATATGAGGCATAATATACTGTTCATTCATTTCATCATTCTATTTTAATATTTGTATGTTTTTTAATAATCTCTGACTGATTCTATGGATTTTTCAGCTTTATAGTTCCACTACTGACATTCTTTGTTCCATTTTCTATTTTACTAGTTTTATATTCAGATCTAGAACCAGTTTGATTTCTTCTGTTGATCTCCTACTTCAGGTAATGTGTTGCTTTCCTAATTTCATTGTATCATTTTATTGCTCATTGTTAATGGAACTTTACTGAACTTTCATAAAACAGTCAATATGATTTTTTTTTGTCAGATAGTTCAGAGATAGGCATTTGTTCAGGTCAGGCTCCTGGTACCTTCTTCTTTTTTTTTTTTTTTTGTTAATGTCATTTTTTCTTGTTTGTTTATGGGTTTTCTAGCCATTGTACAACAGAAGGATTTACTACAGTAGCTACAGACTGGCTTGTTCTGGGAAAGTATTAATCAAGCCAACTAGAAATCATGAGGAGGTTGTCTCATATGGCCCCATATAGGCTTGATGCTGAAGTCCCTGGTCAAGATTCACCATTATCTATGTCTGTGGGGATCCATTGTGATATATTTGTCAATTTAGTCAGTAGGAAATAGCCTGAATGCTGGGTCCATAAGAAAGGAACCTGGAATATTAGTCTATGAAGACAAATGAGGACAAAATCTGATAGACAAGACACTGAGTAACCTGAAATGTTGTCAACAGATAAGGCATCTGTGTTTTTGAACTATGATCTGAACTTGGTCACTGAAGCATATCCTTGTATGTCCTCTTCAAACAAGAGTGCCAAGGCTTACACTAAACAGAAAGGAAGTATTTCAAGAAATTTTAAAGGTGGCTTCATCAGTAGCATTCCATCACATTTCTTTTAACCATTTTTGTTACTTCCCACTATTTTCTACTAATACATTCTAATTTTAAAAACATATACTTAAAGATTCTGAAAACTTAAGTCACTTGGTATAGACATCTTAATCTAAAGTTCCTTATACTCTCAAAACAAAAACATTCTCTTTGGAGACATTTTCTTTGACCCCGAAGTATTTTCACAAAATCCTGCTTTAGCCTTAATCCTACCTTGGAATTTTTCAATTTTCCTCTGTAATTAGTTTATAAATTCCTTTCTCTATCCTTCTTTGCACGTTAAGCTAGTCTTTCCGGTTACTGATTTTGTTGTGAGAGTCTTGGGATGAGGGGTCTCTTCTTCTTCTTCTTCTTCTTCTTCTTCTTCTTCTTCTTCTTCTTCTTCTTCTTCTTCTTCTTCTTCTTCTTCTTCTTCTTTTTGTTCTTTCATCTCCCACTAGTTATAGCAAAAGAAATTTTTTTCTTTTTTCTTTTCTTTTCTTTTTTTTTGTGCAGACCATTAAAACTAGACACCCCAGATAACGAACCGACAGATAACCTGTCTGGTTACTTGACACTTGAATCACAGAAAGAAGAGTCAGATGTGAAAAAAAGCAGAGTTATAAAATGTATTTTAAAAGTTTTTATATAATTCTATAGATCTATTTTGGGAAATGATTAGACATAGTTTGAATTTAGGAAAGTCAGGGTTCATATTACAAGGTGCTTCCTGGTAATTAATTTAATTGCCAGAGAAGGAGGGGAGACATAATGAGTGATGTTAAGTACAAGTTTTTCTTTATTCTAGATGAGTTTCCAGAGCCATATGCAGAGAAAGAATTAAGAAAAGATCAGAAGCCAGGTAAGGGCTATACTGTTCCTTTGGAAACCAAATATGAAAGAAAAAAGTGCAAGTGGGTCTGAACAGGAAATGGTGAATAATAAAAATGCACAGAGTAAATGAAAAATGCCAAATGAGTTAATGAAAGATTGCTGGTGTTAAAACAAAAATCAAGTTTCCTGTTCTATAACTTTCCACATTTGATGACATAGATAAATGATAGTGCTAATTAAATAGAGAGTAAAGATGAGTGAAGAATAACGATTTTTTTACTTTTTTTAAATTGAACAACTTTAATTTAAAAAACAAATATAAATGTACAGATTTTAGGCATTTTTGCATAAAAGTATACAAATAAATTTTTGTCAGTACTTGGTTTTTATAAAGGTTTGATAGTGTGCATTAAGATCTTACTAGTTACAATGAGCATAAAGTACATGTAAAACAAGATGTAACCTGGAATTAGTCAAAGTTTTCTTGGTGTGTAAAGATTAAGCATAATGGTTTTTCAGTTTCTTCTTTCTTCTTTTTTTTCTTGACCTTCATATAGCCTGGGAGTTGTTTGTGGGGTGTTCAGAGGTTTCTAGGGTTAGCATCCAATTATCAGTGACAGCATATTATGTCTGTTCTTTTGTGACTGGGTTATCTCACTCAGAATGATATTCTCTAGATGCATTCATTTTCTCAAGAATTTCATAAAGTCATTGTTTCTGATGGCTGAGTAGTACTCATTGTGTAAATATACCACAATTTTTGTATCCATTCATCTACTGAAGGACATCTGTGTGCTTTCTGGCTTCTGGCTATTATATATAGGGCTGCTTTGAACATTGTGGTGCATGTGTCTTTGTTGTATGTTGGAGCTTCTCTGGGGTATATACCCAGAAGTGGAATAATTGGGTGTTCAGGTAGTACTATGTCCAATTTTCTGAGGAATCACCAGACTGATTTCCAGAGTGGTCACCCCACCAACAGTGGAGAAGTGTTCCTCTTTCTCTGCATTCTTGCCAGAATCTGCTGTCAAAAGAATTTTTGATCTTAGCCATTCTGACTGGTGTGAGGTATATCTCAGGGTTGTTTTGATTTGCATTTTCCTGATGGCTAAGGATGTTGAGAACTTCCTTAGATGCTTCTCAGCCATTCGATATTCCTCAATTGAGAACTTTTTTTTTTATCCCTGTACTCTGTTTTTTAATAGGGTTGTTTGATTCTCTGGTGTCTAGCTTTTTGAGTTCTTTGTATACCTTGGATATTAGGCCTCTATCTGATTTGGGGTTGGTAAAGATCTTTTCCACTCTGTTGGCTGCCATTTTGCTTTCTTGACAGTGTCCTTGGCTTTATAGAAGCTTTGCAATCTCATTAAGTCCCATTTGTCAATATTTGACCTTAGAACACAAGACATTGGTGTTCTGTTCAGGAAATTTCTCCTAAGTCTATATGTTCTATGGTTTTTCCTACTTTCTCTTATAAGAGTTTCAGTGTACTTGGTTTAATGTGGAGATCTTTAATGCACTTGCACTTGAGCTTTGTACAAGGAGATAAGAAAGGGTCATTTTCATTCTTCTGCATGCTGAGTGCCAGTTGGACCAACACCATTTGTTGAAGAGGCTGTCATTTTTCCATTGAATGTGTATAGCACCGTTGTCAAAAATCAAGTGAACATATGTGTGAGGACTCATTTCTAGATCTTCCTTTCTATTCCATTGATCCATGTGCCTATCTCTATACCAATACTATGCAGTTTTCAGCACATTTGCCTTGTAATATAGCTTGAGGTCAGGGATAGTGATTCCCACAGATGTTTTCTTGTTGTTGAGGATGGATTTTGCTATTCTAGGTCTTTTGTTATTCCAGATGAAATTGCACATTGCTCTTTCCAACTCTATGAAGAATTTGGTTCGAATTTTGATGGGGATTACATTGAATTTGTAGATTGCATTTGGTAAGATGGCCATTTTTACAATGTTGATCCTTCCAATCCATGAGCATGGGAGATCTTTCCATTTTCTGAGATCTTCCTCAATTTCCTCTTTAGAAGTTTGAAGTTCTTGTCATACAGGTCCTTCACTAACATAGTTAGAGTCACACCAAGGTATTTCATATAGTTTTTGACTATTCTGAAGGGTATCTTTTCCCTAATTTATTTCTCTACATGTTTGTTCTTTGAGTATAGGAAGGCTACTGATTTATTTGAGTTAATTTTATATCCAGCCACTTTGCTGAACTCATTTATCAGCTGTAGAAGTTCTCTGGTGGAATTTTTGTGGTCACTTATGTACATTATCAAGTCATCTGCAAACAGTGATGTTTTTACTTCTTCCTTTTTAATTTTTATCCCTTTGATTTACTTTTGCTGTCTAATTGCTCAGGCCAGGACTTCCAGTACTATGTTGAATAGGTAAGGGGAGAGTGGGCAGCTTGTCTAGTTCCTGATTTTATTGGGATTGCTTCAAGTTTTTCATAATTAAGTTTGATGTTGGCTATTGGTTTGCTGTATATTGCTTTTATTATATTTAAGTATGGATCTTGGATTCCTGTTCTTTCCAAGACTTTTAAGATGAAGTGGTGTTGAATTTTGTCATTTGCTTTCTCAGCATTTAGTGAGATGCCCATGTAGTTTTTTTCTTTGAGTTGGTTTATATGGTGGATTACATTGATGGATTTCTGTATATTAAAGCATCCCTGCATCCCATGGATGAAGCCTACTTGATCATGGTGAATGAGCATTTTGATGTGTTCTTGGATTCGGTTTGCAAAGATTTTGTTGAGTATTCTTGCATCAATGTTCATAAGTTACATTGGTCTGAAGTTCTCTTTCCTTGTATGGCCTTAGTGTGTTTTAGGAAGGAAGGTTTATTGTGGCCTCGAAAAATGAGTTAGGTAGTGTTCCATTTGACTCTGTTTTGTTGAATAATTTGGAGAGTATTGGTATTAGGTTGACAATAAATGTCTGATAGAATTCTGCACTGAACCTACCTGGATCAGGGTTTTTTTTCGGTTGGGAGGCTTTTGATGACTGCTTTTATTTCTTAGGTGTTATGGGATTATTTAGATTGTTTACCTTGTCCTGGTTTTAGTTTAGTATCTGGTATATGTCTAGGAATTCATCCATTTCCTCCAGATTTTCCAGCTTTGTTCAGTATATGCTATTGTAGTAGGATCTGATGATTTCTTGAATTTCTTCAGTTTCAGTTATTATGTCTCCACTTTCATTTCTGATTTTGTTAATTTGGATACTCTCCTTTTGCCCTTTAGTTTTTCTGGCTAAGAGTTTCTGAATCTTGTAATTTTCTCAGAGAACCAGCTGTTGATTTTGTTGATTCTTTAAATGGTTCTTTTTGTTTCTATTTGGTCAATTTCTGCCCTGAGTTTGATTATTTCTTGCTTTCTACTCCTCTTGGGTGTATTTGCTTTCTTTTGTTCTAGAACTTTCAACTGTGCTGTGAAGTTGTTAGTGTATGCTCTCTCTAGTTTCTTTTTGGAAGCACTCAGAGCTATGAGTTTTCCTCTCAGTACTGCTTTCATTGCATCCTATAGGTTTGGGTATGCTGTGTTTTTGTTTCTGTTAAATTCTAGAAGATCCTTAATTTCTTTCTCTCTTTCTTCTTTGATCCTTGCTATTGTTTATTAGAGCATTGTTTAGTTTCCATGTGTATATGGGTTTTTGTTGTGTTTATTGTTATTAAAGATCAGCCTTAGACCATGGTGATCTCATAGGATGCATGGGCGTAATTTAATATCCTTATATATTTGAGGTTTTTTTTTGTGACAAATTTTATGGTCATTTTTGTAGCAGGTGCCATTGAATGCTGAGAAGAAAGTGTATTCTTTTGTTTTAGGATGATATGTTCTGTAGATATCTATTAATTCCAATTGGTTCATAATCTCTCCTAGTTTTACTGTGTCCTTGTTCAGTTTCTGTTTCCATGATCTGTCCATTGGTGAGAGTGGTGTGTTGAGGTCTCCCACTTTTATTGTGTGGGGTGCAATGTATTTTTTGAGCTTTAGTATGGTTTCTTTTATAAATATGGGTGCTCTTGTATTTGGAGCATATATGTTAAGTATTGAGAGTTCCTCCTGACAAATTTCACCTGTAATGAGTAAAAAGTGTCCTTTCTTATCTTTTTTGATAACTTTTGGTTGCAAATCTACTTTATTTGATATTAGAATGGCCACTCCAGCTTTCTACTTGGGTCCATTTGCTTGGAAGGTTTTTCCCCAACCTTTTACTCTGAGATAGTGTTTCTCTTTGTCTCTGAGATGAGTTTCTCTAATGCATGAAAATTCTGGGTTTTGTTTATGTATCCATCTGATAGCCTATATTTTTGTATTGGGGAATTGAGTCTATTTATGTTAACAGATATTAAGAAATAGTGGTTGCTGTTTCCAGCTATTTTTGCTTTTGGAGGTAGAATTGTGCCTGTGTGTCTTTCTTCTTTTGGTTTTCTTTCTTAGGTATTTTCTTGTTTTTACTATGAGGTGGTTCTCCTCCTTGTATTGGGTTTTCTACCTATAATTCGTTGTAGTGCTGGGTTTGTGATCAGATACTGTTTAAATTTCTTTTGTCTTGGAATATCTTGTTCTCTCCATCTGTGGTGATTGAGAGTTTTTCTGGGTATAGCAGCTTGGGCTGACACTTATGTTCTCTTAAGGTCTCTATGACGTCTGTCCAGGATCTAGTTTTCATAGTCTCTGTTGAGAAATCGGGTGTGATTCTGATTGGTCTGTCTTTATATGTTATATGACCTTTTTTTCTTACTGCTTTTAGTATTCTTTCTTTGCTTTGGGCACTAGGCGTTTTGACTATTATGTGTCGGGAGAAATTTCTTTTCTGGTCCAACCTATTTGGAGTTCTGTAGGTTTCTTTTATGCTCATGGTTCAAGACTGTTCACCACTTTCTCTTCTATCAGGTTCAATGTATATAGTTTTATGCTAAGGTCTTTGATCTACTTGGTCCCGAGTTTTGTGTAGGGTGATAAATATGGATTTGTTTGCATTCTCTTATAAGCAGATATCCAGTTAGACTGACATCATATGTTGAAGACACTTTCCTATTTTGATTGTATAATTTGGCTTTTTTTTCCCAAAAATTAAGGATTCATAGGTGTATAGATTTACTTTGTGGTCTTCATTTCAATTCTATTGATAAACCTCTCTATTTTTCCTGGCAGTCACTTCTTAATTTTGTTTATTGTACTACATTCAATCCTTCTAAGATGCTCCTTAAATAGGAAGGTAAATAACTCAAAATAGCTTTATGAAGTTTGTGGAACTTACCAGATTCAATATGACTTTCCCAGCCAAAGTAAGAAAGAGAAGCTGACAGTCCTCAGACAAGCAACACTACAAAGAAAATCTGCACTCAAAATATTTTTTCTTCTGGAAGAAGCAGAAACAGCTGTCTGCAGTTTATACTAAGTGCGGAATATGGAAAGCTTACTTTCCAATCAGCTGAGCTGCCTACAGTCTGTGCAATGCACTACAGGTTCCCAGTTTTGTGAGCTTTCACATAGGCTTTAGCAGTGCATTTGTCTTTTTAGTCATTTCTGTTCCTATAAGTAACCCTTATCCTTGCTTCTGTAAGTATCCCTAATAAAACTTATTCATTCACCTAGTTGGACATTGATTATATTCATATTTTTAGTCTTTTGTGGACTGAGGTCAGTGAAAGTGTGTATTTATCTCCCAAGGAAAAGTTTTGTTAAACAGCAGTGCTCTTTTACTGGATTTGTATAGCTTTCTTTCATTGATGTTTGCAATTGATGCTTAATGGCTCAAATAATTTTTTAGGGTTTGAAAATGAATATTACAATCCTATCATTACTTACAAACTCATCAAAAGAATATCTTTGAGGGAAAAATGCCCTTCAAGCATTAGACTAGTCTCTGACTGCCAACACAAATGGTTTTATTTTACTGCTTTCATTTTGACTTTTATTTACTGACTTTCCAAATAATTTCTTTTCTTTTCTTTCTTATTTGTATGTATCTGCTATTTTACTGTTGGCTTATGCATTTTGACATACTTGACATATTTTAATACATTCAATTATTTTTCTGGTGCATGTTCATTTTTCCCATTTTAACCACTATCTTTGGTTTAGTTTTATAGTTGTACTCCTCAAATCCTGCTCCAGACTTTTAAGCAAACCAAGCAATTTTAGTTTCTTTAGGGGAAAATAATATTTTCAATGTACTACTTTTGGATGTACTGTAGGGTTGGAAGTTTCCAGCCTTTCAGAATTCAAGTATTTGTGTTGTTATTTGTTAATAAGTATGTTTTGAACCTCCAACAAGTTTCACAGTTCCTCCTTCAGAGTTCAGGAATTTCCTCATATGTGACTGAATTTAAAGTTGTCTATGGCACTGGAAAAGAAATGGGTTATTATGTTTCTTTTTCACATTGTACAATTTAAAATAATTCCCAGAATTACAATTCCATAACTTTTCCCCCAGCTATATAACAACCGAGATACATTTAAAATTTGTTTGCATTTTTGTTTGTCCTCAGGATATAATCCTGTAAGGTTATTGCACTAAGGTTTTTATGTTGTTATGAAATCAAATGAAATAGCCTAGTCTCTGGTTTTACTACACTTACAAGCATTTTCATTCTTTATAAGTTTATTTTTTAAATTTAATTTTGCATCAAATTTTAGTAATATTTAACCCTTCTCCAACATGAGGAAAAAATACAATGTATACATTTTCAAATATACTCAATTCCTATTTTCATCATTCTACATGCTCCTTTCACAGGGTATCTGGAAGTTATGAGTGGTTTTCTTGGTCTTAAAACTGGGCATTTCTCCCTGAAATTCAGCTGATATACCCTGTTGACTCCTGTTGACCTTTTTTTTTTTTTTTTTTAAACGACTTTATTTTACAAAACAAAGATAAATGTACAGATTTTAAACATTTTTTGCTTAAAATTATACATTTTTGTCAGTACTGTTTTTTCAGACATTAAAATAATTTTTACATAAAACCATGTGAATATATTTTTTTAGTCAGTACTTGATTTTTTTCAAGGGCTTGACAGTATGCATTGAAAACCTAATAGCTACAATAAGCGTAAAGTACATGCAAAACAAAACGCAACATGGAAATAGTCAAAGTCTTCTTGTTTTGTAAATATATGTAGATTTTTTTTTGTTTTCTTTATTTCTTGGACTTCATACAGTCTGTGAGTTGTTTCTGGGGGAGTGCAAGCCTCTGGGGTTAGCATCCCACTATCAGTGACTGCATATTATGTCTGTTCTTTTGTGACTGGGTTATCTCACTCAATATGATATTCTCTAGATGCAGCCATTTTCTTAAGAATTTGGTTAAGTCATTGTTTCTGGTGGCTGAGTAGTATTCCATTGTGTCTATGTACCACAATTTTTGTATCCATTCGTCTTCTGAAGGACATCTGGGTTCCTTCCAGCTTCTGGCTATTATAAATAGAGCTGCTATGAACATTGTGGTGCATATATCTTTGTTGTGTATTAAAGTGTCTCTGGGGTATATGCCCAGAAGTGAAATAGCTGGGTCTTCAGGTAGTACTATATCCAATTTTCTGAGGTATCGCCAGACAGATTTCCAGAGTGGTTGTATTAGCTTGCAACCCCACCAACAGTGGAGAAGTGTTCCTCTTTCTCCACAGCCTTGCCAGCATCTGTCATCTGAGTTTTGGATCTTGGCCAATCTGACTGGTGTGAGGTGGAATCTCAGGGTTGTTATGATTTGCATTTCCCTGATGGCTAAGGATGTCGAGCACTTCCTCAGATGTTTCTCGGCCATTCGGTGTTCCTCAACTGAAAACGTTTTGTTTTCCTGCTGACCTTTTTCTTGTTGTTTGGATGGCTACTTATGATGCTTTTAGAAAGTTTCATTAGAATAAAATTTCTTAGTTCTTCCACATCTAACAGTTGATCTCTCCAAATTCTTTGCCTGATGGAGAACTACAACTTTGGGCTCCATTCCTTCTATCATCTCTGCAATGTCAAAACTCTCATGACCTCTGAGCTTCTACTCCAA
Source organism: Micromys minutus (assembly GCF_963924665.1). Lineage (NCBI taxonomy): Eukaryota > Metazoa > Chordata > Mammalia > Rodentia > Muridae > Micromys > Micromys minutus. The sequence continues at coordinate 124,536 of NC_137954.1, forward strand.
TGCTTCAGACCTTTTGTGGAAAATTCTAATATTTTTCTTTCAATTTAATTTTACTGGACTTTGAGTAGAATGTGTTTTGGGTTGGTCATCTGGTGACTTTGTATGATTATAAATTGTATGATTATAAATTTATGTATGTATATTTCTTAATTTTTTTATTTTAATGATGTTTTAAAAATAATTATAGTTTTAACTTCTGGTTTTGCCTCCATTGTTCTTATTTTTTTCTTCTATCTACTACATCTGTGATTTCCACTATTGTCCACAATATATCTTAATTTATGTTCAGTTAAAATATAAAAAGTTATCCTTTTGTTCTTTATAGCATTATCTACTTTTGTTTTGTATTATAGTTTTCCTTTCTAAAATTCTCAAACTGTACCATTCATATTTTAAAATTTTCTGAGATCTATTCATTTTAAATTGTATTTTTTTCTTTGAACTCCACTTAATCTGAATAATTTAAAATTTTATTTTTATATGCTGAGAGTCTTTCTTGTAGGCTTTCCTTGTTTTACATGCTGCTGTAACTTCATTTTTTTGCATATTCTTATTGTAAATTTAGTCAGATGTCAAAAGAATCATTCTACCAGTATTGATATATGGCATGGAATTAGATTTTCCAAAAACTTAATTTATTAATTTAATTAGGTTACATGGTAAAATTTCCTAGCAGGAGTTACATTATTTCATTTTAGTTGATACTTATTTTCCTTTCTCTATCTCCTTTCCTCTTCCTTTCTCTGCTCTGCCTTCTCAACTCCAGTATTCTACTTCAACTGTTAGATCATAGACCTTCTGTAGCTCACCAACTTCTCTCTACTTTCAAAATTTTACATTTCATCATGTATTGAAAGTATAGCTTTGTAGTCCCCAATTTATCCTGTCCCTAACTTTTCCCTTAACATTATTTTCTGGGCATTCTTTTTGTATATAGTGACTATTATTCATATTTATTTTTAATTTACTTTTGTTTTCAGAATTTACCTTTACTATTTTTGAAGTTCACTTTTGTAAACTTATAAGGTTGGGACATTTTTGATATTTCTCTATTCTTAGCTTATCTTTTATTTTCTCCAGAGGTTTGGCATAGAAAAATGTTTTCTTACTTACTCACAAAATATTGGATACTCTGGTGTATTAAATGATACTTTAATTTTACTTAATTTATTCCACATTCTTACAAACCATCTGTACTGGCTGGTTTTGTGTCAACCTGACACAAGCTGGAGTTATCACAGAGAAAGGAGCCTCAGTTGAGGAAATGCCTCCATGAGCTCCAGCTGTAAGGCATTTTCTCAACTAGTGATCAAAGGGGGAGGGTCCAGTCCATTGTGGGTGGTGCCATCCCTGGGCTGGTAGACCTGGGTTCTATAAGAAAGCAGGCTGAGCAAGCCAGGGGAAGCAAGCCAGTAAGTGACATCCCTCCATGGCCCCTGCATTAGCTCCTGCTTCCTGACCTGCTTGAGTTCGAGGCCTGACTTCCTCTGGTGATGAACAGTGATATGGAAGTGTAAGCTGAATAAACCCTTTCCTCCCCAACTTGCTTCTTGGTCATGATGTTTGTGCAGGAATAGAAACCCTGACTAAGACACCATCTAATGGGTTATTCTCAGTTCCCCAATGAGACTCTTCAAGACAGTTTTAGTATTAATTTTTATGGACATTGCTTGTGCTCACAGCAATCTATTATTTCACTATTGTATGAGAAGTCTCAATACTTTCTTTGGGTCCTCCATATAGCATTACACTGCTGATTTGAATGTTGCCTGGATGTGCTATGATCTGTAGACTGTGCCCAGGAAGAACCTGCCCCCAAGATCCTTCAGATTACATTTTGAGCTTATTTTCTCAAGCTGTGTAGCTGACAGAAACTATAATTTCTTCAGACACAACAGAGGAGAATTAAAGCTTGTTCCTTTTTAAGAGTATTTATTTCAAAGACAGCTTATAAATAATACTGTATTTACTTCTTCATATCCACAAGATGTACTTCTTAGAAAGGCTCAGTATTTATTATAAGAGATCTCACCACAGTACCAACTCTACGTTTGAAAAATCTATAGTTTTGAGACTCTTTTAGAGTCTCCCCATCTATCTAGTACAGCAATTAGTAAGTTGCTTTGTCCTTTGTTCATAGGTCCAGCTCCAAATTAGGGTAGGATTATGTAAAGAATATACATATTGGGTAGAACGTGTAGTGGTAAAACCTACTGTAATCTGCTTTTGTTGTTGATTTTATACTGTCAGATTTTGCTATTTTACTTTGGTTGTATTTTTCCAAAGGATTCAGTAATTATGACACATTTTTCTGTTCTCATAAATTCTTTAATTGAATTTTCTCTTAATAGAATCAGCCATCATTATCAAATGCAGTACTGAATCATAGACATAGTCTCCACTTGAAGGACACCCTAAGCCCCTGTTCGCTCATGTTGTGTGGTTATTATGTGCCTCTCTGAATTTTATGCACACTCTTCCAATCTCTAATAACAGATGTGTCTTCACACTTCTCTCATAGTAATTCATACATTTTAGTTTCTGTTTCCTTTGACCAGTGGTTTCTAAACTAGGTCAGATAAATTTCCATGGTAAACTCAAGGGAAAATAAATATGAAAAATTTTATTGAAACTTTATTTCTCTCATATCTATATGCTTTACTTATATTTTTGTGAGGCTTGTACATTGACATAAAAATGTTAGTTAAATTACAGTCTAATTATGAATTATATAACATGTGTATGGCACATGAACAGAAAATATCTTTCTAAACCATGTCACAGAGAATGAATTTCCTTCAGAGAAGCCATACAAATTTACCTGAATGTGCATTTTTTCAGCTCCATAGGTTAAAACTATATAATTTGTTTGACCTTGAGGAACCTGTAATTATATTTACCACAGCACTGTCTGCTAGAGTTTTGTGTATTACCACACAAGGCCTGGTAGAATAACTATTTTAATATAACTTTGTTTTACTATGTGCCAACTGTAGGATACATTTCAAATCTACTAATAAGTAGGATGAGTACTATGAGAAAATGACAACAAATTATTATAAATGTATCACTTCTGCTTTCCAGGTGGCAGTGGTTTCCTAAAAATGAAGAGTATTTAGAACTAAGTTTATTGATTCCGTTTGAGATTGGTCTGTAGAATTTTCTACTTCAAAGCCTAGTGCAGTCTAATCAGCAGCTATATATGCCAAGCCAATATTAGAATTTGCTATATACTAGATTTATCTGTTCTATTTGAAGGAGAAAAAGCCTATTTCTCCTTCTTACTTCATTATTTGTCTAAGTACTCAGTCTTGAATATTATATAAATATAAAAGTCTAAATAGGTGTGTAATAATTCTGGGGGCTAGATAAATAGCACAGAAGTGAAATCCTTACTGCTCTTGTAGAGGACATAGGTTCAGTTCCTACTACCCACATAGCTTCTCACAACTGTCTTTTATTCCAGTTCCAAAGGATCTGACCCTTATGTTTTTTATGTACTTTTTCACTCTTAAAAATAATGCTTCTTAGTTCTGAAATCACAGCAGGCCAGGTCCTGGTATGTAGTATCTGTTATTACAAAGGCAGGCATCTTTGGCCGACTGACTTGCCTGTCTAGACTGCTAGGAAGCATGGAACTATTTTTCTGTTTGGAAGATGTTCATTGTTATGTTTTGTTCATTTAGTAAAGGATTTAAATATTAAATGTCTATTCAAATGAGCCTTCCTAGCTATTCTCTTTCATACCACACAAAGAACTGTATTAACCTTTGCTTTAAACTTTATTCCTCTGCTTTGTTAGCCTAATTACCTGCAAAGAATGGGTTGCCGAAATTTAAAAAAAATTAAAAAAAAAATCCCAACAACTGCAGCAAAGATCTGCAGTATACAGTGAGTTTGGACTTAAAAACCATCAGAGATCTAGAATTTAAGCAACAGTTATAAAATCTCTTTTAATATATAATAGCAAATTTCATCAAGATTTATTTTCTTTAGACATATTCTTTTTTTTTTTGGTATGTCTAAGCGATTTGTTTTATTTTTTTAACAACTTTATTTTACAAAACAAAGATAAATGTGCAGATTTTAAGCATTTTTTGCATAAAATTATACAATACATTTTTGTCAGTACTTTTTTTTCAGATTTTAAAATAATTTTTACATAAAAATGTATGAATATATTTTTTAGTCAGTACTTGATTTTTTTAAAGGTTTGATAGTATGCATTGAAAACTTAATAGTTACAATGAGCATAAAGTACATGTAAAACAAAATGTAACATGGAAATAGTCAAAGTTGTCTTGTTGTGTAAAGATTTTTTTTTTTTGTTTTGTATTCTTTATTTCTTGGATGTCATACAGTCTGTGAGTTGTTTCTGGAGGAGTGCGAGCCTCTGGGGTTAGCATCCCACTATCAGTGACTGCATATTATGTCTATTCTTTTGTGACTAGGTTATCTCACTCAGGATGATATTCTCTAGATGCTGCCATTTTCTTAAGAATTTGGTTAGTCATTGTTTCTGGCAGCTGAGTAGTATTCGATTGTGTAAATGTACCACAATTTTGTATCCATTCATCTTCTGGAGGACATCTGGGTTCTTTCCAGCTTCTGGCTATTATAAATAGAGCTGCTATGAACATTGTGGTGCATATATCTTTGTTGTGTACTAAGGTGTCTCTGGGGTATATGCCCAGAAGTGGAATAGCTGGGTCTTCAGGTAGTACTATGTCCAATTTTCTGAGATATCGCCAGACTGATTTCCAGAGTGGTTGTATTAATTTGCAACCCCACCAACAGAGGAGAAGTGTTCCTCTTTCTCCGCAACCTCGCTAGCATCTGTTGTCTTCTGAGTTTTGGATCTTGGCCAATCTGATTGGTGTGAGGTGAAATCTCAGGGTTGTTTGATTTGCATTTCCCTGATGGCTAAGGATGTCAAGCACTTCCTCAGATATTTCTCAGCCATTCGATATTCCTCAACTGAGAACATTTTGTTTAGCTCTGTACCCTATTTTTTAATAGGGTTATTTGATTCTCTGGTGTCTAGCTTTTTGAGTTCTTTGTATACCTTAGATATTAGGCTTCTATTTGATGTGGAGTTGGTAAAAATCTTTTCCCATTCTGTTGGCTGCCGTTTTGTTTTCTTGACAATGTCCTTAGCCTTACAGAAACTTTGCAATCTCATTAAGAACCATTTGTTAATATTTGACCTTAGAGCTTGAGCCATTGGTGTTTTCTTCAGGAAATTTTCTCCTGTGCCTATGTGTTCTAAGGTTTTCCCTACTTTCTCATTTAATAGTTTCAGTGTATCTGGTTTAATGTGGAGATCTTTGATCCACTTACACTTGAGCTTTGTACAAGGAGATAAGAAAGGGTCTATTTTCATTCTTCTGCATGCTGAGTGCCAGTTGGACCAGCACCATTTGTTGAATAGGCTGTCCTTTGTCCATTGAATGTTTATGGCTCCTTTTTCAAAAATCAGGTGACCATATACATGAGGGCTCATTTCTGGATCTTCTATTCTATTCCATTGATCCACATGCCTATTTCTGTACCAGTACCATGCTGTTTTCAGCAAAATTGCCTTGTAATATAGCTTGAGGTCAGGAATAGTGATTCCTGCAGATGTTTTCTTGTTGTTGAGGATGGATTTCGCTATTCTAGGTCTTTTGTTATTCCATATGAAATTGCACATTGATCTTTCCAATTCCATGAAGAACTGTGTTGGAATTTTGATGGGGAATGCATTGAATCTGTAGATTGCTTTTGGTAGGATGGCCATTTATAAAATGTTGATCTTTCCAATCCATGAGCATGGGAGGTCTTTCCATTTTCTGAGATCCTCCTCAATTTCCTTCTTTTGAGGTTTGAAGTTCTTGTCGTACAGGTCCTTCACTTGCTTAGTTAGAGTCACACCAAGGAATTTCATAGTTTTTGTGACGATTGTGAAGGGTACCTTTTCCCTAATTTCTTTCTCCACATGTTTGTCCTTTGAGTATAGGAAGGCTACTGATTTGTTTGAGTTAATTTTGTACTCGGCCTCTTTGCTGAACTTGTTTATCAGCTGTAGGAGTTCTCTGGTGGAATTTGTGGGGTCACTTAAGTACACTATCATGTCATCGGCAAAGAGTGATGTTTTTATCTCTTCCTTTCCGATTTGTATCCCCTTGATCTCCTTTTGCTGTTTAATTGCTCCAGCCAGGACTTCCAGTACTATGTTGAATAGGTAGGGGGAGAGTGGGCAGCCTTGTCGAGTCCCTGGTTTTAGTGGGATTGCTTCAAGTTTCCCACCATTAAGTTTGATGTTGGCTGTTGGTTTGCTGTATATTGCTTTTATTATGTTTCAGTATGGACCTTGGATTCCTGTTCTTTCCAGGACTTTTAACATGAAGGGGTGTTGAATTTTTAGACATATTCTTATTCTTAGGAACCTATATGAATTCTCTATAGTAGCCATTTCTCAACCTGTGGGTCACAACCTTTTTAGGGTTATATGGCCCTTTTACAGAGGTAACCTAAGACCATCAGAAACACAGGTGTTTACATTATGATTCATAACAGTCGAAAATTATAAATCAGTTATAAAATAGAAATGAAAACAATTTTATGGGTGAGTCACCACAATACTAAACATTGTATTATTGGAGCACAGCATTAGGGAGCTTGAGAAACATTGTTCTTCTACAGTATGTAGACTTCTCATCATTCTTTCTAGTAGGGTACTTCCATCCTCAGTATGGGCAGAGCTGCATCCAGTCTCTTTCATTTAGTTACACTGCATATAGGGATTTAGATCACTATGTTGGCAAGTCTTTCTGTTCCTGCTTTCTTTCAGCATGTTTTGTTGTATGGCAGTGAAGGTGGTAGCTGTCTTTTATGCCAAAACATTAAAGCAAATCACTGCTCCCTGGTTTTTCGATATTCACTACTTCAGTACCAGAGGCAATATTGATTTTAGCTGCCTTAAAGCTAAGTGAAAGTTTTCTGGTAACTACCTAGATATTCTAGGTACTATATTTTTTTTCTGTAAATAGTTCTTTTTTCACCAATGCATATTTCACCAAGCTCAGGAAATTGTCATGATTTATGATAACTTCTTTTATCTTGGAGTAGAAATACGTTTATGAAGAGAATAGACATATATCTAGGGTTCTAGGTCAGAGCAGCTGAGATAAAAAATGCAATTTTTTGGCATTACTATATAAATACCACATTTAATGTACATGGACATATTTTATTACTTCAATGAAATGACTAAAGTGAGAGAATGCAAATTGCTTCTGTAAGTTAAGCATTTGCATGCTAACATTTTATACTATCAATTAAAGAATGGGGAAAAAACACCTAAAATAGGAAACCAGAAACTAAATCTTCACAACCAAAATATTGTGTAATATAGGCTCCTTAAAACCATCTGTAAAGCATTTCTTGTAAAACCAAATATGGGCACTTCTGTTGGCAAATGTGTGCAATATGTATACTTGCTTAAATATAAGTAGTTATATCATAGTTCTACCTTTAGTACTAATGATTAATTTTAAATATTAAAATAATTGACCTACTTTCCATTTATAAAATAAAAAAGAAGTATCCAGGTCAGAGAGAATTAAAACATGGTAAGTAAGCAGAATTTCTACTTGAGATTGACCTGTCTGGTTTCTTGTCCTTGGAGAACAGGGAAGAGTCTGAGTAATGCTTTGCACAGCACCTCTGGTACTCCATATGAAGCTAGGTCCAGGCTGAAGTAAAGAGAAAATGCAGGGATGGGGACTGTTTTAAGATTATCTTTAAATAAAATGTTCTACCTTAATCAAAAGCAATAGTCCAGTACATAACTTCAGAATGCAGCTGTTTTACACAAGAGGCTGAACTGACAGTTCCATTCTTGTATAAGGTCGTTTTTACACATTTTTCTGTAAATACCCAGTGATCCTCACCAAAAGTCTTACTGCTCTCACATGCTCTATCGCAGAACCACATTGTACTCATTGGTGGATCTGCTTTCAAAGAATTTGGAGATTCTTTTTTGTTACCTTGGAAACACACTTGAATAAACACCATCATGTCTTTTTCACAGAATTCCCATGACCCATACACCACACTTTTTGCTTTACCCTTCTCCCAAAAGGAAAAACATAATGATGATGTTCCCATGTTAATGCCATAACATTTTAAAATACAAGTTACACCATGATAAGTTTTTTGTTTTGTTTTGTTTTGCTTTGTCTTTTGTCTCTAAAAATCTCTCCACATCTCCCTCCTATACCTGGAATCTGCTGTCATAGTAGGTCTACAGGACACTATAGGACCTAATTCTTCTGGTTTCTACATCAGGTTCTCCCTTATATGTTCACTGGCTTTCTTGCAATTTTGCACACACACACACACACACACACACACACACACACACACACAAATAGCCTGGTATTTTTTATCTTGTCAGCCATCTTTTTCCATCTTGCTTCTCTTACTCAGATCTAGCCACAAGTTATCCTGTTTTTTTTTTTGTTTTTGTTGTTGTTGCTGCTGCTGTTTTAGCTAGCTTTCTACACCTCAGTTCTGAACTGTATCATTTTCCATCCCTCCAGACTCTCTTCCTTTGTTTTACAGGTACTTGTCACTGCCTACTCCTCTAGTTTTACTTTCACACTCCTCCATGACCACAAAGTCCATTTATAGAAGTGTGGGGAGTTTGTGTTGTTTAGTATTCCTCTCTTGTCTACAACAATGCTTTGAGAAAAAAATGCTCAAAGAATATATGCTGAAGAAAGAGCAGATAGAGAGGGAAACAGAAGAAAGGATTTCTTCAAAGCTTACATTTATGCCTCCTTTTCATTCAGGTAGAGTGAGCTTTTGTACCTTCACTTCATTCTATTTACTTGTCTCTTTTGATAATTATACACCTGCTATTTATTATTTACAAATATGCACATAATAAATTTTTTTTGAAAATCATATCTGTAAGTTCAGGACTTGCTTTCTTTGATTCCCTGAAATGCATCATATCATAGGATTAAATAAGTAATTATGTGATGAAGTGTAAATGATACCATTTACACCTGCCTGCTAAGTGTTTTGTTAAGTTCCAATGCATTTTAGGAGTGACAATAAATTATTCTGAAGCTTTTATTTTACAGTAAAGGAGCTTTTTGGATTCTAGGTAACCACTCTGCCTGCATCCACAGCCCATAATAACTTTCTTCCAGTTATTTCTATTTATTTGTCTTATTTTTAATGAATAATGTATAATTTATTTGACTGAGGCTAGGTAAATACCATACAAACTAAACATGGACTTACCTCCTCCTGCACCTAAAAGACTGGTAGATATCCAAGATGTACAGATAAACTAAAAGGAAAATAAAACAATCTAATTCTGGGACAAATAATATAACCTTGGGGTTTCTTCAAGCAGGAAAGCTAAAAGTAAAGTCCACTGTAAAGTTGCTAAGATAACCTCCCAACACACACACACACACACACACACACACACACACACACACACGCCCAAACACACACTAAAATTTAGGTTGTCTAAGAATGTAGTCTAGGTTAAAAGTTGCTCTGTGTTTCTCCTTTTCATCACTAGGAATATACAAGACATGGATATATTACTACAATTTTATATCCCCACAAAGATTTATTTCAATGTTGCAATGTTGCCATATCAAGGTTGACATTTCATTTCTGCCTCCAGTTTATCACCTATATTATTTATGTCACAGCTACAACTATCTTTTATTAACTGTCTTGTTACATGACCATTTTGTACTTGTAAGAAATAATTTACACATAAAAATGTTTAATGACAACTTGAACATACACCTGTAAATAACCATGCTCCTTTTAATTCAGCATTTGCTCCATAGGGACTTTTCATGGGGAAGACAGAGGCACTCCTTATAGTGAGAGATGTTTGCAACTCTTTCTTTCATTAGAGGAGTTGGGTTCTTGTGTTGTGATCACCTTGGTTGAGGAAAGGCAGGAGGCCCAAGTGTACAGAGAGTTGCTCTGGTCATAGTTTTTCTGTCCACACAAAAGGCTCTGGAGTATCACATTGAGGTTTTCTTGGTGAAGTCAGGAGCACTGTCTCAATCCAAGTAAAGAAACTCAAAGTTTCTTAATAAATATATTATAAACATATACATAGTTATTATGTATATACAATTATAGATGATGTGTAGTTGCTAACTTAAAGTTGTCACTGCTCAATACATACTTATTTAAATTTTTACAAAATATTTGACCACATTTGTGATAGTTTGTATATGCTTGATCCAGGAATTGGCACTGCTTGAAGGTATGGCCTTGGAGTAGGTGTGTTATTGTGGACGTAGACTTTAACATCCTACTCCTAGATGCCTGGAAGTGAGTATTGTGAAGCCTTCAGATGAAGATGTCAAACCTTCTGCTCTGCCTGCACCTTGTCTGCCTGGGTGCTTCCATGCTCCTGCCTTGATAACAATTGACTGGACCTCTGAACCTGTAAGCCAGCTCCAATTAAATGCTGTCCTTATAAGAGTAGCCTTAGTCATGGTGTCTGTTCACAGCAGTAAAACCCTAACTAAGACAATATTTTGATCCTCTAATAATTCATTTATGTTCAGGATATTACATGTTTTTTAAATCTCAGAGTAAACACAAGCAGTTATATTAATTATATCCTCTGTTGCTATGATAAAACACTGACCAGAAGCAACTCACAGAAAGAAAGCAGTTGTTTGAGTTTCACTTCTTCCTGATCACACCCCATCTTTGAAGAAGCAAGGTAAAAACTAGGATGTAGGAACTGAAGGGGAGAACTTGGAGGTATGCTATTTATTGACTTGCTCACCTCCTCACTGCTCAGCTACTTTGTTTATACAGCTCAGACTTACCTACTTAGGGAGGGTGCTGCCCATGGTAGGTTGGACCTTCCTATGTTAAATAGTAACTGAAGAACTGTTCTCAAAGTGTTTCATCTTTCCAGATCTCTAATTTGTGTCAGGTTGGCAAAAAACAAACCAGCACAGTGGTCGTTACTTATCAAGTTCTTTGCAAGCTCATTAAAATGATCTTTCATTGAATGATAATTAAAAACTAAATGATTACTTTAACTTTTAAAGGTAAGATTGAGGAAGGCAAATGTTTAGATTAGCTCATCTTTTTTTTTTTTTTTTTTTTGAATCTGGGATTTGATCCATGTTGGAATCTGGGATTTGATCCATGTTGGTTTGTTTTCAAATCCCACAGTTCTGGGAGTTTAGTTAGACCACTGTTAGTAGACTATTGCACAGACTTGGGCTCTATTAATAGCTTGGCATTCAGAGTGACACCTTTAGGGGTATTTTCATTTAGACTATGTATATAGTGAATCCTCCAGAAAGATATTTAGAAAAAAAAAACTTAAAAGCTAAAGTTTTCATAAAATTGAGTTTGAAAAACAACAGAGAGAATATTAATACAATAGCCTGAAGCCTAAAAGTCACCTTACGCACAACCCTGCTTTAATGTGTGTTCTACTGAGTTTTCTACTGGCTCTGATTTTCTAAGAAGCATATTTATCGCATATGCTAGACTTCAATTCCTTGAGACTATAAACCCATGACCAAGAGATATTTGTAAGATTAACAAGACTTAAAATGATTTAAAATGGATTCTGTTTACTGAGGAAACAAACATCTTGAATTAGACTTTACAATGTTGTGTTGGCAGTTCAAGACCATTGGTTTTCAAAAACATAAAACAAGTCTTCAAAAAATCTGAGTGAAAAAAAATCAAAGGTCAGTTAATAGGAATGTTCTTTCATTTTTAAAATTCCAGTGTAATTTTTCTTTCTACAATAATTACGAGGATAGATTCTTTTTTTGCTGAAAGCAAAACAATGGACTCAAAATTAAATGAAAGTTTGGTTACATTTTAAATTTATACCTAAAGGTCATAATTATTTTTTTTTATTTAGAAATTTTGAATAAAACAGTTTTACTACATAAACATGATATATTATCCCTAAAGAAGTGTGACTAATTTTAATTGTTATTTTTATCTTTTCATCTTATTCTTAATTGTGCTAGGTAAATATTGTTAACCTACTTGAGTCTTGGAGCCGTAAGGTCATTAGCTTTCATAGTACATATTTAGCATTTTATAAAGTGAGGCATGAGAGGTTGAATAAAACCATAATAGTGTGTGTGTGTCTTCATGTGTACTCTGCATCCTATGGAGAAAATAAAATCTTCCTATGTTTATTTTCCAGGAATACTCTTCACCATATTTTGAGAAAATATCTTTCATTGTTTTGAAGTTCATCAAACATCAAATATGTGAGGCAGACTGGTTAGAAAGGTCCAGTTGTCTCTATTAACACCTAGAGTACAAATGTAACCTACTTGTATGGGAATTCTGGGTAAAACCTGGGTGTACCTTTTTGCCAGGCAAATCATACCTCATACTTAATGAAAACATCTTCTAATACCTTCTTTTAAAAAGGTGAACATATATAAGTTACCATAAGTCTTCTTTGTTTTAGATTTGTCTTTTTGTTAAATGCTTTTTGGAGACAGAACAATCAGAGCATGAATCTGAATCATTACTACTTTAACTTCTCAAAATGAATTTCTTGACCTTTATGTCCTTGCTTGTGTAATTGACCAATAAGAAGACCTACTTTTTTTTTTTTTTTTTTTTTTTTTTTTTTTTTTGGATATTCTCTGTATTTACAACTCAGGTGTTATCTATCCCCTTAATACCAATCCCATCTCCACTCCCCTCAGATTGCCTCCATGAAGTTGCTCCCTTTCCCAACTTCCCTCTCCTACCTTAGCGCCTTGGCATTCCCCTACACTGGGAAAATGAGCCTTCCCTGGATCAAAGGCCTCTGCTCTCATTGATGCCAGAGAATGATATCCTCTGCTTCATATGCACCTGGAGCCATGGGTCTCTCCATAAGAGCTCATTGGTTGGTGTTTAGTCCCTGGGAGCTGTAGTGGGTTTGATTAGTTGATAAATTTTGTTCTTCCCGTGGGGTTGCAGACCCGTTTGCCTCCTTCAGTCTTTTCTCTAGCTCCTTCATTGGGGTCCCCATGTTCAGTCTGATGGTTAGCTGGAAGTATCCACTTCTGTAGCAGTAGGACTCTGGCAGAATCTCTGAGGAGGCATCCATATCAGATTCCTCCCGGTAAGCACTACTTGGCATCAGCAATAGTGTGTGGCTTTAGTGGCTACATATGGGATGGATACCCAGGTGAGTTAGTCTTTGGATGATCTTAAGAAGACCTACTTAAATAACACTCTGGTGAGAATTATTGAAGATATTTACTAAGTTTATATAAGGATGTTTGGCTTTTAACAAAATCTCTTAACAATTAATTGTTCTTATAGTATGAAATGGATAATCTGCTTTGGTAATTCACAACTTTTTTTATATGCTCCAGTTTTTAATTTGAAAAATTAGATTCTTGTTTTCCTTTTCCCTTCTTTCTAATATTTCTTTCTGTCAAGCAGCCTGTCTCCCAGTCTTGTAATATAAGAGAGATATTTATGAAATCATTTAGACATGGTGAAATAGTTTTAGGAAACTAGTGATATGGATTCATCACTTTTGAAAAAGCTAGAATAACATTATACTGACTATTCATAGTTTATTCACATTTTTACTCCCCACTGGGTTTATCAAAAAGTCTTTGTGGGAATACATACCAAGGAAATAAGAATGAGCAAGGATCTAAGAGACAGTTGAAGGACAGTCGTGGGTTGGGGGCATTTTCTTGCTAGTACTTTAGTTATCCAAATTCCCTGATATTGGATATGACGTTAGTTATCTACCAGCACCCACCTTGTGTTAGACTGAGTGACTTACCTGGTGTTTTGCCTCTTGATGCTTGAATGCCTCTGAGTGTCTGATCTAAGCAAACATTTATCACATTGTGAACATTGAATGAAAACTCAGATGTCTTTTCAATTAACCTTAAACACAATGACAACTTTTTTACCATAAGAAAAAGAGTGACGATAACTCTAGGTCCAATGGGTAAAGATATTCCAATGTCAATGCAGAATATTCCAGCAGAAGAGAATTTTATCAGTGTGTATTATTAGAAGTTATGCTATAAGTTTATACATAGTTCTATGAAAAAACATTTTGCTGCCAGGCAGGGTGGCATATTTGTGTGGTCCTAGCATTGTGAGGTAGTATAGAAGGAGCAATTCATAGTCAGCTGGGGCTATGTAACAAGCTGTTCGAGGAAAATAAATAGTACAAAAACAGACCCTTTGTTAATAGATGACTTAAATATCTTAAACTAAAACATTTTCAAACCAGAAGTTAGAATTCTATTTATAATTGAAGGTGGAATTAAAAGTATGCATCATAGAATACTCACAGTTGCTCTGGAAGAGAAGTGGGCAGTGGAAACTTGTCTATTTTGTTTTTGTTTGTTGCTTCTTTTCATTGAAAAAAGTCATTTACTTATAGAAAGGGACCTTAGAGTCAAATGACATTCAACCTTCTTATATAGCAAACAGGACAGATTAATTAAATTGCATTTTGACTTCCTCTCTAGTGCGCAGGCCAACTTCATTCTCTCTTTTGTTCTGTTTGTTGGTCTTCACTGTCTTCACCCAAGTCCCAGTGCATCCTTGAGGTGCTGCTCCAGCAGCTGAACTTTCTGTTTTTTGAACTTTCAATATTGAAATGAGTTTTCAGTAGTACAAATATCAGGTAGATTGGACCAGAAGGTCTAGGCCTATTTTGCATCACAGTGATTACAGTTAACAATATGTTAATTACTTGAAAATTTTCAAGGGTGGTTATAAAGTCTCATGAAAAGAAACAAAGAAACAGACAAAAACAAAGACTTGTCAAACCATATGGTAGATTTTTAAAATATATTATGAATGTAAATTGCATACATTTTATTCTGTTTATTTAAAGATTAAAAGAAAAACATAGTATTTGTTACTACTGGGACAGCTTATATTGTATCAACAATTCATTGACAAAGTGTTTTTATTGTGAAAGCTAACTCCCCTGTTAGTCAAGAAAGAGTGACTTTTGACTTCTAGACCCACTTGACCTCAGTGTCCTGGAAGCTATCCATGACCACTCAATACAACAGAAATTTGTGTATAACCCATCTAGCACATAACTCTTATGGTCTGCTATAAAGTATACAGATTAGTACTATGAATGTCACAAGTATTTAATTTTGTAATTGAAATTTTATTTTTGTGTGCTCCAAGATGTTAAAAGCTCTCCATATTATCTGAAGGATACAGATAAATTTTACTAAGAATATCCCAATCTGTGCGATGTAGCAAAAATTTAATTTTACAAAGTCCTTTTAGGAGTATAATTAATGAATGACAGGACTTTTAGAATATGAAAGAACTTCAAAAAGGATCTTCAAAATTTGTTACCTAATTTTTGTGTTGGCATTTTGTGTTGCCCCTGCCCTGCCTGACCTAGGAACCAGGAACCTAGCATTGGGACCTCTGTTCCCACCCAGCAGCTTTGGGGCACAGAACAGGGCTCGGACCATCCGCAACCTGGACCAGTGGAGATCCAGGGACATAGACCAGGTACAAGGGAAAGGCAAGAACATATCACTGACAACAAGATGGCAAGAGGAAAGAGAAAGAGCATATCCCAAGGAAACCAAAACAACCTGGCAGCACCAGTACCCAACTCTCCGATCACAGCAAACAGCAGAATGCCAAACACTCCAGAAAAAGAAGATGCAGACCTCAAATCCTACCTCAAGACAATGATAGAGATCCTTAAGCAAGAACGGGAGGAAAAGCAAAAAGAATCAGAAGGTTTTTAAAGAGAAAACAAGAAAAACACTCAAAGAACTCAATAAACTAGAGGAAAACAGAACCAAAGAGATGAAGGAATGGAAGGAGGAATTTAAAATGGAAATTGACACAATAAAGAAAACACTAAAAGAGACAACCCTAGAGGTAGAACACCTAAAAAAGAAATCAAGAGTCACAGAAGCAAGCATTTCCAATAACTACAAGAGATGGAAGAGAGAACCTCGGGGGCCGAAGACAACATTGTAAACATAGACAAAACACCCAGAGAAGATACAGACCAAAAAGCTCCTAACCCAAAATGTCCAGGAGATCCAGGACACAATGAGAAGACCAAACCTAAGGATAATAGGAATAGAAGAGAGAGAAGAATATCAACTAAGAGGCACAGTAAATATCTTCAACAAAATTGTAGAGAAAACTTCCATACCCTTAAGAATGAGATGACCATGAGCATAAAAGAAGCCTTCAGAATTCCAAATAGGTTGGACCAAAAAAGAAATTCCTATGGACACATAATAGTCAAAACACCAAGTGCCCAAAGCAAAGAAAGAATACTAAAAGCAGTACGGGAAAAAAGGTCAGGTAACATATAAAGGCAGACCAATCAGAATCACACCTGATTTCTCAACAGAGACTATGAAAGCTAGAAGAGCCTGGACAGACATCATGCAGACCCTAAGAGAGCACAAGTGCCACCCCAAGCTGCTATACCCAGCAAAACTATCAATCACCATAGATGGAGAGATGAAGATATTTCAAGACAAATCTAAACTACACAATATCTGACCACAAACCCAGTATTACAACGAATTATATAGGTGGAAATCCCAATACAATGAGGGGAACTACATCCTAGTAAAAACAAGAAAACTCCTAAGCAACAAAACCAAAAGAAGAAAGAGACACAGACACAACTCAACCTACAAAAGCAATAATAGCAGGAAACAGAAACCACTATTCCTTGATATCTATTAACGTAAATGGACTCAACTCCCCATTAAAGGGACATCGGCTATCAGTCTAGATACATACACAAAATCCAGCATTTTGCTGCATTCAGGAAATTCATCTCAGAGACAAAGACAGACACTATCTCAGAGTAAAAGTTTAGGAAAAAAAAATTTCCAAGCTAACAGCCCCAAGAAGCAAGCTGGAGTGGCTATTCTAATATCAAATAAAGTAAATTTCCAACCAAAAGTTATCAAAAAAGATAAGGAAGGACACTTTTTACTCATTACAGGGGAAATCTGTCAGGAGGAACTCTCAATCCTTAACATATATGCTCCAAATACAAAAGCACCCACATTAATCAAAGAAACCCTACTAAAGCTCAAAAAATACATTTCACCCCACACAGTTATAGTGGGAGACTTTAATACCCCTCTCTCACCAATGGACAGATCATGGAAACAGAAACTAAACAAGGACACTCTAAAACTAGCAGAGACAATGAATCAACTGGAATTAATAGATATCTACAGAACATATCATCCTAAAGTAAAAGAATACACCTTCTTCTCAGCACCCCATGGTACCTTCTCGAAAACTGACCAAATAATTGGACACAGAACGAGCCTCAATCTATATAAGAAGATTGACATACTCCCATGCATCCTCTCAGATCACCATGGTCTAAGGATGGTCTTTAACAATAACAAAGACAACAAAAAGTTCACATACACATGGAAACTAAACAAAACTTTGTTAAACGATAGCAGGGTCAAAGAAGAAATAAAGAAAGAAATTAAGGATTTTCTAGATTCAATGAAAACAAAAACACAACATACTGAACCTTTGGGATGCAATGAAGGCAGTACTTAGAGGAAAACTCACAGCTCTAAGCGCTTCCAAAAAGAAACTGGAGAGAGCATACATCAGCAACTTGACAACACAGCTAAAAGCTATAGAACAAAAGGAAGCTGACACATCCAAGAGGAGTAGTCGGCAAGAAATAATGAAAATTAAGGCTCAAATAGACCAAATAGGAACGAAAAGAACCATTGAAAGTCTCAAAAAAAACCAAGACCTGGTTCTTTAAGAAAATCAACAAGATTGATAACCCCCTAGCCAGACTAACTAGAGGGCAAAGAGAGAGTATACAAATTAACAAAATCAAAAAGAAAAGTGGAGAAATAACGACTGAAACTGAGGAATTTCAAGAAATCATCAGATCCTACTACAAAAGCTTGTACTCCACAAAGTTGGCAAATCTGGAGGAAATGGGTGAATTCATAGACAGATAAAAGATCCTAAAGTTAAACCAGGATCAGGTAAACCATCTAAACAATCCCATAACGCCTAAAGAAATAGAAGAAGTCATCAAAAGCCCCCCAACCAAAAAAAGCCCATGTCCAGACTGGTTCAGTGAAGAATTTTATCAGACATTTATTGCGGAAATAACACCAATACTCTCCAAACTATTCCACAAGATAGAATCAGATGGAACACAACCTAACTCATTTTTTGAGGCTACAATAACTCTCGTTCTTAAACCACACAAAGACCCTACAAGGAAAGAGATCTTCAGACAAATCTCACTTATTGAACATTGATGCAAAAATACTCAACAAAATCCTTGCAAACCCAATCCAAGAACACATCAAAATGATCACTCACCATGACGAAGTAGGCTTCATACCTGGAATGCATGGATGGTTTAATATAAGGAAATCCATCAATGTAATCCACCATATAAACAAACTCAAAGAAAAAAAATTACATGGTCATCTCACTAGATGCTGAGAAAGCATTTGACAAAATTCAACACCCCTTCATGTTAAAAGTCCTAGAAAAACAGGAATCCAAGGTCCATACATTTTATTTTAAAAATAATAAAAGCAATATACTGCAAACCAACAGCCAACATCAAACTTAATGGTGGGAAACTTGATGCAATCACACTGAAATCAGGGACTTGACAAGGCAGCCCACTCTCCCCTAACAATTCAACATGGTACTGGAATTCCTGTCTGGAGCAATTAGACAACAAAAGTAGAGCAAGGGTATACAAATTGGAAAGGAAGAAGTAAAAACATCACTCTTTGCAGATGACATTATAGTGTACTTAAGTGACCCCACAAATTCCACCAGAGAACTCCTACAGCTGATAAACAAATTCAGCAAAGAGGCCGAGTACAAAATTAACTCTCAAACAAATCAGTAGCATTCCTATATTCAAAGAACAAACATGTGGAGAAAGAAATTAGGGAAAAGATACCATTCACAATAGTCACAAAAGCTATGAAATACCTTGGTGTGACTCTAAGTAAGCAAGTGAAGGACCTGTATGACAAGAACTTCAAACCTCTAAAGAAGGAAATCGAGGAAGATCTCAGAAAATGGAAATATCTCCCATGCTCATGGATTGGAAAGATCAACATTTTAAAAATGGCCATCCAACCATAAGCAATCTACAGATTCAATGCAATCCCCATCAAAATTCCAACCCAGTTCTTCATTGAGTTGGAAAGATCAATGTGCAATTTCATCTGGAACAACAAAAGACCTAGAATAGTGAAATCCATCCTCAACAACAAGAAAACATCTGCGGAAATCACTATCCCTGACCTCAAGCTATATTACAAGGCAATTGTGCTGAAAACTGCAAGGTACTGGTACAGAAATAGGCATGTGGATCAATGGAATAGAATAGAAGTTCCAGAAATGAACCCTCAAGTATATGGTCACCTGATTTTTGACAAAGGAGCTCTAAACATTCAATGGTAAAAGGACAGCCTATTCAACAAATAGTGCTGGTCCAACTGGCACTCAGCATTCAAAAGAACGAAAATAGGCCCTTTCTTATCTCCTTGTACAAAACTCAAGTGTAAGTGAGTCAAAGATCTCCACATTAAACCAGATCCACTAAAACTATTAGATGAGAAAGTAGGGAGAACCTTAGAACACAGGCACGGGAGAAGATTTTCTGAACAAAACACCAATGGCTCAAGTTCTAAGGTCAAAAATTAACAGATGGGACTTAATGAGATTGCAAAGTTTCTGTAAGGTAAGGACATTGTCAAGAAAACAAAATGGCAGCCAACAGAATGGGAAAAGATCTTTACCAACACCACATCAGATAGAGGCCTAATATCCAAGGTATACAAAGAACTTAAAAAGCTAGACAACAGAGAATCAAACAACCCTATTAAAAATGGGGTACAGAGCTAAACAAAACGTTCTCAATTGACGAATATCGAATGGTTGAGAAATATCTGAGGAAGTGCTGGACATACTTAGCCTTCAGAGAAATGCAAATCAAAACAATCCTGAGATTCTACCTCACACCTGTCAGATTGGTCAATATCCAAAACTCAGATGACAACAGATGCTGGCGAGGTTGCAGAGAAAGAGGAACTCTTCTCCACTGTTGGTGGGGTTGCAAACTAATACAACCACTCTGGAAATCAGTCTGGCGGTTCCTCAGAAAATTGGACATAGTACTACCTGAAGATCCAGCTATCCCATTTCTGGGCATATACCCCAGAGACACTCCAATATACAACAAAGGTACATGCACCACAATGTTCATAGCAGCTCTAATTATAATAGCCAGAAGCTGGAAAGAACCCAGATGTCTTTCAGTAGATGAATGAATACAAAAATTGTGGTATATTTACACAATGGAGTACTACTCAGCCATCAGAAAGAATGACTTAACCATATTCTGAAGAAAATGGTTGTATCTAGAGAATATCATCCTGAATGAGATAACCCAGTCACAAAAGAACAGACATAATATGCAGTCACTGATGGTGGGATGCTAACCCCAGAGACTCTGACTGCCCCAGAAACAACTCACAGACTGTGTGAAGTTCAAGAAAAAAACAAAACAAATCACACAAACAAACCAAAAAAAAAATGTCATGCTCTATCCTACACACCAAGAAAATGTTGACTAATTTGGGTTACATCCTGTTTTACATGTACTTTTTGCTCATTGTATCTAGTAAGACCTTAATGCACAGTATCAAACCTTAAAAAAAAAGAAAGGAAAAAAAAAAAAAAAAAAAGCCAAGCACTGACACAATTGTATTTGTGTACATTTATGCAAAAATGTTTAAATTTTTTTCATTTTTTTAAATAAAGTTTTAAAAAAAGAAATGTTTTGATATTTAGAAATCAGTAAGAAAATTTATGTTAAATATAAACAATATTTTAAAATTTGGCGTGTTTCAAACTTTAGATATTTTTAAAATGCTAAAAAATGATGTCTTTATAATTTTAAGATAGTCTTGAGATTGAATTGGTCACACAGCTCAGTTATAGAATACTAGACTAACATGTACAAAGCTGTAAGGTTTGTTCTCAGGCACCAAGGAATATAAGTCTGCATTTTAAGTCTATTTTGTAGACCGTTTACTGTAAACTCCCCTTGGTCCTATTAACAAAGCAAAAGCATATTTTTAGAAATATAATATAAATTTATTTTGTTATTTCTGTTTGATATTTGTCGATATGTGAATGTGTATTTTTGATATTCACATGAAAGAGTGTGGGTACACATATGATACAGGGCAAGTTCAGAGTAAAATCTTACCCTCCTATGTCAGGGTAATTGGTCCTTGGGATTCCAGGGTATTTTATTCTCTATCTTTAATCTCATAATAAATATAGGAATCAAGAAAAAAAAAGACTCTGTGCTACTAATGCAAACCAATTCCCATTGCTGCTCTTAGGATTCAGAGACTTGGAGTCTTATGAAAAAAATTTTCTCAGAAGCATTCTATGAGATTAAAGACAAAATGTATTATTGCCACATTGTTAGAAAATTCAGTGAAATTTTAATTTTTCTTGAATTTTAAGAGACAGTGTTTAGTAGTAGCTCAAGTGGCAATTGTAGATTTTATTCATTTTTACATTCATTCAAATATTAAAAAATGTTTGTTGTCTTTTCTGCTATCTTTTTGCATGTGTTTTTCTGATGCTTTGCAGTTATCATTTAGCCAATTCTAATATCTTGCCAATGCTATATATCCTAGATTGCTTATAATGTGTATGAGGTGATGGTTTTACACACTAATAATGTACAAGATACAATGGTGCAGCCCAACATACATTGTGTTCCTGTTACCATCAATGATATTAATAAAGGTATTTTGTAATCTTGTGTTACATTCCTTTACTATAGCAGGAGGTTTAGCATTTGTTTTAGCACTAGCAACTCATGGTGCTTTCTAAAGAGAATCTAGGAACATTCTCTCAGACTTAATTTGTTTGTCTAATTATAATATATTGATCTTAATATGCGAGTTTACAGCAGAAGATTGTATGGGGGCACAAGAAAATTTAAGCAGAAGATGCTATGGGGGCACAGCTACATGCTGTCTTCTACCTTGATCTGAGAATTTTTCATAATCTTTTAGGGATCTCAGTTTGGGCAAAGCCAGATTCTTGAGCACACTGGGGGAAAGAATTTCAGACTAAGTCAATGAGAGGCAGAATTAGAACTCTATTTAGCTAAAATAGAAAATATTCATTAGAGCATGGATGTGGGCTTCTCAAAGGATATTCTGGCCTCATTGTTGAAATGAGTATAGAGTTTTTTGGAGAATTAAAATGCCATTGTTCTTTGGTATCTTAAGGGACCCTCTTCTCTCTCTCTTTTTTTTAAACAACTTTATTTTACAAAACAAAGATAAAAGTACAGATTTTAAGCATTTTTTTGCATAAAATTATACAATACATTTTTGTCAGTACTTTTTTCAGATTTTAAAATAATTTTTACATAAAACTGTATGAAGATATTTTTTAGTCAGTACTTGATTTTTTTAAAGGTTTGATAGTATGCATTGAAAACTTAATAGTTACAATGAGCATAAAGTACATGTAAAACAAAATGTAACATGGAAGTAGTCAAAGTTTTCTTGTTGTATAAAGATTTTTTTGTTTTGTTTTGTTTTGTTTTCTTTATTTCTTGGACTTCATACAGTCTGTGAGTTGTTTCTGAGACAGTGCGAGCCTCTGGGGTTAGCATCTCATTATCAGTGACTGCATATTATGTCTGTTCTTTTGTGACTGGGTTATCTCACTCAGAATGATATTCTCTAGATGCAGCCATTTTCTTAAGAATTTGGTCAAGTCATTGTTTCTGGTGGCTGAGTAGTATTCCATTGTGTAAATGTACCACAATTTTTGTATCCATTCATCTTCTGAAGGACATCTGGGTTCTTTCCAGCTCTGGCTATTATAAATAGAGCTGCTATGAACATTGTGGTGCATATATCTTTGTTGTGTACTAAGGTGTCTCTGGGGTAGACCCTCTTCTCTTTTATCACTCTTTCCTGTGTGATCATTAAATTATAGGGTAGCTATGGAGTTATCTTTATTTGATTGCAATCTGATGAAACAAGGTCCAAGTTGGTTAAGCAAGGTTTTAGGGTATGTCCGTGATGTTTTTGACAATATTCCTAGGCAAGAAAGAATTGTAGCTAGGAAGTGAGGAAGGTATTAAACACGTGTTAATTGTTTCAGTTCCTGATTCCTATCTGGTGAGAGACTTTCAGGAATAGAGTTTGTCTTTCACTTCTGGTTCCTGTGTCATTATAATTCCCCTGTCCACATAATTTGTCCTCCATTATTTATACCCTTCCTCCAACTTCTTAATTTTTTTTTTGATGAATAACATTTGAGCAATATGTGTAAAGCATAGCTAAATGTATAGGATTCTTAATTTTTTTTTTTTTTTAGTTGCTGGTTTTGATACAGGTTCAATATATGCCAGTATGGCCTGAAAACCCACTCTGTAGCAAAGATAATTTTGCACTTCCAGCCTTCTTGCCTCCATCTCGAGTGCTAGGATTTATAGATATGCATCACCAAAATTGTAAAGAGAACTTCACAGGCAGTAAAAACAAACCCAAACTACTAAGCTCCATCCTCAGCTTAACCCTTCCTATTGATATTTTCTAGCTGAAAATTGAACTAAGGAACCTTGGGTGAGTGACCTTGAGTAAGAAGCTAGTTATAGTGTTAGATTATGAACTAATTCTTTCTACTTAAAAGTACTGTTTTAAACTCATATGAACATATATTATTTATACATATCAATGTTCATTTCTATGTTTTCTGAAGCATTGAGACATTGCACCCAGTGGGCCAAGATGAGTTAGTATTGCTTTCTTCAAGTTTCATTTATTCAAAATGTTTTTCATAATGTTGAAGAAATAGCTGGACATCGGGGGCATATGGCTCCTGTTAATAACCACTCTTATACTAAAGTGCAGAAGGTTCTTCAATAGGACACTGCAAGGGATGCAACAAAGATTAAGGTTTGTGCTTCAGAAGCCTAGTCATTGCCACTCAGTACAGCTCTCAGAGCTGACACTATATGCCTCACAGCTGAAAATAAATGTCACAAACAAAAGCCTTCCTCACTTTCTGGCTTTTCCTAGACAAGTTTCCTGGCACCATTGGGCAGATTACTCAGTAATGTAGCATAGGCTGCCAGTTCACCTGTGAAGTTGAGTAAAGTCTTAGCTAAGAACACTGGACCATGAATATTTTAATTATTAGTAGTATATTTCAATTGGGGATTTCTTAAATTTTTTTCAAAAGGACTAGTTTCCTACTAAATATTATTAGCAATTATTGCTGAACATCAACTTGACATATACTAGAGAAAGGCACATTGTTGCTTTCTTTTACCTAGCTTGTGTTGGTACAGAAATGATCAAAGACATATGTAAGTACCCAGTCACTGTGTTAGCCTACTAAGTGAATGCATGTGTGCAGTGTTAAAGCTCTGGCTGGGTATTGCAGCATATGGTTTGCATTATGGGAGAAGAATATTAACATAAAATGAAAGGGCAAGCAGAACACTGAAAATAAAAAAGAAATACAGTATTTGTTTGTTTTTTTTTTAAAGAATGGTGGTGCTTTATTTCCCTCTAACAAAACAGGATTCTTGGTATTGGACCTGTGTACTGTGTTTCAGTATATTGGTAGTTTAAGAATAAGAAAGAATACAAAATTTCCAGCAATTAAAATATATTTGGACCAATCTTTAGATACTTCAAAAAGGCTTATTTTAATTTGTACTTCTTATAATTATTCTCTTCATTAGTATCATAATTAAAATACATTGCTTTAAGGTATATTTGCTTCTTTCTAAACAAATTCATTGGGAAGTTACTTTTTATCATTTTTATTGAATAGTCAATGTATTTACCTTTCAAATGTTATCCCTTCTCTCCCTTCCCCATCCCCTTGCTTCCATGAAGCAAAACTACCAATCACCCACTCCCAGTTCAGTGCCTTGGTATTTCCCTACACTGGGAAAACAAGCCTTTACTGGACCAAAAGCCTCTGATCCCACTGATGCCAGACAATGCCATCCTCTGCTACATATGTAATTGGAGCCATGGGTCTCTCCATGTGTGCTCAGTGATTGATGTTGTAGTCCCCGGGAGCTTTGGATGGTTTGGTTGGTTAATAATGTTGTTCTTCCCATAGCATTGCAAACCCTTTCTGCTCCTTCAGTCCTCTCTCTAGCTCCTCCATTGGGGTCCCTGTGCTCAGTCTAATGGTTAGCTGAAAGTATCCTCAACTATATTAGTATGACTCTGAAAGAGCCTCTGAGGAAATATCTATGTTAGGTTCCTGCCTGTAAGAACTTCTTGGCATCAGCAATAGTGACTAGGTTTGGTGGCTACATAAGGGATGGATTCCCAGGTGAGGCAGTCAGTCTCTGGATGATCTTTTCTTCAGTCCCTGCTCTACTATTTATCCCTGTGTTTCCTCCTATGTGTATTTTGTTCTCCCTTCTAAGAAGCATTGAGACATACATATTCTGGCCTTCCTTTTCTTTGAGCTTCATAAGATCTGTTAATTATTTCTTGGCTATTCTGAGCTTTTAGGCTAGTATCTGCTTATCAGTGAGTGCATATCATGTGTGTTATTTTGTGACTAGGTTGATTTTATTTGTCAGGCACAGGGGGGACCACATAGCCTTGGGATGACTAGAAAATCTTTGAGTCTGACTTTAACCATTTCTGTGTCTTTACGGTCTCACTTTCTAAGTATGGGGTGTTTTTGAAAAGTCTCAGAGCCCCTAAAAACTTTGTTTTTTACATCAGTGAGATACATCAGTGAGGACTCAAAGGGAAGGACCATAGATGAAATACCCAAAAGTGAGGACTTGTAGAGTCCACCTCCAGTAGAAAGACAGGGCAACAAATGGAGGGATGGGATTGCCATCGCTCAGTGAAAAACTCTGACTCAGAATTGGTTGGTCCTGTCTAAAGAACTGCAGGAAAAACAATACCAAAAAAAAAAAAAAAAAAACCCAAACAACAATAAATGAATGAATGAATGAATAAATAAAACTGCAGGGACAAAAATGGAGAAGAGGTCCAGTAACCTGCCCAAACTGAGATCCAGCTCAAGGGGAGACTCCAAGGTCTGACACTATGACTGACGTTATGGTGTGCTCACAAACAGGTGCCTAGCATGGCAGTCTTCTGAGAGGCCCAGCAAGCAGCTGACTGAGACAGATTCATATACTTACACCCAATCTTTGGATTGAAGTCAGGGACCCTGTGACTGAATTAGAGAAAGGCTGGAAGAATCTGAGGAGGAAGTGACTCTTATTGGAAGACTAGCAGTCTCAACTAACCTGGATCCCTGAGATCTCTCAGATACTGCACTACCAACCAGGCAGCATACATGACCTAGTCCAATGCTCCCCAACACATATAGAGCAGAGGACTACCTGGTATGACTTCAGTTGGAGAAGATGTGCTTAACTCTGGAGAGACTTGAAGCCTCAGGGAGTGGAGATTCCTGGAAGGGGAGAGTGAATAACATCCTCTTGGAGACAGAGGGAAGAAGAAATGATATGACAAACTGTGAGAAAGCTAACCAGGAGGTAGGCAATGACTGGATTTTAAAAGAATAAAAGTAAAAATACTTATACATAGTATTTTAAATATGGATTGCAAGCCAACTATTCCCTTCTCAATATCTTTGAATCTACTTGAACTGTAGTAACCTTTGATTTTTCTGTGCCTAACTTCCCAACGTTTTAATGGCTATCATTTCCCATGTAGTCACAAAAGAAAATAAGATATATTCTAACAAAAAAAAAAAAAAAAAAACATAAAAGTAAAAGTTGTTCCTGTGTGCTTTACATTAAATGTTCATTCTCACATGAATTAGTACTAATAAATGATATTTTAAAAAGAGAAAAAAATAAAGAAAGAGGGAGGGAGGGAGAGAGAGAAGAAAGGAAGGAAGAAAAGAAGGAAGGAAAGAAAGAAAGAAAGAAAGATGGATGGAAGAATATTTTTAACATTGGTTTGTTGCATTAATCACAGGCCCAGGGTAAGGTAAAATTTTTTTTTTTCAAACATGTGATGAACCCATGAAGAGATTGCTGAGGAGAAATAATTTATCAGTTATAAGAAAAGCATTGAAAAGTAAGCAACATAGAAAACTAATTTAGTTCAGCTTACTGTAGTCACACTAAGGTTAGAAGGGAAAAGGTCATGGTAGCAATGGCAGAAGTAGAAGGTGTTATTTACCATGTCCAAGTAGTTGTGTGCAGGCCTGGCTAATACACCTTTGTTGCCAAATGTCAGAGAAGCATGGCTTTCCTCTATGTGCATATGAATACTTAATTCTATGTCTTAGTTCCATCTCAGGAAAATGAATTTCATGATTTTGGGCACCCACATAAATTGGTCAAAAACATTCTGGCAATGTCTTAAAACCTACCAAAAAGGCAATTTAAACCTTTGCCTAAACCTAAGTTTTTTAAATCTGTGGGAGCTTCTTTTTTTTTTTTTTTTTTAAACGATTTTATTTTTCAAAACAAAGATAGATGTAAAGATTTTAAACATTTTTTGCTTAAAATTATACATTTTTGTCAGTACTGTTTTTTCAGACATTAAAATAAATTTTACATAAAACCATGTGAATATGTTTTTTAGACGGTACTTGATTTTTTTCAAGGGCTTGACAGTATGCATTGAAAACTTACTAGTTGCAATAAGCGTAAAGTACATGCAAAACAAAACGCAACATGGAAATAGTCAAAGTCTTCTTGTTTTGTAAATATATGTAGATTTTTTTTTTTTTGTTTTCTTTATTTCTTGGACTTCATACAGTCTGTGAGTTGTTTCTGGGGGAGTGCAAGCCTCTGGGGTTAGCATCCCACTATCAGTGACTGCATATTATGTCTGTTCTTTTGTGACTGGGTTATCTCACTCAGGATGATCTTCTCTAGATGCAGCCATTTTCTTAAGAATTTGGTTAAGTCATTGTTTCTGGTGGCTGAGTAGTATTCCATTGTGTATATGTACCACAATTTTTGTATCCATTCGTCTTCTGAAGGACATCTGGGTTCCTTCCAGCTTCTGGCTATTATAAATAGAGCCGCTATGAACATTGTGGTGCATATATCTTTGTTGTGTATTAAAGTGTCTCTGGGGTATATGCCCAGAAGTGGAATAGCTGGGTCTTCAGGTAGTACTATATCCAATTTTCTGAGGTATCGCCAGACCGATTTCCAGAGTGGTTGTATTAGCTTGCAACCCCACCAACAGTGGAGAAGTGTTCCTATTTCTCCGCAGCCTCGCCAGCATCTGCTGTCATCTGAGTTTTGGATCTTGGCCAATCTGACTGGAGTGAGGTGGAATCTTAGGGTTGTTTTGATTTGCATTTCCCTGATGGCTAAGGATGTCGAGCACTTCCTCAGATGTTTTTCGGCCATTCAGAGTTCCTCAACTGAAAAAGATTTGTTTAGCTCTGTACCCCATTTTTTAATAGGGTTATTTGATTCTCTGGTGTCGAGCTTTTTGAGTTCCTTGTACACCTTAGATATTAGGCCTCTATCTGATGTGGTGTTGGTAAAGATCTTTTCCCATTCTGTTGGTTGCCGTTTTGTTTTCTTGACGATTTCCTTAGCCTTACAGAAACTTTGCAATCTCATTAAGTCCCATTTGTTAATCTTTGACCTTAGAGCTTGAGCCATTGGTGTTTTGGTTAGGAAATTTTCTCCTGTGCTTATGTGTTCTAAGGTTTTCCCTACTTTCTCATCTAATAATTCCAGTGTATCAGGTTTAATGTGGAGATCATTAATCCACTTACACTTGAGCTTTGTACAAGGAGATAAGAACGGGTCTATTTTCATTCTTTTGCATGTTGAGTGCCAGTTGGACCAGCACCATTTGTTGAATAGGCTGTCCTTTTTCCATTGAATGTTTACTGCTCCTTTGTCAAAAATCAGGTGACCATATACATGAGGGCTCATTTCTGAATCTTCTATTCTATTCCATTGATCCACTTGCCTATTTCTGTACCAGTACCATGCAGTTTTCAGCACAATTGCCTTGTAATATAGCTTGAGGTCAGGGATAGTGATTCCCGCTGATGTTTTTTTGTTGTTGAGGATGGTTTTCGCTATTCTAGGTCTTTTGTTATTCCAGATGAAATTGCACATTGATCTTTCCAATTCCATGAAGAACTGGGTTGGAATTTTGATGGGGATTGCATTGAATCTGTAGATTGCTTTTGGTAGGATGGCCATTTTTAAGATGTTGATCTTTCCAATCCATGAGCATGGGAGATCTTTCCATTTTCTGAGATCCTCCTCAATTTCTTTCTTCAGAGGTTTGAAGTTCTTGTCATACAGGTCCTTCACTTCCTTAGTTAGAGTCACACCAAGGTATTTCATAGTTTTTGTAACTATTGTGAAGGGTACCTTTTCCCCAATTTCTTTCTCCACATGTTTGTTTTTTGAGTATAGGAATGCTACTGATTTGTTTGAGTTAATTTTGTATCTGGCCACTTTGCTGAACTTGTTTATCAGCTGTAGGAGTTCTCTGGTGGAATTTTTGGGGTCACTCAAGTGCGCTGTCATGTCATCGGCAAAGAGTGATGTTTTTATCTCTTCCTTTCCGATTTGTATCCCCTTGATCTCCTTTTGCTGTCTAATTGCTCCAGCCAGGACTTCCAGTACTATGTTGAATAGGTAGGGAGAGAGTGGGCAGCCTTTTCGAGTCCCTGATTTTAGTGGGATTGCTTCAAGTTTCTCGCCATTAAGTTTGATGTTGGCTGTTGGTTTGCTGTATATTGCTTTAATTATGTTTAAATATGGGCCTTGGATTCCTGTTCTCTCCAGGACTTTTAACATGAAGGGGTGTTGGATTTTGTCGAATGCTTTCTCAGTGTCTAGTGAGATGACCATGTGATTTTGGTCTTTAAGTTTGTTTATATGGTGGATTACATTGATGGATTTCCTTATGTTAAACTATCCCTGCATCCCAGGGATGAAGCCTACTTGGTCATGATGAATGATCGTTTTGATGTGTTCTTGGATTCCGTTTGCAAGGATTTTGTTGAGTAGTTTTGCATCAATGTTCATAAGTGAGATTGGTCTGAAGTTCTCTTTCCTTGTAGGGTCTTTGTGTGGCTTAGGTACGAGGGTTATTGTAGCCTCAAAAAATGAGTTGGGTAATATTCCATCTGATTCTATCTTTTGGAATAGCTTGGTGAATATTGGTGTTATATCCCCAATAAATGTCTGATAAAATTCTGCACTGAACCCGTCTGGACCTGGGCTTTTTTTGGTTGGGAGGCTTTTGATGACTTCTTCTATTTCTTTAGGTGTTATAGGGTTATTTAGATGGTTTACTTGGTCCTGGTTCAACTTTGGTACCTTGTATCTGTCTAGGAATTCGTCCATTTCCTCCAGATTTTCCAATTTTGTGGAGTATAAGTTTTTGTAGTAGGATCTGATGATTTCTTGTATTTCCTTAGTTTCAGTTGTTATGTCACCACTTTCCTTTCTGATTTTGTTAATTTGGATACTCTCTCTTTGCCCTTTAGTTAGTCTGGCTAGGGGTTTATCAATCTTGTTGATTTTCTCAAAGAACCAACTCTTTGTTTTGTTGATTTTTTCAATGGTTTTTTTTGTTTCTATTTGGTCTATTTCTGCCCTAATTTTGATTATTTCTTGCCGTCTACTCTTTTTGGGTAAATCTGCTTCCTTTTGTTCTAGGGCTTTTAGCTGTGCTGTCAGGTTGCTGCTGTGAGCTCTCTCCAGTTTCTTCTTGGAAGCACTTAGAGCAATGAGTTTTCCTCTCAATACTGCTTTCAATGCCTCCCATAGGTTTGGGTATGTTGTGTTTTCGTTTTCGTTGAATTCTAGAAAATCCTTAATTTCTTTCTTTATTTCTTCTTTGACCCTGCTATCCTTTAGCAGAGTGTTGTTTAGTTTCCATGTGTATGTGAGCATTTTGTTGTCTTTGTTGTTGTTAAAGACCAGCCGTAGACCATGGTGATCTGAGAGGATGCATGGGAGTATTTCAATCTTCTTATATCGATGAAGGCTCGTTCTGTGTCCAATTATGTGGTCAATTTTCGAGAAGGTGCCATGGGGTGGTGAGAAGAAGGTGTATTCTTTTACTTTAGGATAGTATGTTCTGTATATATCTATTAATTCTAGTTGGTTCAAAGTCTCTGCTAGTTTTGCAGTGTCCTTGTTCAGTTTTTGTTTCCCTGATCTGTCCATTGGTGAGAGTGGGGTGTTAAAGTCTCCCACTATTATTGTTTGGGGTGAAATGTATTTTTTGAGCTTTAGTAGAGTTTCTTTTATGAATGTGGGTGATTTTTTATTTGGAGCATATATGTTAAGGATTGAGAGTTCCTCCTGACAGATTTCCCCGGTAATGAGTAAAAAGTGTCCTTCTTTATCTTTTTTGATAACTTTTGGTTGGAAATTTACTTTATTCGATATTAGAATAGCCACTCCAGCTTTCTTCTTGGAGCTGTTTGCTTGGAAGTTTTTTTCCTACCCTTTTACTGTGAGATAGTGTCTGTCTCTGTCTCTGAGAT
Organism: Micromys minutus; assembly: GCF_963924665.1. Taxonomy (NCBI): domain Eukaryota; kingdom Metazoa; phylum Chordata; class Mammalia; order Rodentia; family Muridae; genus Micromys; species Micromys minutus. The sequence goes on from NC_137954.1 coordinate 156,165, forward strand.
GAGTTTCCTGTATGCAGCAAAAGGCTGGATTTTGTTTATGTATCCAGTCTGATAATCTGTGTCTCTTTATTGGGGAGTTGAGCCCATTTATGTTAATAGATATCAAGGAATAATTGTTTCTGTATCCTGCCATTTTTGCTTTTTTGGGTTGAGTTGTGTCCGTGTTTTTTTTCTTTTTTTAGTTTTCTTGTTTAGGAGTTTTCTTGTTTTTACTAGGCTGTATTTTCCCTCCTTGTATTGGGTTTTCCACCTGTAATTCGTTGTAGTGCTGGGTTTGTGGTCATATATTGTGTGAATTTTGATTTGTCTTGAAATATCTTTGTCTCTCCATCGATGGTGATTGATAGTTTTGCTGGGTATAGCAGCTTGGGCTGGCACTTGTGCTCTCTTAAGGAGTGCATGATGTCTGTCCAGGCTCTTCTAGCTTTCATAGTCTCTGCTGAGAAATCGGGTGTGAGTCTGATTGGTCTGCCTTTATAAGTTACCTGACCTTTTTCCCTTACTGCTTTTAGTATTCTTTCTTTACTTTGGGCACTTGATGTTTTTACTATTATGTGTCGGGAGGTATTTCTTTTCTGGTCCAACCTATTTGGAGTTCTGAAGGCTTCTTTTATGCTCGTGGTCATCTCATTCTTGAGGGTAGGGAAGTTTTCTTCTATGATTTTGTTGAAGATATTTACTGTGCCTCTTAGTTGATACTCTTCTCCCTCTTCTATTCCTATTATCCTTAGGTTCGGTCTTCTCATTGTGTCTTGTATTTCCTGGACATTTTGGGTTAGGAGCTTTTTGTTTTTTGCATCTTCTCTGGCTGTTTTGTCTATGTTTGCAATGTTGTCTTCTGCCCCCGAGATTCTCTCCTCGATCTCTTGTAATCTGTTGGAAATGCTTGCTTCTGTGACTCCTGATTTCTTTTTTTGGCGTTTTGACTCTAGGGTTATCTCTTTTAGCGCTTTTTTTTATTGTGTCAATTTCTGTTTTAATTTCCCTCTTCCATTCCTTTATTTCCTTGGTTCTGTTTTCGTCTCGTTCTTTGAGTTCTTTGAGTGTTTTTCTTGTTTCTTCTTTAAAAGCTTCTGAATCTTTTTGCTTTTCCTCCCTTTCTTGTTTAAGTAACTCTATCAGCGTCTTGAGGCATGTTTTCAGGTCTGTGTCTTCTTTCTCTGGAGTGTTTGGAATTCCTATGTTTGCTACTATCGGAGAGCTGGGTTCTGGTGTTGCTAGATTGTCTTGGTTTCCTTGGGATATACTCTTTCTCTTTCCTCTTGCCATTTTGTTGTCAGTGATATGTTCTTGCCTTTCCCTTGTATCTGGTCTGTGTCCCTGGTACACTTTCCGTGTGCACTCCACAGAGATCTCTCTACTCCCCAGCAGCCCAGGTTCCGGGTGGCAGCTGGGCCAGGCTCTGCTCTGCGTACTGAAGTCACCTCCGGGTGGGAACAGATGTTCCTAAGATTTGTTCCTGGTCACAGTAGCTCATCCTGTAAGAGCCGCCTTTCCGGCTGGTGGTTGGGCCAGGCTCTGCTCTGCGACCTGAAGTCGTCTCCGGGTGGGAACAGAAGTTCCTAAGATCTGTTCACGGTTACTGGATCGGGGAGGACAGGGCAGGTCAGGGCAGGGGGTGCCCTTTCCGTGTGCACTCCGCAGAGATCCCTCTGCTCCCCCGCAGCCTAGGTCTCCCACTCACCAGTTGCTCAGCCTGTACGAGCCGCCTTTCTGGCTGTAGCCGCCTTTCCGGCTGGTGGTTGGGCCAGGCTCTGCTCTGCGACCTGAATTCCTCTTCGGGTGGGAACAGAAGTTCCTAAGATCTGTTCCAGGTCTCAGTAGCTCAGCCTGTACGAGCCGCCTTTCTGGCTGGAGCCGCCTTTCGGGCTGGTGGTTGGGCCAGGCTCTGCTCTGCGACCTGAAGTCCTCTCCGGGTGGGAACAGAAGTTCCTAAGATCTGTTCCAGGTCTCAGTAGCTCAGCCTGTAAGAGCCGCCTTTCTGGCTGGAGCCCCCTTTCCGGCTGGTGGTTGGGCCAGGCTCTGCTCTGCGACCTGAAGTCCTCTCCGGGTGGGAACAGAAGTTCCTAAGATCTGTTCCTGGTTATTGGATCGGGGAGTACAGGGCAGATCAGGGCAGGGGGTGCCCTTTCGTGTGCACTCCGCAGAGGTCCCTCTGCTCCCCCGCAGCCTAGGTCTCCCACTCACCAGTTGCTCAGCCTGTACGAGCCGCCTTTCTGGCTGGAGCCGCCTTTCCGGCTGGTCGTGTGGGAGCTTCTATAAGGTTATAATAATCATTCTGAAGCCCTGTAATATTTTTATTTATTTATTTATTTTTAACATCTTCATTTTACAAAACAAAGATAAATGTACAGATTTCAAGCATTTTTTTTGCGTAAAATTATACAATACATTTTTGTCAGTACTTTTTTTTCAGATTTTAAAATAATTTTTACATACATCTATATGAATAGTCAGTACATGATCTTTTTAAAGGTTTGACAGTATGCATCGAAAACCCAATAGTTACAATGAGCACAAAGTACATGCAAAACAAAATGTAACATGAAAATAATCAAAGTTTTCTTGTTGTGTAAAGATTTTTTTGTTTTGTTTTGTTTTGTTTTCTTTATTTCTTGGACTTTCTACAGTCTGTGAGTTGTTTCTGGGGCAGTGCGAGCCTCTGGGGGTTAGCATCCCATTATGAGTGACTGCATATTATGTCTGTTCTTTTGTGACTGGGTTATCTCACTCAGAATGATATTCTCTATATGCAGCCATTTTCTTAAGAATATGGTTAAGTCATTGTTTCTGGTGGCTGAGTAGTATTCCTTTGTGTAAATGTACCACATTTTTTGTATCCATTCATCTTCAGAAGGGCATCTGGGTTCTTTCCAGCTTCTGGCTATTATAAATAGAGCTGCTATGAACATAGTGGTGCATATATCTTTGTTGTGTACAAACGTGTCTTTGGGGTATATGCGCAGAAGTGGAATAGCTGGGTCTTCAGGTAGTACTATGTCCAATTTTCTGAGGTATTCGCCAGACTGATTTCCAGAGTGGTTGTATTAGTTTGCAACCCCACCAACAGAGGAGAAGTGTTCCTCTTTCTCGCCAACCTCACCAGCATCTGTTGTCATCTGAGTTTTGGATCTTTGCCAATCTGACTGGTGTGAGGTAAAATCTAAGGGTTGTTTTGATTTGCATTTCCCTGATGGCTAAGGATGTCCAGCACTTCCTCAGATATTTCTCAGCCATTCGATATTGCTCAACTATACCCCATTTTTAAATAGGGTTATTTGATTCTCTGGTGTCTAGCTTTTTGAGATCCTTGTACACCTTGGATATTAGGCCTCTATCTGATGTGGTGTTGGTAAAGATTTTTTCTCATTCTGTTGGTTGCCGTTTTGTTTTTTTTTTTTTTTTTTTTAAAAACGACTTTATTTTGCAAAACAAAGATAAATGTACAGATTTTAAACATTTTTTGCTTAAAATTATACATTTTTGTCAGTACTGTTTTTTCAGACATTAAAATAAATTTTACATAAAACCATGTGAATATGTATTTTAGTCAGTACTTGATTTTTTTCAAGGGCTTGACAGTATGCATTGAAAACCTACTAGTTGCAATAAGCGTACAGTACATGCAAAACAAAACGCAACATGGAAATAGTCAAAGTCTTCTTGTTTTGTGAATATATGTATATTTTTTGTTTTCTTAATTTCTTGGACTTCACACAGTCTGTGAGTTGTTTCTGGGGGAGTGCAAGCCTCTGGGGTTAGCATCCCACTATCAGTGACTGCATATTATGTCTGTTCTTTTGTGACTGGGTTATCTCACTCAGGATGATCTTCTCTAGATGCAGCCATTTTCTTAAGAATTTGGTTAAGTCATTGTTTCTGGTGGCTGAGTAGTATTCCATTGTGTATATGTACCACAATTTTTGTATCCATTCGTCTTCTGAAGGACATCTGGGTTCCTTCCAGCTTCTGGCTATTATAAATAGAGCCGCTATGAACATTGTGGTGCATATATCTTTGTTGTGTATTGAAGTGTCTCTGGGGTATATGCCCAGAAGTGGAATAGCTGGGTCTTCAGGTAGTACTATATCCAATTTTCTGAGGTATCGCCAGACAGATTTCCAGAATGGTTGTATTGGCTTGCAACCCCACCAACAGTGGAAAAGTGTTCCGCTTTCTCCACAGCCTTGCCAGCATCTGCTGTCATCTGAGTTTTGGATCTTGGCCAATCTGACTGGTGTGAGGTGGATTCTTAGGGTTGTTTTGATTTGCATTTCCCTGATGGCTAAGGATGTCAAGCACTTCCTCAGATGTATCTCGGCCATTAGGTGTTCCTCAACTGAAAATGATTTGTTTAGCTCTGTACCCCATTTTTTAATAGGGTTATTTGATTCTCTGGTGTCTAGCTTTTTGAGTTCCTTGTACACCTTGGATATTAGGCCTCTATCTGATGTGGTGTTGGTAAAGATCTTTTCCCATTCTGTTGGTTGCCGTTTTGTTTTCTTGACGATGTCCTTAGCCTTACAGAAACTTTGCAATCTCATTAAGTCCCATTTGTTAATCTTTGACCTTAGAGCTTGAGCCATTGGTGTTTTGTTCAGGAAATTTTCTCCTGTGCCTATGTGTTCTAAGGTTTTCCCTACTTTCTCATCTAATAGTTTCAGTGTATCTGGTTTAATGTGGAGATCTTTAATCCACTTACACTTGAGCTTTGTACAAGGAGATAAGAACGGGTCTATTTTCATTCTTTTGCATGTTGAGTGCCAGTTGGACAAGCACCATTTGTTGAATAGGCTGTCCTTTTTCCATTGAATGTTTACTGCTCCTTTGTCAAAAATCAGGTGACCATATACATGAGGGCTCATTTCTGGATCTTCTATTCTATTCCATTGATCTACTTGCCTATTTCTGTACCAGTACCATGCAGTTTTCAGCACAATTGCCTTGTAATATAGCTTGAGGTCCGGGATAGTGATTCCCGCTGATGTTTTTTTGTTGTTGAGGATGGATTTCGCTATTCTAGGTCTTTTGTTATTCCATATGAAATTGCACATTGATCTTTCCAATTCCATGAAGAACTGGGTTGGAATTTTGATGGGGATTGCATTGAATCTGTAGATTGCTTTTGGTAGGATGGCCATTTTTAAGATGTTGATCTTTCCAATCCATGAGCATGGGAGATCTTTCCATTTTCTGAGATCCTCCTCAATTTCTGTCTTTAGAGATTTGAAGTTCTTGTCATACAGGTTCTTCACTTCCTTAGTTAGAGTCACACCAAAGTATTTCATAGTTTTTGTAACAATTGTGAAGGGTACCTTTTCCCTAATTTCTTTTTCCACATGTTTGTCCTTTGAGTATAGGAAGGCTACTGATTTGTTTGAGTTAATTTTGTATCCGGCCACTTTGCTGAACTTGTTTATCAGCTGTAGGAGTTCTCTGGTGGAATTTTTGGGGTCACTCAAGTACACTATCATGTCGTCGGCAAAGAGTGATGTTTTTATCTCTTTCTTTCCGATTTGTATCCTCTTGATCTCCTTTTGCTGTCTAATTGCTCCAGCCAGGACTTCCAGTACTATGTTGAATAGGTAGGGAGAGAGTAGGCAGCCTTGTCGAGTCCCTGATTTTAGTGGGATTGCTTCAAGTTTCCCACCATTAAGTTTGATGTTGGCTGTTGGTTTGCTGTATATTGCTTTTATTATGTTTAAATATGGACCTTGGATTCCTGTTCTTTCCAGGACTTTTAACATGAAGGGGTGTTGGATTTTGTCGAATGCTTTCTCAGTGTCTAGTGAGATGACCATGTGATTTTGATCTTTAAGTTTGTTTATATGGTGTATTACATTGATGGATTTCCTTATGTTAAACCATCCCTGCATCCCAGGGATGAAGCCTACTTGGTCATGATGAATGATCGTTTTGATGTGTTCTTGGATTCCGTTTGCAAGGATTTTGTTGAGTATTTTTGCATCAATGTTCATAAGTGAGATTGGTCTGAAGTTCTCTTTTCCTGTAGGGTCTTTGTGTGGTTTAGGTACGAGGGTTATTGTAGCCTCAAAAAATGAGTTGGGTAATATTCCATCTGATTCTATCTTTTGGAATAATTTGGCGAGTATTGGTGTTATATCCTCAATAAAAGTCTGATAAAATTCTGCACTGAACCCGTCTGGACCTGGGCTTTTTTTTGGTTGGGAGGATTTTGATGACTTCTTCTATTTCTTTAGATGTTATAGGGTTATTTAGATGGTTTACTTGGTCTTGGTTTAACTTTGGGACCTTGTATCTGCCTAGGAATTTATCCATTTCCTCCAGATTTTCCAATTTTGTGGAGTATAAGTTTTTATAGAAGGATCTGATGATTTCTTGAATTTCCTCAGTTTCAGTTGTTATGTCCCCACTTTCCTTTCTGATTTTGTTAATTTGGATACTCTCACTTTGCCCTCTAGTTAGTCTGGCTAGGGGTTTATCAATCTTGTTGATTTTCTCAAAGAACCAACTCTTGGTTTTGTTGATTTTTTCAATGGTTCTTTTTGTTTCTATTTGGTCTATTTCTGCCCTAATTTTGATTATTTCTTGCCGTCTACTCTTTTTGGGCATATCTGCTTCCTTTTGTTTTAGGGCTTTTAGCTGTGCTGTCAGGTTGCTGATGTGAGCTCTCTTCAGTTTCTTTTTAAAAGCACTTAGGGCTATGAGTTTTCCTCTCAGTACTGCTTTCATTGCATCTCATATGTTTGCGTATGTTGTGTTTCCTTTTTGTTGAATTCTAGAAAATCCTTAATTTCTTTCTTTATTTTTTCTGTGACCCTGCTATCCTTTAACAGAGCATTGTTTAGTTTCCATGTGTATGTGGGCTTATTGTTGTCTTTGTTGTTGTTAAAGACCAGCTGGAGACCATGGTGATCTGAGAGGATGCATGGGTGTATTTCAATATTTTATATCGATGAAGGCTTGTTCTGTGTCCAATTATGTGTTCAATTTTCGAGAAGGTGCCATGGGGTGGTGAGAAGAAGGTGTATTCTTTTACTTTAGGATAGTATGTTCTGTATATATTTATTAATTCTAGTTGGTTCAAAGTCTCTGCTAGTTTTGCAGTGTCCTTGTTCAGTTTCTCTTTCCCTGATCTGTCCATTGGTGAGAGTGGGGTATTAAAGTCTCCCACTATTATTGTGTGGGGTGAAATGTATTTTTTGAGCTTTAGTTGAGTTTCTTTTATGAATGTGGGTGATTTTTTATTTGGAGCATATATGTTAAGGATTGAGAGTTCCTCCTGACTCATTTCCCTGGCAATGAGTAAAAAGTGTCCTTCTTTATCTTTTTTGATAACTTTTGGTTGAAAATTTACTTTATTCGATATTAGAATAGCCACTCCAGCTTTCTTCTTGGAGCTGTTTGCTTGGAAGTTTTTTTCCCACCCTTTTACTTTGAGATAGTGTCTGTCTCTGTCTCTGAGATGAGTTTCCTGTATGCAGCAAAAGGCTGGATTTTGTTTATGTCTCTTTATTGGGGAGTTGAGACCATTTATGTTAATAGATATCAAGGAATAGTTGTTTATGTTTCCTGCCATTATTGCTTTTTTTGGTTGAGTTGTGTTTGTGTTTTTTCTTCTTTTAGTTTTCTTTTTTAGGAGTTTTCTTGTTTTTACTAGGCTGTATTTTCCCTCATTGTATTGGGTTTTTCACCTATAATTCATTGTAGTGCTGGGTTTGTGGTCAGATATTGTGTGAATTTTGATTTGTCTTGAAATATCTTCGTCTCTCCATCGATGGTGATTGATAGTTTTGCTGGGTATAGCAGCTTGGGCTGGCACTTGTGCTCTCTTAAGGAGTGCATGATGTCTGTCCAGGCTCTTCTAGCTTTCATAGTCTCTGTTGAGAAATCGGGTGTGAGTCTGATTGGTCTGCCTTTATATATTACCTGACCTTTTTCCCTTACTGCTTTTACTATACTTTCTTTACTTTGGACACTTGATGTTTTTACTATTATGTGTCCGCAGGTATTTCTTTTCTGGCTTAACCTATTTGGAGTTCTGAAGGCTTCTTTTATGCTCGTGGTCATCTCAGTCTTGAGGGTAGTGAAGTTTTCTTCTATGATTTTGTTGAAGATATTTACTGTGCCTCTTAGTTGATACTCTTCTCCCTCTTCTATTCCTATTATCCTTAGGTTCGGTCTTCTCATTGTGTCTTGGATTTCCTGGACCTTTTGGGTTAGGAGCTTTTTGTTTTTTGCATCTTCTCTGGCTGTTTTGTCTATGTTTGCAATGTTGTCTTCTGCCCCCGAGATTCTCTTTTGGATCTCTTGTAATCTATTGGAAATGCTTGCTTCTGTGACTCCTGATTTCTTTTTTTTGGTGTTCTGACTCTAGTGTTATCTCTTTTAGCGCTTTTTTTATTGTGTCAATTTCTGTTTTAATTTCCCTCTTCCATTCCTTTATTTCCTTGGTTCTGTTTTCGTCTCGTTCTTTGAGTTCTTTGAGTGTTTTTCTTGTTTCTTCTTTAAAAGCTTCTGAATCTTTTTGCTTTTCCTCCCTTTCTTGTTTAAGTAATCTATCAGCGTCTTGAGGCATGATTTCATTTCTGTGTCTTCTTTTTCTGGAGTGTTTGGAGTTCCCATGTTTGCTGTTATGGGAGAGCTGGGCTCTGGTGTTGCTAGATTGTCTTGGTTCCCTTGGGATATACTCTTTCTCTTTCCTCTTGCCATTTTGTTGTCAGTGATATGTTCTTACCTTTCCCTTGCATCTGGTCTGTGTCCCTGATTCTCCACTGGTTGAGGTGTCAGATGGGTCGAGCCCTGTTTTATGCCTCAGAGTAGTCGGGTGTGAGCAGAATTTCCAATTTTCTGTTTCTGTTTGCAGGAGCTGGCACGGCAGGGCAGAGCAGGGCAAGGCAGGGGGTGCACTTTTCTTGTGTACTCCACAGAGATCTTTCTGCTCCCCTGCAACCCATGTCTCCCACCCACCAGTTGCTCAGCCTCTATGAGCCGCCGATCTGGGTGGCAGGTAGGCCAGGCTCTGCTTTGTGTCTGGAAGTCGCCTCCGGGTGGAAACAGAGGTTTTAATTTTCTGTTCCCAATCCCTGGATTGGGCAGGGCGGGGCAGGGCAAGTTACGGTGTGCAATTTCTGTGTGCACTCCGCAGAGATCTCTCTGCTCCCCTGCAGTCTTGGTCTCCCACTCACCAGTTGCTCAGCCTCTATCTCCTTTATGTTTTTAACAGGGTACTGAGTGTTATTGACCTGAGCAGTTGGGAGTTTCAACATGAACCGTGCTTTTAACAGGAAGAAAGGTAAGATAACTTGACAGTCAAATCAGTATTCTTACTAATAAAGTGAAAATAACTTGTGCTTTTTCTATTTATCAAAGCAATTTGGTTATATTAGAGCAATTCACATCTGTAGCTATTACTAACTGATATGTTTTCATTTTATCCTAATTAAAAATAATTAAAATGCTTAGTTCACAATACATGTGAATATATTATATGTTCACTAGCAAATTATATGCTATATTGTAAAACTGCATCGAATAAAATGATCTGAATTCTTTCCTTATGGAACTAGTTTTCTTTAGTAGGGAACAAGGAGCTATATTCTACTTAACCTGTTTCTTGTGATTTTTAGAGTAAGTATTTAAATAATGGTTATCAGATTTCTAGATGTTTAAAGGCTAGTGGAGATGATAATTATGTACAATTATAGATAAACAGACAGAAGTGAGCAATTAGGTTGTATTCTACACTAAAATTTAGGTAGATATTGTAAATTGCCCAAGCAGGATATAGAAAATCCAATTATTGTATTATTATCTATATAAAGTTTTAGAAGTTGACCTTAACTGTCCTGGGTAATAAAAAATGACCCAACGGTAAAATTAACTGTCATTATTCAATGTGTGAACAATAGATATCCAGAGCCAGCAACTACAAAGTTAGTGTTCTATTTGTTTTAGTGAAGTGTGTTCTCTCCAACTCTACCCCTTTATTGAGTATTCCAGGATTTATGAATCCCTTTCTGATCTCAAACTCACTGTGAAGTTAGGAGAATGAACTTGAATTTTGATAATCTGTCTTCCAAATGGCAAATGTTGGGATTAAAGGCATGAACCATTGCACCTGTTCACAAGATGCTAGGGATCACACTCAGGGCTCCATTCTAGCCAAGCATTCTACTGTTGGAACTAAAATGAGCAAATGATGCTCTGACACATACAACAGAAATAAAAGTGGGGTAACTTTAAATACTCTCATGGAAGTCAAATTTGAGAATTCTTTGTATGCAATGAAGAATGTTTTTCATTATTTAAGGGTTATATTTTCAATCATGACATTTATTGTAGAGGAGGGGAAAATAAGTGTAAATTATAAAGCCACTGATTTAGCATAAAAATATTCACATAGTTTGTGAAGGTATAAAGAGATTATTAAATTATTGTTTGTGAAGTAAGAGGTGCAAACACTTGGATGGGGGTAAGCAGACTAGTATATTCAGTGGGAATTTAGATAATGTGATCTTTCAGACCCCATTCAAATTTGTGAATCTGAAAACATTTTATTTGTTAGTCTGAAAAAAGAATGTGATATTCCTTGATGTCTACAACTTGCTTCTGATTTAAAACCCATTAAAAAGAAAATGTTTTCCTTTTTGTGGTAGCAAAGTCAGGAAATAGCCCTACAATACTGCAGAGTCTGCAGGAAAATACTTACATCATGATCCATCAGCTGGGTCACAAATCTCTCCAGGCCTTTTGAGATACGCTGTAGATTGATGTTAAGGTGATACATAATTGGACAGGAGAGAGAGAGAGGCAGGAAAAGGTGGAGGAGAGAAATTGGAGGAGAGGGGAGGAGATTGCATGGAGGTGGACGTTTATGTTTCTCTCAGCACATCTCTTCATAAATAAGGTCATTATGAATGTTTTATAAGGGATGAAATTGTACAAGATCATTTGATTTATCTAGGTGGCCAAATTATATTTTACCAATTGGATCTGAGTGTTTTGGTATGTTCTTTGATGTGGCAATTTAATTGTGTTCAAAGGCTGTACTGGTGGGACACATAAAGCGTGCCACAGAGTTGGTGTGTGTTTGTGTGTGTGTGTTTGTGTGTGTGTGTGTGTGTGTGTGTGTGTGTGTGTGAGTGTGTGTGTAAGGCCTGGTAACAACACACCAAGGGGAATTGTGGGAGAACAACATGTCAGGCCAATCTTATCCACCTGGGACAGAAGCAGCAGAGGTGCATGGAGTGAGCTGAGCAAGAGTTCATAGAGATGACCTGGAGCACCAAGTTAGAGATCCTATCAGTGCCAGATGGCTCTGAGGGAGCCAGCAAAGCTTAGGATAAAAGGCTAAGCCATCATTTTAATAATTACCACAACAATACATAGTTCTGATTACAGCTGTCTTTCTGAAAGCTTCAAAGCCAAAGGCCCCATTTAAATCTCAATATACTCTTGAAAAACATTTGAATTTCCAGTGAAAAATTTCAAGGACCAATGTTCCTTTCTAATTCAACAGAACATGAGTTTGACACATGTGCACATTGGAAGGACACATTGGGAAGTAAGAAATACAGGTATTTGTGTTTCTTGCATTGTTTCATTCTTCTCCAACTTTCTTCACCTTTATATCACACGTTTAAATTAAACTCACTTCTCTCTAAGGTCCCTTTTAGAAATTATATCCTTTCAGTAAAATTTCAGATAGTAGATCAAATTGTTAAAATGGTGGCATATGTACCACCATATTCTAATTATTTTAATCAGAAAATTATTGTTCTTAATATTGTTCTTCCTCTAGGTAAGAACTTAATGAAACACATTACCTTAAGTTAAAGTTAATTTAAGATAGCAAGATATATAATTACTAGAAATAATTAAGGCACTAGTCTTTTCTTAATAAAAACCATCTGTTAATATTGTGGTATGTGAATATATAGCCAAGGCTAACCTCAAACTTGCTGTGCTCTTACACATACATCACTTTTCCTGGTCCTCCCTTTCTGTCTTTTTCATGTAGCAGCTTCCTGCACAGTACTTCATGTCTCAGAAACAGAGGTATAAGGAGCCCTGGACCCCACTAACCAACTCATCTAGCTAAAGTAACACACTCATAATTCAGTGAGAAAACATGTCTCAGAGAATGAGGTAGCTAGTCACTAACAAAGACCACCAACATCAACATCTGTCCCATACTTGTACACATATGTGCCTGCCACACAAAAATATGTACAAAAATAAATTTTGACTAATGTGCATTGGATGTTACTTACATTTATATCACCTGTATTTCAGTAAATGTTGTATTTTATCTATATATACATATTACATTTAAAAATTACCAAATATTATGGCAAATGTATAAAGGGAGAAAAGAGCAACAATCTTCAAAATTCTAATTCATAGTTTTTTGGTTTTTTTTTGTTTTTAAAGATTTCATTTTTAAAGACTTTTAAGTATCTGAATATACTTTATTTTATTGGAGAAGTAGTTTTTGTGTGTATTACTCTTCAGCAGACTGTAAAGTTAGAATCAATATGACAAATAAAATAGACTTAAAAATATGTCCTTTGTTTTGTTTTTCTAATACAAGGTCCTGGCTGGCCCTGTATTCACTATGTAGACCAAATTGGCCTCAGACTATCAGAGCTCTACTAACTTTTGCCTTATAAGTGCGGGAACAAAATCATATGCAAGTGTAAATAATACATTTATGCACACAGTAATGAAGTATCAGTTTCTAACAAAGCATTTTCAAAATTCAGCTGAGATTTTTAAATTATCTTAAAAGAAGCAAATATGGTATTATTAACATATGCTTTACAAACTGGAGGAGGATAAAGATAAAAAACGCATATATTACTATAATGTCACATATATATGGCATCATAGAAATTTGTGGTTTAATCCAATACTGCATTTTCTCTGTTACAGACAAAACATGGATGCATACGCCCGAGGCCTTATCAAAACATTACATTCCTTATAATGCAAAGGTAAAATAGTTATTGGGATATGATCTAATATTATACTGTTATATGTTATGTTGAAATTATTGTGCTAATTTGAAAACAATCTTATGCATTGACATGTCCTGGTAAGCAGTACTTAAACTAATTTGATATTACTGAAATAATTGATGTAAGATATAAAATGTTGTTTTTATATCCAAATTTCTTTGAAAAGTATACTCCATTTAGCTTCTCTATAGTCATGTATTTGACTGAGGATTTTTTTCAAATCATGACCAAAAAACAAGTTGGGGAGGAAAGGATTTATTTTGTTTACACTTTAGTATCATTTGACTGAAGATCAATGATTTTAAAAATCATTAGTTAGACTATATTTAAATTACTTTGCAGTGTCATTGCCTCTGGAAAATTAAAAATCTTTAAAATCATTTTTCCTTAAAAACATCTTAATATCATAGTACAGAAACAACAAAAACATCTAATCCTAGAAAATGAGGTTCAGTGTTAATATGTAATCGACAGTTAAGAAAACAGGTGCCAGGTGGTGGTAGTAGAGACAGAGGCTTTCGAATATCTGAGTTTGTGTCCAGCCTGGTTTATTGAACAAGTTGCAGGACAACCAGGGATACAGAGAAAAATCCTGTCTCACAAACAATAACAAGTACAACAACAAAGGTGGGGTGGGAGGCAAATGAAATTCAGACTATAAAATTTCTGTGATTACTATATTTAGATGAAGGAGCATTAGTACATTTGCCAGCATTTTAACAATTTGATCTACTATATGAAATTTTACTGAAAGGATATAATTTCTAAAATGACCTTAGAGAGAAGTGACATTATAGTTAGCAAAAGATCTGAACTAGTTTTCAGAGAAATCTGAATTAAAATCTTAAAGAAATAAAAACAAACAAAATGAGATTTTGAATAAAGCTTTGGCTGTTGGACTTTGAAGATAGCATGGAGGAAATAGGAAACCTTATTATTTTAAAATTATTTCTAATAACCTTAGTATTTAGAATTATATATATATATATATATATATATATATATATACATATATATTACTATTTTAGAAAAATACATAGACATGTGTGCACGCACACACACATAAGAATATTAGGCACAAACTTAGGGGTTATTTTAGAAAAAAACTGAAAAGTTTATAAAATAGAAAATCAGTGGGACCCCTCAATAGTGTTGGTTCATGTCCATACTGGCAGAAGAAATATATAAAAGACTAGAGAAAGAAACTCCCTCAGAATGTTTGCAGTGCATCAGCATTTGTTAGGGACCAAAAAAAAAATTCAAAAAATAAAAATAAAAAACAAAACAAAACTGTGATTGCACCTAAAAAACATGCTCTACAATACTTTCTATGGAACAGAAATATTTATGAATTTCCATGTAAAAATTGATATGGAGGTTGATTGCCACTGTTTATCATGCAAAGTCAATGAACCAAAGAAAATTTTTACTACCTATCATGCCAAATATTTACCATATAGATAAACAGATAGACAGATAGATCGAAAGAAAGCTAATATTATTTTGAGCTGCACAGTCAGGTATTGATAGTCACTGTACAATTTTATCATTTTGGCAGAACCAAGGGCTATTTCACTTTGTGTAATTAAAATAAATTACATTGAATTACTTGTTTGTCAAATGTTGGAAGGCTCTATTTTCGGTACAACTCCCTTTTACTTTAGTACTACAATGTTTTTGTGATAATGAAGATCTGTATTTAGACAGTCTTAAGTTCCTTCAGCTGTACCAGACTCATAGCTAGAAAATAACTGACATTAAAGAAAAGCTATAGAACATATTCTTATATGGAGACCACCAATGTTCTGTAAGGCTTCAGCAACAGTGCCTAACGCACAAGCTGTTTAATAAATGAGAGACTGACTAGGTGTTATTACACACATTCATAGAGTACTGGTTTTGCTTGTTCTTCATGTAGCTTATGATGGAAAAATCAGGTTTCTTTTGTCTGTTTTAATTTTGTGTAAAAGTGAGGATGTATATCATACATCCATCAAGTAGCATTGCAGCCCTTGGTTTTGTTCCCTCTTTTGTAGCACTTGGTTATCTTTGGACCAAATTTAAAAATGTGCTTTCTTCTTGTTCAACTCTATGCCTTGTGAAAAGCCTGTGTTCACATAGCATGGAAAATTACAGACAATGGAACTAAATTGCCATGGAGTGTAGTCTAACTAACAATTTTAGCTGTAAGAACTTTCGTGTATATGAACTGTGCATTCAAATATAAAAAGTCAATGATAGCAAATTTGTTGTTGAATTATTTGAGGTATAAATAAGGTAGATGAAATTTAAAACACATATGACATAAATATTCAGTTGATATTAACAACTGCTTTTCCATAGAGCTTATCTTTTTTTTTTGTGAAGCATTTTTCTTTCTTTTTTAGTTTTTCTTTTTCTTTTTTTTTTTTTTTTTACAATAAGCAAAAATATGTAATACAGGGTGAAACCCGGAATTTGTCAATGTGTTCTTGGTGTTTAAGGATTGAGCATGACTTTTTGTTTTGTTGTTTTGTTTTGTTTTCTTTTTTTTCTTGGACTTCACACTGTCTGTGAGTTGTTTCCAGGGCAGTGCCAGCCTCTGGGGTTAGCATCCCACTATCAGTGACTGCATATTATGTCTGTTCTTTTGTGACTGGGTTATCTCACTCAGGATGATCTTCTCTAGATGCAGCCATTTTCTTAAGAATTTGGTTAAGTCATTGATTCTGGTGGCTGAGTAGTATTCCATTGTGTAAATGTATCTCAATATCTGTATCCATTCATCTACTGAAGGACATCTGGGTTCTTTCCAGCTTCTGGCTATTATAAATAGAGCTGCTATGAACATTGTGGTGCATGTATCTTTGTTGTATATTAAACTGTCTCTGGGGTATATGCCCAGAAGTTGAATGGCTGGGTCTTCAAGTAGTACTATGTCCAATTTTCTGAAGTATCGCCAGACTGATTTCCAGAGTGGTTGTATCAGTATATAACCCCACCAAAAGTGGAGAAGTGTTCCTCTTTCTCCACAACCTCGCCAGCATCTGCTGTCATCTAAGTTTTGGATCTTGGCCAATCTGACTGGTATGAGGTGGAATCTCAGGGTTGTTTTGATTTGCATTTCCCTGATGGCTAAGGATGTCAAGCACTTCCTCAGATATTTCTCAGCCATTCGATATTCCTCAATTGAGAACATTTTGTTTAGCTCTGTACCCCATTTTTAATAGGGTTGTTTGATTCTCTGGTGTCTAGCTTTTTGAGTTCTTTGTATACCTTGGATATTAGGCCTCTATCTGATGTAGAGTTGGTAAGGATCTTTTCCCATTCTGCTGGCTGCTGTTTTGTTTTCTTGACAATGTCCTTACCTTACAGAAACTTTGCAATCTCATTAAGTCCCATTTGTTAATCTTTGACCTTAGAGCTTGAGCCATTGGTGTTTTGTTCAGGAAATTTTCTTCTGTGCCTATGTGTTCTAAGGTTTTCCCTACTTTCTCATCTAATAGTTTCAGTGTATGTGGTTTAAGGTGGAGATCTTTGATCCACTTACACTTGAGCTTTGTACAAGGAGATAAGAACGGGTCTATTTTCATTCTTTTGCATACTGAGTGCCAGTTGGAACAGCACCATTTGTTGAATAGGCTGTCCTTTTTTCATTGAATGTTTACAGCTGTTTGTCAAAAATCAGGTGACAATATACATGAGGGCTCATTTCTGGATCTTCTTTTCTATTCCATTGATCTACATGCCTATTTTTATACCAGTACCATGCAGTTTTCACCACAATTGCCTTGTAATATAGCTTGAGGTCAGGGATAGTGATTTCTGCAGATGTTTTCTTATTGTTGAGGATGGATTTCACTATTCCAGGTCTTTTGTTATTCCATATGAAATTTCACATTGATCTTTCCAACACAATGAAGAACTGGGTTGGAAATTTGATGGGGATTGCGTTGAATCTGTAGATTGCTTTTGGTAGGATGGCCATTTTTAAAATGTTGATCCTTCCAATCCATGAGCATTGAAGATCTTTCCATTTTCTGAGATCTTCCTCGATTTCCTTCTTTAGAGGGTTGAAGTTCTTGTCATACAGGTCCTTCACTTACTTAGTTAGAGTTATACAAAGGTATTTTATAGTTTTTGTGACTATTGTGAAGGGTACCTTTTCCCTAATTTCTTTCTCCACATGTTTGTCCTTTGAGTATAGGAAGGCTGATTATTTGTTTGAGATAATTTTGTACCCAGCCACTTCGCTGAACTTCTTTATCAGCTGTAGGAGTTCTCTGGTGGAATTTGTGGGGCCAGTTTAGTACACTATCATGTCATCTGCAAAGAGTGATGTTTTTACTTCTTCATTTCCGATTTGTATCCCCTTGATCTTCTTTTGCTGTCTAATTGCTCCAGCCGGGACTTCTAGTACTATGTTGAATAGGTAGGGGGAGAGTGGGCAGCCTTGTCAAGTCCCTGATTTTAGTGGGATTGCTTCAAGTTTCCTACCATTCAGTTTTATGTTGGCTGTTGTTTTTCTGTATATTGCTTTTATTATGTTTAGGTATGGTCCTTGGATTCTTGTTCTTTCCAGGACTTTTATTATGAAGGGGTGATGAATTTTGTCAAATGTTTTTTAGCATCTAGTGAGATGACTGTGATTTTTTCTTTGAGTTTGTTCATATGGTAGATTACATTGACGGATTTCCTTATATTAAACCATCCGTGCATCACAGGGATGAAGCCTACTTGGTCATAGTGAATGATTATTTTGATGTGTTCTTGGATTCCGTTTACAAGGATTTTGTTGAGTATTTTTGCATCAATGTTCATAAGTGAGATTGGTCTGAAGGTCTCTTTCCTTGTAGGGTCTTTGTGTGATTTAGGAACGAGGGTTATAGTAGCCTCTAAAAATGAGTTAGGTAGTATTCCATCTGATTCTATCTTGTGGAATAGTTTGGAGAGTATTGTGTTATGTCCACAATAAATGTCTGATAAAATTCTGCACTGAACCTGTGTAGACCTGGGCTTTTTTTGGTTTAAGGGCTTTGGATGACTTCTTCTATTTTGTTAGGTGTTATGGGACTATTTAGATGGTTTACTTGGTCCTGGTTTAACTTTAGTATCTTGTGTCTGTCTAGGTATTCATCCATTTCCTTCAGATTTTCCAACTTTGTAGAGTTTAGGGTTTTGTAGTAGGATCTGATGATTTCTTGAATTTCCTCATTTTCAGTTGTTATGTCTCCACTTTCCTTTCTGATTTTGTTAATTTGTATACTGTCTCTTTGCCCTCTAGTTAGTCAGGCTAGTGGTTTATCAATCTTGTTTATTTTCTCAAAAACCTGCTCTTCCTTTTGTTGATTCTTTCCATGGTTCTTTTTGTTTCTATTTGGTCTATTTCTGCCCTAAGTTTTATTATTTCTTTCTTCTACTCCTCTTGGGTGTATCTGCTTTCTTTTGTTCTAGAGTTTTCAAATGTGCTGTCAAGTTGCTTATGTATGCTCTCTCCAGTTTGTTTTTCGAAGCGCTGAGAGCTATGAGTTTTCCTCTCAGTACTGCTTTCATTGCATCCCATAGGTTTGGGTATGTTGTGTTTTCATTTTCATTTAATTCTAGAAAATCCTTAATTTCTTTCTTTATTTCTTCTTTGACCCTGCTTTCCTTTAACAAAGCGTTGTTTAGTTTCCATGTGTAAGTGGGCTGTTTTGTTGTCTTTGTTGTTTTTAAAGAGCAGCCTTCGACTATGTTGATCCTAAAGGATGCAAGGGAATATTTCAATCTTCTTATATCAATTGAGGCTCTTTCTGTGTCCAATTATGTGGTCAATTTTCCAGAAGGTGCAATGGGGTCCTGAGAAGAAGGTGTATTCATTTACTTTAGGATGATATATTCCGTAGATATCTATTAATTCTAGTTCGTTCAAAGTCTCTGCTAGTTTTACAGTGTCCTTGTTCAGTTTCTGTTTCCATGATCTGCCCATTGGTCAGAGTGGGGTATTAAAGTCTCCCACTATTATTGTGTGGGGTAAAATGTATTTTTTGAGCTTTAGTAGGGTTTCTTTGATTAATGTGGGTGCTTTTGTATTTGGAGCTTATATGTTAAGGATTGAGAGTTCCACCTGACAGATTTTCCTTGTAATGAGTAAAAAGTGTCCTTCCTCATCTTTTATGATAACTTTTGGTTGGAAATTTATTTTATTCGATATTAGAATAGCCTTTCCCGCTTGCTTCTTGGGGCTGTTTGCTTGGAAGTTTTTTTTCCCACCTTTTTTACTCTGAGATAGTATCTGTCTTTGTCTCTGAATTGAGTTTTCTGTATGCAGCAAAATGCTGGAGTTTTTTAATGTATCCATTCTGATAGCCTATGTCTCTTTAATGGGGAGTTGAGTCCATTTATGTTAATAGATATCAAGCAGTAGTGGTTTCTGTTTCCTGCTATTATTTCTTTTGTAGGTTGAGTTGTGTCTGTGTCTCTTTCTTCTTTTGGTTTTCTTGCTTAGGAATTTTCTTTTTTTACTAGGATGTAGTTCCCCTCATTGTTTTGGGTTTTCCACCTATAATTCGTTGTAGTGCTGTGTTTGTGGTCAGATATTGTTTAAATTTAGATTTGTCTTGATATATCTTCATCTTTCCATCTATGGTGAGTGATAGTTTTGCTGGGTATAGTAGCTTGGGCTAGCGCTTGTGCTCTCTTAGGGTCTGCATGATGTCTGTCCATGTTCTTCTAGCTTTCATAGTCTCTGTTGAGAAATTGGGTGTGATTCTGATTATTCTGCCTTTATATGTTACCTGACCTTTTTCTCTTACTGCTTTTAGTATTCTTTCTTTGCTTTGGGCACTTGGTGTTTTGACTATTATGTGTCGGGAGGTATTTCTTTTCTGGTCCAACCTATTTGGAGTTCTGAAGGCTTCTTTTATGCTTGTGGTCATCTCATTCTTGAGGGTAGGGAAGTTTTCTTCTAGGATTTTGTTGAAGATATTAACTGTGCCTCTTAGTTGATATTCTTCTCTCTCTTCTATTCCTATTATCTTTAGGTTTGGTATTCTCATTGTGTCCTGGATCTTTTGGAAATTTAGGGTTAGGAGCTTTTTGATTTTTGCATAGATTCTTGCTGTTTTGTCTATGTTTACAATGTTGTCTTCTGCCCCCAATATTCTCTCTTCCATCTCTTGTAGTTATTGGAAATGCTTCCTTCTGTGACTCTTGATTTCTTTTTAGCTGTTCTACATCTATGGTTCTCTCTTTTAGTGTTTTCTTTATTGTGTCAATTTCTGTTTTAAATTCCTTCCTTCATTCCTTCATCTCTTTGGTTCTGTTTTCCTCTAGTTCTTTGAGTTCTTTGAGTGTTTTTCTTGTGTCTTTTTAAAAGATTCTAATTTTTTTTTGCTTTTTCCTCAGTTCTTGTTTAAAGATGTCTATCAGCATCTTGAGGTATGATTTTTGGTGTGCATCTTCTTTTTCTGGAGTGTTTGGCATTCCAATTATTGCTGTGATTGGAGAGCTGGGTACTGGTGTTTCCAGGTTGTATTGGTTTCCTTGGGATATGCTCTTTCACTTTTCTCTTGCTAGCTTGTTGTCAGTGATATGTTCTTGCCTTTTCCTTGTACCTGGTCTGTGTCCCTGGATCTCCACTGTCCAGGTGGCAGATGGTCCGAGCCCTGCTGTGTGCCCCATAGCCACCAGGTGGGAACAGAGGTCCCAATGCTGGGTTCCTGGTCCCTGGATCAGGCTTGGCAGGGACGTGCTTTTTGTGCGCACTTGGCAGAGATCTCTCTGCTCCCTGGCTGCCCAGATCCCCTTCTCACCTATCTTTAATCCTTTGGGAACTGCTGGTCCAGGTAGCAGATGGGCCGAGCCTCCACAGAGCTTATCAAAATGTCTTCTTAAGTGTTTTTATATATGATTGCTATGTCGGTGCAGAACATTATTGCTAATGTATATTTCCTTAAATTTATGGTATTGGTGTGTTTTTCATGACTTCTCTTAGCAGGGATGGATTTACATGGTGACCTTGTATACTGACTAACAATATTATCTCCACCTTACAAGTTAGAAAACTGATTGGGAAACACTACATATTTTGCCTATTCTTACAAAGACAGTAAGGTAGAGACAAGTAGAAAAGCTGAGGTTCCTTTGACTTTAATGTTGTGTGTTTTTAAAAACTAAATGTGATAATAGTGGGTTATGAATATATTATTTAAATGTTTATTTGCATAAAGCATTGTTGACTAAGATTTACTTAAGGATGGTGTATTCCAGATCTTTCTATATGTGTGGTGTTTGCTTTCATAAAGAAGGACAATAGCCTGCATAAAGGTCATGGTGTCTTTGTTTGGTTTCTATTGCTGTGACCAAAACAACTTGGGAAGGAAAGGGATTCTTTGTCTAACAGGATACAGGTCATCATCAAAGAAAGCCAAGACAGGAACCCAAAGCAAGAGACTGTTGAAGGAATACTGGCATGTTCCCTGTTTTCTATCTGCTTTCTTATACTACGTAGAACCACTTGCCTAGAACTGGCACTGCCCACACTGGGCTGAACCTCTCATCAATCATTAATCAAGAAAATTTAACATAGACATGTCCATAGGCCAATCTGTTGGAGGTGAATCTTCTGATACATTCTTTCCAGGTGTCTCTAGTTTATGTTAAAATGGGTAAAACTAACCAGTACATACCATGTTCTGTGCCATTCACATGACACTTGTGAAAAGTTGTAGAGACTCAGAGAACAGTGAGTTACCCCTATGAGTTAGGATTTCCAAAGTTAAGTAAAGGTAGGCTATCATTTCCTTCCTTCAGTTTTGACTGAGGGATTTTAGGGTAAGCAGTTGTCAGCAAGGTATGATGTATACAATGGATATGATAAGAGCTTAACTCTAGCCCAGATTCTAAAAATGATAAACAATATATCAAAAATTTCTCCACAAAGTTTGATCTGTAAGATTGTGTTGGCTATTTTTATGTCAATTTGACACAAGCTAGAGTATTTTGAGAAGAGGGACTTTGAGTTGAGAAAAATTGCTCTATAAAACTGGCCTTTAGCTAGGTTTACTGGGAATGTTCTTGATTAATGATTGAAGTAGGATTCCCAACCTATGTTGGATGGTGTCAACTCTCATTAGTTGCAATTAGTGTATGAGAAAGCAGTGTAAGCAGGCTAATATGAATTCCTCTATGGCATCCTTTTACTTCATGTCTTTGGGCTGCTGACTCAAGTTTTTGCCCTGACTTCCTTCAGTGATGGAAGGTGGCCTGAAGTTTGTAAGGGGGGTTAAATCCTTTCTTCCCCAAAGTTTTTGGTCAAAGTGTTTTATCACAGCCATAGAAATACTAAGAAGAGAAATACTAAGGAAAGGAAGTAGGGAGAGAATGAATCTACATGATAGACCAATCAAAAGAACTTGCTGAAATTCTTGCCAGAAGCTGACCCTGAAGACCACAGGTAGAATTTTCTTCTTTGGCAGAGAAATACCAATTCTATCTCCATTTTGTTCCCAAGACTTTTAATTGCTTGGATTAGGCCTGCCCAGATGACCTGAAATAATTGACATTCTACAAAATATTCTTTGATTGTAGGTATTAAGCACCCTTACAAAATAATTTCATCACAGTCTCTATTTTAGAATTTGACTAGATATTGGCACCATTATTTGTGAATTTTCACATAGAACTTCTGGTCATCACTCTAGAGATAGACAAAACTAAAAAGGAAAACCAAGAAGACTTTGGATGGAAGAACACCCAGTTTAAGTCATAAACTAAATGTAGAAAATTTTAACGATTTCTGCCATGACATGAAACTTTTATCATTAGAATGTAGATGTTATTAGAACTCTCAGGAATTTGTCCACAAGAATTAGTGATAAGTATACTGAATGATGGGAAATATATATGTCATATAAATGAGGTAAACATCAGATAAATATTGGATATAACATAGTAACAGCTGGTATATGCAGAATAGGAATATGCCTACTTTCAGATTGGATAAAAGAAAAGACTGCTTGTTAGAAGTTTGCTATCACTTCACTTTTGGCTTGTACCAGTTAAAAATTAAGAAGATAAGATTAACAGAATTGTTTAAAAACAGTAGTCTCCTGAAAAAAATATGCAATACCATTAAATTGAGATGTCTTCAAATTTTGATTTTTTTCTTTAATATTATTGTCCCTTTCATATTTTTATAAGAATACATTTTAGTTCTACATTCTTTCTTTTTATAGAGTATTGATTATAAAATTTTGCCTTGATCTTTATATTTAAACTATGTTTAATGTTTACACGGAAATATAGAATGTTAGGTTTAGTAAGTATCACTATGTAAGGCTCATTAGTTTTGATATTTTACTTATATGTGGTGACATTATTGCTAGTTCTCTGGGAATTTATCATATATTCTTCTGTACTCTGTAACCATGCTTTTAGTCTACAGCATAGATAACCTAAGGAGTAAAATGTGTTATGAAATCAGTGTAGTGAGGATCATTGAAAGCCTGCCTCTAGGGACAGAATAAAATATAAAATGGAAACTTCAGAATGTACATGGCAAATCTGTATTTGCTCTATAGATTTATGATATACAGTCAAAGAATTTATAGGTTAATACTTTTCTGTTGTAACCCATAACCTGCTTTTCAATGGTTGAGACAACC
The DNA here is from genome assembly GCF_963924665.1 of Micromys minutus. NCBI lineage: Eukaryota > Metazoa > Chordata > Mammalia > Rodentia > Muridae > Micromys > Micromys minutus. The sequence goes on from NC_137954.1 coordinate 179,794, forward strand.
ATATTTAACTAATTTAAAAGTGAAAAACTGTCTATGTAAGCAATTGCCGTTTTTGGAGGGAGGCAGCTTCTTTCTCTATAGTCTTAGCTAACCTGAGATTCACAGAGACCTGAATGCTGCCTGCTTTTGTTTCCTGGGTATTAAAGGTACATGCTGTTATAACCAAATTCTGGTACACATAGTAGAAGAGATGTTTAACAAGTTTAATCACATGCCCTATTGAATATATGATCTTACCATGATTTTTCACATATTCATGGAACTACTGAGTGGTGAAAAATGTACAGAACAATAAAGGGAAGCAGTAAGATCTTACAACCTACTAGTATTGTTCAGTCATTTCTTTCTTCCTAGTTCCCTCTCTTCTACCTTCTTTTCTTTCTATCATTATTTTATGAAATAGATTCTCATTCTTCTTACTGTGTTAGACTTAAACTTGTAACCCCTGTTTCAGGCTCTTTATTACTTGAGATTGTAAGTCTGCCTGATTTCTGAAATAGATGTTTAACTAAAATTGACTAAGGTCAAAATGTATTCACTGAGACCATGCCAGATGTGGTTGGTACTTAAATCATACTAGAGGCTGGAAAAGTGCTGCAGAATCTGAATTCATTTTGAAAATAAGGCTGACAGGATCTAAAGATAGATTTTATATTCACCCCTATTGCTATAATTAGAACATTAAAGCAAAATCTTTCAAAGATCAGCCATAAAGAAGCTGTATTTTCATGCCCTCCTATTTCTGACAGGAATGCTAAGATGTCTTTTCTATGAAGGTGAAATAATGACAGATTTTTTATTTTAATCAGTTTATTATTTTATTCATGTAAGAGTGATTTTTCTAGATGAAGGCTTATGACAATTGCTTCATACAGAACATTTATTAAATATTTTATTTTAAAATATATAACTCCTCTAGAAGGATTATATCTTGATTCTTTGATGAAATGTATAGACTTAGAATATGGTAAAAGGGGACTGGAGTTATAGTTTCATAGTGGAACACTTTCATAATCTATGCAATGCCTTAGACTCATCCCCCAGGAATTATATGCCCATGTCTCCACTTATAGAACATGTATAAAGTATATGTATAATACAAGTAGTATTTAATAGAATATAATGTATGAAGCAATGAATTCTTAAGGACACTGCCAGGATATTTGATGTTTTGGGCATTCTTTTGTTTGAGGCTCTGAAAAGAAGCAAATTCAAACAGAAGCACAGACTTTGACCTTAAAGCTTGTGACTTTTTTGATGAAAGAGAACTGTCAGAAAATGAATAAAAAATTCTGAGAACTATGTAGGTGATAAGAAACACTGTGAAATACAAATGCCAAAGAAAGATTTAACAAAGAGATTATATAAGATGCCAGTGTTTTCTAGTGATGTTGGCTTTTCCTACAGAAAAAAAAAAAACAAACAAAAAACATGTGCTGTACCCCTTTAGGTGCACCTAGAGGACTGCTGACTTGGTGAGCTGGATGACTTCTAGCTAGCTTTTCCTCCTTGCCATCAGATCTTGAAATATTTGTAATGTATAAACTCGTATTTGGCTCTAAAGACAAATGTAAATGAGCAGAGAACAAAACAAAGCCAATAATGTGTGTGTGTGTGTGTGTGTGTGTGTGTGTGTGTGTGTGTGTGTGTTGAATGGATTAAAACATGGAGAAAAAGGACAGAAGATTTGATATATCAGTGAAATGGTAAAGCTTTGTTTTCTATTTACTTTAAAACGTCATATCTTGGGTTCTGCTCTTTGAAACATTCAAATAAGTCTGTTCAATAGGATTTAGAATAGGAAAAATTAAAACCCAGGTAAAGAGTGGGGTTCTTTGCATCCCACAAGAAGAAGACATTCCCAAAACTTTACTGCTATTAACATTTTGTAGTTGTGCTTAATGTGTCTTGTTTCAGTGATCAAAATAGTTACTTTGCAAACTATCTTGGTTGAATTTAACTTTGTTAACTCAGATCAAATTGATGTAATTTTTTCTGTTTATTATCTCATTTTCATTTGTTCAAGATGTTCCTAATTACATCGACCTCCATAGAATTCAAACATTTACGGATAAGGAATATATAATTCCATCTATCTGTCTGTCTGTCTATCTATCTATCTATCTATCTATCTATCTATCTATCTATCAATCTATCTATCATCTATCTATCTATCCTATATTTGTATATATATATATATTCTCTCTCCATATATATATATATATATATATATATATATATATATATATATATATGTATATGTAATACGATTCAACTCTGTGGGTCCTTTAACAACAACAGAAGAGTTACATTTCTTTAATACATTTCTGAAACATGTAATATATTTTTAAACACACAAAATAGTATAGAATTCTAAGTTTTTAAGGCATTTTATTGTACTTTTATTATACCCATAAATATAACAATTTGACAAGTTTATTAGATGTGGTTCAAGAAGGATATGAAAAAATTATAAAAATCAGAGTGCAAAACTCAGAAGTACTGTTTTTAATCCATTTTACTTATTCAACTATAAGATTTATTAAACGTGAGAAGAGATATTAAAGTCAGATCTGTACAAAGCATACTGAAACAGTTTTTTTTTTTTTTTTGGAATTGTTCTTTAGTGATGCTAGTATATAAAATATGTCAATTTCAAACATTTGAAGATGGAATATTATGTATGTTAAATGTTAGTTAACTTCACCTAATGGTAAATTTTATATTCTGTAATAATTCTAGGCAATGCTGTTTCTGTAGGTGAATATCATGACCTTTGTGTAACATAGCACCACTATCACATATTTAAAAAAAATGCAGAAATCTCTATTATGTTATTTTCTCATTTTTCCTTTCAGTGGGAAGCTATGACATACTTTAATACTAAATATTGTGAAAATAAATAGGCAAATCAAATATATTTGGGAGCTTGTTATTGATTGTGTGACTTCTGTGTACTTATAAGATGAAAAAATAAATTCAGAAAGAGATATAGCAGTAGACTATGCATCTTCTCAGTTCTTCAGACAAGTTGTAAGACGAGTTGAATTTCTGAAAATCCATCTCTTTTAAAGAGGCTATTTCCTCACCATGTTTTCTCACATTGCTGAAATTATTAGTATACATAGTTTGTAAAGCTTAATTACTATATACTATTATTTTGGCCTCTGAAATTCTCTAAGAAGTGTCCCAAAGCTGTTTGAAACTCAAATAGAAATTAGATATTTTATATCAATTATTCACTACAACAATTCACTTTTGCATTGCTTTATTTGATTTATAGATAACTCACATGTTACATATCCAAAGGTATTGTGTTAGTTTCTTCAGTTCTACCATTTTCTTGATAACATTATTTGAAGTTAGAGAATTTAAAATTATTTTTCTTAAGTTAACAGAGGAAAATAATGTAAAGTTGGATGTAAAAACCAAGTCTCATATCTGAAAGAATTAAAAAACAGAAAGTAAAGGAAGGATAAAATAAAAGGAAAGGAAATGGAAGGGAAAGAAAGGAAAGGAAAGGAAAGGAAAAGAATAGAAGATGACCACGCCTAAGTTTAGTAGAGGAGAAGAATTTTTGTACTTAGGTGGGAGAGCACAGCCAGAAACAGACATTTTGGAGAGTTCAGAGTATACATGACCAGACTGAGCTGTGCTATGTGGGGAGAGAGAGGGGGGAAGAGAGTGTAGAGAGGGGTCAGGTGCAGCAGCCAGTGGGCTCAAAGGTGCAAGAGTAGTCAACCAAAATGCTTGGATTCCACAGGGAAGAACAATCTGGCCCACTGGACTAGAGAGGCTAGAGGTCCAGGCATGCCAGCAGGAAGGGCCCTGTAATAGGTAGAGATTGTGGAATGCACAGAGACCCTGGTGGCCAAGTCCACTTTCTTTTTTTTTTTTTAACAACTTTATTTTACAAAACAAAGATAAATGTACAGATTTTAAGCATTTTTTTGCATAAAATTATACAATACATTTTTGTCAGTACTTTTTTTCAGATTTTAAATTAATTTTTACATAAAACTATATGAATATATTTTTTAGGCACTACTTGATTTTTTTTAAAAGTTTGATAGTATGCTTTGAAAACTTAAGAGTTACAATGAGCATAAAGTACATGTAAAACAAAATGTAACATGGAAATGGTCAAAGTTTTCTTGTTGTATAGAGATTTTTTTTTATTTTTTAAAACGACTTTATTTTACAAAACAAAGATAAATGTACAGATTTTAAACATTTTTTGCTTAAAATTATACATTTTTGTCAGTACTGTTTTTCAGATATTAAAATAATTTTTACATAAAACTATGTGAATATATTTTTTATTCAGTAATTGATTTTTTCAAGGGCTTGACAGTATGCATTGAAAACCTAATAGTTACAATGAGCGTAAAGTACATGCAAAACAAAACGAAACATGGAAATGGTCAAAGTATTCTTGTTTTTGTAAATTTTTTTTATTTTCTTTATTTCTTGGACATCATACAAGCTGTGAGTTGTTTCTGGGGGAGTGTAAGCCTCTGGGGTTAGCATCCCAATATCAGTGACTGCATATTATGTCTGTTCTTTTGTGACTGGGTTATCTCACTCAGGATGATATTCTCTAGATGCAGCCATTTTATTAAGAATTTGGTTAAGTCATTGTTTCTGGTGGCTGAGTAGTATTCCATTGTGTAAATGTACCACAATTTTTGTATCCATTCATCTTCTGAAGAACATCTGGATCTTTCCAGCTTCTGGCTATTATAAATAGAGCTGCTATGAACATTGTGGTGCATATATCTTTCTTGTGTATTAAAGTGTCTCTGGGGTATATGCCCAGAAGTGGAATAGCTGGGTCTTCAGGTAGTACTATATCCAATTTTCTGAGGTATCGCCAGACTGATTTCCAGAGTGGTTGTATTAGTTTGCAACCCCACCAACAGTGGAGAAGTGTTCCTCTATCTCCACAGCCTCTCTAGCATCTGCTGTCATCTGAGTTTTGGATCTTGGCCAGTCTGAGTGGTGTGAGGTGGAATCTCAGGGTTGTTTTGATTTGCATTTCCCTGATGGCTAAAGATGTCAAGCACTTCCTCAGATGTTTCTCAGCCATTCGGTGTTCCTCAACTGAGAACGTTTTGTTTAGCTTTGTAACCCATTTTTTAGTAGGGTTATTTGATTCTCTGGTGTCTAGCTTTTTGAGTTCCTTGTACACTTTGGATATTTGGCCTCTATCTGATGTGGTGTTGGTAAAGATCTTTTCCCATTCTGTTGGTTGCCGTTTTGTTTTCTTGACAATGTCCTTAGTCTTACAGAATCTTTGCAATCTCATTAAGTCCCATTTGTTATCCTTTGACCTTAGAGCTTGAGCCATTGGTGTTTTGTTCAGGAAATTTTCTCCTATGCCTGTGTGTTCTAAGGTTTTCCCTACTTTCTCATCTAATAGTTTTAGTGTATCTGGTTTAATGTGGAGATCTTTGATCCACTTATACTTGGGCTTTGTACAAGGAGATAAGAACGGGTCTATTTTCATTCTTTTGCATGCTGAGTGCCAGTTGGACCAGCAATATTTGTTGAATAGGCTGTCCTTTTTCCATTGAATGTTTATGGCTCCTTTGTCAAAAATCAGGTGACCATATACCTGAGGGCTCATTTCTGGATCATCAATTCTATTCCATTGATCTACATGCCTATTTTTGTACCAGTACCATGCAGTTTTCACCACAATTGCCTTGTAATATAGCTTGAGGTCAGGGATAGTGATTGCCGCAGATGTTTTCTTGTTGTTGAGGATGGATTTCACTATTCTAGGTCTTTTGTTATTCCATATGAAATTGGACATTGATCTTTCCAATTCCATGAAGAACTGGGTTGGAATTTTGATGGGGATTGCATTGAATCTGTAGATTGCTTTTGGTAGGATGGCCATTTTTAAGATGTTGATCTTTCCAATCCATGAGCATGGGAGATCTTTCCATTTTCTAAGATCCTCCTCAATTTCCTTCCTTAGAGGTTTGAAGTTCTTGTCATACAGTTCCTTCACTTGCTTAGTTATAGTCACATCAAGGTATTTCATAGTTTTTGTGACTTTTGTGAAGGGTACCTTTTCCCTAATTTCTTTTTCCACATGTTTGTTCTTTGAGTATAGGCAGGCTACTTATTTGTTCGAGTTAATTTTGTATCCAGCCACTTTGGTGAACTTGTTTATCAGCTGTAAGAGTTCTCTGGTGGAATTTTTGGGGTCACTCAAGTACACTATCATGTCATCGGCAAAGAGTGATGTTTTTATTTCTTCCTTTCCGAATTGTATCCCCTTGATCTCCTTTTGCTGTCTAATTGCTCCAGCCAGGACTTGCAGTACTATGTTGAATAGGTAGGGGGAGAGTGGGCAGCCTTTTTGAGTCCCTGATTTTAGTGGGATTGCTTCAAGTTTCTCGCCATTAAGTTTGATGTTGGCTGTTGGTTTGCTGTATATTGCTTTTATTATGTTTAGTTATGGACCTTGGATTCCTGTTCTTTTCAAGACTTTTAACATGAAGGGGTTTTGGATTTTGTCAAATGCTTTCTCAGCATCTAGAGAAGATGACCATGTGATTTTGTTCTTTGAGTTTGTTTATATGATGGATTTTGTTGATTGATTTATTTATATGAAACCATCCCTGCATCCCCGGGATGAACCCTACTTTGTCATGATGAATGATCTTTTTAATGTGTTCTTGGATTCGGTTTGCAAGGATTTTTGTTGAGTATTTTTGCAACAATTTTCATAGGTGAGATTGGTCTGAAGTTCTCTTTCCTTGTAGCGTCTTTGTGTAGTTTAGGTATGAGGTTTATTGTAGCCTCAAAAAATGAGTTGTGTAGCATTCCATCTGATTCTTTCTTTTGGAATAGTTTAGAGAGTATTGGTGTTATATCCGCAATAAATGTCTGATAAAATTCTGCACTGAACCTGTCTGGACCTGGGCTTTATTTTTGTTGGGAGGCTTTTTGATGACTTCTTCTATTTCTTTAGGTGTTATAAGGTTATTTAGATGGTTTATCTGGTCCTGGTTTAACTTTAGGATCTTGTATCTGTCTATGAATTCACCCATTTCCTCCAGATTTGCCAACTTTGTGAAGTATAAGTTTTTGTAGTAGGATGTGATGATTTCTTGAATTTCCTCAGTTTTAGTAGTTATGTCCCCACTTTCCTTTCTGATTTTGTTAATTTGTATACTCTCTCTTTGCCCTCGAGTTAGTCTGGCTAGGGGTTGATTTTCTCAAAGAACCAACTCTTGGTTTTGTTGATTTTTTTCAATGGTTCTTTTTGTTTCTATTTGGTCTATTTCTGCCCTAATTTTGATTATTTCTTTCCATCTACTCTTCTTGGGTGTATCTGCTTCTTTTTGTTCTAGGGCCTTTAGCTGTGCTGTCAGGTTGCTGATGTAAGCTCTCTCCAGTTTTTTTTTGGAAGAACTTAGGGCTATGAATTTTCCTCTCAGTACTGCTTTCACTGCTTCCCATAGGTTTGGGTATGTTTTTTTTCGTTTTCATTTTATTCTAGAAAGTTCTTAATTTCTTTCTTTATTACATCTTTGACTCTGCTATCGTTTAACAGAGTGTTGTTTAGTTTCCATGTGTACTTAGACTTTTTGTTGTCTTTGTTATTGTTAAAGACCTTCCATAGACCATGGTGATCTGAGAGGATGTATGGGATTATTTCAATCTTCTTATATCGATTGAGGCTCGTTCTGTGTCCAATTATGTGGTCAATTTTCGATAAGGTATCATGGGGTGCTGAGAAGAAGGTATATCCTTTTACTTTAGAATGATATGTTCTGTATATATCTATTAATTCTAGTTGGTTCAAAGTCTCTGCTAGTTTTGCAGTGTCCTTGTTCAGTTTCTGTTTCCATGATCTGTCCATTGGTGAGAGTGGGGTATTAAAGTCTCCCACTATTATTGTGTGGGGTGAAATGTATTTTTTGAGCTTTAGTAGGGTTTCTTTTATGAATGTGGGTGCTTTTTTATTTGGAGCATATATGTTAAGAATTGAGAGTTCCTCCTGACAGATTTTCCCAGTAATGAGTAAAAAGAGTCCTTCCTTATCTTTTTTGTTAACTTTTGGTTGGAAATTTACTTTATTCGATATTAGAATAGCCACTCCAGCTTGCTTCTTGTGGTTGTTTGCTTCGAAGTTTTTTTCCCACCCTTTTACTATGAGATAGTGTCTGTCTTTGACTCTGAGATGAATTTCCTGTATGCAGCAAAAGTCTGGGTTTTGTTTATGTATTCAGTCTGATAGCCTATGTCTCTTGATTGCGGAGTTGAGTTTATTTATGTTAATAGATATCAAGGAATAGATGTTTCTGTTTCCTGCCATTATTGCTTTTGTGTGTGTGTATTTGTCTTCTTTTAGTTTTTTGTTTAGGAGTTTTCTTGTTTTTACTAGGCTGTATTTTCCCTCATTGTATTGGGTTTTCCACCTATAATTCGTTGTAGTGCTGGGTTTTTTGTCAGACATTGTGTAAATTTTGATTTGTCTTGAAATATCTTCATCTCTCCATCTATGGTGATTGATAGTTTTGTTGGGTATAGTAGCTTGGGCTGGCACTTGTGCTCTCTTAGGGTCTGCATGATGTCTGTCCAGGCTCTTCTAGCTTTCATATTCTCTGTTTAGAAATCGGGTGTGATTCTGATTGGCCTGCCTTTATATGTTACCTGACCTTTTTCCTTTACTGCTTTTAGTATTCTTTCTTTGCTTTGGGCACTTGGTGTTTTGACAATAGTGTCGGGAGGTATTTCTTTTCTGGTCCAACCTATTTGGAGTTCTGAAGGCTTCTTTTATGCTCGTGGTCATCTCATTCTTGAGGGTAGGGAAGTTTTGTTCTACGATTTTGTTGAACACATTTACTGTGCCTCTTAATTTATACTCTTCTCCCTTATCTATTTCTATTATCCTTAGGTTCAGTCTTCTCATTGTGTCTTGGATTTCCTGGACATTTTGGGTTAGGACCTTTTTGTTTTTTCCATCTTCTCTGGCATTTTTGTCTATGTTTGCAATGTTGTCTTCTGCTCCCGAGTTTCTCTCTTCGATCTCTTGTAATCTATTGGAAATGCTAGCTTCTGTGGCTTCTGATTTCTTTTTTTTTTTTTTTTTTTTTTTTGGTGTTCTGCATCTAGGGTTATCTCTTTTAGTGTTTTCTTTATTGTGTCAATTTCCGTTTAAATTTCCCTCTTCCATTCCTTTATTTATTTGGTTTTGTTTTCCTCTAGTTCTTTGAGTTCTTTGAGTGTTTTTCTTGTTTCCTTTTTAAAAGCTTCTGAATGTTTTTGCTTTTCCTCCTGTTCTTGTTTAAGTATCTCTATCAGCATTTTGAGCTATGATTTCAGGTCTGTGTCTTTTTTTTCTGGAGTGTTTGGCATTCCAATGTTTGCTGTTATGGGAGAGCTGGGTTCTAGTGTTGCCAGGTTGTCTTGGTTTCCTTGGGATATACTCTTTCGCTTTCTTCTTGCCATTTTGTTGTCAGTGATATGTTCTCGCCTTTCCCTTCTATCTGGTCTGTGTCCCTGGATCTCCACTCGTTCAAGTGGCAGATAGGCCCAGCCCTGTTCTATGCCTCAGAGTCACCGGGTGGGAACAGAGGTTCCAAAGTTCTGTTCCTGGTCTCCGGATCAGGCAGGTAGTAGGGTGCACCCCGTGTGCGCACTCAGCAGAGATCTCTCTGCTCCCTGGCCTCCCAGATCTCCCACTCACCAGTCTCTCAACCTTAGGATCTGGTGGTCCACGTGGCAGATGGGCCGGGTTCTCTCCCAAGTCCACTTTCATATGTTACATAGGTACCTTAGCCATTTCACCTTCTTTAGGAACCTAACACTATCCAGTGTCCTTTTATTTATTTATTTTTTTCCATTGCCTTATGCTATCACAGTATGGAGAGATTAACCTACTTAGGTGGGAAATTATGTAGCCTCAAAGAAAATAGAGTACTGCATTCATGCCTGCCTTTTCAGGCTATGACCTTCACATGAATGTTACTGATGCTTTGGGGCATATCATTTAAGACTAGCCAGTTGTGAGTGACTCTGTAGACTAAACGGAATGTATCCAATCATTTACCTCTTTAGCCCAGAGGCCACAATCTATAGGCTTCATTTTCTTCCCCTTACTCTGCTTTTACTTAATATTTCTACTAGCAATATCTCTCTGTAAAAATGTCTCTGTATTACTTTTTTCCCTTAGAAGTCTATTAAAGCACCTAGTTATTAGGGGGATTCTATGAAGGTTTGACATGTCTATCATTTTGCAAAAGGAAAAGAAAACTTGTTAGTGAACAAATGAAATTTTTGAAAATAGCACAAATTGATCTGAATCAAACAGTAGAATTCTGAAGCTTGAGATATGAATTCAAGGGACTGAGCAGAAAATAAAGCTAAGAAATATTTGAGAAAGGTAAAATACATTTGAAGCTTCTTATCAAAACTGTTTCAGGAATGGCTTTGACTAAAATCAACACATACTGCATCAAAAATCTAGGAGGGAGGTGAAGATTCCGTCCTTCCTTCCTTCCTTCCTTCCTTCCTTCCTTCCTTCCTCCCTCTCTCTCTCTCTCTCTCTCTCTCTCTCTTTCTCTCTCTTTCTTCTCTTCTCTCTATCTCTCTGTTCCTCCCTTTCTTCCTCCCTCCCTCTCTTCCTTCCTTCTTTTCTTTCTATTCTTTCTTTCTTTTTTTGAAAGAAAGATCCAAGAGAAATGAGAAGTGAGGATAAAGGAATTACCACTGAAGGTAAAATTATGGCAGAAATCATGTGGGTTAAACAATATAAACTGATCAGAGAACCAGAATTCTCTTTGGATTCTATAGCCTCATTTTAACTGTAGTCTACTTCAATACCCACAGCTCTTCATCTTTGGATTCAGTTATCAGAGGAAGGAAAGTATTTGGAGAAAAACTGTACTAGTATAAATTATTTTTCTTATAATTGTTCCCAAAACAGTACAAAATATGAAGTGTTTCTAAAATTGCTAGATTGTGTTGGGATCTAGGTACTCTAAAATAGATGTATGCATGTTATACATTTGCTATTTTTCCTGACTAAGGGACTGGAGTGATAGCTACACTTGTCTGTGAGCTACACCCCTCTCCACAAACACTATGGGACAGCTGCATTGATTAGGAAGACAATAGAGGGCAAGTGGCCTCCAGCTTCTCTCCTTGTTCTTCTTCCAAGGCATGAGTTGATGCAGTTACCAGCTAATCTAGGCACAGCATAGCTGTTTAGCATAACTGTTTAGTCCCAGTTTATGGTCCTCTGAAAACTTTCTACAGACATTTTAGGAAATAATCTTTTATCTCTTAGGCATTATTCAGATAAATACATATATCTCAAATTATACTAAAGCTATATTTTCTCTCTTTTTCAATGGCATAAACTATGGGAAAATTTGTCTCCCAAACAGCTTTGCATTTAAAAGGGACCTGTGTGGTCTTTCCTTTTTTCTTTCTTTCTTTCTTTTCTTTTTTTTCCCCCCTGTTTCCAGGAAACTTTATGTCCATGTGTTTTGTTATTTGGTTTTTTTTCTTTTTGTTGGAACTAAATGAATTTTCTCCTGAACATTTAGCATCAAATAAAAGAAGTAAAAGTGTTCTTTATGTCGGTCCTTGTGGGCACTAGATAGTATCAAACATTCCCCTTTGCCCAGTTTCGAAATATAAGCAACAACAACAACAACAACAACAACAACAACAACAACAAATGGAACCACTGATGACCAAAAGACCCAATGTATGATCTAAAGCCTCAGTCTGAAAAACAGCGTCTCAAAGTGTTATGTTTTATAAAAATAAAGGAGAGAGGGAATATATTTTATGTAGGTGCTGTAACATGTGGGAGAAGGGGGTGCCTCTGTGGTCCCATGCTGAGCCATTTATTCCCCTGAGGGATCAGCCTCTGGAAGGTATAGTATAGAATAGAGTTTATTCAGGACATGAGGAGAAGAGTTAAGCGGGTAGTAGAGACAGAGAAGGCAGAAAAGGAGGGGGACATAGAGGAGTAGAGGTGGGCCATGAGCACATGGAGAGAGATGGGGAGAAGAATGGAGAAAGAGAAGGGGAGGGAAAGGGGGAGAGAGAGGGTAAGAAGCAGGAGGAAGATCAAGAAAGCAAGAGACAAAGAGGACAGGGCAAGCAGTCCCTTTTAGAGTTAATCAGGCATAATTGGCTATTGCCAGATAATTGTGTTTGTTTGAAGCTTAACACAAAGCACAGAGAATAAAGCGCTATGTATGTTCAAGTGAGTTATTTACATTCATAGGTTAACCCTGGGTTATATTTTCTAAGATTAATAATGGTGTGCCAGAATATGATGCATGGTAATGATTAAGATTTAGGCAGTAAAGAAAAACACAGAAGTATTAAAATTAACATATTGCTTTTAGTCATACCAGGAAGAAATGACCCAAGATTAACTTTTAGCTAAAAATATTTCAAGAAATCTATTCTATACAAATGTGTAATTGTGGGTATATAAATCAGAAATGACTTAAGCATAGGTGAATAACTTTAGCAGTAACCTTGTGAGCACATTAGCCCTCACAAAGAGCAAGGAGAAAGACTACTAATATTTATAACTGAAGAATTAAATTGTAACTTTAAAAAATTATGAATAGGAAAGTGATGCTAAGGTTGAGTGGACAGATAGAAAGAACTAGCTTTATGGAATAAATCTGTGCCTGAGGCTTTGATTAGTTTTTTTCTCCTCAAAAAAGTTCCTAAAAGAGACACAGTGAATGTAAGGTTCTGTGGAATGTTTTCTATTTCAGAATATGTGTCTGACACCTGTCTTTCTGGATCTTTCTCCACTCAGAACATTAATTTCTAATAAGCAGTCTTTTTCACTTTTCTTATTGGAAATATATCTAACTTTACAGTTTCCCCCATTTTCTCCTTGGATGGTGTCTCACATTTTCTTTAGGGACACCAGCTTGTTAACTTTTAGCAACACAATGGTTTTGTTTAGTGTTGAGTGTTCTGTGTCACTTTGTTTCATAGTTACAATATACCTTTTTATTTACTTTTTAATTTAAAGGCATTTTTTGTTGTTGTTTGTTTTTTGCTTTTTTGGGTTTTTTGCTTGTTTGTCTTTTTTACAGTTTTTTTTTGCAGGTTTATGTTAAGGTGATGCATGATTGGACAGTAAAGAGGTAGGTGGGTAAAGGTCAAGAAAAGCAGAAGAGGGGACAGTAGGCAGAGATTGATGGAGGAAAGGATGGAAACCAATGTGTATGTTTCTCTCAGTGCATCTCTAGCTTGATGAGGTTGCTATGATTATTTCTAAGGGTTTCTATGGGTCTAAGCTTACTGTATAAAGATTTGTAGGTTGAGAATTTTACATTTAAACCTGTTTGATAAATTAATGGATGTGAGTCATGCTTTTACTGGGCTATGCAGAACGTGAGCTAAGTAAGGTTGTGCTAGTAGAGGAGCAGCGCGGGGGGTGGTAGTGGTGGTGGTGGCAGTTTCAGTGTGGTGACTTGCAACCAGTAGCCAAAGTTGTAGACTACAAGAAAGACAGCTAAGAGAGGGTGGTGTGGAGACCACATGGTAGAGAAAGAGCCCCAGTGCTAGCTCTAGATCTGAATAAAAGGTTTCCACATTTTAATATTTACTGTAACAGATTTTATATTTTAAAATGTTTTAAATTGAAATAGAATTATATCACCTTCCCATCTTCTTTTCTTTCCTCTAGCCCCTCCCTGCTACCCTTTCTTTACCTTTACTAAGCCACACCTCCTCAAGTTGATAGACTTCATTTTATTCCTTGTTACTCTTATGTCCTATCAATACAATCTGATGAGTCTGGTTTTGTTTTGTGTTTACAACTGCAAGGCTGATCACTCTACATTTGATAATAATAAGGGTGCTCATTTTTTTTTCAATTGCAAATAACTTCTGTTTTCAAGATGCAGAGAATTTTGGAATCCCCATATTTTCCTTTTACCATTCTTTTGACTATTTTCCAGTTGTTTTTGCTGATAACTAGGTTTATCCTCTCAAGAATGGAACTTCATTGTTCTGTCCCTGCTGAATGCTGTCACACACACTCAAGGCTGACTTCCTATCTTTTAATTGCTTTACCCTCTAGTCCTTATTTCTGGATGAAAGCCTCATGAATTCTTCTTGCAGGAAAACAATTAGTGGAAGACTTTAATATTGCTCAATAGTGTCTATATCAGGCTTATGATACCTTTCAGTAAGTTTATTCTCTTCCATCTAGCACAACTGCTGCAGAGATCCATTGGCTTCCTGAATTGTTTGCCTAAGTTTAAAAATGAGGCATCATTTGCAAGACAGTTCTCTGTGGTGCTCAACTGCCATCCATCATCAGCATGACTTTCTCACTGAAGTTCTTCTTGAGATGTCTTTGTTCTTATCACTCCTGGCAGTATCAGATTCAGATTGTCACAAGCATTAGACCCACTTGTCCAAATGTAGCTTACTAGCTCTAGTAAACATAATTGGTTTTGTGGCCATTGTAGACCAGTATCTATGAAGAGAACATGGGTTAATTGACTCAGCCCATGTCACAATGTCGTAGATTATGTTGGGTAATTCTGCAAGAAAGTTATGTCCTTTAAGAAAAAACAAATCTCTACTGTAAGAAGATCAAAAGACAACTATAGGTACAAGGAATACAAACACTCATTTTCACCAAGGTAGGCTTTACTCTTTCTTTAACTTCCTACTATCCACACATCATATGTCTAAAAATCACGTGTGTATTTCTCCTTCTTTTATTTTTTGTGATATATTTTCTTAATTTGAACAACTTTATTTTAAAAAACAAAGATAAAAGAGCACATTTCAAACATTTTTGCATAAAAGTATACAAATACATTTTTTGTCAGTGCTTGGATTTTTTTTTCACAAAGGTTTGAGAACATGCATTACAGTGTTACAGTTACAATGAGCAAAAAGTACATGTAAAATAGGATGTAACCCGGAAATAGTCAAAGTTTTAATGGTGTGTAAGGATTGAGCATAATGCTTTCTAGTTTTTTTTTTTTCTTGAACTTCACAGAGTCTGTGAGTTGTTTCTGGAATGTTCAGAGCTTTCTGGGGTTAGTATCCCATTATCAGTGACTGCATATTATGTCTGTTATTTTGTGACTGGATTATCTCACTCAGGATGATATTCTCTAGATGCAACCATTTTTTTAAGAATTACGTTAGGTCATTGTTTCTGATAGCTGAGTAGTACTCCACTGTGTAAATGTACCACAATTTTTGTATCCATTCATCTACTGAAAGACATCTGGGTTCTTTCCAGCTTCTGGCTATTATAAATAGAGCTGCAATGAACATTGTGCTGCATGTTTCTCTGTTGTATGTTGGAGTGTCTCTGGGGTAAATGCCCAGAAGTGGAATAAATGGGTCTTCAGGTAGTACTATGTCCATTTTCTAAGGAACCAGCAGACTGATTTCCAGAGTGGTTGTATCAGTTAACAACCCCACCAACAGTGGAGAAGTGTTCCTCTATCTCCACATCCCCACCAGCATCTGTTGTCATCTGAGTTTTGGATCTGGGCCAAACTGACTGGTGTGAGGTAGAATCTCAGGGTTGTTTTGATTTGCTTTTCCCTGATGGCTAAGGATGCCGAGCACTTCCTTAGATGTTTCTCAGCCATTCGATATATATCAATTGAGAACGTTTTGTTTAGCTCTCTACCCCACTTTTTAATAGGGTTATTTGATTCTCTGGTGTCTAGCTTTTTGAGTTCTTTGTATACCTTGGGTATTAAGCATCTATCTGATGTGGGTTTGGTAAATATCTTTTCCCACTCTGTTGGTTGTCATTTTGTTTTCTTGACAATATCCTTAGCCTTACAGAAACTTTGTAATCTCATTAAGTCCCATTTGTCAATCTTTGACCTTAGAGCACGAGCCATTGGTGTTTTGTTCAGAAAATTTTCTCCTGTGCCTATGTGTTCTAAGGTTTTCCCTACTTTCTCATGTAATAGTTTCAGTGTACCTAGTTTAATGTGGAGATCTTTGATCCACTTACTCTTGAGCTTTGTACAAGGAGATCAGAAAAGGTCTATTTTCATTTTTCTGCATCGTGAGTACCAGTTGGAACAACACCATTTGTTAAATAGACTGTTCTTTTTCCATTGAATGTTTACAGCTCCTTTGTCAAAAATCAGGTTCCCATATATGTGGGGATTCATTTCTGGATCTTCTATTTTATTCCATGATCCACGTGCCTATTTCTGTACCAATAGCATGCAGTTTTTAGCACAATTGCCTTGTAATATAGCTTAAGGTCAGGGATGGTGATTCCCCCAGAAGTTTTCTCGTTGTTGAGAATGGATTTTACTATTCTAGGTCTTTTGTTATTCCAGATAAAATTACACTTTGCTTTTTCCAACTAAATAAAGAATTGGGTTGAAATTTTGATGAGTATTGCATTGAATCTGTAGATTGCTTTTGGTAAGAGGGCCATTTTTAAAATGTTGATCCTTCCAATCTATGAGCATGGGAGATAATTCTATTTTCTGAGATCTTCCTCGTATTCCTCCTTTAGAGGTTGAAGTTCTTGTCATACAGGTCCTTCACTTGCTTAGCTAGAGTCACACCAAGGTATTTCATAGTTTTTGTGACTATTGTAAATGGTATCTTTTCCCTAAGTTCTTTTTCCACATGTTTGTCCTTTGAATATAGGAAGTTTACTTATTTGTTTGAGTTAATTTTATATCCAGCCACTTTGCTGAAATTAATTTTCAGCTGTAGGAGTTCTCTTGTGGAATTTGTGGGGTCGGTTGAGTACACTATCATGTCATCTGCAAATAGTCTTATTTTTACTTCTTATTTTCCAATATGTATCCCTTTGATTTCCTTTTGCTGTGTAATTGCTCTGGCCAGGACTTCCAGTTCTATGTTGAATAGGTAGGGGGAGATTGGGCAGCCTTGTTGAGTCCCTGATTTTAGTGGGCTTCCTTCAAGTTTTCCACCGTTAAGTTTGATGTTGGCTACCTCCCGACACATAATAGTAAAAACATCAAGTGCCCAAAGTAAAGAAAGAATACTAAAAGCAGTAAGGGAAAAAGGTCAGGTAACATATAAAGGCAGACCAATCAGACTCACACCCGATTTCTCAACAGAGACTATGAAAGCTAGAAGAGCCTGGACAGACATCATGCACTCCTTAAGAGAGCACAAGTGCCAGCCCAAGCTGCTATACCCAGCAAAACTATCAATCACCATCGATGGAGAGACAAAGATATTTCAAGACAAATCAAAATTCACACAATATCTGACCACAAACCCAGCACTACAACGAATTATAGGTGGAAAACCGAATACAAGGAGGGAAAATACAGCCTAGTAAAAACAAGAAAACTCCTAAACAAGAAAACTAAAAGAAAAAAAAAACACAGACACAACTCAACCCAAAAAAGCAAAAATGGCAGGAAACAGAAACAATTATTCCTTGATATCTATTAACATAAATGGTCTCAACTCCCCAATAAAGAGACATAGACTATCAGACTGGATACATAAACAAAATCCAGCCTTTTGCTGCATACAGCAAACTCATCTCAGAGACAGAGACAGACACTATCTCAGAGTAAAAGGGTGGGAAAAAAAAACTTCCAAGCAAACAGCTCCAAGAAGCAAGCTGGAGTGGCTATTCTAATATCGAATAAAGTAAACTTCCAACCAAAAGTTATCAAAAAAGATAAAAAAGGACACTTTTTACTCATTACCGGGGAAATCTGTCAGGAGGAACTCTCAATCCTTAACATATATGCTCCAAATAAAAAATCACCCACATTCATAAAAGAAACTCTACTAAAGCTCAAAAAATACATTTCACCCCACACAATAATAGTGGGAGACTTTAACACCCCACTCTCACCAATGGACAGATCAGGGAAACAGAAACTGAACAAGGACACTGCAAAACTAGCAGAGACTTTGAACCAACTAGAATTAATAGATATATACAGAACATACTATCCTAAAGTAAAAGAATACACCTTCTTCTCACCACCCCATGGCACCTTCTCGAAAATTGACCACATAATTGGACACAGAACGAGCCTTCATCGATATAAGAAGATTGAAATACTCCCATGCATCCTCTCAGATCACCATGGTCTACGGCTGGTCTTTAACAACAACAAAGATAACAAAATGCCCACATACACATGGAAACTAAACAACGCTCTGTTAAAGGATAGCAGGGTCAAAGAAGAAATAAAGAAAGAAATTAAGGACTTTCTAGAATTCAACGAAAATGATAACACAACATACCCAAACCTATGGGATGCAATGAAAGCAGTATTGAGAGGAAAACTCATTGCCCTAAGTGCTTCCAAGAAGAAACTGGAGAGAGCTCACATCAGCAACCTGACAGCACAGCTATAGCCCTAGAAAAAAAGGAAGCAGATATACCCAAAAAGAGTAGATGGCAAGAAATAATCAAAATTAAGGCAGAAATAGACCAAATAGAAACAAAAAAACCATTGAAAAAAATCAACAAAACAAAGAGTTGGTTCTTTGAGAAAATCAACAAGATTGATAAACCCCTAGCCAGACTAACTAAAGGGCAAAGAGAGAGTATCCAAATTAACAAAATCAGAAAGGAAAGTGGTGACATAACAACTGAAACTAAGGAAATACAAGAAATCATCAGATCCTACTACAAAAACTTATACTCCACAAAATTGGAAAATCTGGAGGAAATGGACGAATTCCTAGACAGATACAAGGTCCCAAAGTTTAACCAGGACCAAGTAAACCATCTAAATAACCCTATAACACCTAAAGAAATAGAAGAAATCATCAAAAGCCTCCCAACCAAAAAAAGCCCAGGTCCAGACGGGTTCAGTGCAGAATTTTATCAGACATTTATTGGGGATAAAACACCAATATTCACCAAAATATTCCAAAAGATAGAATCAGATGGAATATTACCCAACTCATTTTTTGAGGCTACAATAACCCTCGTACCTAAGCCACACAAAGACCCTACAAGGAAAGAGAACTTCAGACCAATCTCACTTATGAACATTGATGCAAAAATACTCAACAAAACCTTGCAAACCGAATCCAAGAACACATCAAAACCGTCATTCATCATGACCAAGTAGGCTTCATCCCTGGGATGCAGGGATGGTTTAACATAAGGAAATCCATCAATGTAATCCACCATATAAACAAACTTAAAGACCAAAATCACATGGTCATCTCACTAGACACTGAGAAAGCATTCGACAAAATTCAACACCCCTTCATGTTAAAAGTCCTGGAAAGAACAGGAATCCAAGGCCCATATTTAAACATAATAAAAGCAATATACAGCAAACCAACAGGCAACATCAAACTTAATGGCGAAAAACTTGAAGCAATCCCACTAAAATCAGGGACTCGACAAGGCTGCCCACTCTTTCCCTACCTATTCAACATAGTACTGGAAGTCCTGGCTGGAGCAATTAGACAGCAAAAGGAGATCAAGGGGATACAAATCGGAAAGGAAGAGACAAAACATCACTCTTTGCCGATGACATGATAGTGTACTTGAGTGACCCCAAAAATTCCACCAGAGAACTCCTACAGCTCATAAACAAGTTCAGCAAAGTGGCCGGATACAAAATTAACTCAAACAAATCAGTAGCCTTTTTATACTCAAAGGACAAACATGTGGAGAAAGAAATTAGGGAAAAGGTACCCTTCACAATAGTTACAAAAACTATGAAATACCTTGGTGTGACTCTAACTAAGGAAGTGAAGGACCTGTATGACAAGAACTTCAAACCTCTAAAGAAAGAAATTGAGGAGGATCTCAGAAAATAGAAAGATCTCCCATGCTCATGGATTGGAAAGATCAACATCTTAAAAATGGCCATCCTACCAAAAGCAATCTACAGATTCAATGCAATCCCCATCAAAATTCCAATCCAGTTCTTCATGGAATTGGAAAGATCAATGTGCAATTTCATAGGGAATAACAAAAGACCTAGATTAGCGAAATCCATCCTCAACAACAAAAAAAACATCTGCGGGAATCACTATCCCTGACCTCAAGCTATATTACAAGTCAATTGTGCTGAAAACTGCATGGTACTGGTACAGAAATAGGCAAGTGGATCAATGGAATAGAATAGAAGATCCAGAAATGAGCCCTCATGTATATGGTCACCTGATTTTTGACAAAGGAGCAGTAAACATTCAATGGAAAAAGGACAGCCTATTCAACAAATGGTGCTGGTCCAACTGGCACTCAACATGCAAAAGAATGAAAATAGACCCGTTCTTATCTCCTTGTACAAAGCTCAAGTGTAAGTGGATTAAAGATCTCCACATTAAACCAGATACACTGAAACTATTAGATGAGAAAGTAGGGAAAACCTTAGAACACATAGGCACAGAAGAAAATTTCCTGAACAAAACACCAATGGCTCAAGCTCTAAAGTCAAAGATTAACAAATGGGACTTAATGAGATTCCATAGTTTCTGTAAGGCTAAGGACATCATCAAGAAAACAAAACGGCAACCAACAGAATGGGAAAAGATCTTTACCAACACCACATCAGATAGAGGCCTAATATCCAAGGTGTACAAGGAACTCAAAAAGCTAGACACCAGAGAATCAAATAACCCTATTAAAAAATGGGGTACAGAGCTAAACAAATCATTTTCAGTTGAGGAACACCGAATGGCCGAAAAACATCTGAGGAAGTGCTCGACATACTTAGCCATCAGGGAAATGCAAATCAAAACAACCCTAAGATTCCACCTCACACCAGTCAGATTGGCCAAGATCCAAAACTCAGATGACAGCAGATGCTGGCGAGGCTGCGGAGAAAGAGGAACACTTCTCCACTGTTGGTGGGGTTGCAAGCTAATACAACCACTCTGGAAATCTGTCTGGCGATACCTCAGAAAATTGGATATAGTACTACCTGAAGACCCAGCTATTCCACTTCTGGGCATATACCCCAGAGACACTTTAATACACAACAAAGATATATGCACCACAATGTTCATAGCGGCTCTATTTATAATAGCCAGAAGCTGGAAGGAACCCAGATGTCCTTCAGAAGACGAATGGATACAAAAATTGTGGTACATATACACAATGGAATACTACTCAGCCACCAGAAACAATGACTTAACCAAATTCTTAAGAAAATGGCTGCATCTAGAGAAGATCATCCTGAGTGAGATAACCCAGTCACAAAAGAACAGACATAATATGCAGTCACTGATAGTGGGATGCTAACCCCAGAGGCTTGCACTCCCCCAGAAACAACTCACAGACTGTATGAAGTCCAAGAAATAAAGAAAACAAAAAATATACATATATTCACAAAACAAGAAGACTTTGACTATTTCCATGTTGCGTTTTGTTTTGCATGTACTTTACGCTTATTACAACTAGTAGGTTTTCAATGCATACTGTCAAGCCCTTGAAAAAAATCAAGTACTGACTAAAAAACATATTCACATGGTTTTATGTAAAATTTATTTTAATGTCTGAAAAAACAGTACTGACAAAAATGTATAATTTTAAGCAAAAAATGTTTAAAATCTTTACATTTATCTTTGTTTTGCAAAATAAAGTCGTTTAAAAAAAAAGTTTGATGTTGGCTGTTGGTTTGCTCTATATTGCTTTTATTATGTTTAGGTATGGGCCTTGGATTCCTGTTCTTTCCAAGACTTTTAACATGAATGGGTATTGAATTTTGTCAAATGCTTTCTGAGCATCTAGTGAGATAACCATGTGGTTTTGTTCTTTTAATTTGTTTATATGGTGGATTACATTGATGGATTTTTTTATATTAAACCATCCCTGCACCCTAGGGATGAAGCCTACTTCAACATGGTGATGATCATTTTGATGTGTTCTTGGATTCAGTTTGTAAGGATTTTTTTGAGTATTTTTGCCTCAATGTTCATAAGTGAGATTGGTCTGAAGTTCTCTTTTCTTGTAGAGTCTTTGTGTGGTTTAGGAACAAGGGTTATTGTAGCCTCAAAAAATGAGTTAGGTAGTATTCCATCTAATTCTATCTTCTGGAATAATTTGGAGAGTATTGGTATTATGTCGTCAATAAATGTGTGATAAAATTCTGCACTGAACCCATCTGGACCTTGGCTTTTTTTGGTTATGAGGCTTTTGATGAGTTCTTCTATTTCTTCAGGTGCTATGGGATTATTTAGATGTTTACCTGGTCCTGGTTTAATTTTGTTATCTTGTATCTGTCTAGGTATTCATCCATTTCCTCCAGATTTTCCAGCTTTGTTGAGTATAAGCTTTTGTAGTAGGATCTGATAATTTTTTGAATTTCCTCAATTTCATTCGTTATTTCTCCACTTTCCTTTCTGATTTTGTTAACTTGGATACTGTCTCTTTTCCCTCTAGTTAGTCTGGTTAAGGGTTTATTGAACTTGTTAATTTTTTCAAAGAAGAAACTCTTAGTTTTGTTGATTTTTTGATGGTTCTTTTTATTTCTATTTGGTCTATTTCTGCCCTAAACTTGATTATTTCTTGCTGTCTACTCTTCTTGGGTGTATCTGTTTCTTTTTGTTCTAAAGCTTTCAGATGTGCTGTCAGGTTGCTATTGTATGCTCTCTCCAGTTTCTTTTTGTAACCACTCAGAGCTATGAGTTTTCCTTTCAGTACTGCTTTCATTGCATCCCATAGGTTTGGGTATGTTGTGTTTTCATGTTCATTGAATTCTAGAAAATCCTTAATTTGTTTCTTCATTTCTTTTTTGACCCTGCTATCATTTAATGAAGCATTGTTTGGTTTCAATGTGTATATGGGCTATTTGTTTTCTTTGTTGTTTTTAAAGAGCAGCCTTAGACTATGGTGATCTGAGAGGATGCAAGGGAGTATTTCAATCTTCTTATATCGATTGAGGCTCGTTCTGTGTCCAATTATGCAGTCAATTTTCGAGAAGGTGTCATGTGGTGCTGAGAAGAAGGTGCATTCTTTTGTTTTAGGATGATATGTTCTGTAGATATCTATTAATTCCAGTTGGTTCATAATCTCTGCTAGTATTATAGTGTCCTTGTTCAGTTTCTGTTTCTATAATCTGTCCATTTGTTTGAGTGGGGTATTAAAGTCTTCCACTATTATTGTGTGGGGTGAAATGTACTTTTTGAGCTTAGGAGGGTTTCTTTTATGACTATGGGTGCTTTTGTATTTGGAGCATATACGTTAAGGATTGAAAGGTCCTCCTGACTGATTTCCCTTGTAATGAGTAAAAAGTGTCCTTCCTTATCTTTTTTGATAACTTTTGGTTAAAAATTTACTTTATTCCATATTAGAATAGCCACTCCACCTTGCTTCTTGGGGTCTTTTTCTTGGAAATTTTTTTCCCAACCTTTTACTTTGAGGTAGTGTCTGTCTTTTTCTCTTAGATGAGTTTCCTGTATGCAGCAAAATGCTGGATTTTATTTATGTATCCAGTCTGATAACCTATATCTTTTTATTGGGAAGTTGAGTTCATTTATGTTAATAGATATCAAGGAATAGTGGTTGCTGTTTCCTGCTATTTTTGCTTTTGTAAGTTTAATTGTGCCTGTGTGTCTTTCTCCTTTTGGTTTTCTTGCTTAGTTTTCTTGTTTTTAGTAGGATGCAGGTCCCCTCATTGTGTTGGCTTTTTCACCTATAATTCGTTGTAGTGCTGGGTTTGTGGGTCGATATTGTGTAAATATAATTTTGCCTTGGAATATCTTAATCTGTACATCTAATGTGATTGATAGTTTTCCTGTGTATAGCAGCTTGGGCTGACAGTTGTGCTCTTTTAGGGTCTGCATTATGTCTGTCCAGCCGCTTCTAGGTTTCATAGTTTCTGATTGGTTTGCCTTTATATGTTACATGACTTTTTTCCCTTACTGCTTTTAGTATTCTTTCTTTGCTTTGGGCACTTGGTGTTTTAACCATTATTTGTTGGGAGGAATTTCTTTTCTGGTCCAACCTATTTGGAGTTCTGAAGGCTTCTTTTATGCACGTGGTCATCTCATTCTTAAGGGTAGGGAAGTTTTCTTCTACAATTTTGTTGAAGATATTTACTATGCTTCTTAGTTGATATTCTTCTCCCTCTTCTATTCCTATTATCCCTAGGTTTGGTCTTCTCATTGTGTCCTGGATGTCCTGGACCTTTTGGGTTAGGAGCTTTTTGGTTTTGCATCTTTTCTGTCTGTTTTGTCTATGTTTTCATGTTGTCTTCGTCCCCCAAGAATCTCTCTCCATCTCTTGTAGTCTGTTAGAAATGCTTGCATATGTTTCTCCTGATTTCTTTTTTAGGATTTCTACCTCTAGGGTTGTCTCTTTTAGTGTATTCTTTATAGTGTCTATTTCTGTTTTGAATTCCTTCTTTCATTACTTCATCTCTTTGGTTCTGTTTTCCTCTAGTTCTTTGACTTCTTTGAGTTTTTTTCTTGTTCCTTCTTTAAAAATCTTTTAATTATTTATGCTTTTCCTCTCGTTCTTGTTTAAGAATATCTATATTCATCTTGAGGTAGGATTTTGTGTCTGAGTCTTCTTTTTCTGGAGTGTTTGGTATTCTGCTGTTTGCTGTGATGGGAGAGCTGTGTTCCAGTGTTGCCAGGTTGTCTTGGTTTCCTTGGGATATGCTCTTTCGCTTTCCTTTTGCCATCTTGTTGTCAGTGATTGGTTATTGCCTTTCTCTTGTACCTGGGCTGTGTCCCTGGATCTCTGCTGTTCCTGGTACCAGATTGTCTGAGCTCTGTTCGGCACCCAAAAGCCATATTCTGGTAATAAAGGGACCAATGCTTGGTTCCTGTTCCCTGGATTAGGCAGGGCAGATGCATGCTTTTCGTGCGCCCTCGGCAGAGATCTCTCTGCCCACTTGCTAGTCGGAACCCCTTCTCGCCAGGCCTGTATAATAGCAGATGGTCCGAGCCCTGTTCTGCGTCCCCATATTTCTCCTTCTTAATGAAACTACTAACAAGATATAGGAAGAAGCTCTTCAAAATATTTATGGTGAAATGATAGATTTTCATTTTATTTATTTATTTATTTATTTATTTATTTATTTATTTAACTTTTTATTTATTTTTTTGTTTTAGAACTTAAATAGAGATACATATATAGATTTTTAAAGACATTTTTGCATAAAAATATATGAATATATTTCTGTCAGTACTTGATTTTTTTTAATGGTTTGATAGTATGCATTGAAATCTTACTAGTTACAATAAGTATAGAGTGCATGTAAAACAAAATGTCAAATAGAAATAGTCAAAGTTTTTTTGGTGTGTATAGATTAAACATAATGATTTTTAAATACCAAAAAGTGCTACAAGGCTGTCTTCTCAGCTCTTGAGTTATTAATGATTTAAGGTCTAGGTGTACCCCACTCTGAGAGGGTGATATACACTTATTGTTATTTTTTTCTAAGAAGGGCTGAGGCTTCCACTTTTTGGCCCTTTTTTTTTTTTTTTTTTGAGCTTCATATGGTCTGTGAGTTGTTTTTTGGATATTCAGATCTTTCATGGGCTAGCATCCAATTACCTGTGACTTCATATTATGTCTGTTCGTTTGTAACTGGGTTATCTTACTCAGGATTATATTCTCTAGATACATCCATTTTCCTAGAAATTTCATAAAGTCATTGTTTCTAATAGCTTTGTAGTACTCCATTGTGTAAATATACCACAATTTCTGTATCCATTAATCTACTGAAGGAAATCTGGGTTCTTTTCAGCTTCTGGCTATTATTATAAATAAGGCTGCTATGAACATCGTGGAGCATGTGTCCTTATTGTATGTTGGAGCATCTTTGGGCTATGTGCCCTGAAGTGGAATAACTGGGTCTTCATGTAGGACTATGTCCAATTTTTTGAGCAATAGCCAGACTGATTTTCAGAGTGCTTGTACAAGGTTACAGCCCCACCAATAGTGAATGAGTGTTCCTCTTTCTCTGCTTCCTTGCCAGCAACTGCTGTCATTTGAGTTTTTGATCTTAGCCATTCCGATTGTTGTGAGGTGGAATCTCAGGGTTGTTTTGATTTGCATTTCCCTGATGACTAGGGATGTCCAGCATTTCCTTAGATGCTTCTCAGCCATTTGATATTCCTCAATTGAGAATTCTTTGTTTAGCTCTGTACTCCATTTTTTAATAGAATTGTTTGATTCTCTGGAGTCTAACTTCTTGGGTTCTTTGTATATATTAGATATTATACCTCTATCAGATGTGGGATTGGTAAATATCTTTTCCCAATCTGTTGGCTTCTGTTTTTTTTTTTTTTTTTTTTTTTCTTGACAGTGTGCTTAGCCTTACAGAAACTTTACAATCTCATTAAGTCCCATTTATAGATTATTGATTTTAGAGCACAGGCCATTGGTGTTCTGTTCATGACATTTTCCCCTGTGTCTATGTGTTTTATGCTTTATTTTTATAGAAAAGACCGTTTTCTCACAAATAACTATTTTCAGAAATTATACAGAAAGTAGAAAATATATTTCTTGTTAAAATGCCTTGAGAATTTAGTCATGGTAAGAGCTGATGCCTGTATCTATCTTGCTGGCAGCAGGTTGGCAGTTCATATTATTGCTAGTCTGCTGATCATGCATGTCATACACTTTTAAGGCCATGATCACCTCCTATACAATAGGTTGATACAATAAATTCCAAGATGCAGTTATATCTCTTCTTTTTTCAAGGTCTTATGTTCTTTAAGTCAGATGTGATCTAGTTATGATGAAATTCATTTGTTCCACATCCTGATGGTAGAGCTATATTTCTGTTATAACCTATCCCTCACTTATAGGTGTGGCTAATGTTTGCCTTCTCTGCTTTTTCACCTATGCTCCTTTAAATACTCTGTGTTTTCACAATGTGGGTTGTTATGTTTTGTGTCATCTTTTTCAATACTCTTGTCTTTAGAGATATTGCATACCTAGACTCTGCTGCCTCAGTGGTCTGTGCGTTACTATTGTTCTTTCTCCGGGTACACTTTGTAATCTCTTGTGCTTAAGCATCCTATCCTCATTTTTATAATTTTATTCTGAACTAATCTTTGTTGTACCCTTTTTTTCCAATTTACTCTTTTAGGAGTTCATACATCCATGTGTGATGTAGTTTGACAACATACATCACTCATATCCATTCCAACAACCCATATGATTCCCAATCACATCTCTCTTTTATACTTCAATTTTTTAAATAATTTTTTTCAATTAAGTTTTTCTTTTTATTTCATTGAGTTCAGTTAATGCTATTCCATCAGTTGCCATTGTCATTAGATCATTAACTTCTAGCAATTAGGCTCAGATACTGATTGTCTTCAAATTGCAGCTCCTGTTGTAAGGCTTATAACTTAATGATTGGTACTCACCATTTCCTGGTCCACCCAGGTAAATTAGAAGGAACAGCCATATAGGACAAAATATGCATTGTACTTTGATATTCAGGGCCTCTTTTGTAAGTTTGAAAAGAATAAATACATTTTCAAATGAAAAGAACTGGAAAATTTCAGCATGTAGATATAAAATGTGAATAGTAAGCTTAAGCACAAGAGGTCAAAAAAACTTTTTTCAGAAGCTCAGTTGGAAGTCAGGGGACATAGGTTAAGTGTGCCAGGAGAAAAGAACTACAGTAACCTATAGAGCATGGAGTATAGGTTACTATAGCTAAGACAGAAGACAGGATCTTGGTATGCTCAAAATATATGTAAAGCTTCAAAAGAGAGCAAGAACAAGAAAGAGATGGTAAGACAAACAGAACAGCCTGCTCTAAAAAACTAAAAGTATTTGAAAAGGATAAGATTGGATAAATGGAGAGCTCTAATTTAGAGTGTCAGTAGTAAAATACAGAATTCATATATATGATATCAACATAATGATATTTTGAGTGTCAGAAACACAGCAAAATATTTGAAGCTGAGATAATAGATAATGGGGTGCTATATCTCTTAAAGCTAAGCAAGTTTAGGCCCCATTTCAATACTGAATGATCAGTCATGAAAGCACAATACAAACAGCATTGTATAGACTTAAGTAGATTATATTTAGGAATGTATATGTATGTATATATACATGTACATACAGGCATATTATAACAATAAAAATATATCATGAGCTTGGAATTGAGTGAGGAACAAATTATGGGTTTGGAAAAAAAGGGAAAGAAGTATTGCAATTATGTTATAGCCCCCAAAATAAAAAATAATGAGACAATATATTACAAATTTAAATTAGTTTGTTACTAGATTGTTTCAGAGTTAATGTCTTTATAATTGTCTATTTTTAGTAAGATTTAAAAAAATTAATTTATAAATCAATTACATTTTAACTGAGTTCCAAAAAACAAGATTGTGATTCCACCAGAAATACTCCGGAAGACGTGAATGCTTATTTTTTTGTAGTATATACTACATATCAGTTTTATGGGTATGAAATGTCTTCCTCCCAGTCTCACTGAATTTCTACTGTAAGGATTTTATAAAATTGCATTGTTGAGAGGATGGCCAATTACTCAAAGCAAATAAATGCTACATACTCAGAGGAAAAACATACACAAAGTATTAGAAGAAGCTTTCAGCAATGCCCCCTAGGGTCCTCTGTTAGTCACAAAATTCATTGCCAAATATTCAATTAACAGCATACGTGTACGTTTATATTAAGGTAATATATGGTTGGACAATGAAGAGGTAGGTAGGGAAAAGGCTATGGAAATGTAAGAGTAGGAAAGGGAGATTCAAGGAGGATTCAAGATGTAGCTGGAGAAGGAGGATCTAGATCCAGATGGTCTTAATTGCCAATAGGCAGATATAAATATTTTTAAGGGTTTCTATAGCTCTTTTTATCTCATATAGAAGGGAAGTTTGTATCTTTGTACATTGGATATGAGCTTATTGTGTAGAGGGGTTGTGAACTGAAAAATTTGTAAACCTGTTTCATAAGCTACTGGCTTTTGGAGTCATGTCCTGCCAGGCAGTGGAGGAAAGGATCATGCCAGGTAGGTCATATCCACCTGAAACAAAAGCAACAGGGTGGGCAGAGTGAACGACCTGGAAAGGGAACTACGTGGAGAGGGTAACAGTGGACCATGTGACAGAGCCCTTGTACTCAGATCTACACTAGAGCGGTGTTCATGGATTGAGACCTCAGGGACACATAAAACCTTAAGTCATCTTTTTAATATTTATCGCAACACATATGTGGTGTTTTTGTTTCAGAAAACTATCACATTTCCTCACATATAGACGAAATGAAAAGAACTAGTAGGTATTATCTTATCAATGGAAGTGGGGGGGTCATTGTAGATAACATCCCAGTAGCACATCAAAGCATGACACATTTAAAAACTGTAAGCATTTGGAGTAGCTCTAATTTAGAGTGTCAGAAGTAAAATACAGAATTCATATAATGATATCAACACAATGATATTTTGAGGGTCAGAAACACAGCAAAATACTTGAAGCTGAGATAATAGATAATGGGGTGCCATATCTCTTAAAGCTAAACAAGCTATGGAGAATTTAAGTATCTTCTGTCACAGCATCATTAAAATATCAACATATGCAGGGTTAAAACCCAGGCCTGGAAGACACCTTCCAGCATGCTGTGGAGGAATGGGTGTTAGTGTTTAGCTCTGGATAGCCAGAAGTTGAAGTGTCTTTCTGATCTGTGAACTTCTGTTTCAGAAGGAGCCATGGAATAGACCCTTTCTTATCTCCTTGTACAAAGCTCAGAGTAAGTGGATCAAAGATCTCCACATTAAAACAGGTACACTGAAACTATTAGATGAGAAAGTAGGGAAAACCTTAGAACACATAGGAACAGGAGAAAATTTCCTGAACAGAACACCAATGGCTTGAGCTGTAAGGTCAAAGATTGACAAATGGGATTTAATGAGATTACAAAGTTTCTGTAAGGCTAAAGACACTGTCAAGAAAACAAAATGGCAGCCAACAGAGTGGGAAAAGATCTTTACCAACCCCACATCAGATAGAGGCTTAATACCCAAGGTATACAAAGAACTCAAACAGCTAGACACCAGAGAATCAAACAACCCTATTAAAAAGTGGGGTACAGAGCTAAACAAAACGTTCTCAATTGATATATATCGAATGGCTGAGAAATATCTAAGGAAGTGCTGGACATCCTTAGCCATCAGGGAAATGCAAATCAAAACAACCCTGAGATTCCACCTCACACCAGTCAGATTGGCCAAGTTCTAAAACTCAGATGACAACAGATGCTGGCGAGAATGTGGAGAAAAAGGAACACTTCTCCACTGTTGGTGGGGTTGTTAACTGATACAACCACTCTGGAAATCAGTCTGGCGATTCCTCAGAAAAATGGACATAGTACTACCTGAAGACCCAGTTATTCCACTTCTGGGTATTTACCCCAGAGACGCTCCAACATACAACAGAGATACATGCACCACAATGTTCATAGCAGCTCTATTTATAATAGCCAGAAGCTGGAAAGAACCCAGATGTCTTTCAGTAGATGAATGGATACAAAAATTGTGGTATATTTACACAATGGAGTACTACTCAGCTATCAGAAACAATGACTTAATGAAATTCTTAAGAAAATGGATGCATCTAGAGAATATTATCCTGAGTGAGATAACCCAGTCACCAAAGAACAGACATAATATGTCGTCACTGATAATGGGATACTAACCCCAGAAAGCTCTGAATACCCCAGAAACAACTCACAGACTGTGTGAAGTTCAACAACAACAAAAACAAATATATTCTAATTTAAATAGAACTGTCTTTCATCCCCTTTTCCTCTCTACAGACCCTCCTGGTCTCTCTCTTATCCCCTGAAATTAATAGCTTCTTTTCCTATATTATTGTTACATATATGCATATGTTATGTATATGTACCCACAAATACTTAATTACAACCTTAAAAATATATTCGTATACTTTTATGCAAAAATGCTAAAAATTTGTACATTTATCTTTGTTTTTTAAAATAAAGTAAAATAAACGAATAAATAAATGAAAAAAAAAAAAAAAAAACAAGGAGCCATGGTGTTTAGAGTCACTAGGAACAGAAAAATTAACACACAAAATAAGGCTAAGGTCAGTATGGTAAGTGCTAAGCATGTGCCTGTGGCAATTGCTGCTGCTGAGATTGAGAACTGCTCTTGGAGACGTTGATAATAAAGTTAGTGAACAGGTACAGGCAAGAATGCTTCTGAAAAAAGGAAGCAAAATGTTAAGAACTGGAAATATTACTATTAAAGTACTACCAAAACCTGTGGAGAAGGTGCTTGTGTGTGAACCAGAGGTGGAACTTGCTGAGCCTGAGACTGAGCCTTAACTTAAACGTGTTATAGAAGAGAAGATTTTTCCTGAACCTATTTTGTTGATAATCCCTCTTCAAGCCCAGTGCAAACATCTGGATCTGAACCTGCAGATATCTGTGAGGCTTTCTCTGATGTTATTCTTGCAGGAAGTGATGTAGACGATAGAGCTGATCCAAACCTCAGTAGTAAATCTGTGAAAGATATCTGTGGTTATCTCAGACAATTGGAGGAAGAGAAGTCAGTTAGACCAAAATACCTACTGGGTCATGAAATCACTGGAGACATGAGAGCCATGATAATTGATTGGCTAATACAGGTTCAGATGAAATTTAGGCTGTTGCACGAGATCATATACATGACTGTCTCCATTATTGATCAGTTTATGCAGACATTTCTATGCCCAAGAACTGTCTTCAAAGCTGCACATTATGAAGAATTTGCTTTATTTGGATTTAAAGGAAGATAAGTTTTTCTTAAAATGATGTGCTTAGTTTTGCAATGTCATTTTTTGTCCAGTCTTTTTGCTTCAATGGGTTTAAAAGGAGTTCAGAAATATGTATTGTTACTTCAGTGTTATTGAGAAGCATTTGGAAATAAAATAATACTATTTTATTGGCACTAGAAGGTCAAATAGAAAACTAAATTAAATGCACAGGTAAAGCCAGTACTCCATTAGTAGCTAACATGTTCCCTCCAATATTTATGGGAAGCTAATAATGAAGAGTAAAATTGAGAAGTGTGAGTTTTGATTCTTCCTCTTGCAGCAACTGTGATAATATTAATAAGTGTCAGACTGTCCAAAGGTGATGATTAAGGCTGCTGAAAAGAAAATTTCAGGACCTGAATCCATTGTCCTATTGTTACATTGACAAGCCTTGTAATGATGCTAGCTGGGTGTTTAAAAGGCCATCCTGTGAATTGGAATTACTTCTTTTGCATAGCACAGACGCTCGACTACCTGTGTGCTTAATAAAATCGATACAGCTAAAATTGGAAAGTAGTTTACTCTAGCTATTCCCTGTCTTCATATATTTGCTCTTCTGTTCCCACTTAGCAGAGAAACATTATTTTCTTCCACATTCCTTTTTTTCTGAGTTAAGATCTTCAAACCTTTTCTGAGTTAAGAATTTCAAAACTTCTTCCCATGAGGTTACAACCTTTCAACTCTTTCAATCCACTCTCTAGCTCTTTCACTGGGGTCCCGTGTTTAGTCTGATGTTTAGCTGCAAGCATCCTTATCTGTATCTATATGACTCTGGGAGAGCCTCTGAGGAGACATGCATGTCTGGGTGTCTCCTTCTTGGCATCAGCAATAGTGCTTGGGTTTGGTGGCTGTATATGGGGTAGTTCTCCAGGTGAGGTAGTCTCTGTAGATCTTTTTTTCAATCCCTGCTCCTCTTTTTTACCTTGTATTTCTTCCTCTGTTTTGTTCTCCCTTCTAAGAAGGACTGAGGCATCCACATTCTGGTCTTCCTTCTTTGTGAGTTTCATAAGTTCTGTGGATGGTTTCTTGGGTGTTCCGAGCTTTTTATTTTTTTGGGGGAGAGGGGGCCTAGTATCTGTTTATAAATAAGTACATGCCATGAGTGGCTGAGTAGTGCTATTTTGTGACCAGGTTACATCACTCAAGATGATAGCTTCAAGTTTCATCCACTTGCCTAGAAATTTCATGAACTCATTGTTTTTAATAGCTGAGTCATACTCCATTGTGTATATATATGTACCACAATTTCTGTATCCATTCCTTTGATGAAGGGCATCTGGGTTCTTTCCAGCTTCTGGCTATTATAAATTAGGCTGTTATGCACATATTGAGCATGTGTCCTTGTTATATGTTGTAGCTTCTTTTGGGTATATGCCCAAGATTGCATTGAATCTGTAGATTGTTTTAAGCAACATGGCCATTTTTTTCTATATTAATCCTGCCCATCAACGAACAAGAGAGATCTCTCCATCTTCTGAGATCTTTAATTTCTTTCTTTAGAGATGTGAAGTTCTTGTCATACAGACCTTTCACTTGCTTGGTTAGTTACACCAAGGTATTTTATGTAATTTGTGACTATTGGGAATTATATTCTTTCCCTAATTTCTTT
The DNA here is from genome assembly GCF_963924665.1 of Micromys minutus. Taxonomy (NCBI): domain Eukaryota; kingdom Metazoa; phylum Chordata; class Mammalia; order Rodentia; family Muridae; genus Micromys; species Micromys minutus. The sequence continues at coordinate 213,158 of NC_137954.1, forward strand.
CTCAGATTGTTTATCTTTTGAGCAGTGGAAGGCTACTGATTTGAATTAATTTTATATCCACCCACAATGCTGAAGTTGCTTATCAGCTGTAGCAGTTCTATTCTGGAAATTTTGGGGGTCACTTTAGTATACTAATATATCATTTGCAAATAGGGATGTTTTCACTCCTTCCTTTTCGACTTGTTTCCTTTTGACACTCTTTTGTTGCTTTATTGTTCTGGCTAGGACTTCTAGTACTATATTGAATAGGTAGGGAGATAGTGGGCAGCCTTGTCTAGTCTCTGGTATTAGTTGGATTGCTTTAAATTTCTCTTCGTTTAGTTTGATGTTGGCTACTGGTTTTTATGTTTTTCTTTTTACTGTATTTATGTATGGGACTTGACTTCCTGATCATTCCAAAACTTTTATCATGAAGGGGTGTTGAATTTTGTCAAATGCTTTCTGATCATTCAATGAGATAATCATTTGTACACGTTTTCAGCATTTTTGCATAAAAGTATACAAATACATTTTTAAGGTTGTAATTAAGTATTTGTGGGTACATATACATAATAATTTTTTTATATTTTAACATGTATGTATTTTCCCTAACATTTCAAAAACAATTATGGAGTAAATATATATATATATATATATATATATATATATATATATATATATATATATATATATATATATATATATATTAAATTGATATATTTTGAATTTGATATAAATCAAATATACATTTCACATTTTTTGTTTTTAAATAATTCCTTCATGCTAAATAATTTCACATTTCATGGTAGACTCAATAAACTATTTACTTTTGTTTTTAACTTTATTTCTAGAGTGATTTTTAAATATTTGAAAGAGCAGGCAAAACAGTGTAAATGGCTCCCTGTTGATGTGCAAGACTGCTCTCTACTGGTAAAGAGGCACAAACCTCAAAAAGTTTATTTGAAGTAATCCTCAAAAATGAGGTTAGAACTCTCCAAAACTTTTCCATACTTTTGTATAGCTCTTACTGCAAATATAATAGGATGATAGAAGCAGTGAGAGAAAAGGATACGAAAATGAACTTAATGAGGTCTGTGCTGTTTAACCCACTGGTAATTATAAATATAATCAAATATGGCATACTGTAATATAATGAAATGTAATAAAAGGTAATATAATCTTTAAAAATCCCTTAAACAAATATTTTATACACTAGAAAACTTAGTGAACATTTTTCTACTTTCAATTTCAATAAACTGCAGACTACAAAATGCTCATTTTTTGTGCATCTGCCTAGATCATGTTTTTTAATACATTGAACTAAGATATTCTATGTGTAGAATATAGAGTAACATAGACAGTTGTGCTTTATTTATTGAAGTCTTCTTGAAACATTAAAAAAAGGGCATGGTATAGTTTGTAAATTTTGAAAAGAACATACACTATGTTGCCATAAAGACTAAGAATGAACCAAACATTTTTATTGTAGGTAAGAAAATTACAAAAGATTGACTTTTGTGTTGCTGCCAGAATCATCATCCTGAACTGTGTTGCTAACTCTATTTCTTTCATGTTGTTAGTGACCTCACATTCTAATTTCTTTTGCTATTTTTTAAATAAATATTCACCCAAGTCCATTTGTAACAGTAGTATCTTCTGAGAAAACAACAATTCCTTGTGAAACCAAGGTCCTTTCAGTTTTCATTTAAAAGCCTTTGTGACCTCACTACTAGTCTCCTAGTATCAGCCTCTCTCTCTCTCTCTCTCTCTCTCTCTCTCTCTCTCTCTCTCTCTCTCTCTCTCTCTCTCTCTCTCTCTCTCTCTCTCTCACACACACACACAGACACACATACACACACACACACACACACACACACACACACACACACACACACACACTACTAGAACAGTTTCATCCAAGCTCCAAGTTTGTACACATTGTTATTGGAGTCCTCATCATTTTTAAAAGGTGCTTTTTTAAAATATAAATATAACTTATTTCATGATGCCCTTTCCATAAATACCTGGTATCGGATTCACCACTCCTTCTCTTCTTACAACATCTTCTAAATTTTCTTCTTCTGCTTTCATGTTGACTCTGGCTTCTGTGTAGTAGTTTTACAATTATTTCCTTTACTTCTAGTGTATGGATATTGAGCTATCTATATATTCTTAATCCTCACAAATCTGGATTTGTAATTATGGACTTGTAACTGATTCTAAAAATGTGGTCATTTTCCTTCTGTTCTGTTTCTAAAACTCCATGTGGTTGATGTTGGGTTTCTTGGTACAATGCTTCTCACATTCTCAAGGATTATGTGAAAGAGGTACTGTACTCACAGGACTGGGTCACCATCTACAGTTTCTGAGTTATTAAAATTTGTATGTATAACAATTTTCCTGACAATCTGTTACTAATAATCCAGTGAAAAAATTTTAGTCCTGACTTTCTGAGTCAAGTTTTCTAATTGCCCTATTTTAATATCTAAACTTAATAGTTTTCTAATCCCTTTGATTGGCCTTCCTTCCCTTAGATATCTGATGAATAATATCTTTTTGGCTGTCTTACATTTCACCTTATTAGTGAATTCTTCCCTAAAGATTGTGTCTTAAAACAAACAACAAAGAGAGGTAGGAAACAAGCACAGAGATGTGAGGCAGTTTCCAAGCACATATCTTTTCCAGTTCTTTTCTCGAGGCATGCAAAGTTCAACGTAAATTAGATATCTGCCTAACATCAGTCATTGCTGTCTCTTCCACTGGAATATAAACTAAGGGTGGTTTATGCTTAATTTTATTCTTTACTACATTTCCAGCTTCCATAGCATTACTTGAAAAATATAAAACATGCAATATTATATTTTACTTTTATTAGAATGTCATATATTCATGAGATGATCTTGAACCTTGTGTAGTATTTGTACCTTGTGTAGCTAAGGATGATTTTAAAATTTTGCTTGTGAGAATGGATCATTTTATATCCCTGGATGGCTATATAGAATCTCTTCTCACAGAATTTCGTCTGCTTTAGCGCTGTGATTAAAGGAGTGTATCACCATGACTATTACTAAAAATCTACTGTTTTTTTTTTTCTGCTTTGGTACCTCTTGGGATTACAGGAACAATATGTTTTATGTGATGCTGAGGATTGAACCCAGTGTTTATGTATGCTAGGTAACCTCTCTACATCCTCAACCTAAATAATCATTCTTGATTAACTTTTTTGAATTTATAATTTTAGTGTTTCTATTACTTCTCAAATTATCTAAATTGTATTTTTAATAGCTATGTGCATTCTTGTTTTCTAAGTGAGTTTTTTCAAGTTCATGCTTTTATTATGAATAAAATATATTGACCTTAAGGTTTGTCTTAGTTATTTTTCTATTAGTGTGATAAGACCAAGGCAACTATATATATATATATATATATATATATATATATATATATATATATATATATATATATATATATATATATAAGAATTTAGCTGTGTTGCTTACAGTTTCAGAAGATGAGACCATGACAATATTGGTGGGAGCATAACAAAAGGCAGAAGTAGTAGCTCACTGCTTACACCTTGAGATAATGGCCAAGATGCAGCCAATGCATTTTCATGTGGTATATACAAATTGAGTAACAATTGTTCTCCCTAAGATTTGGGTTTGAATTTCTGCCAAACTTTCTCATACAAAAAGTAGCAGCTCCAGGTGGTTCAAAGATGGGTTTAATAAGGACTGTGTCTTATGAATGCTCATGTTCAGTTTCTTGGCAGTACCGAAGTGGAGCAGCCAAAGGGAACAGAAGTTGTGAGAGATGCTGTCAGGAAACTGAAGGTAAGAGTCCTTCAGATGAATGGCAAGTGTAATGATCTTGTGTCATCAGCAGATTGATAGAAGCTAAAACATGAATAACTGTTTAAATTACTCCTTAAATTAAAAAAGAATTGAAATTTTCTTTAAATTACAATTAAATAAATTCCACCTATTCAAGGAGCCATTTTGAATTATAAATATATTCACGAAATTATTTTGCTGTACATACTATATTTTCTATAGTTTAACTTCTTACAATAACTAAAGGCCTTTAAGGCAGAACTTAGTCAATGCTTATAGTCAGTGTCATATATAGCTTTTATATTCCCTAGACAATGTGTATCCCATGTTCTAAATCAAAACTAGTAAAAACATTATATAAATCTCTGACAATTAAGATATCTTATCGACCAGTTGAAAATACAGTTAGTGTTTATTTCAAAGTAGAATGTTTTTAGTTCTGCTATATATTAAGAATACCCTAATGGGCCATGTCAGTAAGCAGCTTTAAGGGAGCTTGTGTGATGAGGAGCAAAAGAAAATATTGATTAAACACCCTAAATATTTATGAATATTATATTTCTGGAGTAAAATCTACAAAATCTCTAAAACAGTTGTTTAGCAAGTTTCCTGAAGAACTAACTTGCTTATGTTATAGCTCACTTCTAAAAAGTCAGCTTCACTGAGATTTTACAGTTAGAATAATTAATTCCTTTAAGAGGATGGCCATCCTCATGATGTGAGAGATCTACAGACTTCTAATTTACACACAAAGTTAGATTTTCTTCTCTAGGGCTACTCTCATAACTTAGTGGATGAGGCACAATCATGCTCTAATTTTGATCTCGAGATAATATATTCATTCCATAGTGATAGTAGGCGTTGTGGTTTGTTCCAGGCAGAATCATGAAAATTAATAATTATTGCAATATTTTGAAGTTACATAAAATATATGAGAAGTTTCAAATGAGGGAAAAGATCAGGATGAGGTTTGTATTATGGATGAGGAAATAAAGTAGGAAGTGATTTAATTCATTCATTCTTGTGAATATTTGATAGAAGTCCCCAAAGTATAGATTCTGTGGGGTCCCAAGATAATATCTCATCTCATATGGGAAGAATGCACTCACTAGCAATTTCTTTACAATTTTCTTTAGGTGATAATTGAGGCTGGTCTTTGAGCAGCATTTCTAATTAAGTATAGAAGGTTTTATTGAAATCTTCCTCAGTCATTTTTTCCTCAAGCAGTTGCATCAAATTATCCCCAAAATCACATAGCAGAGAACATAAATTTGAAGATATATTAGCTTCCAAATAAAGCTTTTGTTTTATTTTCTACAGGGCCTTCTTTCTATCTAGACACATGCAATTTCTGTTTCTTTCTATACATATAGCATGTATTATGTTATATATGGAGAGATGGTTTTATTTTTCTTACCCTGGTTAATCTAGAATTCACTGTGTAACCCAGGCTGGCTTCGAACTAAGCAAACCTGCTGAGTTACCTTCCTAAGTGCTGAGTCTGGTTCTGAGGAACTGCTTCAGTCTGTAGGTCACTTAGGGGCTAATTAGAAATTTTAGGGACTATGTAGGCTTGCCATCTTCTCTATGGCTAATCGAGTTTGTACAAATGTAAGAATGAGTCTTTATATAACCTTTGATATTAAAAATAATTTCCTCTTTTCAAAAAATAGAAAACATATTCAGCTTGTGGCAACACTTAAACTATGATTCTATATAACTTTTAAAAGTAATACAAATCCTGATTTAAGCCCTACTTTACTACAATTAGAGGGTATTAAAAAACCAACTTTATATCTTGGTAATTCTTCATTCAATATCTCATACCTGAAACCAATATAAATGGCTTCTAATACTATGGCTTAAATATATTATATGGTATTTCTGTATAATTTCATATCAAGAAATGAACTATTATTGGAGAATATAATGAAAATCAATAAGATAGTTTAAATGTACACTTAATGGGCAGTAGATTTTATTAAATTTATTTTTCACAATTAATTAATAAATATTTTGGCTGAAAAATTTGTTTATATATGTATATATGGAGAGAATCTTTTACTAGTGAACAGGAGGAAGACAATGATTTTTATGTAAATTTGTTGTAATATTTCTTTTATGTTGTATCTGAGGTCAGAAGCTATGATACAAACTATATCAATATTTACACTTATTTTAATTTTGCTGTTATATAGATAAGACCAGATGGTGGTGCTGTGGCTCCACTAGAAATAGAAAGTACCAACTATTCATGACCTCATTTTTATTTTCTGCTTATTTTTCTCAAACACAATCCAGACTCTTTTAAAACATATACTATAGTGTTATACTCAGATTTTTCTCCTATAATTAAAAATGTTTTATACATACATACACACACACACACACACACACACACACACACACACACATATATTCCCCTTTCAAAGTTTACATTTAAAATGCATTGGCTTTTTGGATTTTTGACAATAACTATAAATATAAACATAATGCAGGGTGATTAAAATCTTAACAAAGTTTCAATAACGATTTTTTTTCTAGCCCTGTACCTCATGGCATCTGCTTGAGTTTTAACAAAATGTTTAAAGATTTGAATATTGATTATTTTGTGAATGCAGAAAATTCATAGTTTAAAAACTTTAATGTAATAATTTGTGTAAAAATTTAAATATTTCTATATTTTGTTTGTTGAAACATTCATTTTTCTGTTTCTTACTTATGCTTAAGCTGATATTTAAGAAAATAGTATCTTAAAGTGTGATACTCTACAACTTAGCACTGTTGTCATAAAAAATCTAGTTTTCAGAAGGGGTGTTTCAGTACATTCAGTTCTAATACCAGGACTTCACAATTTGTTATGTTTCAGTATGAATTTGTGTCTTCACAATTTGTTATGCCTCAGTATGAATACACACTGGAAGATAGATATTAACTCAACAGCCTCCCTTTGACATAAACAGAATCAGTATCTTCTGGTCCCAGTTTGAAAGGCCATAGTAAAAGGACCTCGTTTTACACACACAAAGCTGCTTCAATCCAGTTAAAAATTAGGCATAGATCTAAACAGAGAATTCTCAATAGTGGAATCTCAAGTGGCTGAGAAACATTTAAATAAGTGTTCAATATCCTTAGTCATCAGAGAATTGCAAATCAAAATGACTTTGAGATTTCATCCTACATTTATCAGAATGGCCAAGACCAACAGCACAAATGACTGCTCATGTTATCCAGGATGTGGAGAAAGGGGAATACTTTTCCATTGCTAGTAGGAGTGCAAATTAGTACAAATGAAAATCAGTGTAATAGTTTCACAGAATGTTAGGAATTGATCTACCTCAAGATCCAGGTATGCCCATATGTACAAAGAATGTTTCATCCTACTACAAGGATATTTCTAATAGGCAGAAACTGGAAACAACCTAGATGTCTCCCAACAGAAATTAGATTAAAAACAAAATAAAACAAAACTGGAATACATTCACACAATGGTGTACTACTCAATTGTCTAAAAAAAAAAAAAAAAAAAAAAAAAAAAAAAAAAAAAAGGCAGGCAATGAATAGAACAAGAAAAAAAAAATCATCTTAAGTAAGGTATTCCAGACTCAAAGAGGCAGATATGATATGTACTCATTAATTAAATTAAACTAAATAATAAAATAAAATAAATATTCAATTAAAATATAAGTTAAATAATAAATTTTAAAATAAATGATAAATAAAATAAATTAAATAAATGGATCTAGAGGTGAAACAGCGTTTTCTCTGGGATGGGGAAATAAATAGACTAGTGGCAGGTGAGTACAGGATTAGGGAATCAAGTGTCTGGGAAGGGCCATGGGGTGGAGGGAGAAATTATGTACAGAGAAGTTGAAATTGGGGGATAGTGGTATGGAAATTTACTGCAGTGGAAAGAAATTTCCTAGAATTTATAAATGTGGTCTTAATGAAGACTCCTAGTAATAGGGCATATGGAATCTCAACTGACTATCTCTTGTAGCTAGGTTAGGCTTCCAGTGGCCATACTGGGCTGCATTTAATTGAATTGTTGTCCAACGGATGCCCGTGGAAATCCCGAAACATCCTGTTGGGTTGCTGTTGGTAAGACAAGGGGTTGCTCTTTACAAATGGACAACAGAGCTTTATCATTGAGTACAACACCCACACTCCTCATTGAACTTGACAATGTCAAACTGGTACTTACGTGGAGATTCTTCTATATCGATGTACTCTCTTTAATACAGGAAGGTACTCTGCAAGCTACTGGAAAAGATACACAACCACAAAACTTTTGACCTACAATCTCTTACATGCATACACTAGGGCAATGGTGGTACAGAACTTGTGGGACTAGCTAACCAATGTCTGATTTGAATTAAGGCCCACTTAATGAGAAGGAATCCATACTTAATGCTGCTTGAGTAACCAAGAACCAGAGACTACATAGTCTGGACACCTAGAGTAAAACCAAATGCTACTGCTCTTAAGAAAAATCAATAAAATGATTCCTAATGATACATAGATCAGTTCCTTATACAGTCATTATGAGAGTTGCTTCCTCCATCAGCAGAAGGGAATAGTTGCTGAGACCCACAACAGACACACAGAGAGAGAGTCTAAATTTTGAGGTTTCTATCAAATTTCTTCCCTCAGAGCTCATAATATCCTTTAGAAAAAGAGACAGAAAACATTTAAGAGCCAGAGGTATATAGGTATAGAGGACAGCAGGAGAAAAGGGCCTTCTGAATAAACTAAGTAAAGTACATACAAGCTCACAGAAATGGAACCAGCAAGTAGAGGGCCTATATGGGTATACATCAGGGAGTGGAGGGGAGAAAAGGAGGTTTTGGGAGGAGTAAAAGGAAGGAAAACTATAATCAGGATATATTGTATAAGAAAACAATCTATTTTCAATAAAAGAAAACATACATATAAACATAAAGTGCATAACATTACCAAATAATAGAGCCAAAGTAATAAATTATTTTCCCAATTAATGTATATTCCATTAATAATAGAATTAGATTTTATTTTTAAACTATCTTTTATGAGATATATTATAGAATGATAGCATCAAAGTTCAATGATCCTTAAATTTTCATTACAAGCTCTATGTAGCAGTGACATATGTTTAACTAACTTTATAATTTCAAGTAACACTTCATTCTTTCATTATTTCATGGGTACAAAGGCTCGTTTTTGACACTGTATGGTGTTAATGTATACATTTGTTTTACAACTTTAGGTTCTTTTCATTGGATTGAATTATTATGTTCAAGTGCCAGTGATAGATTATTCTATCTAGAGAGGTCTATCAGGAAAGAAATTTAGAACAAAAATTGGATGAAATTTGCAAATAAGACTGTTAAAGGATTTACACAAAAATAATAAATAAAAAGAGGAATATAGCCAAGGGAAAGTAAGCATCACTTTGTGCATTGTTTCCCAGCACTCCTAAATTAGAAATATTTCTGAGTACTGTTAAGAAGCCCCCAAATAACCAGGTGATGGTGTCTTATGCCTTTTATTTACAGCACTCAGGAAGCAGAAGCAGGTAGATCTCCGAGTTCAAGGCCAGCTTAGTTTACAGAGTGAGGTTCAGAACAGCCAAAGTTACACAGAGAAATCCTGTCTTTAAAAAAATAAGAGAGAAGGGAGAGTGGGGTAAGGAGGGAGGAAGGAAGAAAGAAAAAAGTACACAAGTAACAAAATCAAGTAGAGTTAATATGGGAGAATGAAAGAAAAATCTTTTGATCAATGAGCTTAATCTTTAGAAAAAAAAGCAGAGACAGTAATTTTTAACTATTGAAGATATAAACTGAGTGAATCTAAATATATATACAAGAATTTGGAAACAGATATTTTCAGCAAACATGTCACAAGACTGATGAAAACCTTGATATATATGAAACACAAATGGAAAACATTTTTTAAACAGCATCCCAAATATTACTTTATTAGTGCTAACATAGGTAGTGACAGGTATGTGTGCTATTTGTATGGAAGTGGACTCTGATAGTCTGTGCTAGGATCAGGCAATCTTATTAGCCTTGGTAAAGCATCATGATTTTCTTTTTTTTCTTTTTTTATTGAAGAACTTTATTTTAAAAACAAAGATAACTGTACAAATTTTAAGCATTTTTGCATAAAAGTATACAAATACATTTTTGTCAGTGCTTGGCTTTTTTTTTTAAGGTTTGATAGTGTGCATTAAGATCTTACTAGTTACAATGAGTATAAAGTACATGTAAAACAGGATGTAACCTGGAATTAGTCAAAGTTTTCTTGTTGTGTAAGGAGTAAACATAATGCTTTTTTTTTTTTTTCTTTTGCTTGGACTTCATACAGTCTGTGAGTTGTTTCTGGGGTGTTCAGAGCTTTCTGGGGTTAGTATCTAATTATCAGTGACTGCATATTATGTCTGTTCTTTTGTGACTGGGTTATCTCACTCAGGATGATATTCTCTAGATGCAGCCATTTTCTTACGAATTTCATAAAGTCATTGTTTCTGATAGCTGAGTAGTACTCCATTGTGTAAATGGACCACAATTTTTGTATCCATTCATCTACTGAAGGACAACTTGGTTCTTTCCAGCTTCTGACTATTATAAAAAGAGCTGCTATGAACATTGTGGTGCATGTGTCTTTGTTGTATGTTGGAGCGTCTCTGGGGTATATGCCCAAAAGTGAAATAACTGGGTCTTCATGTAGCACTATGTCCAATTTTCTGAGGAATCGCCAGACTGATTTCGAGAGTGCTTGTACCAGTTTACAACCCCACCAACAGTGGAGAAGTGTTCCTCTTTCTCCACATCCTCGCCAGCATCTGCTATCATCTGAATTTTTGATCTTGGCTAATTTGACTGGTGTGAGGTGGAATTTCAGGGTTGGGAAAACATTTTTTTAATGTAACAAATGTGATGTAAAAGAAAGAAGTCCTGAGTACATGGGTGCAAATATATCTTTCATGCTGCTTATCGCAATTAATTCAATTTCCTGACTGTTGGTGCATAAGGGTGTTAGGGGAAATTGAGTTTGGTTTGGGTAAGAATTCAAGGTTGCTTTAGCACTGTTTAATTCTTTCTCTCATCTGCTCATCCTCCCTCTCTTGGAACTCCCCTCTCTCTAGCCCTCTTCTTTTCCTCCCTTCCTCCCTATCCACCTACACCGCTCTGTGTAACATCAGCCTTCTTTCTTCATTTCTTCAATTCTTTTTTCTTTCTAAATAGATAAATTTAATATTACTAGCTGTTTTGTAGCAAATACTAGCTGTGTTTTATAAAATACAGTATTAAACAATGCTTGTCAGAGATCACAAAAATTGCTCTTTCCAGATGGTAAAAAAGGCCTTGGAGGCACTGTGGTTTTGTTTTTGTGGAAAACAAACCATGGGGAAGCCACCAGTACAGGTTGGCTTTTCTCTGGTGGCCTGCTGTAGATTAAGAGCAACTGGTGGTTTCGTTAAGCCTTCAAAAAATAAATCTCAAAGTTGTAAAAAGGATAGTATGATTTGAAAGGAACATTAGTACACTTTCTGTGAGAGAGAGAGCTGAAATGTATGCAAAACACATTTTTTAAGGACACAAAAGTGTTTGGCACATGTTGAATGTCATGTGCCATTCAAAGCCTTCTAGAGACAAAAGAAAAAATATAGCTAAACAGCGTATGTTCATAGAAATGCAGAAAAGAGCAGCCTGAAAAATGATGCCACCCAAATGGGAACAAAACAAGTGGCACCAGCTAGAACTCAAAGGCAGACACTTCAAGGCACTTCCTCTCTGTGGCAGTGCAAAGACATAAAATAATAAGACTCTGCTCCAGGACCAACTATATCATGCATGCTCACATCTGCCCTAAATTAGAGGGACTTACACAAGGCAAAAATTGGACACACAAGTGTCTTGGAGTCCCGCCCGACCTCACATCTGATCCAATTTGAATCAAGTTCAGAGGATTTTCCATATGCTGAAAATGAGTTAAAGAAGCCTTGAGACAGGGGCAAGAAATCTTACAACTTGAAAAGTTTCTTTCTTTTTCTTCTCTTAAAAAAGACATATGAAAGGAGCAAAGAAAGAAAACAGGGAGTGTAGAGGGGTTGCCAGACAGAAACTATACCTATTTAACTGTGGATTCAGGAGGGAAGGAGCTTAAAAAGAAAATAGGATGTCATAGTGGGTTGCAGGCAATTGGACATCCAGTGAAACTGTAAGCAGCAATTAACCTAAAAAGAATTACAAAATATTGCTCAGGGCAAACTTATTCTAAGAGCACATATATGCTATATGTACGTTCATAGGTAAATATTTGTATGTATTTCAATGTTAAAAGTTTAGAAACATATCCTCAATAAAATTTCCCAGTAAATCTGGCAATGTTAGAGAGACATAGGTAGAGACTTCCCCTGGCTGAGAGCAGATTTCCTTTTAAAATTTACAGAGACCCTAACACAAATGTGCATAAGTGCTCTAAATAAGTGCAAAGACAGACAATACAGCTATGAAAGTAGGAGAAACACTTATCCTCACCCTGAAGATGCTTTATTTGTGATTCTAGAGTACATCTTACTTCTACTGGAGTCACTCCTGTGAAAATGATCCAGGGTCTTAGCTTTCATTTAGATATATGTTTGTCTTTGTCAACTTTGTTGATTTACCTGATACAACAGAAGGTAACTAGGTAGGTGTTGAACTGTGGCAACATTGCACATTCAACATTAGGTAATCAGCAAATTCTGAGAACATATTAAAATAAAATTATCTCAGGATGAATTAATCTCTACCTATTGCTTTTGTTACTTGCTGCTATGCATTCATCCTTCTAAATTTCATGTGAAAAATGCATGCAAAATCAAGTTATGTATTTTTTTTAAGAATTGAATTTCAGCTGGCCTGGTGCCTCATACCTGCAGTCACAGCACTGGAAAGGCTAAGGCAATGGATTGTCATAAATTTGTGCCCACTCTGGAGCTATGTAATGATTTCTCAGCTAGCATGAAATGTAGAAGATCCTGTCTTAAAAAGAAAAGCCAAGCAAATGAGCAAAAGTGCAAGGAAAATGAAAGATAAGTTACTAAAAATGAATCTGAATCATAATGGCAAGTGAAGAGGCTTACTGAGCAAAACTGTTTAATGAAATGCTTTGTAATGGGTAGTACTTGAATTAATAAATGTCTGTTAAGGACATAAACTCCAAATGTGCATTTATGTTTATTCAACTCAGGAATGAAACTATAATTTCTTTGTCTTTTGTAGTTTGCAAGACACATCAAAAAATCTGAAGGCCAGAAGATTCCTAAAGTTGAATTGCAAATATCAATTTATGGAGTAAAAATTCTCGAACCCAAAACAAAGGTAAGGCTTGATTTTTTTTTGGTCATGTTATCCTACTCTTCAACTAGTTGTAATTACACCTGTTCTCACTAACATTGAATTTTATTAATAACTTAAAATGGTTGGTTCTTGGTGATTTATTTAAGTATGTGTAGGAATTTGGGGAAAGGACTCAATCTTTGGAATCTTGAAGTTGTCTATTCTGCAGCTGGTGTTCCACACCCAATAACTTAAATAAAATATATGCAGTAGCACCCATATTTAGAGATTTATGTTTTGTTATTATTAAATTTATGTATGTATTTATTTATTTATTCACTTTACAACCCAATATCAGCCCTTCCTCTCCTGCCATTAACTCCTCACAGAAGTCCTCCCCTTAATGCACCCTCACATCCTATCCCACTGAGAGCAAATAAGGCTGTCCATTTACCAGGATGGATCCACAGCCAGGTAAGCAGCAGGCTCAGGGACAACCCCTGCTCCAGTTGTTGGGGACCCTGCATGAAAACCAAAGTGTTCATCTTGTACATGTTTGCAGGAGCCTACATCCAGCCTGTGCTCATTCTTTGTTTGGTTATCTGGTCTCTTGGTGCCCACAGGCATCCGTATTAGTTGTCTCTGTTGGCCTTTCTGCGGAATCCCTGTCCTCTTCAGATCCCTCAATCTTTCTCCCAACTTTTCTATAAGACTCCTGAAGCTCCATCTAATGTTTGGGTGACATTCTCTGCATTTTTCTCTTGGATGCTGCATGGAGCCTCTCAGAGGACAGTTATGCTAGGTTTTGTCTACATACATAATGGAGTAACATTAATAGTGTCAGAGATTGGTTCTTGCCTATGGGATGCTCTAAGTTTGGGGCAGTCATTGGTTGGCCATTCCCTTAGTCTCTGTTCTATCCTTAACCTTGCACATCTTGTAGGCAGTACATATTTTGGGTATAAGGCTTTGCGAGTGGATTGCTGCCCTTATACTTCAACTGGGGTCCCTGCCTGGCTACAGGAAGTGTCCACTTCAGGATCCATATCCCCCACTGCTAGGAATCTCAGCGAGAGTCACTCTCATAGACCCTCTGGGGCCTATCCCCATCCAAGCTCTCTGGTACATCCTAGAGATTGCCCCACCAGCTGATTTCCCTTATAATTCCCCTCCCCCACTCCCTTACTCGTTCCCTTTTCTATCCAGTTTTCTCGTTCTATCAACTTTGAAATTTCTATTCACTTTATGTGAAAGATGTATATGGTATGATTTGCTGGGTATGAAAAAAGACAAAAGCTATTCAATGTATTAAAATGCCCTGCCTTACAGATACAACTGATGCATATATGTTTTCTATGACTGATATAACAAAATGCAAAAGGCTGGGTAACTTAAACAATAGCCATTTATTTCCTTAGAAGTTGTGGGCCTAGAATCCCAATATCTGTATCCACATATCCACAAGCTCAGTTTCTTCAGTGGCCTCACCTTTGTCTCAGATGGTTGGCTGCTATATCTTACAATGTACACTACATTTTATATTTTTTGTCTCTTTGGGTTTCTTTTTGTTGTGTTTTAATAAAGCCATGAGATTTAACTTAGGGTCATACAATGCCTTTATTTAAACTGAATTTGCTGGACAACAAATGACAGTGGTAATCGTCTGCTAATTTCAGGGTTCTCAGGGGAATCCTTGACTAACAACTCACAGTGAGGTACTCTATCTCTGATACAGGGATTTCCATTTAATAATCTATGTCTTCTGGGAGCAACTTTATCTACATATGCAGAGATCTCCCACTTAAACTCATTGTTTTTCCATTTCACTTTTAACTTATTTTATGAATTTCCAGGCTTCCTTGTGGCATATTCATACATTGTAGTTTTAGTGGATTTCCTCTCAGAACTTCTTTGTTTCTTCCATATGCCCATCACTATTTCCATTTAGTTATTGCTACCCCCAGTATTTTCCTTGAAAGTACAAAGATCATAATCATGCTGTATATCTTCTAGCCAAATAAGTCATGAATCAGATAGTACACACAATAATTCACCATTGTAAGCAATGAGGCTTAGAGGTTGAATGTAAATATGGTAAAAGAGATTTTCTAATTGGCTGTGACTGGATGAATACTTTATTTGAATATGCCATGATGAGCTGCCCACCATGGTTGTTAAAACATAGCTGTATGAAATTGGCTGAAGTTGCACTCTTTATTATATGTATTGCTAGTCTGTTTAAATACTCTTAGCATGCAGTTTGTTAGATAAAAATAAAATAAGCAGACAGCTTCAATTTCTTGAGCCTCTTTTTGTTTCATTAATCATTTCCAATACAATCATAGCTTACCATACTAGGATTTAACTCTTCAGGCAGAAGAAAGGGTAGAACTTAGAATAGTTACATTGCAAAATTTGACAAAATTGCAAAAATGATGTCTAAGGCCCCATGTTGTCTAAATTTAATTCTTAAAATTTATTTTATTTTATGTGAATGGGTGCTTTGCCTGCATGTATGTCTGTGGCACCACGTTCATGCATGGTCCTGATAGAGAACAGAAGAAATGCTTGGATACATGAAACTAGAATTTCAGATGTTTGTGAGCTGCAGTGTGAATGCTGGAAATGAGACCCGGGCCTTCTGGAAGAACACTGAGTTATTTATCTACTTTGCCATCTCCCCAGCCCAATAATCTTAATCTTTGAATGTATTTGTAAACAGTTGAGTGATCTTAGCATGCATGTGGTTCCTCTTCCTAGATTCAATGCTGTAGAATAATTACATCCTTCTCAAATTCAAGGCATGAATGTAGGACATTAATATACCTTGTAATGTTATCCTATTTCACCTTCTCAATTGGACAACAAATAAAGACCTGAAGAGTTTAGTTACAGCTATTGCAGTGTGACTGCTGCCAAAGAACTAAAAGAAGAGGAGTGATGGAGAGTGGAAGCAGGATTTCAGTATACCATGAAGTGTGTGTAGTTTGCTTTTATAGAAAGAAATAAAAGTAAATCTCATTTTCCAAACAGGTGCCTTGACTGACAAAAGTGCATTAGGCAAATGACAGGTGCAAAAAAGAAATGAGCTCAGAGCAGCTCTATAACATATATCTAACCTGTATCTTGCAATCTTATTAGTTCCTATCAGTGAATACTTAGAATGATTTAAGTACTTCCTTGATATGTACTTAAATATTTAGGATATACAAATATGTTTAAATAGCGTATGTACAGAGAATTTCTTCATTCTCTTCAGTTGAATAATAATGCTGTATCCTTAGAAATATACAAAATATAAAAACTTAGATACATTTTTGTCAGTCACTAGTAATATGTGTGATAGATCTGTCCCTGTGTAAGACTGAGGAAGAGTGCATATAAATAAGTGTCATTAGCAGTAGGTGAGAAAACTGTGGCTGTACATTGTAACTTTTTATTTAACATATTATGGGCTGCGTGATTTCAATCTGCCTTTCACAAGAGAGCATGTCTTTTAATAATGTTGAGAAGTTTTCAAAAAGAGTCTAACAAATAGTTCAGATGTCATATCTTTGTACTCCTCTTTCTTGCTTTTAGGACACTTGGTGAGCTCTCCCCTATTAAGCCAGTAAGCAGTGTCTTCTGGTGGTCAGAGCTGTTTCACTAACTCTTGAGTTTTTCACTCAGGAATGCAAAGATATTTTTTACTTAACTTGTAAATATAAGAATAAAAATATAGCAACAACAACAAAGTTAAAGGAAAGCAGAAAAATGGTAGTATTAGTTGATTATTGTCCAATAAAAAATCAAAATAGACTTTAAAATCAGTTGTATTATAGAACAAAGTAGAGTAAAGGAAGGATAGAAAAGAGTCTGGGTGATGTTTACCTGTTGTTATTCTTGTTATTGGATAACTATGTTTTCTGACCCTGGGGACCCTTCATTGCCAGATTATCAGTCTGTCTTTCTCTTTCCTAACCTTTATTGTCAAAACTTGATGCTTTTCACAAGTACACTCCATTAGTAAAATGTGAGCTCAACAGAGTTTGATGGAACAACATCAGTGAATTTGCTTTTGATCCTTCTAGACAGCTTTACTCAGAAAATTGATATCAGTGTTCATCCTTTTCCTAGACCTTCAGCTCATATGTTGAACAGCCAATTTTCCAAAGGGCTTATTGTACACTTTCCTCAAAAGTAAGTTTTATAAAGCACATGGTAACAAAGCATATTCATGCCTATTTCTCTCCAATCTGAAAAACAATCTTGGGATTTAAAATCTCTGTTACCATCTTGGAATCTAATCTTATTACATCTGACACCAGAACACTAACATTCACATCTGTGCTATGTAAGAAGATGTAAAGCTTGGCTATATGAACATACAGGAAGACTTGACTATATGTGCATATAGGAAGATTTAACTTTATGAACATACAGGATTACTTGAATGAATGTACATATAAAAGTGTCATCTTTTTATTCCATTGAAAAAATTAAAGACACCCAAAGTAGGGAGTTACAAGCTCTGTTAAAGATCAGTGTCCTCAGGACACTGTTAAAACTCGATGTCTAGAGTTATCTTGTTCCTCTGAGTAATGTGGTATGTGTGAGAGAGAGAAAAGAGAAGAGATAAAAGGAGGGGGAAGTATCTACTAAAGGAGACTCTAACCCATTGATATAGAAACCAATATTCTAAGAAAGATAAATGAATCTGATAACAAAAATTACTTAATTTAGATTGAAATATATGAAAAAAGGTCAACTAAACATGAGGCAATTACATTTATTTATATATAGTAAATATATACATGTAAGAGGTAGGATTAAAAATACATTATTAATGTAAAATGACCTTTCTTTATAGAAAGTATGTTTCTTTTTCATTTGGGTGGATAAAATTGAAATTCATGCAATCTCTGTAAGAGTTATAACCTTTTTTTTCATTGCTCTTAATTGTTCTCCAAATGGAGAATGTATGGTTCATGAAAAGGTGGCACAAAGTGAACTATATATTGATATTTTTTAATTTTAGCTGTAATAAAAAGGTATGGATTATAAGATATATGTATTTCCTCACTGTATATTGTTGTTGTTCCCTAATCTCTTTATGTGTCTCACAAAATTAGTTCTAGTTCATTTTTATTGGATATTTTATGTATTTACATTTCAAATGTTAACACATTTTCCCTTTATCCCATCGCCCCTACCTCCCTCACCCTACTTTTATTAAGATGCTCCCACTCTCATCCACCCACTCCACCTCAGCACCCTGGCATTCCTGTACACTGGAGAAATGAGCCTCCACAGGATCAAGGATTTCTCCTTCTATTGATGGTAGACAATGCCATCCTCTGCTACATATGCCACTGGAGCCATGGATCCCTCACTGTTTGGTTGATGGTTTAGTCCCTTGGAGTTCTGTGGGGTCTGGTTGGTTGATGTTGTTCTTCCTATGGTGTTGCAAACCCTGTCAGCTCCTTCAGTCTTTCCTCTAACTCCTCCATTGGAGTCCCCGTGCTCAGTCCAATGGTTAAATGTGAGCATCTTAATCGGTATCAGTAAGACTCTGGCATATCCTCTCAGGAGACATCTATATCAGGCTCCTGTTAGCAAGCACTTGTTGGCATCAGCAGTAGTGAATGGATTTGGTGGCTACATATGGAATGAATCCCAAGGTAGGGTAGTCTCTGGATAACCTTTTCTTCAGTCCCTGATCTACTCTTTGTTCGTACTTCCTCCCATAAGTATTTGGTTCTCTGGAGTCTAACTTCTTGAATTCTTTTATATATTAGATATTAACCCTCTATCGGGTGTAGGATTGGTAGAGATCTTTTCCCAATATGATGGTTGGCATTTTGTCCTATTGACAGTGTTCTGGGCCTTGCAGAAACTTTGCAATTTTATGAGGTCCCATGTCAATAAGTAGACAATAGTGATGATAATGGTGTTTTATTTATTTATTTTTTAATGATTTATCAATCAGATTTATATGTTAGATTCTCAGTCCACAATACATCTGCACAATAAGCTTACAACCATTTGACAAAGATGTAAACCACCCACCTAGATAAAACAAATTAACCCATAGAAACCTTTAGAAATAATAACTACCTAAGGCTACTCAGCTGTGCTGACAGAAATGGTTTATCTTCCTCTTCCATCTTTATTCTTCCTCCTCCTTCTCTCCCACCTTACTAAAACTTTGTCCCCTCCCCACTCTCTACCGACCAATCATGTATTGCCTTGACCTAACTAGTGCTGGCCCTCACCTGCATATAGACATCAGTCTACACTCCTTTAAGACCCCATTTTTCTCTTCATGGTCCTCTTTCTTAAAAGTTGGGTTATAAATATGATTGGTTATGTTTCTTTTATTTTTTAATTGAACAACTTTATTTTAAATTTAGGCATTTTGCATAAAAGTATACAAATACATTTTTGTCAGTACTTGATTTTTTTAAAGGTTCGATAGTGTGCATTAAAATCTTACTAGTTACAATGAGCATAAAGTACATGTAAAACAAGATGTAACCTGGAATTAGTCAAAGTTTTCTTGGTGTGTAACGATTAAGCATAATAGTTTTTCATTTTCTTTTCCTTTTTTTTTTTTGGCCTTTGTTTTTTCTTGAACTTCATATAGTCTGTGAGTTGTTTCTGGGGTGTTCAGAGCTTTTTGGGGTTAGTATCCAATTATCAGTGACTGCATATTATGTCTGTTCTTTTGTGACTGGGTTATCTCACTCGGGATGATATTCCCTAGATGCAACCATTTTCTTAAGAATTTCACAAAGTCATTGTTTCTGATAGCTGAGTAGTACTGCATTGTGTAAATATACCACAATTTTTGTGGTGATGCTGTTTTATAACTCAGTACTGTATGTATCCATACATACACATGTCTGTATTTGCGCACATGTTGCTATTGTGTCTGGTTATTTATTTTTATATAGAAACTCTCATTCAGTCATCTCCAGGCTGTTGTGTTATCAATCCTATGCTACCAAATTTGCAAGGATAACATCCCTAAATAGGAGGGGCCCAGGGGTGAATGAATCAAAAAGACCTGTTACTTAATTGGAAAACCTTGTCTGGTTGTTACTGTGGCTTGGGGAACTTGTGCACAGGTGGTTTTGTTCTTGACTATAGTGTTTGTTAGTGCCAGAAACATGAAATGCAAAGAATTTGACAGAATTTGTTCTTGTTCTATAAACTTTGAAACAACTTTAATCTTTTGCAGCTCAATATTCTCTTAGGTAAATGTTCACGTTTTAAAGAATATGTTTTTGTTTGTTTGCTTGCTTTCTTGTTTTAAGATTCTTTGTAGCTCAGAAACCCAGTGAAGCTCTGATCCTCTGGTATCCAGCATGTGCTTGTGTATATGTTATCGCAGTGAGCACCTTAATTCAGCCTTGAATGAGACATTCCATGTCCATTTTGTATTTGTTTAAATTTGGGGCATGTGTAATGATAAGAGCAAAGCTTGACAAATGTATACTATACTTTCAGAACTGTAAGATATATTAATAATACAATAATTAATAATATAATAATTAATAATGACATTTTAGAATGTGAAAGAAAAGACCATGAACTTTATCTTCATTCGTGTTCACAGGAAGTTCAACATAACTGCCAGCTTCATAGAATATCATTTTGCGCAGATGATAAAACTGACAAGAGGATATTCACTTTCATATGCAAAGATTCTGAGTCAAATAAACATTTGTGTTTTGTGTTTGACAGCGAAAAATGTGTGAGTATGCCAAATGTTTTAGGATGGTTTGTTTTCTTTTACAAGCCATGGATTGTTTTCTTTCCTGCACTAACAAAGTATTTGGAAATGAATAAGGCCTGAAAACACTTAACTGCACTAATAGATTCATTCTGTCTTAAGAACAGGCTTCAGGATTCATCCTAACTAAATCTCATGTTCATTATAGAAAATGCTTGCATGCAAATTTCTTTCATTAGAGCATCATGGCTACTTTTATTTGTTTGCATTAATCTCAAAATAATTTAGTTTATTTTAAATTTTAATCTAAAAGATATTGAGTAACATCTGCATGATTCAAAGAGGAACAGTGAGCAAATTTTTTTTTCTGGAATACGATGAATTTAGTGAAGACAAAAGTTTTAATCTAAGGAATAAATGCTATTAACTTTAAAAAATTTTTCCAATTCTTTGAAAGTTGTTTTTTGAAGCTTATTATTTAGAACATTTTATATAACATAAATAGTGGTATTGAGTCCCCTTCTGAGTGTGTGTATGTGTGTGCATGCACCTATGAGTGTACTGTGAATGAAAATTTGAAGTTTGTAATAAGTAAGGACATTTAGGAAATTCTGAGTCATGTCCCAATTTCTTAACCAGCCAACATCTTAAGGAAAATCCTATGTCTTGCTTAAAAGTGTAAGCTAATTTTGTTCATGACCAAGTTTTGAGTTCTGTTATAAATCCTAAGATGTGAGCACATATTGTAGCCATTAATGGTGTCAGTAGAAAAACATCCAACCTCAGCAACACTAGTAGATTAAAATGAAAATAGAAGTCAACTCATTTTGAATTCCATTTTCCTTGTTCTCAAAAATAGAAAATTACTAATATCTTGATTAGCTACTTTGTCTGTTTTTACCACAAGGTCCTTTTGAGAATAAGTGCCTGTTTATTTCATATCTATTACTTCTACGAGGTAGATAACAGATGCCCAACAATTTTATTATCTGATGCAAAATTTGATGTTGAAGTGTATCCAATGTAGCTAGGTTGTTTTTATATCATTTAAATGTTATAACTTTTAAAAATTAAGTTCCCATTTTGGCTACGTAGCATTCTAAGATCTGTTCATAATTTTGTAAAGAATGCAGAACATCTCATATATATAGCAATGCAAGTCAGAATTCTGTAGACAGGAAGGAACTTCATATGGTAACCACATTAGCTTTAAAATTTATCCCAAATGCACAATTGTTACATTTTCCTATGCTTTCACAACATGTTATTTGCAGTTAATTTTGTTCTTATGATTGAGAATATTAAAGCTGATTTTCTTAAAATAATTTTTATTTTATGATGCTACTCTCTTTTACAATTTGTATCAAAGTAATTAATTTTCTTTCATTCATTGCCTTTAACATGAAAATCAACTTAGTTGGAATTCACTAAAGTAGTTACTAATTAAAATTCATAATAAATATTAGCCTTGATATTATTTTGTGCTGATTTATAATCTTTTTTGATATCCATCTAATTCTGTTATATGATCATAAAGCAAAAGTGTGTTTCTCATAAAGATATATTACATTGTAAAAAGCATATATTTTTTTAACTCAAGGCATTTTATTAGAACTTAAATGTTGAACTTATATGGAAGGCAAACTATAAATATCAGTAGCTGACTTTAGAATATGAATAGAAAGAATGAGAGGATAAAAGCCCTGGCATTTGAGTTACTGATAATGAGGTTCACCATCTGGTGGAGGAAGACATTGGAGAAGGAAGAAGGACATCCAAAGTATCACAGAAGCCCAACATGTTGGGGAGAACATAATTATAGAAAAGAAAACAAAAAATATTAATGTTTTTCTGAGTAATTCACAAAATGGGCGGACTTACAAAGCAGCATGATGTAGTTCAGTAAGCTACCACACAAGGATCCTGGAATGCTGGGAAAGGAAGATGTACTACCTCCTTAAAGAAATAATTATTCTATCTTTACAACATGGTTTAAGACAAACATATCTTCCTATGGGTGAACATCTTTTTCCCCCAAATACTTTGATTGTTGGCTTGAAAATATTTAATAGTAGGAAAAATAAAAGTTAACATGAAAAGTGTTAATTGAGAGACAATCAAGTTTCAGATATTAAAAAGAATTGAACATTACATGAAAAATCATGACTCTTTCTTTATGCATGTAACAGAAACCTCAAAACACTTAAGCAAGTAATGTGAGAAATGCAAAGAGAAATAGGCAAACCCGCAATTACAAAGCAAGCTTTCTAGTGTATATAAAATGTAAGGGTTACTTTACTGGGTACTTCTTAAACGAGTGTAAAATACATATAAGTACTTGTTACATATATGCTATAAGCTATCAAAAATGAGTAATACATTTGATGAATCATATATATTAAACAAAAATTTTGTACTGGATAAATAGATTAAAAATTTTTCAGCATTCTTGAGACATTTATTAAGTATGTATTACTATGCATACAAATATGTACCCACTCCAGTAGAAAGATGATGCTGACAATGATAATGATAGTTACCACCAGCACTGTCCTAGGAACATGGCTGGTAAGAGTATAATAGATGACTGTTATTGTAAATTTGGTGACAGCTCTTAAAGAATCATTAGCAGCATGTGCTGAGTGTCTATATTCTTTGACATAGCAATTATCATCCTGATAATCTATCCTAAACAAATTCTATTAAGCATGGGAAGGCAGAAATAGAATTATGAGAAACTGGCAGAAAAGCAAATGCAAAAAGAATGGAGACTGGTCAAGTATGCCAAAAGAATATCATTTGCTATTAAAATGACATTAGTAGAGCATACAAAAAGTGCTTTAAAGGGTACAAAAAGCAGAGCAATAAAATGGTACATTTTATGCAGCTGTATAAGGAACCCAATTTTAATGTACTATCTCATTAAATAGCTATGAACTACTTTTTATAATTTAAAACAAAAGATGGAAGGAAAAAAAAACCTATATGTCTTACCTTCTATTTTAGGTGAGTTTTGCATCCATCTTTGTAGCCTTCTATTTCATTGTAAACTATCTAAAAATATATTTCTACTGAAATCACATAATCTTTGTACAATAGCAACCCACCCATTTCTACCTTTTAAAAAAGAGTATTTACATTTAAATGTTTGAGTTTAAAAATTCTTTTTAAAGGCGTTTTACTATTTGATAATGAATTATCCTCCTCCCCCAAACTTGCTCACATTTAACCTTGTAAATTAAAGTAATTTTTATAAATAAATAAATAAATAATAAATAAATAAATAAATGACAAATTATGAGGCAATAAATATATACAGATAGTTTCAATCAAGGCAATAGAGTTACAAATTCTGGTTTTTTTATTTCTTTGTGAGTAATTGTAGTGTACATGGTGCTCTGCTGCATATTAGAGTTGCTTCAGCTTAAATATCTAAAATATAATGGATATTAAGTTGCTTAAAGTCAGTCCATGCTGTGTAACTGACAGATGCCTGGAAAAAAAATTCCATCATAGAAGTACTGAGAGCAGCTGATGAATATGGGTTCATTTATTCTTTTCTGTAAAGGTTGCTATTGTGCAATAGACCTCTAAAGGAAATGGAAAAGCATGCTAAGCCTGGGATAAGATGTTTGTAAACCTCAGAGGATACAAAGGACTAGACTAGTGTCAAGAGCTCTCAGTGTTCTACAGTACACAATACATCAAGTTAGAAAATGAGCAAATGATATTTCATCGATGAGGAGAATCTATAGATAAGAAATAAGCACATGAAAGACATTTTGTGGTAATGTTTATTAGGAAAACACAGTTTGAAATTCAAACACAGACATTACCCCACAGTTATCCAAAAGGCCAAGCCTCCAAATGCTGATGAGAATGTGGAAACTGTATGACTCATTGTAGCTGCTTGGGATAAACAGCCCGAGTCTTAAGAAACTTAACATGCAACACTTGTGAACATTTTGGAAATTCGCAGCACAGAAACCAATGTTTCAAATGTTCACAGAAAAACAAATCTGGTAATATTTACAAGTATGCATACATATGTATATGTTTGCATGAGTATAGCTAATTGCTAATAGCTCCAAACTATAATCATCGTTAAAAGTGGCTGAATAAACACTCTTGCTAAATCTCAACCTCAGAACACTACTTAGCACTGAAAAGAAAACATCAGTCCGTGCCTACAGTAGCCTGATGGCCCTGTGTAGCATTCTAATAAAGACGAAATTATAGGAAGGAACGAATTGATGTTTGCTTATAGTCTGAGAAGATGAGAATAGGTTGTGCAAGAGTGATTGTACAACAAGGTGAAGGATTATTGTTGTGGAATTTTCTGTGTTTTGGCTATATTATCCATATCCAAGCTATAATTTTTACTGTAGTTTTGAAACATGGTATCATGGTAAGGTCAGGATACAGGTTAACATGATATATGCATATTTTTTATAATTTGAGGTAAATCTAAAACAATCACAAAAAATTGGTGAGGACCTATTTGAAGACAAACTGCTCAGGATCTTCCCAGCATTACAGGGTTGCTGAGGAATTCAGTGATAGGAACATTGGTGATTGAAGTGGCAAAAGTTGCAAATGGTCAACATATTTTTTTTTCCTAACTCTTTGCTATTCTGGGGCCAGAAACTGCAGCCTCTGGGTGTTAACACCTGCTGTTTAACAGCTGGCTCTGGGAATGAAGTAAAGAAGTTAGTTTATTTGGGCTCTTTGTTCTTTTATTCAGAAGCCCCTAGCTGAGGCTCAGAGTTTTGTTAACTCCTTGAGTGCCAGAGAAAAAGGGAAAAACGTTACACATGCAGAAAGAAAATCTTTTACTCAGATAATATGAACAGGCATTTACATGTTCTTACATACATACACTCTTTCAGCCTGGCCACCTGTCTTATATGTTCTACAAGTGTTCTTACATATTTATATACATACACATATACCTACATATGTATATATAGATAGATGTATACATATATACATTTGGATAGATGGGGGAGAGCCCCCCTAAGCCACAAGCATTTGGTAAGTAGATGTGGCAGAGCTTTATGTGTAATTATGAAAGCTCATGGTTTCCTTATCATGCAGCCTTTATTTACTATTCTATTAGAAGTAGGCACATTCAATTCTTGATTCTGACTTTATTACATATTTCTGACAACAGATAATACTATCTCCCAAAAAGTTTCTTTCTAAAATTATCAAATCAGGAATTTGACAAAGTCATTAATTCATCTAAACAGAATTAATTCATGAAAGTTCATCTTCATATTGATTTCAAGAAAATTTGCTCAGTTGGGTGAGCTGATGCCCATGAATCATTAAGCTGTCTAACAGTGATAGTAAAAGGCAAACCAGCCATAAGAAGCAATCCTGGGATGAAGTCTCTTGGTACCTTGTCTCTTAGAGGATACCCATTGTAGGCCCTACAACAAAAAATGGTGGGCCACCTCCTGAAAAATCACCTGTTAGCCTTAGCCTCTCATTCATGGCTTCTGACACCAAATGTTTCTCCTATTTTAAAGAGATACATGTTGAGGAGATTCACTGATGACAGCAGACCCACAAAGCCGAGCAGGGACACACCTTTAGATTTAGCATTTGGAAGTCAGAGCAGGCAGATCTCTGTGAGTTCTAACCCAACTTTGTCCACATGGTGAATCATAGACTATGCAGGGCTGCGTAGTGTGACCCTACCTCAAGACAACAAAGCAAACCCCCACCATTTTCATTTTCTTTCTGATTTAGTTAAAGGCCTACTTTACTATAGTATGGATTACAGTTAAAGCCTGCTATGGTAATAAAATTTTAAACTTATGTATCTTCCACTAATTCTCTATTAAAAATGTGTTATTATCAAGATACACAGGCATCATTAGTTCTACGAGTGATCTATTTTACCTACTATGTTCATGTTTATTGGAGAAATCTTCATAAGAAATTGTTACGGTTATCGTTCATGTTTTAAGTTTTTGAAATTTTAAATCACTATCCTTTTGTTCTTTGTATGTCATTATATTAGATGAAAAATGAATTTTTCTTGTTCAATAATCCACCCTAACATGGTTTGCTAATAATCAAATCTGAAAGCTAAGTTATTTTTCCTAATGTAAAAAAAGTCATGAATTGTGGAGCAGATTCTTAAGCTACTAAACATCACTGAATTACCTTATTCTGACAAAGACATCTGTAAGCCATAAAAATCACTTTAGTTAATAATATTATTGGAGATATGTTTACAATAAGACTGATACCAGACTGGAGAGATGGCTCAGTGGTTAAGAGCACCGACTGCTCTTCCAGAGGTTCTGAGTTCAAATCCCAGCGACCACATGGTGGCTCACAACCATCTGGAATACGTTCTGGTATGTCTGAACACAGCTACAGTGTATTATATAGAATAAATAAATCTTTAAAAAAAAGACTGATACCTACTATTTTGATTCAAGTATATAAAAAGAAATATTTAAGACTATTGATATCTTCATAATGCTGACTGGATAGGAAAATGAAATCCAGGCTTGTTTTACTTATTAAAATATATTAAAAGGCCCTCCTGTTGCCTTAGCCACCAAGCAAAGGGCTAACTTTGGGCCAGGGCTTGCCAAGCAGCCACATTTTATATAGTAGAGATATAGAAGCAGCTACTAGACTACAAAGAACTTGGCATCAATGTGCTTGAAATAAGTCACAGGTCATCAAATTTCTCTAAGATTATTAGCAACACAGAGGATCTTGTGAGGGAATTGCTTGCTATTCCCAACAACTACAAGGTGATCTTTGTACAAGTAGGTGGGTCTGGCAAGTTCATTGCTGTCCCCTTTGGTCAGATTGGCCTGAAAGATGGAAGGTATGATGAACAGAGCTTGGTCAGCTAAGGCTGCAAAAGAAGCCATGCAGTTTGGGAATGTGAATATTGCCCATTCTCAACTTGGAAGTTACACAAAAATTCCAGACCTAAGTACCTGGAACCTCAACCCAGATGCCTCCTCTGTCTACCTCTATACAAATGAGACTTTGCATGGGGTGTAATTTGACTTCATATACATGTCAATGAAACAGTGCTGGTCTGTGAAATGTCCTCAAACATTTTATTCAGGCCAGTGGACATTTCCAAGTTTGGTGTGATTTTTGCTGGTGCTCAGAAGAATGTTGGCTCTGCTGGGGTGACAGTGGTGATTATGCATGATGACCTGCTGGGGTATGCCCTCAGAGAGTGCCCATCAGTCCTTGACTACAAAGTGCAGGCTGGGAATGCTTCTTTGTAGAAAACACCTCTGTGTTTCAGCATCTACATCATGAGCATGGTCCTGGAATGGATCAAGTAAAATAGCGGGGCTGTAACCATGGAGAAGCTCAGCTCCATCAAATCCCAAATGATTTATGGAATTATTGATAATTCTCAAGGATTTATTTTATGTAGATCCAGTGGAGCAACAGAATAGAAGCAGTATGAATATTTCATTTCACATTGGCAATAACAAAAGGGATGAAGGTTTGGAAAAGTGATTTCTTCATAAGGCAGTAGAACTAAACCTGATCTCTTTGAAGGGGCACAGTCAGAGAAATCCATGCCTCTATGTATAATGCAGTTACAGCAGATGTTGAAAAGTCAGCGCCTTCATGAAAAGTTTTTGGAGATGCATCAGCTGTTATCATTACCTGCAACACTTTGCCTGTGAGCAACATGGAGGTTTAGAGTACTTAAAACTCAGATGATAGTAGGTGATAGCAAGGACATATAGAAAGAGGAGCACTGCTCCATTGTTGGTTGGATTACAAGCTGATACAACCACTCTGGAAATCAGTCAGGTGGCTCTCTAGAAAATTGTACACGGTGCTACCAGATTCATTTTTCAATGAATAACAACTAAACAACAGGGCTCTGTAGAGCCGAGGAAACTACCAGCTAATTGCCATCTTCATTCTTACTTGACCTACAAGCATTGTGAAGGCTTTCCTTTTGATTTTCTTTTTCTTTAGATTGGATATTCTTTGCATTTACATTTCAAATGTTATTCCTTCCCCACATTCCCATTCCCCTCCCCTCCCATTGACTTCATGAAGGTGGTCCCTCTCCTAACCTCCCTCTTCCACCTCAGCACCTTGGCTTTCTCCTACACTGGGATAATGAGGATTCACTGAAGCAAAGGCCTCTCCTTCCATTGATTTCAGAAAATGTGTTTCTCTACTATATATGCACCTTGGGCCATGGGTTTCTCCATGTGAACTCACTGGGTGGTGTTTTAGTCTATAACAGTTTGGTTAGTTGATAGTTTTGTTCTTTCCCATGGGGTTGCAGACTTTTTCAGCTTCTTCAGTTCTTTCTCTAATTCCTTCATTGGGGTCTTCCTGTTTAATCTGAAGGTCAACTGCAGGCATCCTCCTCTGTATCAGTCTGGCTTTGTCAGAGCCTCTGTGGAGGCATCCATATCAGGTTCTTGCTATCAGCAATAATGCTTGGGTTTAGTGTCTGCATATGGGGTGAATCCCCAGGTGAGGCAGTCTCTGAATGATCTTTTTGCCACTCCCTACTCCTCTCTTTGTCTCTTTATTTTCTCCCATGATCATTTTGTTCTTCCTTCTAGGAAAGACTGAGGTATCCACCGTCTGGCCTTCCTTTTCTTTGAGCTTCATAAGTTCTGTGGATAATTTCTTGGGTATTCTGAACTTTTGGGGCTAGAATCCGCTTATCAGTGAGTGTATACCTTGAGTGTTCTTTTGTGACTGGGTTGCCTCACTCAGGATGATAGCTTTAAGTAACATCCATTTTCCTCGGAATTTCATGAACTCATTGTTTTTAATAGCTGAGTAGTACTCCATTGTGTATATGTATCACAATTTCTGTATTCATTCCTCTGTTGAAGGATATCTGGGTTTATTCTAGCTTTTGGCTATTATAATTAAGGCTGCTATGAACGTGGTTGAGCATGTGTCCTTGCTAGATGGTGGAGCTTCTTTTAGGTATATGCCCAGGTGTGGAATAGCTGGGTCTTCAGGTAGTACTATGTCCAATTTTCTGAGGAACCACCAGATTGATTCCCAGAGTGGTTGTACCAGTTTATAACCCCACCAACAGTGGAGGAGTGTTCCTCTTCATCCACATTCCTGCCAGCATCTACTGTCACCTGAGTTTTTCATCTTAGCCATTCTGACTGGTGTGAGGTGTAATCTTAGGGATGTTTTGATTTGTACACAGTAAAACTGGCCATCTTGCCTAAGGCAATCTACAAATTCAATGCAATCCCCATCAAAATTCCAACTCAATTCTTCATAGAGTTATATAGAGCAATTTGCAAATACATTTGGAATAATAAAAAAAAAAAACCACAGGATAGCAAAACCCATTCTCAATAATAAAAACTTTGGGGGAATCACCATCCCTGACTTTGAGCTGTATTATAGATCAATTGTGATAGAAACTGCATGGCATTGGTACAGAGACAGACAGGCAGATCAATGGAGTAGAATCAAAGACACAGAAATGAACCCACACACTTATGGTCACTTGATCTTTGACAAAGGAGCTAAAAACGTTCAATGGAAAAAGGACAACCTCTTCAACAAATGGTGCTGGTTCCACTAGCAGTCATCATGCAGAAGAATGCAAACCCATCCTTTCTTATATCCTTGACAAATCTCAAGTCCAAGTGGATCAAAGATCTCCACATTAAACCAAGTACACTGAAACTAGTAGAACAGAAAATGGGAAAGAGCTTAGAACACATAGACACAGGAGAAAAGTTTCTTAAACAGAACTGGTTCCAAGTGGTTCTTTATTATTTGGAGCATATTACAAGGAGGCAGAGAGGTTCTATGTGCTGAATTGACAGCTGTGAGTTTGCTGGGTTCTGCAGCTGTTGGTTTAAGTGAACAATGACTTTTGAGCATTTTGGATCTGTATATTGCTATTCCCATAAAAAGATAGACATGGCAGACTGTGTTTATGTAATGGGAATTTTTATACCCCATACAGTTTATACCTATGTCTTTGTATTTCTAATGAAACAGTTCTATAGAGGCTTTTAGAGTTTGTTCAACTCATAACTTTTTTTGCATGACTGTTGTCTATTGTGAATACTTGCATCCTCTACCTCCTGCATTTTAAAGCTGCCTCATGAGAAGGATCTAAGAAGTTCTATGATTTACTTTGCCTGTCACAAGTAGAAGAAATGGTTGGTTCTTTGCTTTTGTTTAGGCCATTAAGCAAAAATGAGGTACACCCCATCCCCACTTCCAACCCCCAAACTTTGATCACATGGCTGTTTTTGTAATTTAACCATGGCAACATTATAAATTTCAGATCTTTGCTGAGGTTTTTTTCTGTTTGTTTATATGTTAATGTTTCCTGCTGACTATATAAAGAACATTAAATCCTAAGTCATCTAAAAAAATAACTTAAAAGGATAAGGAGTGTAGCTAGTTAATACTATGTTTTTTAGCTGGTGTAAGGGCCTGCTTTCATTTGACAGCACTCCATAGCTCTTATAAAGTGATCAAATGTCTTTAATATCAGTACTCTGAAGACAAGGCACAGTGAAAATTACAGAGCCCTACTAAAAATAAAGCTTAAAAATAACATTCACATGAATGACAACGTCCAATTTATTGTAAGTTCCTATGAATAGGATCAATCATTGATTTAAAATTTGCCTAGAAAAGAAAAATTAATAATAAAGGAAGAAAATTAAGGCCCATCACTTTAAAATTTCCAGAAGGAAAAACTAATAATTTTATTTCCTCATACTTTCTCCAACCCACCCCCATACTGAAGTGTTGGAAACTCCATAGTTCTTTCTTTCTGTATTTGAGCTCCATGGTTTGCACCATCTAATGAGAACCTCAGACAAACATAATTTTACAAAATTGCATTTTAATTATATGTCTTCTCGGAATGTTATTTATTGTGTCTTTATAACCATTATGGAAACTAAGTTTCTACCATGATTGAATTTTTATATCTTCATGTTCAAAAGAAATTATGTATTTTAAAGAGTATGATCCTCAAAAAGTTGTATGGATAGTTCACATAAAGTTGAATGTTACTGATGGTGAATCAATAAGGTTGCCATTTTAATTAACCTTTATACTGAACATATTAAATATCTAAGAAAGCTTATAATCTCGTTAAATAGAAAGAGAACTTCCATAATTTAGAGGGTAGAAAACTGGCACTGGAGAGATGACTGGCTGCTCTTCTAAAAGTGTAGGATTCAATTCCCAATAGTCACAGGATGCTCACACTAGAGGTAGCTCATTCCATCTTTAATTCCAGTTCCAGGTACCCTTGCTGGCCTCTGGGAATACTAGAATGCATTAATATCCAGATATACCTGAAGATAAAGCATTCCTATTCATAAAACATGTTTTAATTAAAAATAAAGGGTAGGAAGTTAACCATCATAAAAATAGATATCGTTCCTGTGTATGTGGTAGGGAGCTGGGTATGTATGTGGTAGTATGGGCTGGAGGAGGTTGAAAACATGATCAAAATCTAGTATATAAAAATATTAAAAAATAAAGTAGGTCCTATCTTTTGTTATACAAAACATTATAAGCATGATATTCTAAATTTTGAAGTTAGAAAGAAATAAAGATTCATGAAGACTCTATCCTAACTACTTTTATGACATTATAATATTACATACATTTCCAGAATCTAATATCACAGAATTACTTTGCATATGTTTTTAATTTAATTGTTTGTGCCTCTGTCTGTCTGTCTGTCTGTGTATTTGTGTATCTGTTTACTATGTATATACATGGGTATGTGTTATGGTAAATATTAAATATGAATCTGCTCCTACTGGTCCCACATGGTCTTACTCCACTGGAGCCTATCCACTGGAGCCATTCAGCCAGTCTCTTTTTCTACCATGCAGTCCACAAACTGCCCTCTGCCCTTTCCCAGCTGTCTCCCTATCAGCCAGGAACTTGGCTCACATAGTCCACTGCCTGGTAAAATTACTTGGCAATCAATAATTTATCAATCAGATTTATATGTTAAATTCTCAATCCACATTCCATTCACATAATAAACTTACCATTTTTCAGAGATATAAATCACCCACTTAGATAAGATAAATTGACCTATAGAAATCCATCCCTTAGAAAGTATATATCCGCTCTGTTCCCACCCAACACGGTGAAAAAGTGCGCCCCTGCCCTGCCTGATCCAGGGACCAGGAACCCAGCATTGGGACCTCTGTTCCCAACCAGCAGCTTTGGAGCTCAGAACAAGGCTAAGCCCATCTGCCACCTGGACCAGCAGTTCCCAAAGGTTAAGGTCTAGTGAGTAGGAGATCCGAGCACCCAGGAGGCAGAGAGATTTCTACCGACTGCGCACAGAAAGCTTGCCCCTGCCCTGCCTGATCCAGGGACCAGGAACCGAGCATTGGGACCTCTGTTCCCACCAAAGTGGCACGGAAAGCGTGCCTCTGCCCTGCCTGATCCAGGCACCAGGAACACAGCATTGGAACTCCTGTTCCCACCCAGCAGCACACAGAAAGCACGCCCCTGCCCTGCCTGATCCAGGGACCAGGAACCCAGCAGTGGGACCTCTGCTCCCATCCAGCGGCTCACTGAAAGCACATCTCTGCCCTGCCTGATCCAGGGACCAGGAACCCAGCTTTGGAACCTCTGTTCCCACCCGGTGGCTTTGGAACACAAAACAGGGCTCAGACTATCCGCCACCTGGACCAGTGGAGATCCAGGGACACAGACCAGGTACAAGGGAAAGGCAAGAACATATCACTGACAACAAGATGGCAAGAGGAAAGCGAAAGAGCATATCCCAAGGAAACCAAGACAACCTGGCAACACCAGTAATCAGCTCTCCCATCACAGCGAATATTAAAATGCCAAACACTCCAGAAAAAGGAGATGCATAACTAAAATCATACCTCAAGACTCTGATAGAGATCCTTAAACAAGAACAGGAGGAAAAGCAAAAAGAATCAGAAGCTTTAAAAAAAAAAAACAAGAAAAACACTCAAAGAACTCAAAGAACTAGAAGAAAACAGAAGCAAAGAGATAAAGGAATGGAAGAAGAAATTAAAAACTGAAATTGAGACAATAAAGAAAACACTAAAAGAGATAACCCTAGAAGTAGAACACCTAAAAAAGAAATCAGGAGTCACAGAAGCAAGCATTTTCAATAGACTACAAGAAATGGAAGAGAGAATCTCAGGGGACGAAGACGACATTGTGAACATAGACAAAACATCCAGAGAAGATGCAAAAAACAAAAAGCTCCTAACCCAAAATGTCCAAGAGATCCAAGACAAAATGAGAAGACCAAACCTAAGGATAATAGTAATAGAAGAGGGAGAAGAATATCAACTAAGAGGCACAGTAAATATCTTCAACAAAATTGTAGAAGAAAACTTCACTACCCTTAAGAATGAGATGACCACGAGCATAAAAGAAGCCTTCAAAACTCCAAATAGGTTGGACCAGAAAAGAAATTCATCCCGATACATAATAGTCAAAACAACAAGTATCCAAAGCAAAAAAAGAATAGTAAAACAGTAAGGGAAAAAAGGTCAGGTAACATATCAAGGCAGACCAATCAGAATCACACCCAATTTCTCAACAGAGACTATGAAAGCTAGAAGAGCCTGGACAGACATCATGCACACCCTACGAGAGCAAAAGTGCCAGCCCAAGCTGCTATACACAGCAAAACTATCAATCACCATAGATGGAGAGATGAAGATATTTCAAGACAAATCTAAATTTACACAATATCTAACCACAAAACCAGCACTACAACGAATTAAAGGTGGAAAAACCTACATACTAGTAAAAACAAGAAAACTCCTAAGCAAGAAAACCAAAAGAAGAAAGAGACACAGACACAACTCAACCTACAAAAGCAATAATAGCAGGAAGCAGAAAGAACTATTCCTTGATATCTATTAACATAAATGGTTTCAACTCCGCAATAAAGAGACATAGGTTATCAGACTGGATACATAAACAAAATCCAGCATTTTGCTGCATACAGGAAACTCATCTCAGAGAGAAAGACAGACACTATCTCAGTAAAAGGTTGGGAAAAAACTTCCAAGCAAACAGACTCAAGAAGCAAGCTGGAGTGGCTATTCTAATATCAAATAAAGTAAATTTCCAACCAAAAGTTATCAAAGAAGATAAAGAAGGACACTTTTAATCATTACGGGGGAATCTGTCAAAAGGTACTCTCAATTCTTAACATATATGCTCCAAATACAAAAGCACCCACATTCATAAAAGAAACTCTAATAACGCTCAAAAAATACATTTCACCCCACACAATAATAGTGAGAGACTTTAATACCCCACTCTCTCCAATGAAGAGATCATGGAAACATAAACTGAACAAGGACACTGTAAACCTCGCAGAGACTATGAACCAACTGGAATTAGTAGATATCTACAGAATATATCATCCTAAAGTAAAAGAATACGCCTTCTTCTCAGCACCCCATTGCACCTTCTAGAAAATTGACCACATAATTGGACACAGAACGAGCCTCAATCTATAAAAGAAGATTGAAATACTCCCATGCAACATCTAAGATCACCATGGTCTAAGGCTGGTCTTTAACAACAACAAAGATAACAAAAAGCCCACATACACATGGAAACTAAACAATGCTCTGTTAAAGGATAGCAGGGTCAAAGAAGAAATAAAAAAAGA
This sequence comes from Micromys minutus, assembly GCF_963924665.1. NCBI lineage: Eukaryota > Metazoa > Chordata > Mammalia > Rodentia > Muridae > Micromys > Micromys minutus. The sequence goes on from NC_137954.1 coordinate 248,687, forward strand.
AATTAAGGACTTTCTAGAATTTAATGAAAACGAAAAAATAACATACCCAAACAATGGGATGCAATGAAAGCAGTACTAAGAGGAAAACTCATATCCCTGAGCGCTCATAAAAAGAAACTGGAGACTTCAGGAACTTAACAGCACCGCTAAAAGCAATAGAACAAAAGGAAGCAGATACACCCAAGAAGAGTAGACAGCAAGAAATAATCAAAATTAGGGCAGAAATAGACCAAATAGAAGCAAAAAGAACCATCGAAAGCATCAACAGAACCAAGAGCTGGTTCTTTGAGAAAATCAACAAGAGTGATAAACCCCTAGCCAGACTAACTAGAGGGAAAAAAGAAAGTATACAAATTAACAATATCAGAAAGAAAAGTGGAGACATAATAACTGAAACTGAGGAAATTCAAGAAATCATCAGATCATACTACAAAAGCCTATACTCCACAAAGTTGGTAAATCTGGAAGAAATGGTTGAATTCCTAGACAAATACAAGATCCTAAAGTTAAACCAGGACCAGGTAAACCATCTAAATAATCCCATAACACCTAAAGAAATACAGGAAGTCATCAAAAGCCTCCCAACCAAAAAAAGCCCAGGTCCAGACGGGTTCAGTGCAGAATTTTATCAGACATTTATTGTAGACATAACACCAATATTCTCCAAACTATTCCTCAAAATAGAATGAGATGGAATACTACCAAACTCATTTTTTGATGCTACAATAACCCTCGTTCTTAAACCACACAAAGACCCTACAAGGAAAGAGAATTTCAGACCAATCTCACTTATGAACATTGATGCAAAAATACTCAGCAAAATCCTTGCAAACTGAATCCAAGAACACATCAAATGATCATTCACCATGACCATGTAGGCTTCATCCCTGGGATGCAGGAATAGTTTAATATAAGAAAATCTATCAATGTAATCCACCATATAAACAAACTCAAAGAATAAAATCACATGGTAATATCATTAGATGCTGAGAAAGCATTTGACAAAATTCAACACCCGTTCATGTTAAAAGTCCTGGAAAAAACAGGAATCCAAGGTCTATACGTAAATATAATAAAAGCAATATACAGCAAACCAACAGCCAACATCAAACTTAATGGTGGGAAACTTGAAGCAATCCCACTAAAATCAGGGACAAACTTAATGTTGGGAAACTTGAAGCAATCCCACTAAAATCAGGGATTCGACAAGGCCGCCCACTCTCCCCCTACCTAATGAACATAGTACTGGAAGCCCTGGCTGGAGCAATTAGAAAGCAAAAGGAGATAAAGGGGATACAATTCCAAAAGGAAGAAGTAAAAACATCACTCTTTGCAGATGACATGATAGTGTACTTAAGGGACCCCACAAATTCCACCAGAGAACTCCTACAGCTGATAAACAAGTTCAGCAAAGCGGTTGGATATAAAATTAACTCTCAAACAAATCAGTAGCCTTCCTATATTCAAAGGCCAAACATGTGGAGAAAGAAATTAGGGAAAAGATACCCTTCACAATAGTCACAAAAACTATGAAATACCTTGGCGTGACTCTAACTAAGCAAGTGAAGGACCTGTATGACAAGAACTTCAAACCTCTAAAGAAGGAAATCGAGGAAGATCTCAGAAAATGGAGAGATCTCCCATGCTCATAGATTGAAAGGATCAACATTTTAAAAATGGCCATCCAACCAAAAGCAATCTACAGATTCAACGCAATTCCCATCAAAATTCCAACCCAGTTCTTCATTGAGTTGGAAAGTTCAATGTGCAATTTCAACTGGAATAACAAAAGACCTAGAGTAGCAAAATCCATCCTCAACAAGAAGAAAACATCTGTGGGAGTCAGTATCTCTGACCTCAAGCTATATTAAAAGGCAATTGTGCTGAAAACTGCATGGTACTGGTACAGAAATAGGCACGTTGATCAATGAAATAAAATAGAAGATCCAGAAATGAGCCCTCATGTATATGGTCTCCTTATTTTTGACAAAGGAGACGTAAACATTTAATGGAAAAAGGACAGCCTTTTCAACAAATGGTGCTGGTCCAACTGGTACTCAACATGCACAAGTATGAATATAGACCCTTTCTTATCTCCTTGTACAAAGCTCAAGTGTAAGTGGATCAAAGATCTCCACATTAAACCAGATACACTGAAACTATTGGATGAGAAAGTAGGGAAAACCTTAGAACACATAGGCAAAGGAGAATATTTTCTGAACAAAACAGCAATGGCTCAAGCTCTAAAATCAAAGATTAACAAATGGGACTTAATGAGATTAAAAGTTTCTGTAAGGCTAAAGACATTGTCAAGAAAACAAAATGGCAGCCAACAGAATGGGAAAAGATCTTTACCAACTCCACATCAGATAGAGGCCTAATATCCAAGGTATACAAAGAACTCAAAAAGCTAGACACCGGAGAATCAAACAACCCTATTAAAAAATGGGGTACAGAGCTAAACAAAATGTTCTCAATTGAGGAATATCGAATGGCTGAGAAACATGTAAGGAAGTGCTCGACATCCATAGCCATCAGGGAAATGCAAATCAAAACAACCCTGTTATTCTACCGCACACCAGTCAGATTGGCCAAGATCCAAAACTCAGATGACAACACATGCTGTCGAAGTTTCAGAGAAAGAGAAACACTTCTCCACTGTTGGTGGGGTTGTAAACTAATACAAGCACTCTGGAAATCACTCTGGTGATTTTTCAGAAAATTGGACATAGTACTACTTAAAGATTTAGCTATTCCACTTCTGGGCATATACCCCAGAGACACTCCAATATACAACAAAGATACATGCACCACAATGTTCATAGCAGCTCTATTTATAATAGCCATAAGCTGGAAAGAACCCAGATGTCCTTCAGTAGATGAATGGATACAAAATTGTGGTACATTTACACAATGGAGTAATACTCAGCCATCAGTAACAATGACTTAATCAAATTTTTAGAAAATGGTTGCATCTAGACAATATCATCCTGAGTGAGATAACCCAGTCACAAAAGAACAAACATAATATGCAGTCACTGATATTGGGATGCTAATCTCTGAGGCTCCGACTTCCCCAGAAACAACTCACAGACTGTGTGAAGTTCAAGAAAAAAAGAAAACAAAATAAAAAAACAAAACAAAACAAAAAAAGTTATGCTCAATCCTTACACACCAAGAAAACGTTGACTAATTCCGGGTTCTCTTGTTTTACATGCACTTTTTGCTCATTGTAACTAGTAAGACCTTAATGTAGAGTATCAAACCTTAAAAATAAAAAAACAAAAGCCAAGCACTGACACAATTGTATTTGTATACATTTATGCAAAAATGTTTAAATTTTTCTTCTTTTATCCTTGTTTTTTAAAATAAAGTTTAAAAAAAAAAGAAAGTATACATTCAATGGCTATTCAGAACTGCATGGACAGAGATAGGTCATCTTCATCTTCAATGTTGAATCTCTCCTCCTCCTTCTCTCCTCCTTCCCAGACTTCTCACCCAATAATAGACCTCACCTTATCATGGGCCTGTCTTGTTGCATAATGATGTCGTCCTACAAGTATGCATGTGTAATGTCACAAATATGAAGGTCAAAGACAACCTCCAGGAATTGGCTCTCTCCACTATGTGAGATCCCTGTTGAAATAAGGTTGTCAGGAATAACAATAAGCACCACTACAACTTAAGCCATTTTGTTGAACTTTTAAGGTTTTTGGGTTTATGGTGTTTTTTTGTTTTTTTCTTTTAAAACAGATTTTTAACTTGACTCTTTGGGTAAATGTTTAGTTGATCAGTGACATTTTTTTTATGTAGTACTTTTACTATACCCTATTGTGATTTGTTCTTTAATGCTTTGTTTTTAGTAGTTTATAATAGATAAAAAAAAATTACAAAGTCAGTTTGTTAAAGAGGGATATTTTTAATATTTAATATTAGCACTATTTTCCTGTCATAGAAACAGGAATTTATCTTATTAAATGTGGTATTTGTCAGCATATTTCATCAGTTAATGCTTTATTAAGACTCTTTGGATTAATTAAATAAATCACTTTTTCATGAAATTGTAGAGATTTGGATGTAGAAGGAATGAACTGGTAGATTTTGGAAGTCTATAGCAATTTTTTTTTCTAGATAGAATGTATACCAAGTTTAATTCAGATGACTTCTGTACTTAGTTCCATTATCATTATTATACAAAAATGTGAACTTTTTAACATTGATGAAAATTAGGAGCCCTCATAATATTTTCATTCTGATCATCTCATCTGACTCTTGTTTGAAACTGCTCACTTCTATGAAGATGGTGGGCCAATTGGATCTACTTGCTCCATTTGGAAAAAGTTATTTTGGAGTTTTCTGTGGACCCCACCCAGAAGGCTTTAATCATATTACCTGCACAGAGTATAAAAACCTGATCACTAGGAAAAGAAAACAACAGCCAACCAACAAGAGAATTCCAATAATTTAGTTCAATGCTTATATTTAATTAGTAGAAGGTATTTAAGGAAGGGAGAAAAACAAAAGAAAGCTCTTCAGTTTTTTTGTTTTGTTTTGTTTTGTTTTGTTATTTAGTTAAATATTTTTTTGTATTACATTTCAAATTTGATCACCTTTCCAGGTTTCCACTCCAGAACCCCCTATTCCATCTGCTTCCTCCTGCTTCTGTGAGGATGCTCCCCCTCCCACCCACCCATTCCTACCTCACTGCACTAGCATTGCCCTACACTGCCTTTACGAGTTCAAGGTCCTCACATTGTATTGATGCCAGGCAATGCCATCCTCTGCTTCATATGCAGCTGGAGTTATGGGTCCCTCCATATGTACTCTTTCATTGGTGGTTTACACCCTGGGAGGTCTGGAGGAGTCAGGTTGGTTGATATTGTTGTTCTTCCTGTGGTGTTGCAAACCCCTTCAGCTCCTTCAATCCTTTCTCTAACTCCTCCATTGGGCTCCCTGTGCTCAGTCTATTGGTTGGCTGTGATCATCCTTCTCTGTTTTTGTTAGGCTTCAGTTTAACAGAACAAGCTGCATAGGGAACTTGCACAACTTTCTCACTTTAATAACTGTTCACTGGTGGCCTCCTTGTACACTTGATTTTACTCTTGATGATGCAGGGGTCATCAGATTCTTATGCCAGTGCAAAAGGAATACTTTACTTGCCTGTTAAGTATTTAGCCCTGATCATTATTATTCTTCCACAGTACTTCCTACTAATGTCTCTTACTAAGTTTTTGGGGGGTGGTATTAAATCACAGCTTGATGCCCTATTGTTAACATGAAGATCTTCATTGTGTGATTTTTACAAAGGCTGAAGAAATTACATTAACAATTGGCCAGGCATTTGACTTAGCATACAGGAAATTTCTAGAATCTGGAGGAAAAGATGTGGAAACAAGAAAACAGATTGCTGGAATGCAAAAAAGAGTGAGTAAGCTAAACTTCTTGTTTCACCTTTGTCCAATGTGTATGCTGGGAAGTTTACATGTCATTAAACATTAATTGTCCCTCACAAGGCTTTCACCATATTCCTATAGTTATTCTTCTTGGATCCTCTGCATAGTCTTTAATTGTTTTAAATTGAATTCCCACAAGAACTTAGTGTTCTCATGTGACTTTTCTTCACTTCCTGATGCTTCTCATGGGGATCAGAGCAGCAGAGACAGCAGATGCTGGGTAAGTGGTTTCCCATGCAGATCGGATTCCTTTGTAATTCAGTTATGCCTTTTCTCCACTCTTCAGAGTCATCATGAACAACTTTGTCTTGTGGTTGTACTCCAAGATTATGGGTATAAATTGTACAGCTCAACAAGTAAATACAGCAATGAACATTAGAAACATAAAACTTACACACACAAGATTTTTTTTAATTTAATGTCTTTCCAATGACCTAGGATCTTCTGATATTTCCCTAGCTTTTTCAAATCATTTTCTTTCTTGTGTACAAGATAATGTTTGAATTTTAATAGAACAAAATGCTATTCACTAACATAGCTGAGATACATAATCTTTTGATTTTTAGATCCAAGATTTAGAAACAGAAAATATGGAACTTAAAAATAAAGTACAAGATTTAGAAAACCGGTTGAGAACAACTCAAGTATCCTCGGGTCCAGTAAGTACATTGAGGAAGTGTGTGGTGTTAAGATTTCAACAGCTGTTGATCATGAATACTTCACTAATTCAAATAAAATGTTTTGATCAATAACCAAACTAAATATGGGTAGAGATGAAGATCAGTCAGCAGGCTAATTTTTCATATTTAAATTCCATAGGTAGTTCAAAACAAAATTGTTTTCATTATATTCTTTTGTTACCTCATGTTTTATAAAATAATTTATATCTCACTTTGATCTTAAGGTTTAACATAATTTCTCCCTCTGTGGCAAACTCTGTCTTTTATTCCAGCTGGTTACTGTTTACTGGGGTTACCCACAATATCCATGCAATTTGGCCCTGCACTGCTGAGCTTCACTTTAAGAAATAGACTAAGAACAAGACCATGTATGTACTGGATACACTTGCTTTAGACATTTGAATGAAGCAAGTGTTATCCAGACATCACACAAGCACTTATCATGAAATTATTTGTGTTTGACCTGTTCCATTTTGAAATGCTTTCCTCAATTTCAGGAATGAAGTGATTTTGGCAAAAGGAATTATTTTTCAGAGAAGTACACTTTAAAGCTACATTATTTTTCTAGCAAAGATTTATTTAGAACTGGGCAGTTTTCCTGTTTAATAATCTGTACCACTAATAATCTTCATTAAGGAATGCATTTTATTTACACTAAATTTAACTTACACCACGGTTATGTTTGCTGAACTCAATTGTGAGTCAAATAAACTGTTGCAAGAATTTTGAGTATTTTCATCTATAATATACATAATTATATAGCTATAATTTTATAGACTAAATATCATAATGGCTTCCCAGTTCATTACCATGAAAAAGAATGCTTCAAACTAGCATGCCCTAGAAGTTTGTCATTTTTTTTCTTTTACTCCTGTTTTTTCATCCTCTGTGCTGAGAGAGTGAGTATGACCACTGAATGACAGCAATGATAACAGTCAGCTTCTCTAGCTGAGCAGAGAAAGGTTGGGGACACCTGAGTATAGACAATGTGCTCAATGGGCTTTGGAGCCTCCTAAGGTCTGAGCCTTCTATGGTCTGAGCCTTCTTAGTTTAATCTTTCTTATTTTTTTCTCTTCACTATATATTCCACTCAACGGCCTTGTGGAATTTTGTTTGGGATTACTTGCTTCCTTCTTCTCAAGATACAGAACAATAATTCAAATTCATTCTGCTTTGACTCTAAAAATGCAAAATGCTGCACACACTCTTTTGAGCTATGATAAAAATGCCTAGAATAGTCCTGCTACAAAATACAAATTGTGAGAAAGGCTACTTTTCAAGGGAATTTTGAGTAGTTATTTCTAAAATTTAACAGGCTATGCTTTGGTTCAGCCTTTGAGTTTACAAAGGAATGAAATAAATGTGTTATCATTTGCATGCAAAAGTAAAGAATATTCACTATGTTTTCTTGGAGAACAGAAATCTAAAGCCTTACATTGAAAGAGAAGATTTGGGAGGATCAAACAAATGGATTGGGGACACATTCACAGAACTACTCCCTTTTTAGCAGATCTTGCAATTTATATTAAGGCAGACACTGTCCTGAACTAAGACTGGATGGAGTCAGTGCCGAGGTTATAAATGAACATGGTTACTATTTCATAACTTCAATTTGCTACTGCTATGAATAATAATGTTAATATTTGACATGCAAGATATCCGATATGCAACTGCCATGAAAAGGTAGTTTGACTGTTAAAAGGGTTGCAATCTACAGTTTGAGAACCACTATTGTAGATTGTGCAGTGGTTATTCTCACCATAATGAAATGATGTATGGAAAACAACATACAAAATATTTGATTCATTAAAGACAGTCAATTTAGAAATATTCTAGAATTCTAAAATTAAAAGATGGCATTAAAATATAAATTTATGACACTTCTGATCTATTTTGAAAATATTTTATAGCCTTTTGTTAACCTACTTTTATTTTTTATCTTTCAGTACATTTTTAATGAAAAGGAATTACATAATTTTCCCCTCTTTTTTCTCCCTTTATCCTCTCCCAGATACCCTTACTTCAGTACTTTTATGAACACCTAGTGGCTCCTATGCCCCTACTCTCAAAATGATAGTCCATTTTTCATTGACTGTTATTTATTTAAATTATATGTGTATATGCTTTTACAATTATATAAATACAAGCTACTGAGTCCATTTTCATGTTTCTGTGTGTATAGTTTGAGGGCTTGTTCTTTTAGGGATTATTAATAAATATCTTTGCTTTTCATTTTTTGTTTTATTTACTCAGCAGTGATAATAAGCTGGCATAATCCTAAATGCAGCTACATTTACTTTACCACTGTACAAACAATTTCCCACATTTCTTATAGTAAAATCAAAAAGTTTATGTTATGTAAACTATTTATTATGAAGTATAGTCATGTTCAGGAATACCCTTTCTTTTTCTCTTTCTTTCTTTCTTTCTTTTTTTTTAAAGAGATCTGGTGTGTTTCAAACTATTGAATTGAAAAAAATGACAGATGTGTAATAATGAAAATATGAATTGCAATGTATACATCTTTTATTTAATGACATAATTTCTTAGGTTAACCAATTATTGTTAAGTTAGAAATAGGCTACATCTGTTCTTTCTTCTGAAACTTTAAAGTTACTTTCAAGTACACGCTAAGAAAGAATACCATTCTGAATTCCCACAGAATGTTCTGGAATTGAAATTCTGGACACTGCACATTTTTTTTTTTTGTTTTGAACTGAGGAATACAAAACAGAATGCTTTCAAAATGATTAAACTTGCTAGCAGTTTGATTAAAGAAATAGAGTCAATGGTCCATAAAGTAACTAAGAAAATACTGGAATTGATTAAGAATCCCATTATCCACATATCATGGTATATGTGAATTTTATGTACACAATTAAATGGTCATTGGATGCTAAATGAATATTCATTGTGTTCATGCTAAATGGGGCAACCCCCTGCCCCAAACAAATTGCCTCACCACTGACCATGCCAACACAGAATGTTCATAGCCCTAATTCCACTCTGTTAGCTAAGTCACAGGTTCTTTTTATGTTCAGTGAAATAAACATTGATATTATCCATTATATGTATCTCCTTATCACATCAAGGTTGTTGAAGCCTTATGTTGGTTTCAGAAATTGGTCCTTATGCTAACGTATCATTAGATACACTGAGAAATTTTTGTTTCTTAACTCCATGTTTTTTTCCCCTGTGTTCTCGTGGTTTGGCAATAGATGAGAGGCTGGGTTTTCTGCCATTTGGTAATAATCATCTAGGAAAAATCTGATTTCTATTTATTATGTTCACATGGCAATTTTGCATATACTTATATTTGAAAAGATCATTTATTCTGCCCTCTAGCCTCATGAACACCTTCAGAAATTTGTTCCTTTATAAAATTTGGGCACACCAAGTTATGTTTCTCCTCTTGATTCTTATGTCTAGACACTTGCATTTTAATTTCACTAGCTCCACAAGCTTTCAAACAAATCAAGGTATTGCCAGAAAGTTAAATGAATAAAAAAAAAAAAAAACAAATTGTAGTTTGGAAGAATACCTCCTATCACAGGGTAAAACAAATATCTCTCTTTCAGTATTAGATAAAATTCTACTTTTACATAATCAACTGTGCAGCCACTGACTAGATTTCATAAGACAATTACAAACTAAAATCTGTATTTTGTTGCAGGTAAACAAGCCTGATTATTTATCTTTCTTTAGTGCTTTCTCAACTGCTTTTGAATTCAAGTTAGGCAAGAGCACATTATGACAACTCAATTACACAACAAACTAAATGTGAGTCTCTAAACAAAGGCATGAAGTTTAAACATGAACATTAGTAAGAAATATTTGCTGCCCACAGGAAATTCTTACCAGTTCTTGGCTACACATTCATCATTGCTAGCCAGTACAGAGATGATCCAGGAACTAACCCTATAGAATAGGAAGGAGGCAAAGACAGAATGACCCCCCCACAAAGTCACGGGAAGTTTGATATGCAGTATACAGACACTCTCTACCCATACACCCATTTACAATTTGCCCATTGTTTATGACCTGTAATTGCTATAAGGTTCTTGATAATTTCCTTTCCATTTTGAGTGTTCTACCATATTGAACTTCCTACTTTCGAGATGAGTAGGGGAGTTGGAGTAACACTTTTGGATTTTGGCTATGCATCAGAGCTTGCAGAAGTGTTCATCCTGTAAATCTATGTGAATTACTTCTGTGATAATATAAACACATCACCATTGCTATTAGTTATATTGACAAAGTCCCAAAAATTACTAAAATGCATAGTAGCACTAGAAAACTCTACAATCACTAACTACTCACCAGAACCTCTCTTATGTCCATGACTGTAAATCTTACTAAACCCACCATCCTAAATCACCAAGACCTCAAAACACATCACGAACTTTCTCAGTTTCTTCTCTCCTATTTTCCTCTGGAGTCCTGGTGGCTCCAATATCCTGTTTAAAACTATGAGACTTCATACAGAAATCTAACTTCAGATATTTAGATTTTATACTTGTACTCTTGTAATTTTCACAAAACATCCTTTCCAAATAACCTTCTTGTATATTCGTCATTCCCTTCAAGCCTCTTTTCTTCTGCTTATCATGTTTCTCTTTCTATTGACCTTTTACAGCTGCCACACAGAATCTCTGGTCATGTGCCACAGGTGTTTTAGAGATGCTCATTCTCTTTCTCTGGAGCAATAGTGATGCTCTATTTTCTTGTTGAAATATGTTTTCCACTTTCCACACTCTCATCCACTCTCTTGACCCCAGACTGTCAGTAGGACCATTTTCTAAAAGTGGCCTGCTCAGACAAGTCAATGAGAGCAGCATTCATAGACCTCATATAACTTATAAAGAAGAAAACTCTAGTATCCATTCCCTACTACAAAAGAATTCTTATAAAATGTGTCCTTTATGTGATACTAAATGTTTAGCTGTGACTTGAGTCAGGATAGAAATATGCCTGCCTTGGTCATCACACTATTTTCTATCTTCATTACAGGCCGGTGGTATGACAGTGACATCTCCTTCCACTGACATCTTTGACATGATTCCATTTTCTCCAATATCACCCCAGTCTCCAACATCTGCTCTCAATGGCACAGAGCTACCCCCCATACCTAGCAGATCTGCAGATATCAGTAAGAACTCTAAATATATTACTATGTGTGTGATATTTGGCTGTATTTTCAATCTTTCATATTTTGTAGAAATAAAATAACAAGCTAACAGCTTTAATTACTGAAGTATTATGATTTATATAGGTTTCAAATGTGATTATATTTATTGTTTTATAATTGAGAAAGAATACTAAGCACATCTCTATTTGCAAGTTGAACATTGTATGAACAGTAGGCTTTTAGTATAAAGCTACTTGCCACATGAAATTGTTCAACTGTGCATTTGTGTTTATTTAATATCTTAACTTTGTTAAAATAACTAGTCATAATGGAGTTATTTGTTATGTATTTACTAGAGTAGTTTAGATAGCCCTGTTATGTAAAGAGTAAAAATTTTATAATTTTTCTGTGTATAATATTATGTAAAGGGTTTGTCTTTTTTTTTTTATTATGTTCTTGTCAAGGGCTGAAGGGTTTGTGTTTGATGTACTATATATCTAAAAATATTTTTAGATGTATTTTTTTACATATCTATAAAAATCATTAAAATCTCTCCTGAAATACAGAAAGCATTCAAAAGATATTTATTGTCTGGGCCTGACTGGGTGTTTTAGTCAGGGTTTCTATTCCTGCACAAACATCATGACTAAGAAAAAGGTTGGAGAAGAAAAGGTTTGTTCTGTTTACATTTCCACTTTGCTGTTCATCATCAAAGGAAATAAAGACTGGAACACAGGCAGATCAGGAAGCAGTTGCTGATTCAGAGACCATGGACGGATGTTACTTACTATCTTGCTTCCTCTGGCTTGCTCAGCTTGCTTTCTTTTATAACTCAGGACTACCAGCCCAAGGATGGTACCACCCACAATAGACCCTTGATCACTAATTGAAAAAATGCCTTACAGCTTGATCTCATGGAGGCATTTCCTCAAAGAAGGATCTTTTCTCTGTGATAACTCCAGTGTGTGTCAAGTTGACACACAAATCCAGTCAGTACATTGACCCCTTGTCAACTTGATTCGCAAGCACATCAATATTAAGCATTAACCCTTACTTTCTATAAATGTCAGCCCACTAGAATTTTTCAAAATACCAACTCAGAATGGGAATATATAATGAATGGGATTTTTCTTTCCATTTGAACGCAAACCCCATAACATTCAAAGCAAAAACTAGATATTCTGGTTTCCTTTTTCTTTTTTTTTTTTTTTTTTTTTTTTCTGGTTTGCTTTTTATTGCTATGATAAACACCATGACCAAAACGCACCTTGTGGAGGAAGTGGATTATTTCAGGGGAAGTCAGGACAGGAGCTCAAGGCAGGAACAATGCAGAGATCACATATGGAGGAACAGTGCTCACTGACTTCTTCCTGGCTCTTACTCTTTAACAACCTAAATCCATTTATTCACAGTGGACTGGACCTTCTTAAATCAATTACCAATCAGGAACATGCCAAGGCATGCCCACATGTTAGAATGAAAGAAGAAGTCTCACAAAATTGAGAGTACTTTTTTCTAGATGTGTCAAGCCAATAACCAAGATTCATCATCATAAATAACTGATGTTATTTCAAAGAATTATCTGTCTCACAAACAAAATATTAAAGTGAATACTAATACACAGAGTAGGTGAAAGAATTCGTGATATCTAAATATATAGATAATCCCGACTTTCAATCAAAAACACAGGCAGTTGATATACCATACAAGAACATAGATCAATGTCATTGGCTGGGTACATGGAAAAAAATGCTCAAAATCAGTATTCCTTAGATTAAAAATGTAGCAATGCCAAAATGTGATTTTATGTCATATGAATGACAGTAATACATAATGATATTATATATTAGATAATATAATATAACAAAGATATTAGAGAGAAGGGATCCTTGTACATATAAAAAGACTAGGAGAATAAACTAGTATGGATAATATAGGGAAAAAAGTATGGAGATTTATAAAAAACAAAAACAAAGTACAACCATGCAAACCAACTATTGGAATACCTGCTATGTATTGAAAGGAAGTGATCATGTAGCAGACTGTACCAAACTTAATGTTTAATTAGCTATTTTGTCAAGAAGTAGAACAAAACTAAGTTTTTGTTTGTTTGTTTGCTTGGTTGGTTGGCTGGTTAGTATTGCTTGTATTGTTATTGTTGTTTTTTTTTTTTTTTTGGCTAGTGGCTCTTGCAATGTTTCTGTCCACTGTTCTACAATGTTCTCTGAGCCTTGGGTGTGAAAGTAAGAGTGTCTTATATATGTATTCACTAGGGACTGAACTCCAAAACTCTGTGGTGTGAAGTAGTTTTCTGTTGTAAAGAGTTTTCACGCCTAGAAAAATGTTCTGCTAGTGAAGTCTTGGCTATAAGAGGAAACTCTACAATTATGAAATTTCAAAACCAGCATAAATCCTAACAGCAATCTATAAGCATTTATTCTTAAACACACAGATAAATATAGCCGTGACCCCATCAATGAAACTTTGGTACTTCTTTGGTGTCAGAAACAATGCTTATATCCAAGTGTTTGTAGGGTGCTATTTAAAGTGAATGTAGGAAGCTGTTTAAAGTATGTATAAAGGCTGAATAGATTTTTTTCAAAATAAATTTTGGGATTATCATATATTTATATAATTTTCTCTTTGCTTTCTTCCCCCAACCTTCTATATACTCCTTCTTGCTGTTGTTTAAACTCATGACTTTATTAATTATTGTTACATGTATATGTGTGTTCATGTTCACAGACATGTGTATTCCTAAATACAAACCTCCCAGTGCCTATAATGTTATATATGTTTACGACTTACCATTTGTTACTGGATTACCAATTGCTGTCCTCTTCCTTCAGGATGTTAAAATAAAAGCTGCTTCTTACATTTGAGGACTCCCATTAAAAACTTAGTTTAGTGTGATACATAAAATTACATCATTTCATGCTGCTCAATACACACTGTTTTGCTTTTTCTTAAAAGCAAGATTCAATTTTTATGAACTACAAGTAAAGAGCTAACTTACAAATTCTGCATGCTTCTTTACATTTCCATTGTGAGATAGCAACAAATGGAATTAAAGAAATCTCATATGGTATTTTATTAATGTTAATACATTCTACAATAAAATCAGTGTTGTAATATGTCAATTATTAAATAAAAGTGATGTTGTTGTTAAGAAGTTACATTAAAGACACAGAAAATTCTCTAGAAAGCAACTCATCATGGCCACAGACATTTTTCTATTTTGGTTTTGTTGAGATAGGTTCTTACTCCATAATCAAATCTGGCTTTGAACATTTTAGAACTGCCCCCACTCACAGGGAATGTATTACAGATATGACCATTATTCAGGAACAAAGAATTTTTTATTAATTTTTTGTTAGATAATCTCTGTATTTACATTTGAAATGTAATTTCCCCACCCAGCTCTAATCTCCCCTCCCCCTCCACTTGCCTTCATGAAGTTGCACTCCCTCATAATCACCCTCATCTCCCCATTGCCTTGGCATTCCCCTACATTGGGAAAAACATACCCTCCCTGAACCAGAGGTCTATTCTCAAATTGTTGTCAGACACTGCTATCTTCAGCTACATGTGCAACTGTAGCAAAAGGTCTCAATGTGTGCTCAATTGTTGGTATATTGTTGTGGAGGGTTTGGTTAGTTGATAACGGTGTTCTTCCCATGAGGTTGAAACTGCTTTCAGCTCCTTCAGTCCTTTCTTTAGCACCTTCATTGGGGTCCCCGGGTTCAGTCTGATGGTTAGCATGCTCAGCTGTATCTGTATGAATCTGGCTAAGACCCAGAGGAGGCATCTCTATCTGGTTCCTGCAAATAAGTACTTGTTGGCATCAGCAATAGTGCTTGGGTTTGGTGACTGTCTATGGGATGGATGGATCCCCAAGTGAGTTAGTCTCTGAATGATCTTTTCTTCAATCTCTCTTCTTCCATTTGACTTGTATATCCTCCCAGGAATGTTTTGTTCTCCCTTCTAAGAAGGGCTGAGGCATCCTCATTTTGGCCTTGCTTCTTTTTGGGCATCATAATGTCTGTAAATTGTTCCTTGGGTATTCAAAGCTTTTGGGGGCTAGTATCTGCTTATTAGTGAGTGCATACCACATGTGTTCTTTTGTAACTGGGTTACCTCAGTCAAGATGATAGTCTCTAGTTCCATCCATTTGCCCAGGAATTTCATGGAGTCATTGTTTCTAATAGCTGAGTAGTTCTCCATTGTGTAAATGTACCACACTTTCTGTATCCATTCCTCTGTTGAAGGACTTCTGGGTTCTTTTAAGCTTCTGGCTATTATAAATAAGGCTGCTATAAACATCGTGGAGCATGTGTCCTTGTTATATATTGGAGCATCTTTGGGATATATGTCCAGGAGTGGAATAGCTGGGATTTCAGGTAGTTCTATGTCCAGTTTTCTTAAGAACTGCCAAACTGATTTCCAGAGTGGTTGTACCAGCTTACAACCCCCCAACAGTGTTCCTTTCTCCACATCCTCGCCAGTATCTGCTGTCATCTGAGTTTTTGATCTTAGCCATTCTGACAAGTATGAGGTGGAATCTCTGGGTTGTTTTTATTTTTATTTCCCTGATGACTAAGGATATTTAGCATTTCTTTAGGTACTTCTCAGCCATTTGGTATTGCTCAGTTGAAAATTCTTTGTTTAAGTCAACCTTATTTTTTAATTGGATTTTTTTGATTCTTTAGAGTCTAATTTCTTGGGTTCTTTGTATATATTGGCTATTAGCCCTTTATCAGATATAGGATTGATAAAGATCCTTTCCAAATATGTTGGCTGCCTTGTTGTCTTCTTGATAGTGTCCTTAGCGTTACAGAAACTTTGCAATATCATCAGGTCCCATTTGTCAATTCTTGATCTTAGAGCATAGGCCATTGGGGTTCTGTTCTGGAATTTATCCCCTGTGCCTATGTGTTCTAAGCTCCTCCCCACTTTCTCTTCTAATAGTTTCAGTGTACCAGGTTTTATGTAGAGGTTTTTGGTCCAACTGGACTTGAGCTTTGTACAAGGAGATAGGAAAAGATTGATTTGCATTTTCCTGCATGCTGATTGCCAGTTGAGCCAATACCATTTGATGAAGAGGTTGCCCTTTTCCATTGAATGTTTTTAGCTCCTTTGTCAAAGATCAAGTGACCATAGGTGTGTGGCTTCATTTTTGATTTATTTACTTGCCTATCTCTGTACAAATAAATACCATGCAGTTTTAATTACAATTGCTTTGTAATATAGCTTAAGGTCAGAGATGGTTATGGTGATTCCCCCGGAAATTCTTTTATTGTTGAAAATAGGTGTTGGTATCCTAGGTTTTTTATTTTTTCAGATGAATTTGCAAATTGCTCTTTCCAACTCTGTGAAGAATCAAGTTAAAATTTTAATGGCGATTGCATTGAATCTGCAGATTGCCTTAGTCAAGATGGCCAATTTTACAATGTTGTTTCTCCAATCCATGAGCATGGGAGGTCTCTCCATCGTTAGAGAGCTTCTTCAACTTCTTTTTTCAGAGATTTGAAGTTCTTGTCACATAGATCTTTCACTTGCTTAGTTAGGGTCATACCAAGGTGACCTATTGTATGTGACTGTTGTCATTATTTCATATTGTATGTGATTATTGTGAATAGTGTCTTTTCCCTAATTTCTTTCTCAGCATGTTTATCCTTTGAGTAGAGGAAGGCAACTGATTTGTTTGGGTTAATTTTATATCCAGCCACTTTGCTGAAGTTGTTTATCAGCTGTAGGAGTTTTCTGGTGGAATTTTAAGTTTTCTAGGGTGACTTAAGTATACTATCTATCATATCATCAGCAAATAGTGATATTTCGACTTCTTTCTAATTTGTATCCCTTTGACTTCCTTTTGTTGTCTAATTGCTCTAGCCAGAACTTCCAGTAGTATATTGAATAAATAGAGGAAGAGTGGACAGCCTTGTCTAGTCACTGATTTTATTGAGATTGCTTCAAGTTTCTTACTATTTAGTTTGATGTTGGCTACTGGCTTGCTGTATATTGCTTTTACTATGTTTAAGTATGAGCCTTTGATTCCTGATCTTTCCAAGACTTTTAACATGAAGAGGTATTAAATTTTGTCAAATGCTTTCTCATCATGTAGTGAGATTATTTATGTGGTTTTTTTTTGAATTTCTTTATATGGTGGATTAAAATGATGGATTTCCATTTGTTGAACCATTCTTGCATCCCTGGGATGAAGCCTACAAATCATGATTAAAGATTGTTTCAATGTGTTTTTGGATTTAGTTTTCAAGAATTTTATTTATTATTTTTGCATCGATGTTCAAAAGAGTAATTGGTCTAAAGTTATGTTTTTTTTCATAGGAGTTTTGGGTGGTTTAGGTATAAGCATAAATGTGGCTTCATAGAAGGACTTGGGCAGTTTCCTTTTGTTTCTATTTTGTGGAATAGTTTGGAGACTATTGGTATTAGATCTTATATGAAGTCCTGATAGAGTTCTGTACTGAACCCATCTGGTCCTGAGCTCTTTTTGCTTCGGAGGCTTTTGATGACTGCTTCTACTTCTTTAGGGGTTATTGGCCTATTTAAATGGTTTACCTGATCCTGATTTAACTTTGGTACCTGGTATCTGATTAGAAATTTGTTCCTTTCCTCTAGGTTTTCCAGTTTTGTTGAGTATAGGCTTTTGTAGTAGGATGTGATGATTTCTTGAATTTCTCCAAATTCTGTTGTTATGTCTTCCCTTCCATTTCTGATTTTGTTGATTTGGATACTCTCTCTGTGACCGCTAGATAGTCTGGCTAAGGGTTTATCAATCTTGTTGATTTTCTCAAAGTTCCAGCTCCTGGTTTTGTTGATCTTTGTATAGTTCTTTTTGTTTCTACTTGGTTGACTTATGCTCTGAGTTTGATTATTTTCTGCCATCTTCTTGGGTGTATCTACTTTTTTGTTGTTGTTTTTGTTTAGAGCTTTCAGTTTTGCTGTCAAGCTGATAGTGTATGCTCTCTCCAGTTTCTTTTTGGAAGTACTGAGAGCTATGAGTTTTTTCTTTTAGAAGTGCTTTCATAACATCCCGTAAGTTTGGGTATGTTGTGCTTTAATTTTCATTAAATTCTAAAAAACCCTTAATTTTTATTTATTTCTTCCTTAACCATGTTATCATTGAGTAGCACATTGTTCACCTTCCATGTGTATATGGGCTTTGGGGTTTTGTTGTTGTTGTTGTTGTTATTAAAGACCAGCCTTAGTCCATGGTGATATGATAGGATGCATGGGTGTATTTCAATCTTCTTATATCCTTAGGTTTAGTCTTCTCATTGTGTCCTGGATATCCTGGATGTTTGGGTTTGAAGCTTTTTGGTTTTTGCATTTTTCTGATTGTTGTGTCAGTGTAATATCTGCATGACACTGCCTTGCCCAAGTCCTTTCTAACCTCTGGGTAGTCTTTCTAGCTTCTCTTCCAATTTTTTTTTCTAATTT
Organism: Micromys minutus; assembly: GCF_963924665.1. Classification (NCBI taxonomy): domain Eukaryota; kingdom Metazoa; phylum Chordata; class Mammalia; order Rodentia; family Muridae; genus Micromys; species Micromys minutus. The sequence continues at coordinate 267,412 of NC_137954.1, forward strand.
TGAGGGATGATATATAGATATCTCATTTGTGGATGAGCACTTCAACAACATTTATTCTCTACATTTCAATCAGTTGTGAGTTTCTGTTGCATTAAATATTAAAAGAATGGCTTAATCTTTTATCAGGCCCCACAGTCTCACTCTGTGAGCACCGCTTTAGTGAGGAGCCCAGCATACACTATGTGGTTCACACACCATTTGGTGCTCCAGGCAGCCTCTAAGAACTCAGGTGGGGTTCCCTCTACTGCTTTGTTGCTTCAGTCCTGGGTGTATATGACCACCTGGTGTATTGTTTTTACTCACTTCCCCTTGGTATGTTGTTGCCAAGCCTTAGCACACACATCCAAACCTGTGGTGGGCTTTATGCACTCTGCCACTATACCCTTTGAACTTAAGTAGTCACATCAAAGAACACACCAAACTACTCTAATCCAATAGTTATAACATAATTTGCCAACCTAGATAAGTCAAATGATCTTGAACAATTCTATTCCTTATAAAACATTCATAGCAACCTTATTTATGAAGAGATATGCTAAGAGAAACATACTCATCTGCCTTCATCTTTATTCCTCCCATAATCTTCTCTCCCCAAAACTGCCTCCTGCCTTCTTTTCCATTCCTAGACCTTTTTCTGCCTATCTATCTATCTAATATCCAATTATGTATCACCTTAACATAAACCCCTAAGTTTCTGTATTAAACACCATATGTTGTACAAGGAAACTTCTTTGATGACATCTGAAAATTACACTAATTTGCAGACCTAGAAGGCAGTTTAGTATTAAGTCACTTTGGTAAAATTATAGTAGTTTCAATTTGGGGCTTGTGATCTCTTCAACCATGGGGTTTTGGTCAAATTAACAGAACCAGATATGTTTTTTCTTCCTGTGGACCAGTCCTTAAATTCAATTTGAAACAGTTGGTCACTATCATTACCTTTATTACACTATTGGATACATTACTGTATCTTACCACAGCAGTTATTATCATAGTTCAGAGGATTCACAAGTGGATAAGAATGTTAGCAATCCATCTTTCTCTTAGTAGCCAAGTCTAAATAGTAGCCGTGGTACTGTGAAAGCTAGCCAACTTGAATAAAGCTATTTTTCTATGCCATATGACCCAAGTGTGTAGTGTCTTCAGCAATGAAATTTTTATATAAAGGTTTTATTATCAAACAAGAATGTTAGAGTTTTGGTTTGAATAGTACTGGTCTCCATAGACTACTCTCTGAATGCTAGGCCCATAGGAAGCATTCCTAGTAATAGCCTATTAGGAGGTAAAACCTTGTTGAAGTAGGTGTAGTTTTGTTGAGAGTGTGTCACAATGGAGGCAGGCTTTGAGATATTCTGTGTTGAATCTATGCCCAGTGTGGCACACAGTCACTTTCTACAGTCTGTAGAAAAAGATGTAGAACTCTGAGTTACCTCTCCAGAACCTTATTAGCCTGTATATCTTCCATGATGATAGTGGACTAAACCTTTAAACTGTAAGCCAGCACCAATTAGATGTTTTTCTTTGTAAGAGTTGTCATGTTCATGGTGTCATTTCACAAAAATAAAACTCTAACCAAGACAGATGTTGATATCAAGAACTTAGGTATCACTGTGAATAGACATGACTACATTTTTGTTTGGAAGCATTTGGAGATTTAATTTTGAATTAGAAAAGCAGTTGGATGCTTTAAATAAGACTTAATAGGCTATCCTAATAGAAGCATGGAAGATAATGGTGCTAAATTGATTTGAACTGTGGATGCCTGACTCAAGAGGCTTCAGAAGAGGAGAAGAATGTTAATATGAGGCCTAGAGACTATTCCTGTAATATTTTAGTGAAGAATCTGGCTGCTCTCTGTCCTTGTCTGAAACCTTCACCTCAAGCTAAATTGAAGAGTTCTGAACTTGGGTTGGCTGAAAAAATTTTGATCATCTTAGTATTGATTCTGTCATGTGGTTACTACTATTCACTCTTATGAAGTTCTAATGATAATGAGAAAGCTGTTCAAAGAGAAATAAAAACTATATAGTTTAAGAAGAAAGGGGGCATTATAAATTGGGATGGGTCTAAATCCTGTGTTCAAGGAGATAAACATTAAAGAAAAGCCTCATACTAAATGCAATAAAAGGAGTGGTGAACTCAGGGCAAGACTCCACCCAGCTAAGCATGCAACTTGTCAAAAGAAATGAAAGAAGCAGTTAGAGCCATGTGTGGTAGGTAGTTCACACCTTTAATTTTAGTACTTCAGAGACAAAGGCAGGCAGATAGCAGAGTTCAAGGCCAGTCTGGTCTACAGAGCAAGTTCCCAAACAGCCAATCTTAGGCAGTAAAGGAAACCATCACTCACACACACACGAGAGAGAGAGAGAGAGAGAGAGAGAGAGAGAGAGAGAGAGAGAGAGAGAGAGAGAGAGACTGATGAAGATGTTATTGAATAAGGGGGCTATGTTCTAGCCCCAGCAAGCAACAGAGCAAAAGAACTTGAGAACTTGGTAGCTTTGACCATATGGTTTTGGTTTTAGAGTCAAGGATGAAGAAAGGTGTTTTGGATTCTCCCTCCATGACTAAGGAAAGCCCCTGACACTAGGCATGTGTAAGGGGTGTTCCTTCATGAAGGTCTAGGGAAGCCATTGCATACACCCATGAAGGTGAATCCTGAAGAACCTTGGAGACCTAAGATATTGGAACTACCAGAATCATTGGCTACCAAGAAGAGCTGTTAACACTAAGTGGAACCAGCTTAATAGAAAGAATTATGTTGTAGTCAATAAATCTAAATCAGTTGGAGGTCTGAAGAGCACTTTGACATCCGACATGGAGATGTGGAGTTTGATGTTTGCCTCATTGGGTTTTGGTCTTTAGTATTTTCACACTTTGCTACATTTCTTATCTTTTGGAATATTAATGTGTATCCATCCGTGCCAATATATGTTGAAAGCATGTGATCTGCTTTTTTTATTTTATCTTATAGGAGATTACAGTTAAGAGATTACATGAGACTGAGAAAAGACTTTGGACTTTTTTATTAGAAGTTTTTTATTGGATATTCTTTGCATTTACATTTCAGACTTTGGATTTTTAAACAAGGTTGAGACTGATAGAAATTATGGGGATTTTCAGAGTTGGACTGAATACATTTCTACATTATGCTGTGCCTACAAGTTTTGGGCGTCAAGGAGTACAAAGTGCTGGTTTGTTCTCACTGAATTATTGGCCTATAGGAAATGACACTATTAAGGGGTTAGTGTCACTGTGGGGAAGACTTTGAAGTCTCCATATTCAAGCTATCTCCATTGTGGCAAACAGTCACTTTCTACTGGCTATAGATCAAGATTTAGCACTCTCAGCTACTTCTCCAGCACTGTGTCTGCTTTCATACCACCATGCTTCTCACCGTGATGATAATAGATTAAACCTCTAAAGTGTAAGCCAGCCCTATTTTTTGTTTGTTTTGTTTTTTGTTCTCATAAGAGTTATCTTGGTCATGGTGTCTATTCACAGCAATAAAACCCTAACTAAGTTGTAACAGTGGCTACTCTTCTTTTTGGAGGGATAGGAGGTAACTACTGGACACCCCTGGCAAACTTCTAGTGTAGATATTCCTCATTTCATGTTGAATTTTATATTGGCAACATTTGGCACCTGTCAACTTTATCCTGTGTTGCATAACTGAAATTAAACTTGTTTATATGAACACAGAAACACACACACGAAGTTTATAAAATAATACGTATGTTTCAACATGACTTTTTCATGCATCATTATGGTTAATTATGCCTCCTCCAACCCTTTTCTCTGTCTTACTCTCCCACTCCTCTTTCTCCCTAAATTTCCTTCTGTATTTTCTCTTTTATATCACCTATGTTCACCATTATTCCTCTCCTTTAAGACCTTTACTTTCTTCACCAATAAGCCATTTCTAGTTTTTTAGTTGTTCCAGGTATTTCACGGTAAACATACACATATAAATATTTGACACCAATACTCACATATGAATAAGAATATACAACACTATTTTATGGTAATACCATCCAAAATGTGACTGAATCCATCTTGCCAGAGAATTTTTAATATCACAAAACATGTTTTTCTTACTTGGCCCAAGAATATGCAGAACAAATTTTAAGTGTCAGTAGCTCAATTGATCCTGTAAATACTTATATTAATATAATAATTAAATTTATACTTTATATTATACTCCTGATTTTGTTCTATTGCAACTAATATTTCATCTTATTTCTTACTAACTATTTTATTCTTTACAGAACGGGACCTTTTTGGAGCTGAACCTTTTGATCCATTTAACTGTGGAGCAGGGGACTTCCCTCCTGATGTTCAGTCCAAACTAGATGAGATGCAGGTGACTACTTTAACAGATTTTTTTTTTTATTTCTTACAATCTGGAACAACAACAACAAAATGTTTATACCAAAACTCTATCCTTTGTTGTTATAAAGGTTTGCTTAAAGTGGTTAGACCAAAAATAACTACACTTAGTCCTTAAAACACACATGCTAAGGACTGTGTCTTTTTTTTTCTTTGAATGAATTAATATTCAATGGAAAGAAGATGGATGGTTATTTTTAATACAGATGACATAATTATATCTTTTTAAATTACAGAACGTAAAAATCATTGCAATGAAATTGTGATGCTTTTGTCTCTGTCTTAATAGTTCTGAACTTCTAAATTGTAAAGAGATTGGATGAGGAAAATCTTTGTTAAAACTAACATTTTTTTTTTTTTTTGAGAAGCATTATAACTTTGGTTCGTGACTTCTTGACTTTAGAGAAAGCAAACACCAGTGACAACTTCTTTAGGAAGTTGGCCAAGCTTCTTCTTCCTTTACATTTTTTCTTAAGTTGAAAGAAAGTGGGTTTTAAAGCATTATAGATTTTTCCATTGATGTAAAGATTATTAGACTTAGATTGGAATAATGGCTTCTTTATATTTTCCCTCTGTGTTTGAATAAAACAATTATGTATTATTTATATCAGAAATACTCATAACTGATAAAATGCAGTATGACCAAGTTACATGGAACTGACTGAGAAGAGATACTTTAGAAATTAATGTGAGGAGGTTGAGTTATTTCTGCTCATTTTCCTGATTAATTCACTTTCTCCTTGAGCTTCACTACCCCGGCATACCTACCCCCAAACCAAAGGATCTGTGATCTAAAGCTGGTGATCACACTTCTTTCCCCAAAACAATATAAATATCCTTTTACTCAGGTAAATGATATGATGCTGCATTTTTTAATTATTATGTACTTATCTTTTTTTGTTCTAGACTTAGTAATGTGATTGCATTTAAAAGGTTGAATTACTTAAAACATGTCTTGATGCTTTCAAAAATACATCAAAAATTCTGAAATTCAACAACTTGCTATTTCTGCAAAATTTTATTTTACTTTATTTAAATTTACTAAAATAATTATATTTTTAAAATATTCTGAAAAACATTACTGGTTACTGAGCTATATAATTTTGTATAATTAATAATCATCATGCCATCTACATAATTCACAAAAAATGTTTAGTTAAAATAAAATATGGAGCATTTTCAGGTAAAACAAACACCAATCAATCAACCTCTGTCAAATTCAACACGCAGTATATCTAATAGAAGTGATCTCCCATCTGTACAGTTCAGTGACAGAAAACTTCACTTAAATAGTGACTGGTTAATGAGACATAATACTATGTCTCTTTGAATTAATTATTTTCTTTTGTTGTCATCTATGCTCACTTGAATGAACTATCTGGGACAATGCCTGTAAAGCAAGAGTTGGCAGCTGGAAAGAGTAATTGTTCTCAGGCTGATGCAGATTATGAAAAGTTTCCATGAAGACTTTTGGTTTTTAATAGTAAACTTAAGACTTGAACAGGTTTTAAAAGATAAGCCTTTACCTACAGACTTTTGAAGTCACCAAGTTTGAGTATTGTGGTAAAAACGTGATGTAGAAATGTAGTAATCAGGTAGTCTTAGGGTAGGATCCAATGCTTTTGATTCTCAGGTTTCTAATACATTTCTTAATGTCTTCTTTACCTTGCTTTCATGGTGGGTAGCGCCAAAGATGGTTGGTATCTCATTTCATAATTTAAAGAACAAACTTTTTAAAAGCTAAAATATTTGTATTTGCATGTTTCACTTAATAACTATTTAAACAAGTTTCATATGGTTGTATGCTATTAGTTCAATGTGTTTAAAGAGATTTCATAGCCCAGATTTTCAGGTTAATATTTCAATTATTGTCAGTATTTCACTGTTTCATTTATAGTCTACAATGATCCTAATTAATCTTATATACATGCATGTGTACTCTATCTTTGCATATTGTATAAAATACCAATACAGTATAATAAGCTAAGTAAATGTCATATAGTATATAACATTAGTTGTAAACTTTGCTAAATATTTAGTTTTCTTTTTTATTTTAGAGTATTAAAACTAAACTTTTACTAAGAATTTCAGTATTGACTTTGAAATTTCAGGAATGCCTCATTCATGTAAGAATTAAAGCAGAAATGTTTCAAATAGTTAAGTAATATATTTTTTAAAATTAATCATATAGTTATTTTATGTGACATAATTTAAACTGCAAGGTACATGTCTTTGTCAGATAAAGGAATAGAATTGTATTTATAGCTGTGAGTATATTTTATGATTGCAATAATGAAATAGAAGATGAGAAGAATAACTCAGCTGGCAAAGTGATTGCCATGCTAACATGAGAACCGTAGTCTCAGAACCCACATAAAAAATCCAGGGTAATCCCATCACTAGAAAACAGACACAGATGTTTTCTGGGACATATTAGTTAGACAATGTAGCCTAATTGAGAAGTTTGACTTAATGACATGGAAGACATTTCTAAAAAACATAACAGCCAAACTTGATCTCTGGTATCCACAAACATGCCCATGCGTGTGGATGTACACATATTTACAATACATATACCTGTGCACACATGAGTATACAAATCATTCACATACATAAACACATGTACAAATATGCACACAGGCATAAAACACTACAATATGTTTTCAAACAATTACAAATCAAAACAGGATGAAAGAATTTTACACAAATATCAAGTCAATTGTTTAAGAATTTGGGAGGCTATGGATATATAAATGAAATGTAAGCAGTATCTCCAGGTCAATGTCTCAAGGAAGTTGATTGCATTCCTGGGGAATGATGTCCATAATTGGTCTCTATCTTCCATATGCATCTATATACATGTGTGTGCAAACCTATGCACACACATGCACCTACATGCATGTGTCTAATTAAAGGAGTAGACAAATGATTGGGAGACTAAACACTCATTCCATGAATAATAAGCCTCAGAGAAAGAGCCACAATTGTTTAGCCCATGTGTGAATGAACTCTATGTAATCAAAGTAGACATGCAAGAATTTTTTAAAATCTAAGGGCCATTTTTAACTAACAGACAATTATTTTTTTAAATAAACAGTATGAGTAAATTTGTTAAGAAGCATGATGTCTAAATGCTTGCTAGATCAAGGATAGATTATAACTTAGCATCTCCATGGGAAGTCATACTACTTTGATACTAAACTTGATACTAATATTTGCACTTACATTTTCTATACTATTTAAAACATGAACAAATAATTATAAACATTTTAAATATTTACACATGAAATTATACTGTTGGCCTTGTTTATGATTGTAAAGTAATGGAAATGGATTGATACTATAAAGATTAGTACTGTATTGTAATCAGAATGAATTTGACGAGAAATTTATAGTAGAAGGTTTTGTTAGACAACAGAAAAGAAAATTATAGGTAATATAATTTTAAAACTAAAAATAGTAGCAAAAATGATTGAAAAAGAAAAACAACAGCAGCACTGGTGGGCAGCGTTCAGATGGTGCAATGGTCCATGATACTACATCCTGTTTGGAGTAGAGCACTCTTCTTGCAAAAGTATTTTACACCAGATGAGGACTGTTGTAGCCAGAAGGAAAATGTGAATGTTATCAGGCTTCTATGAACCCTCACTCAGAATATCTGGATAAGTAACTTAGGAGTGAAAACTATTTACTCTTGCATAGGACCTGAATTCAATTTCCAACATTGACACAAATGGCTCATCTACAAATCAAAAATGGTAGTAATTAATTATACTAAAAGGAAATAATGAAAATGTCTACTATAAAAGAAATGAATGTCTTAAGACTATATCATGTCTTAAATTGCTATTTTTTTATTTCTCATGCACATTCATCTCCCATACTTAAGACAGAAAAATGTCCCATAGTGTAAAAGAACTCACAGAGTTTTATCTGTGTAAAGTTTTGATAAGGTAAAATTTGATTTACTTTAAATATAAATATTATAAATTTGTTTATAGATTCTTTTGCTTATTGATCATTCTTTTGTCATTAATGTCTACACTTTAACAATTTTATTCTACTTTGCAGGAGGGGTTCAAAATGGGACTAACTCTTGAAGGAACAGTATTTGGTCTCGACCCATTAGACAGCAGGTGCTGACGTCACAAATGAATGATCCAAACATGCTTAATTTGTTTATAAACATGTATGTCAGTTATTATTTTAAGACAACTATTATACTTGTGCCAATATATTTTTGAATATCTAAATGTTTTTAGATCTGTGGAAGTAACAATCTCCTCACTTTTACTGTTGATTTATCTTTCATTTTAAACAGAAGTTAGTATAATGTATATTGGATTTTTATATGGGTGAACTTATAATTGGAAGACAAGTTTTCTAAATGTCTGCCTTGTTTGAATTTTAAATTATCATTAACTTGACATTTATGCTCACACTCCAGGATATTTGTTCATTATTTTTGTCCTCAAAAAGCCATACCTTGATATCCTCTAAATATCTGAAGAGACAGGCCCATATACATGTTGCATCTGACACCAATAAACAGGCTACTAGTGATTGGCTGTATAACATTTTGTGAATAAAAAGTTTACCTCATTATGAAAATCTAAAGTTTAGCTATTATGCTACCTACTTATTAAACTCTATCTGGTAAAATAAGAATCTAGGTTTTAGCAGTATTCACATAAAATATATTTAGAATATTAGTAAATATGAAATAATGCTAGTCATTTAAGTTATATGATATAATGTTTAATTTGTCTCAAAAGTAACAATTGAGAAAAAATTGCTTCATTGTAAAACTTAAAATTTCATTTCTAATGTGCTGTCATATTAGTGGAACACTTGGCTAGCATCTGCTCCAGTATTTTAAGAAATGAAGTTTTAAATTTCTCTAGATGTAATGCCTATTGCCTGTTTTTATGCTGCCATATATTTTCTGCAGTTATCATGTAATGTGATATTTCTTACACCAATCTTATGAATCAATGTTTTCATACATCTAAAATTCAGTGGGGTATTTTTTTTAAATCTAAGAAATTTTAACAATTTTAATTTTATTTGCACTGTTAAAGTCAGAATTTAATTTTTCACAAAATTCTCATCAGGTCCATTTTGACTATGAGCAGTAAAACTTCCCAGCATTCAATCTGATGTACTGATATACCTGCCCTTTGAAAATATATGCTTCCAAAGTATTTGCTCATGATGTAAAATAATACCAGTGCAGAAAAAATTATTGTCAAAAATTTAAATTTGATTTATCACAGAGAAGGAAAATAAAGTAATGAAAATCTGGGCTTAGTTTGTGGGAATTTTATCAAAACTTAGTAGATGTGTTACTCCTAGAGTATTATGGAAGTGTTAAAGGTACCTTTTCATTAGGAGCAGAGTTGAAATCAAATGTGCTTATGCAATTTTATGTTTGAATGATTATGCTCTAATACATACATGAGCTTTCCTGCTTATGTTCTGTTATACCTACTAAGTTAAACTTTAATTAGTAGGTAATGTGTGTTTCATCAGGAAGTCTTTGTAGTTCTTGATTCTCAGCTAGTATTTTGGAATTTGTATAATGAGGATGTTTAGAAGCCATCTTTATGTCTTTTTTTAAACAGATAGAATTTGTATTTTTATTGTACCTTTAAAAGCTTTATGTAATAGGTATTATATTTAGCAAACATTTAGTATCAATTTTAACACAGTATAATACTAAGATGATATTTGCACATTTATATGTTACTTACTAGTTTTTAATGATGACCTGTACTGTTACTGGCATGGTCAAATACATAAAATTGGTCACTAATACGAACATTTACTTCACCAGTAAATTTTTATGAAGACACGATTGAAAATTTAATTTTTATGTAAACTCAATGATACATTTGATTTTTCTGAGAATAAAAGATTTTAAATAAATTAAACTGTATAATAAGCTCATTTATTAATCTATAAATGTGTTCTAAGGCTACATAATTTTTTATTCACAAGTTGGAGCTGGAAAGAGAGAGAGGGAGAGTTTAACTTGTATCTTTTTTTCCCTCAGCCCACACATGTCTCAGTTTCATGAGTAAATCTCACTCAGTTGTACAAATATGGATCTGGTGCTGATGATGGGAACGGTCATAGTTTGGTTTCTTTTAGCAGAAGCATCTGATGCAATAGTAATATAATGATCACGTTTCAAAATTGATTGTTCCTTTAGAGTGTTTAGGCTGACTGTCTTCTAAGTGAGCTTTATAATAGGACTGTCACATATTGTACCATCCGGAAGAATTTTGATACTCTCCCAAACATAGTTTAAACATGTGGGTCTCATATACACTCCTTTGAAAACCGATTATGCACCAATTTATTCAATAAAATCCATATATCATTACTTTATCTTACTTACATATGTAATGTAGGTGAGAATATATTTAGGTAATTTGTTAATATATATTAAGCTGTCAGAATGCTTAAGTTCAAAAGAAAGTGTGTATATATATACACATTTCATTTATTAACTCATATACATATATGTGAGTTAATAAATGAGAAGTAATATATTTATCAAAATATCACATAAACCACTAACTACCCTGGGATTATAGACAATAAAATATGCTTAAATATGGTTACCTTGAGCTGGCTACTTATGTCAGGTACTCATAAAAGGTTTATCAGGACAGGACACTAAAGATTTTCCTTATTTATTTTTAGATCTTGCAGTAGATTTGAATTTTTTATATGAAAACTTGGGCCTGAAACTGACTCTTAAGTAAAGACACTTTCCACCTAGTTTGATAACCTCAGTTAAATATCTCTATGGGATAGCCAATTTTAAGCTGTGCTCTGACCTTCTCAAGTATGCTATCCACAAGTGCCTACTCCTGTGCTCACAGACAGATACACACAAAAATTTAAAGTTCATTGTTAAAATATAAAAAATTCTTTAATCATATTATGCAATTCATACTGAAGTAGATAGATATTCTGACAATTTTATGATGTTGCATTTCTAAATGCTGCTATATATTTATTACTTTTTGTTATTCCCATAACTGAAACAAATATTAGCTATTTTTCTGTGCTAGTATTTCCATTTATAGTTTCAACTTCATTATTTACTCAAGATTTTAGATGTAAGCCTCTGTTAAGTTACTCGCAGGGTCTTGGACTGATTTTAAATTTTGACAATCTGAGACTCTACCTAAACTACCCACTATGTAAGCACTTAGTGAGCTACTAATGTGGTAATGGCTGTCATTGGTCTCCATCCTCATGTGTTCTGTGTAGTGTCTTCATCCTAAATAATTCAAGACAAGCCTTTGAAGAATTTGTTTTAGAAAACCCTTATAGTATATTTAAATAGCTCATAATCATAGATAATTTTTATCATATGGTATTATATAGATACTGGTATGGAATTTCTATGCACAGAATCACTTTGAATTCAACTACAGTAAAAATCTTTTACTTAAGCAAATACACACTACTGTCTAAATTCCTTGTAGCCTTCTATTTCTAGACTTTCAAGTGAATTTTTATGAACTATGGATGCTACTTTCATACTAGGCTGCTGCCATTCTCCTAAATAACTTTTTTATATTGATTATTTCTATATTGATTTATATTTATATTTATTTTTTAGATATTATACTATGATTACATCACTTCCACCTTTCTTTTGTCTCCCTCCAAACAATTTTGTATACCCTGCTTCGCTATCATTCAAATTTATAACCTAATTTTCACTAATTTTTGTTACACACATGTATGTATATATTTCTAACCACACTCTGCTGTCTGTATGATATTACTTATGCCTGTGCTTTCATGCCTGACCATTTACTATTGGGTAGACAATTTATGTGCTCTTCCCTTGGAAAGACTATTTCTCCCACTCTCAGAATACTTTATTTAGTTGCTCATAGCTCTTCATATAAGTAACACTTTTTAAAGTAACAGTTAACTATTATATAGATAACCCACTAAATATGGATGAAGGATAGTTGCCTTGCCATTTCTTTAACTTCTTTGCTGGAAAGCACAGCAATCCTTCTATAAGTACTCAGTATAAGGCTTAATGATTTTGTAACATGTTATTGCTGATAGTATAGACTCAAATTTCTTCTGCATAGTTATAAAAACTCATGCCTTCTAGATGAATATTAGAAAAAAAAAGCATTTTTTACTTTACAGCATGCCTTCCCCACTTATCTACAATGTCTCCCTAGCAGGCTTGCCTTAAAGTCAGAGAGAGTCAAACCCCTCTGCATCTGCCTATAGAAAGCTTGTATCAACAGCTGCCATGGAATTACAGGTTAAGGAACTCTGACCTAGATTCAGATTCGGAATACTCAAAGGTGAATGTTACATAAATATTCAGATTTGCTGTACTCAAACAACTTAATTTGTTGAGAGTGTATATCAAATATTGATAGTTTATACCTCAAAATTTAAGTTAGGATTAGTGGGTTTTTTTTTTTTTTTTTGCATTGTAGATACATGTTTCTTCATCAGATATAATCTCTTTTAAAGTTATTTATCTTTCCTTAAAGTTTCACTGTTCTCTTCACAAGCAATTTCATGAAAACAAGCTGCAGTCATTCCCAGTTGACTACACCCTTCCCTCAGTCTGGCAAGGTTTTTGTGTTCTACTCTCTTCCAAAGGTCACTTGTTCTCATTGAAATTGTTGTCTGAATGGCCTGGAGGCATTCCAGGTTCTGATTCTTTCTTGGAAAGAAAGCAAAGACAGATGTTTGCCACTTGGCTACACTTTGGGAGGAAAAAAATGTAAAAGACTGTTAGGGATGAATCTTCTAAGAGCTGAAAGGACATAATTCTAGACCTGTATACAATCTGCTGTTTTTCATTGTTCTCTATTTTGCTTTGCCTACACTTTGGAAGCCAATTTTTTACTCTCAGCATCTCTTAATATTTAAAAGTTACTGAATAATATGGAATGTGTACAGAGATTTTAGCAAAATTGAATGTCCTTCTCTACACACACTCCATTTAACTATTAAGTTCTCCATCTATTTATTTTTCCTGGCTGCTTTAATGAAAGATAAATTGAGTTTTACTCGACAGTGGAAGCACAGAGGATAGGAGGTGACATGTATTGAAAGACTAGTCATTAGTTTTCTGAGATGTCAACTTACGCTTAACAACATGACTGAATAAATGTCTGACCCATTTCTTTTTCCAGACAAGTTGGCTCATTTTGGGTCCAGAGAAGTAATAGGAATGATATAATTATAGGAAAGGGTGTTTCCATAGTGATTAATCTTCAGCTTCTCTGATTCATAAAATGCCCACAGATTCGTTCTCTGTATGAAAAATAAATAAATAAATAAGGAAATACCTGAAAAAACCTGGCCACTCTTTCAAGATTTCAATATTTCTACCAAGTACAAATTACTGCTTGCTTTCTCAGTATCACTGGGCTTTTAAATTTCCAGAAACACTTATGGGGAGACATGGTGATAAACTTTGAAACTCTGCTCTATTCTACTTTGGGCATAGTGTGTCCTTTAACCTTAAAAATAATGTTATGATTAGCTGAAATACACCAGAAAGGGGAGAGAGAGCCTGTGGACATCATATGCAGAGATTAGGCAGGGTCCACCAGTGAAGTGATAGGGCCACCCACACATCTCCAAAATGTTAACCCAGAATTCCTTCTGTCTAAATGAAATATGGGGATGAAGGGTGGAACATAGACTGAAGGAAAGGCCATCTAGAGACTGCCCCACCTGGGTATCCCACATGCAGACACCAAACCCAGACACTATTGCTGGTACCAAGAAGTGCATGCTGATCAGAGCCTATATAGCTGTCTCCTGAGAAGCTCTGCCAGATCCTGATCAATACAGATGCAGATACTCAAAGCCAACAATCAGACTCATCACAGAGCCCCCAATGGAGGAGTTAGGGAAAGACTGAAGGAGCTGAAGGAGCTTTATTTGACATCAATCTAAGGGAAGACACTTGATCCTACAATGGCTTGATGGCCCACATTAAAGGAATACTGGGGAGTGAGCCAGCTGTAAGACAGCGTGAGGTCCTCTGGTTCCCCCTCCCCAACTCAGCTTGCTCCAGGGAACCAGTAACCCTGCATTGGGATATTCCCAGCCAGACAACACAGAGTGAGGAACCACACTCAGACCACCTGCCACCAGGAACAGCAGTGAGCCAGTGGTGATCAAGAGGTGATCCAGGGAAACAGGTATGGAACAGCAGTGAATCAGAGGTGAGCCAGTTTTGAGCCAGCGGTGATCCAGCAGTAATCCAGGGACACAAGACTGACAACAAGATGGCAAGAGGAAAGGGAAAGAACGCACCCCAGGGAAACCAAGACAACCTGGCAACACCAGTACCCAGCTCTCCCATCACAGCACACAGCAGAATGCCAAACACACCAGAAAAAGAACACACAGACCTAAAACCAAAGGATAATAGGAATAGAAGAGGACAAAGAATATCAACTAAGAGGCACAGTAAATATCTTCAAAAAATCATAGAAGAAAACTTCCCCACCCTTAAGAATGAGATGACCATGAGCATAAATCAAGCCTACCCAACTCCAAATAGATTAGATCTGAAAAGAAACTCCTCCCGACACATAATAGTCAAAATGCCGAGTGCCCAAATTAAAGAAAAAATATTAAAAGCAGTAAGGGAAAAAGGCCATGTAACATATAAAGCCAGACCAATCAGAATCACACCCAATTTCTCAAAAGAGACTATGAAAGCTAGAAGAGCCTGGACAGACATCATGCAGACCTTAAGAGAGCACAGGTGCCAGCCAAAGCTGCTATACCCAGCAAAACTCTCAATCACCATAGATAGAGAGACTAAGATATTCCAAGACAAAACTAAATTTACACAATATCTGACAACAAACCAAACACTACAATGAATTATAGGTGGAAAACCGATTACAACGAGGGGAACTACATCCTAAAATAAACAAGAAAACTCCTAAGCAAGAAAACCAAAAGAAGAAAGACATACAGGCACAATTCAACCTCCAAAGGCAAAAATAGCAGGAAACAGTAACCACTATTCCTTGATATCTGTTAACATAAATAGACTCAATTCCCCAATAAAAAGACATAGGCTATCAGACTGGATACATGAACAAAGTCCAGCAATTTGTTGCATACAAGAAACTCATCTCAGAGACAAAGACAAACACTATCTCAGAGTAAAAGGCTAGGAAAAAACCTTCCAAGCAAGGGCCCCAAGATGCAAGCTGGAGTGGCCATTCTCATATCGAATAAAGTAGATTTTCAACCAAAAGTTATCAAAAAAAAAAAAAAAAAAAAAAGAAGGATACCTTCTACTCATTAGAGGAGAAACTTGTCAGGAGGAACTCTCAATCCTTAACATATATGCTCCAAATACAAAAGCACTGATATTCATAAAAGAAACCCTACTAAAGCTCAAAAAATACATTTCAACCCACACAATAATAGTGGAAGACCTCAATACCTCACTCTCACCAATGGACAGATCAGGGAAACAAAAACTGAACAAGGATACTCTAAAACTAGCAGAGGTTATAAACAAACTAAAATTAATAAATATCTACAGAACATATCATCCTAAAAAAAAAAAAAAAAAAAAAGAAGAAGAAGAATACACCTTCTTCTCAGCACCTCATGGGACCTTCTCAAAAATTGACAACATAATTGGTCACAAAACGAGCCTCAATAGATATAAGAAGATGGTCTAAGGCTGGTCTTTAACAACAACAAAGACAACAAAAAGCCCTCATACACATGGAAACTGAACAATGCTCTGTTAAATGATAGCAGGGTCAAAGAAGAAAGAGAAATCAAGAATTTTCTCGAATTTAAGAGAAACGAAAACACAATATACCCAAACCTGTGGGATGCAATGAATGCAGTACTGAGAGGAAAACTCATAGTTCTGAGTGTTTCCAAAAAGAAACTGGAGAGAGCATACATCAGCAACATGACAGAACAGCTGAAAGCTCTAGAACAAAAGGAAGCAGATACTCCCAAGAGAAGTAGACAGCAAGAAATAAACAAACTTAGGGCAGAAATAGACCAAATAGAAACAAAAAGAACCAGTGAAAGAATCAACAAAACCAAGAGCTGGTTCTTTGAGAAAATCCACAAGATTGAAAAACCCTTAGCCAGACTAACTAGAAGGCAAAGAGAGAGTATCCAAATTAACAAAATCAGAAAGGAAAGTGGAAAAATAACAACTGAAACTGAAGAAATTCAAGAAATCATCAGATCATATTACAAAGCCTATACTCAACAAAGCAGGAAAATCTGGAGGAAATTAATGAATTACTAGAGAGATACAAGGTACTAAAGTTAAATCAGGACCAGGTAAACCATCTAAATAACCCTATAACACCTAAAGAAATACAGAAAGTCATCAAAAGCCTCCCAACCAAAAAAACCCAGGTCCAGATGGGTTTAGTGCAGAATTTTATCAGACATTTATTGATGACAAAATACCAATACTCTTCAAACTATTCTACAAAATAGAATCAGATGGAAAACTCCCTAACTCATTTTTTGAGGCTACAGTAACCCTCATTCATAAACCGCACAGAGACCTTACAAGGAAAGAGAACCTCAGACCAATCTCACTTATGAACATTGATTTAAAAATACTCAACACAATCCTTGTAAACTGAATCCAATAACACATCAAAACGATCATTCACCATGATCACATAGGCTTCATCCTTGGCATGCAGGGATCGTTTAACATATGGAAATCCATCAATGTAATCTACCATATAAACATCTCAAAGAAAAAAACAACATGGTCATCTCACTAGATGCTGAGAAAGCATTTGACAAAATTTAACACCACTTCATGTTAAAAGTCTTGGAAAGAACAGGAATCCAAGGCCCATACTTAAACATAATAAAAGCTATATACAGCAAACCAACAGCCAACATCAAACTTAACTGTGGGATACTTGAAGCAATCCCACTAAAATCAGGGACTCGACAAGGCTGCCAACTCTCCCCCTACCTATTCAACATAGTGCTGGAAGTCCTTGCCAGAGTAATTAGATAGCAAAAGAAAATCAAAGGGATACAAATTGGAAAGGAAGAAGTAAAACATCCCTAATTGCAGATGACATGATAGTGTACTTAAGCGACCCCACAAATTCCATCAGAGAACTTCTACAGCTGATAAACAAGTTCAGCAAAGTGGCTAGATATAACATTAAGTCAAACCAATCAGTAGCCTTCCTATATTTAAAGGACAAACACGTGTAAAAAGAAATTAGGGAAAAGATAGCCTTCACAATAGTCACAAAAACTATGAAATACCTTGGTGTGACTCTAACTAAGCAAGGGAAGCACCTGTATGACAAGAACTTCAAACCTCTAAAGAAGGAAATAGAGGAAGATCTCAGAAAATGGAAAGATCTCCCATGCTCACGGATTGGAAGGATCAACATTTTAAAAATGGCCATCTTACCAGGAGCAATCTACAGATTCAATGCAATCCTTATCAAAATTCCAACCCAGTACTTCATTGAGTTGGAAAGATCAATGTGCAATTTTGTATGGAATAACAAAAAACCTAGAATAGGGAAATCCATCTTAATCAACAAGAAATCATCTGTGGGAATCACTTTCCCTGACCTCAAGCTATATTACAAAGCAATTGTGCTGAAAACTGCATGGTACTGGTGCAGAAATAGGCATGTGGATCAACGGAATAGAATAGAAGATCCAGAAATGAGCCCTCAAGTATCGGGTCACCTGATTTTTTACAAAGTAGCTATAAACATTCAATGAAAAAAGACAGCATATTCAACAAATTGTGTAGGTCCAATTGGGACTCAGCATAAAGAAGAATGAAAATAAACCTTTTCTTATCTCCTTGTACAAAGTTCAAGTGCAAGTGGATCAAAGACCTCCACATTTAACCAACTACACTGAAACTATTAGATGAGAAACTAGGGAAAATCTTAGAACTCATAGGCAAAGGAGAAAATGTCCTAAACTGAACACCAATACCTTGAGCTCTAACGTCAAAGATTGGCAAATGGGACTTAATGAGATTACAAAGTTTCTGTAAGGCTAAAGACACTGTCAAGAAACAAAACGGCAACCAACACAGTGGGAGAAGATATTTCCCAACCCCTCATCAGATAGAGGCCTAATATCCAAGATACACAAAGAAATCAAAAAGAGAGATACCAGAGAATCAAACAACCCTATTAAAAAATGGGGTACAGACTTAAACAAAAATTTCTCAATTGAGGAATATCGAATGGCTGAGAAACATCTAAGGAAGGGCTCAACAACCTTAGCCATCAGGGAAATGCAAATCAAAACAACCCTGAGATTCTACCTCACACCACTCAGATTGGCCAAGATCCAAAACTCAGATGACAATAGATGCTGGAGAGGATTTGGAGAAATAGTAACAGTTCTCCACTGCTGGTAGGGTTGTAAACTGATACAACCACTCTGGAAATCAGTTTGGCGGTTCCTCAGAAAAATGGACAAAGTACTACCTGAAGACCTAGTTATTCTACTTCTGGACATTTACCCCAGAGACTCTCCAACATGTAACAAAGATACATGCACCACAATGTTCATTGCAGCTCTATTTATAATAGCTAGAAGCTGGAAAGAACCCAGATGTCCTTCAGTAGATGAATGGATACAAAATTGTGGTACATTTACACAATGGAGTACTACTCAGCTATCAGAAACTATGGCCTAATGAAATTCTCAAGAGAATGGATGCATCTAGAGAATATCATCCTGAGTGACATAACCCAGTCACAAAAGAACAGACATAATATGCATTCACTGATAATGGGATACTAACCCCAGAAAGCTCTGAACACCCCAGAAATAACCCACAGACTGTGTGAAGACCAAGAAAAAAAGAAAAAAAAAGAATATATTTTAATTAAAATATAACTGTATCACATCCCTCTTTCCTTCCTACAGCCCCTCCCAGTTTCCTTCCTTTCTCCTCAATTTAATAATCCGTTTCCTATGTTTTTTTACATATACATATGTGTATGTATATGTACCCACAAATACTTAATTATAACCCTATAAAAATGTATTTGTATACTTTTATGCAAAAATGCTTAAAAATCTGTACAGTTATCTTTGTTTTTTAAAATTTTTAAAAAAGGAATACTGGTTGGTAAGGCAGGACTGGTTATGTGGGGTGCACCTTCATAGAAGCAGAGTAATAGGGGAGAGGATAAGGGGTTTGCAGTGGGGAAACCAGGAAAGGAGATGACATTTGACATGTAAATAAAAATATCAAATAAAAGAAAAAAAAAGACACAATCACATGACTTCCTAAATGATAACTTTTTAAAAATTTTGTTTTAAATTTACATAGCTTTACAGGATTAAAAGTTCATCTTGGTAGATTTTTCCTTTGATGACGATGAAGTGTCCTTCCATATCTGTTTTGGTAACTTTTGTTTGAAAGTTGAGTTTATTTGATATTAGAATGGCTACTCCAGTTGTTTGTTTGAATTATTTGCTTGAAATTTTTTTCCAGCCTTTTACTCTGAGGTGTCTGTTTTTGTCACTGAAGTGTGTTTTCTGTATGCAGCAAAATGCTGGGTTCTGTTTATGTATCCATTCTGTCTATGTCTTTTTATTGGGGAATTGATTCCATAGATGTTAAGAGGTATCTTACTTTCTTATGACTAAGATATTAAGATAAGATTAGTTTCTTAAGACAAGAGATATTTTATCCAATATTAAGGAATAGTGATTTTTGTTTCTATAATTTTGTTGAAGATATTTACTAGACTGTTAATCTCTGTTATCCTTAGGTTTGGTCTTCCTTGATTTCCTGGATGCTTTAGGTTAGGAGCTTTTTGCTTTTTGCAATTTCTTTAACTATTGTGTCAATATTTTCTATGGTATCTTCTGCCTCTGAGATTCTCTCTTTTATCTCTTGTATTCTGTTGGTGATGCTTGTGTCTATGTTGCCTGATCTATTTCCTAGGATTGCTAACTACAGGGTTGTCTCTTTTTGTGATTTCCTTATTGTTTCTATTTCCATTTTTTAGGTCCTGAATGGTTTCTTTCAATTCCTTCACCTATTTGGTTGATTTCCTATAACTCTTTAAGGGATTTTTTTTTTTTTTTTGTGTTTCCTCTTTAAGGGCTTCTATTTCTTTACCTGTGTTTCCCTGTATTTCTTTAAGGGAGTTATTTATGTCCTTCTTAAAGTCCTCTATAATCATCATGAGATGTAATTTTTAAATTTAAATCTTGCTTTTCCATTGTGTTGGGATATCCAGTACTTGCTGTAGTGGGAGAACTGAGTTCTGATGATGCCAAGTTGTCCTTAAAAAAAAAAACGGTTTTATTGAAAATATTTATTTACATTTCAAATGTTATCCCCTTTCTCTTGGTATACCTTCCATAAACCTCCTATTCTATCCCCTTACCCTTGCTTCTATGAGGTGCTCCCCCACCAACCCATCAACCCCATTTTGCCTCTCTGACCTGACATTACCATACACTAGGACATCAAACCTTGGCAAGAACAAGGACTTCTCCCTCACTGATGCCCAACAAGGACATCCTCTGCTATGTATGCATCTGGAGCCATGGATTAGTCCATGTGTACTCTTTGGAACTTGGGAACTCTGATTTATTGTTGTTGTTGTTCTTATGAGGTTACAAACTCCTTTAGCTCCTTCAATCTTTTTTCTAACTCTTTCACTGGGAACCCCATTCTCAGTTCAGTGGGTGGCTGTGAATATCTTCCTCTGTATTTGTCATGCTCTAGCAGAGCCTCTCAGGAAAAACTTATATCAAATGCTACTAAAAAAGGCTATACTCAATAAAACTGGAAAATCTGGATGAAATGGACAATTTTCTAGACATATATCAGGTACCAAAGTTAAATCACGATTAGATAAACCATCTAAATAGTTCCTAAAGAAATATAACCCCTATATATATATAATATTATATTATATAATTATATAAACACAATCCCTAAAGAAATAGAAGCATTTATCAAATGTCTCTCAATCAAAAAAAAAAAAAAGCCCAGGACCAGATGGGTTTAGAGCAGAATTCTGTCAGACCTTCATAGAATTCCTAATACCAATACTCTCCAAACTATTCCACAAAATAGAAGCACAAGGAACACTGCCCAAGTCCTTCTATGAAGGCACAATTGTGCTTATACTTAAACCACACAAAGACTCAACAAAGAAAGGAAATTTCAGACCAATTTCCCTTATGAATATCGATGCAAAAATACTCAATAAAATTCTTGCAAACTGAATCCACAAACACATCAAAATGCCAAGTTTTCTTGGTTTCTGTAGCTTATGTTCTTTTCTTGTTCTTCCTTCTCACAATCTTGTTATCTCTGATGTTAGTTTGTCTTGGTGTCTCTTACTGGAGCTTGTCCCTCCTGTGGGCCTGTGAGTCTGTGATGTTAAGAGTCAGAGCATTCCTGGGAGATCAGCTCTCTGGGGGCAGGTTTTGGGTCTGTAGAGCTGTGGGACAGCCCCTGCTCTGGGCAAAGATGGAGACAAGAAGAGCCCGATTGCGATTGCAGGCATCACTGCTGTTTCTGTTTCCTGTGTACTCCTGGTGAGTCTCTCTTTGGACAGTCAGTGAAGAAAAAGTGGAGTCTCATCTGTGGTCTTAGGAGTGAGAGTGTTCCTGGGAGACCAGCACTCTTTGGGCAGGTTTGGGGACTGAAGGGCCATGGAATAGCCCTAGGTCTGGGCACAGATGGAAACATGAAGACTGTGCAAATGGAGACTTGATGAAATTTGCCTGTTTGTGCCCTGGTTCCACATAATTAATTAATCGATTGAAAGAAAAATAAAAGAAAAGGCATGAGTATGGCTATCAATGTTAATGTTTGAGAACTTTCTTGAAATGGAGTCAAATAATGTCTTTTGAATAAGTTTTGCCTACAATGGATAAAAAATGAAGACATGATAAGTGTCCTGGAATGCATGTCAGCTTTCCCAAGAGGAGCACCTGCTCTAAAAATTTCCCATCAATGCCTTCAGTCCTTCCCAAGACTTCATCACAGAGCTTGCAGCCACAGACAAAAGCTGGCTCTGCAATGCAAGGTCCCCAGCATTCATTCTGCTGCTCAGAATGGCATATTCTATAAACCATTAGGAAACGTTTTGCAACATATGAAAAGAAATTTAGCACACAAGCCATTAGTGTTCGGTATATTTACACAACGGAGTACTACTCAGCTATTAGAAACAATGACTTTATGAAATTCCTAGGAAAATAGATGCATCTAGAGAATATCATCCTGAGTGAGGTAACCCAGTCACAAAAGAACAGACATAATATGCACTCACTGATAATGGAATACTAACCCCAGAAAGCTCTGAACACCCCAGAAACAACTCACAGTCCATATGAAGCTCAAGAAAAACAAAGGCCAAAAAGTGAAAGCCTCAGTTCTTCTTAGTTAAAAAAAATAAGTGTATAGCACCCTCTCAGAGTATGGTATACCTGGACCTTAAATCATCAATAATTCAAGAGCTAAGAATATAGTCTTGTGGAAATTTTTGGTATTCAAAAATCATGTTTAATCTATACACACCAAGAAAACTCTGACTGTTTCCATGTTATGTTCTTTTCTGCATGTACTTTATGCTTATGGTAACTAGTAAGATTTCAATGCATACTATCAAACCTCTAAAAAATTAAGTACTGACAAAAATATTTTCATATAATGTTATGCCAAAATGCCTTTAAAAATGTACATGTACCTCTCTTTTTTAAAAATAAAGTTAAAAGGGAAAAAAGAAAAGAAAATAAATTTAAAATACAGTATTTTTAAGACTGATTTTAAAATGTCTATTTAATCACATGATATTAATTGAACAGTTTCTAGACAAAATCATAAAGTCGGTGAGACCACAGAATGCTTGTGAGTCATATGACTGAATTGAATTTATTTAGAGCATACATATGCTCACAAAAATTTGCATCAAAACCAGATTGTTTCCTACACTCTTCTAACTAAAAATTAGAAGGTCAAAGAAAAATTGGACCATTCTTTAAAAAAAAAAAAAAAACAACAAAAAAAACTCTTTGCATGAAAATTATCTACCAAGCAAAATGAAATAAATGGAACAACAAAAGAATATTGTTTTCTGTGTGTTTTTACCATTTCCAAATGTACTTGCTCTTAAGAATGACCAAATGACATTAAAATAAATACATTCATGGAAATGAACAGCATGCATCAGAGAGTAGTTGAAATAGAATATAGTTGAAAATTGGGTCAATTATTTAATAATTATGACAGATTGTTAAATTGAAAGACTATTCTGGTAAGACCCTGTCCGTTTTGAATGGGTGAGAAAGCTGTAACAGTTTATAAATTTGACAATTGCGAATTCTTGAGAATCATAGACTCTAGTTGCAACTCCCTGTGAATGTTTGCACCAACTGAACAATCAAAGTCTATTTATATGGATAAAGTAAAACTGGTACACAATAGAGCCTTCTAGAAAAATAATTCTGAATCAGGTGATTTAACATATACAGTTTAAGATATTCATTTTGGGAATATATTTGACAAATAGTTTACAATTTCCTATTCCTAATGGTAAAAATCTTCAAAAGAATGTTACAAATAATGAGCATATATTGACAAGGATAATATTTATTTTCAATTATCAAAATTTTATGAATCCTAATAGAAAATGTGATGCCTATGTGAATGAAAGGACCATTGTAAGGCCAGCAGTGTTTTCCACCCAGCAATCATCATAGAGTATTCTTCCGTCTATTGAGGAACCACAAATGCATGAGTGGCTGGCTGCGCAGAGAAGCAATCTGGAAACACTGCAGTCAGACCACTAATAATGGCAGCAACATTTCCCAGAATAAAAACCATTACTTTACAAATTGTGCCAACAGTTTGGATTAGAAAAATACAGCTTTAAAAGCTTGAGATCAGCATAATATGTTAGAGTTACTATCAAATTTCAAAATTGTGGCTTTAAAGTGACGAACTTGAGCAGCCTTTATGATGGCTTTTATTCTTCTTGCTCTAAGTTCTCCAGTGTTAATTGAAAAAACCATCAGTTGTTCCTTTTTTTAAAAAATTATTTTATTTGTTTATTTAGCAAATGGTATCCCCCTTCCTGTTTTTTCCTCCATAAACCACTCACATCCCCCTTCTGTCTGCCTTTATAAGGGTGCTCCTCTACCCACTCACTAACTCCTACCTCACCACCCTTGCATCCCCCTACACCAAGACCAAGAGCCTCTCTTCCAATGGATGCCAGATAAAGCCATCCTTAAGTACATATGTAGCAGGAGTCATGGATCCCTTACATGTATACTCTCTGATTGGTGGTTTATTCTTTGGATTCTGTCGGTGGTCTAGATAGTTGATATTGTTCTTTCTGTAAGGTTGCAGTCCCCTTAAGATCCTTCAGTCCTTCCCCTAGCACTTCTTTTGAGGTCCCTGGTACACTCACATGGTTGGCTATGAGTATCTGCATCTGTATTAGTCAGGTGCTAACAGAACCTCTCAGGGACCAGCCAAACCATGCTCCTGACAGCAAGTATTTTGTGGCATCAGCAATGTCTGGGTTTGATGTCTGCAGGTGTGATGGTCCCAAAGTGGAACAGTCTCTGGATGGCCTTTCCTTCAGTCTCTGATTCCATAATTTTTGTATCTGACTTTCCTTTAGAGAGGAACAATTCTGGGTTAAATTTTTGAGATGGGTAGGTGGCTCAATTCCTCAAACTGGGGGCTGTGCCTTTCTACTCTAGATGGTCTCTATAGGTTCTATCTTCCCTTTGTTGGCTATTTCAGCTAATGTCATCCCCATTGGGTCCTGGGAGCCTCACACATTCCTTATGTCTGTTACTTTCTAGTGGCTACCTCCAGTTCTCCATTTCCCACTGCTACAAATTTATATTCCATTTTATGATGCTTTGGACGTCTCTCCTGCCCTTTCCATATCTGATCTTGCCACCCTCTTTTCCCTCCCCCTGTGATTATTCTGTTTCCTCTACTATATAGGATTGAAGCAGCCACACTTTGGTCTTTCTTATTTTTTTCAACTTTATTTTTTAAAAAACAGAGATACATGTACAGATTTTTAAAGCATTTTTTGCATAAAACTATATGAATATATTTTGTCAGTACTTGATTTTTTAAAGGTTTGATAATATTCATTAAAATCTTACTAGTTACAATGAGCATAAAGTGCATGTAAAACAAAACGTAACATGGAAATAGTCAAAGTTTTCTTGGTGTGTATAGATGAAACATAATGATTTTTAAATACCAAGAATTGCCATGGGGCTATATTCTTAGCTCTTGAATTATTGATGATTTAAGGTCCAGGTATACCATACTCTGAGAGGGTGCTATACACTTACATTTTTTTTCTAAGAAGGACTGAGGTTTCGACTTTTTGACTTTTGTTTTTCTTGAGCTTTATATGGCCTGTGAGTTGTTTCTGGGGGTTTCAGAGTTTTCAGGGGCTAGTATTCAATTATCAGTGAGTTCATATTATGTCTGTTCTTTTGTGATTGGGTTACCTCACTCAGGATGATATTCTCTAGATCCTAGGAATTTCATAAAGTCATTGTTTCTAATAAAAGCTTCATATTGTTTATGGATCATATAGTAGCTTTTCTTAGTGTTTTTGCAAATATCAGCTTATCAGTGAGTAAATACCATGTGTGTTCTTTTGTGTCTGGGTTACCTTACTCAGTGTGATATTTTCTTCTTCTCTTTTACTTTTTCTCTTGGATATTTCATGTATCTACATTTCCCCTCCCCCTTTCACCTCTCTCTGCTCGTACAAAGATGCTCCCACTCCTACCTACCCACCCCACTCTCACCTACCTACTGCACTCCCACCTACTTACCCCCACCTCAACATCCTGGTATTCTCCTACACTAGGGAAAAGAGCCTGAACAGGACAAAGGGCTTTTTCTCTCATTGATGCCTGACAATGCCATCCTTTGCTACATACGTAGAATGATATTTTCTAGTTCCATCCATTTACCTGAGAATTTCATGAAATCATTGTTTTTAATAGCTGAGTAGTATGCAATTGTGTAAATGTACCACATTTTCTGTATCCATTCTTCTGTTGAGGGACATCTAGGTTGTTTCTAGCTTCTGTCTATTACAAATAAGGTTGTGATAAACATAGTGGCTCATGTGTCCTTGTTATAGGTTGGAGAGTCTTTGTTTATAGCTGCCCAAGCAAGACTGGTCCTCAGATTCCCTAAGCCTACATGTGTCCTAGGTGGGTGTGTACACTCATATGTAATTCCAGCCTCTGAAAGTACAGAAATTTCTAGGTTTTATTGAGAGACTCTACATCAAAGAAGAAATTGGAAGAGCAATCAAGGAAGGTTTTAGATACCATTTTGGATCCCTGGACTTTTCATACATTTGTGAATACCTACACAAATCCATGTGTATACATGTACCACATGTATCAAGCATATACATGTACCATATGCACAAATATCTGTGAGAAAAAGAAAAAGAAAAAATTTTAAATCGAATTACAGTAAAAGTGGTAAAAACAGTAGATGTGAACTATGAATATACAACACAAAAATAGACAGAAAAAGTTCTCATGCCAAGAGACTGAACAAATTCAAAATTTTCAAAGCAGAGTCAAGTATATTTCTTCTTAAAAAAATACTTGTGAATTGCTGTTGCCATAAAGTTACTGAGAGAATTGTGAAGAAAAAAGATAAAGTTCCCATATAGAAGTGCTTTACATAAACTCTGCTGTCGTGATTTCCCATTTAAGTATGGGCTGCCAGACAGTATGGACAAAAGGGGAAAAATCACAAAAAAGTCCAAATGGAGCATCATCAGTCATATGGAGATGCAGACTCTTTCTACAGTATGATGAAAATAGCCTATGTCACAAGGGTTGACTTCTTATAGTCCATAATCTGATTTTAAGGTAAACAAAGCATCACAGAATCAGACCAATCTTAAAAGAATAATGTTATGTGATCAAGTTGATCTTTATTCCCTTAATTTTCAAGATAAAGGCTTTCTGAAAGGGTGTCAGGATAAAGGAAACACAAAAAACCATGGCTTTTAACTGTGATCAGTATACTGAATAGATGAAAGAAGTTAAAACAAGCAAAAGATCTCTGACCCACATGTACATTTTTATTAGCAATGCAACAACATTAGCTTAATGATTACAATGAATGCACAAAAGAAATATGAAACAGAGGAATATGTGTGAAACATGTGAGAACTTTCTGCCATTGTTGCTATTTTTTTATTAAATCTAAACATGTTCTGCAATGAGCAGCTTAATTTTTAAAAGTATTAGGAATATGTATGGGCTCCTTTAAACACTTAAAGTATAAAATATTCACAGTAACTATGGCAATATTCTTTTTTTTTTTTTTTCTGTGAAGATCAAGCATCAGAAGATGCATTTACTATAAAGAGCTAAAGCCAGTCACGTGCATACTCTTGCTCTCAACAGGAAAAAGTGAAAATGGGAAGAAAACATAATGCTGGTATTGAGGACTATGTTAAATGACATTTGATGCCTTCAATACTTGCTACTTAATATTCATAGAAATATTATTTTATATCTTCACCTGCATTTCCTTCCCTGTAGAGGCCAAGCAATGTTTAATCATGCAATTAATGGGAATATAGAAGGGAATATGAGAAACATATATAATTAGGTAAAAACTTGTTTAATGGTAGCTATTACTAGAAATTCTACATATTTGTTAGAAGAAATTTATTTTCTTTGGCTCTTGAAAACTATGATATTTTTAGGTGCTTTTTCTATAGGGTATCTTTAATGAAAGGGGGACTTAATATTTTCAGAAGTAAATATTCAAAACTAAGCAAATCATCACATGACCTACATAATTGGAAACATAAATGCTGGTTCCAGGAAGGGTCTACCCTGCAATCAAAGCCATTAGCATGGCTTTTGAAATGGGTCTGTGTCTGCCAAAAGTCATTGTACTACAGCAACCAAAACTCCCACAAAGTACAATTTGGGTTGCTTTGCTGCTAAGCCCACAACTCTGTACTTTCTCTATGGTTTGAAATTTATCTCAAGAAAAAATTCAAACCAAAACCAAACTTGGCTACAACACTTAGGAAATATGAGTATTCAGGCAATTCACAAATGTTGAAGTGCAATTGACTGCTGACAGAGTGTCTGTCTAATTTTGCTTTCTTAAGCATGGTGGACATTGACAGAAGCATAATTACAATCTCCATAAATGCTTGCTTTCCATCTCTATTCCCTTTGCAATATGAATCTTTGATTTATATGAAGCAAAACTTTTTATACTTTCCATTGCAAATATAGTTGCTTTTACTTTCACTGATAAGACTTCCCTCAATTCTCATGAGTCTCACCCATTTTAACTTGATGTTGATGAACTCTAACTTTATGCCTATATTATGTGATATGATATGCCTTTCCACCTATTAGGATAGTATTTACATGATTCAACTAAAATGTACATGTGTGTATTATGGTTCTTGCCCAATACAAAACTGACAAAAGGGAGGATATGAATAAATATGTGATTGGGCATTCAGTTCCTCCTGTTTCTACCCTACATTTGCTTTTGATTTCTTCTTGTGTTTTGGCAACCATTTCTCCAAACATATATATAATCTATGAGTTAATCCTGATAAATATTCAGTCAAGTTTAATTGTGATGATGGACATACAATTAAAAGTCAGGCAATGAATAACCTTATTAACACAGGTAGGAATTAGATTTTTGTTGGTTTTCATAATGTTTATATATATATATATATATATATATATATATATATATATATATATACATATATACTTGCAGTAAAATGACTGAGATTCTCTCTCTAAAATAAATACTTGAATGGTGATATCTTTAGTGCAGATATGGCAAGCTGTATTTTTAAAAGGATAGATGATCCAGAAGATACAAGATACAACTTAACAACCCAAAGCTGGATTCAGAACAGACATGAAAAATAAGACAAATTCACAAAAAGATGCTAAATTTGGGGATTTGTGCTATAAAGTTAATGGGTAGTCCATGAGTGTTTACATCTCAGACAAGATAAGCAGAGCAGCATATTTGAACAACTATGATCCTTGTACCAAGTAATTCCACTGCCAGAGAATAAGAAAGAATCCATGGCATGAGTATAGACATCTCCAAAATTAAGTGTACAGGAAAAATCTGCACTTCTAAACTTAGAGCACTAAGAGGGCAAAATTTATGCTTAATGTTTAAGTATTCTAAGTTTAAATGAAATGGTTCTATAAAATGTATTTTCTAGTAAATAGACTCTGTGATGGCTCTTTACAAAATGGTAACTCATTTGGGATTACTCTTAATGATAATAGCTATTTAAGAGAGATAAGAATAGAGTATTACAGAGATTGATATTGGACTAATATGTAACTGTGGCCTCCAACAGAGAACTGTGGAGCCACAACTGCTCAGAGATTGCTGAGAGAAGAAATGGTTTGTGGTATTTCTAGAGAATGAAATGGGTGACTAAGCTCCTGTCAGCATAACACAGAGCTAGAAGAGAACCCAACTCTCAGATTCCAAAGTCAACAATGGGGCCACAGGTGTGTGACTGTCTTTATAACATTTATATGGGTGGATATGAAGCTAATTGCACCATTTGGAAAACTTTATCACCAATCTGATTGTTCTTTGTTCCTAGGGAAATATTCACAAGGCATATCTAGTGGACCCCATAACAACTAAAATTGATATTAGGAGAGTAAGTGATGGTCACAGTATTATTCTACTGCTACCTGCTCCAAACTTTAATCACACATAATGTCCATTTATTTTGTCTATATTTATGTATCTTAGGAATTCATGATTTATGTCTTCCATTTAGACTTTAGCTGCTGCTGCCTATGTCTTTATCATGAAAACTCAATGAAAAAAAAAAATAAACCAAGCAATGCCTCACTTAATTACCTACATGATTATATAACATATTCAACAACCTCACATCCACTTGAGGATCCTAAGAAATAAGTAGTGACTTTTTTTCTTCATCTAAAGATCTCTTAGAGATGGAAATAAGTGATCATACTAGTTGATTTAAGTTTACTTTGATTGCTTTTGAGGTAGGAGGTAGGGGGATGGAAACATTAGTAACTATGACTTAAGGACACAAAGTCAACATGTTTTAAAACAACACAGAAACCAAATTCTCTAAATAAATTATTAACATGATCCTAGTTATTGACTTTTACTATTAAAATCAATTATTCTACTTGTCAATGACTTTCTACTACTGATGGCAATTGATTAATATAGTACTCCCTGAAAGATAATCCTCCGTGCTCAGTAGAAATCATTTCCAAGTTGATATTTTTCTCCCTTACGTTAAAATGTCACCATATAATTAGAACCACTTCTAGAATCTGCAAAATTCAGACTTGTACTCAAGGGTTCAATCCAATGTTATATCCACCATTACCTATCCTACATGGTAATGTAGATACATTGAAAGTGTGGGATGCTCATTTGTAATTTCCTGGAAATAGAACAATTCTGATATCTCAAAAGAAACATAAAATTATACCCCCAACATAAACTGATTTCTGTGATGATGAATTAATTTTGCTGAAGCAGCAACAGGATCCATAAAGTCATACTATGTGAAAGGTCTTGCGTGGGAGGTTTATTCAGAAAAAGGAAAGGAGATACAGAGATTGCTTCTGGGTGGATGAATAAAATGGGGAAAGGGAGGAGTAACAGGACCTCTTATGCAACTGTATTATTTATTGTGGTAAATGTAAACACTGGTAAACATTATTTCATGAGGCAGCCTGTTATCCTGACTGTTAATGTCTACTTCCATGAAAGTATGTACATTAGCATGTATTAAAATACTTTATTTCATGTACAGCTCCATAGCACCACCTATATTTTTTAAACACAGTTTTCTTATCTTTTTTTTAGACTATAATTTTACTATACTTTTAGGACTCAATATAAAATTTCATGTTACTTTGAATATTAAAGAATTCAGTCTTATTTCATTTAAAATATGTGATAAGGCACATCATTTCTTTTCAAAGAATTTCTCATCGTGATTGTTTTATTTAGATGAGAAATAAAAAAGTATTCATTACTTCACATTAGAAAACAGCATTTACTCAGAGCATCTATCTTCTATCTTCTAAAGGTTTCACTGTGAAATTAAATGAGATTAGTTTGACTATCTTACATCCCTTGTGTTTTTAAATATAAAAATAATTATTGTTGTTTGCATATGGCATTTAGGAACTCAGTACCAATTTTTATAAATTTTCTGTCTTGTTTGGAGAGACTAATTTCAATAGATTATACAACTGTAATATCCACATCTCACATATCAAGGAACATCTTAATAATTTTATCCATTAATACCAATTTTTTTGCCAGGAAAATGCACAAGACTTTAACTAATCCTTTGAAAATTGAGGCTTGCACAAGGATTCATTTATCACAAAGCCCCAACACTCTCACTTTGAAAGGAATCATGCAAAAAATTTTAACAGTTTCTCTCAAAATTCTTGGCTATATTTTTCTACTGAAGTACAATTACTCAATACCTGGCAATAATTTTTTGGCAGAAAGTCAAGAAATATCCTGACCATATATGTATGATGTGATTATAGAGTCTTGGTCATTAAAAAAAATGTTTTACCTTTTCCTTTTCTGCAGACTATATGCTCCAGCCTTGAATATTTACTTAGTTCTAAATAACAAGACAAGTTATACATTTTATTGGTGCAGCCAATTATATGTACATAATAATCTATTGACTAATTTATTGTTGTCTAGCCCTCTGTGCTAGACCTAGAGATTATATGTTTTGATGATCACTATGGTACCTTTGTAGCTTTTTGTATGGGTAAGTGTTATTACCACTGCCCTTACAGTCTGACTTCAATGCAAGAACCGTGCTACTTCTCTTCAGATAGTTAGATTCCTCAACTGACCTCTGTCTGATGATCCAATCATCCTATTGCTGTCTGGAATCACATTTCCAAAACCAATACCACCTACCATTAGACAAAATAAAACAGTAACACAGAACTGTCTTTCCAATGTTACTGCCCTTGACTCAAGTATGCCCTGTCATGATTTTGGTAATTAAGTCTTTGAGAGAGATAAGATATACAACTTGTGGGTTTTATACCTTATGTACTTTATCCACTTTCAGCACTTCTTTGACCCCTTTGAATAGTCCTTCAGTATTTATTACACTGATATCATATCTGTTACACCATGTATACCTGAAGAGAGTCCTGGCACCAAGATAAAAGGCAGCATGCTTTCACCTCCATGTTAACCCCTGGCACACTCCTTTCTGCATTAGGAAGCAAGCACTCCCCCATACTACAGATGCCTTCTGTCTTTGAAGGAGGCAGAAAATTAATGCCCTTGAAGTAATCAGGCCCCTACTCGTGAGCTATGAGAAAGAGACAACCAAGCATTCCCAGACAGCTGTGGCCAGCTTGTAAAATGCACTGGTCACTGATAATGAAATGAGTCATTTCTTCCCAGGTCAAAAGGTCCTTTTCCAGATGTATGGTCTTTCCTTGCTGTCTGAACAAATGATAATGTTGAAGGACAGCATCCTTTTACCTCCTCACCCAGTCATGTAACACCAAGGCTCAAAATTCCCAGCATATGCATTTTCCATATAAAGACCTGGAGCTCCAAGACTCAGCTTCACTTTCCTAGCCTGCTAAGCAGGGGTATTTTGCATCAGTGGTGATCTCTGGCAGTTTCTTGGGGTTTTCATGAACTGGGCATAACACAATAAATCACTTCCTTTAACTTTCTTCAAACTATCTCTTGCCTATCCATAGTCTCTTCTCAGTTGATGATATTAGGTGTCAGAGGAGAGTTAGCTCTCATCATTTTTTTTCTTACACACATTTAGCATTCTTTACTCTTGACTTACAAATATTCTCACATTTCTTATCAGAATGTAGATCCTGCAACATTGGGAGCATAGCATTTTTCCTTACTTAGCATCCTAGTTATATTGCAATTTAACTATAGAAATTACTGACAAAGATGATAGATAGGGGTAGTTCTGAATGGTTATGATGAATAATTTTGTGTGGACTGGTGAATCTTTTAGTCTCTGAAAACTTTGAGGGGAGCCAGTAAGATGGCTTACCAGGTAAAGGTGTTTGCTGACTGCCAAACCCAGTGACCTGTTTTTTCTGTCTAGTATTATTAATTACCCCCATAATTTGCAAAATGCACTATATATAACCTCTATAATCTTTTCTTTGACATGCTAACCCCCAGGACCATAATATGGGATGGCTTTCAGAATTAGGTTATTGGTCAGTTGATTGGTTGTTGTTGTTGTGTTTGTTGTTGTTAATCCTTGAGATTGTATTTTAATTACAACACTTCTCACTTACCTTTCCCTTTTCCTTCCCACTCTACTTGAAATTCATGTCATCTTTTCTATTTGAAGAATTAGTGCCAGCCTCCGTCTTAGACATAAAAGCCATCTAACAGTAAGACAAACTAGGTTCATTCCTGCTTATGATTAAAGCTCTGTTCCTCAAGGATTATGCTGTGCTTCACCTATAACCTCAACTGCAAGTAGTTCTGTATTGCCTGTTCCTGGAATAAAAGTCATGTCTTTGTTTCAAAAAATTAATAAAAATCTTACAACACTACCTTTGTTTCAAGAAATTGTTATGAATCCCTTGTTATGGCTACCTGTTGTTAAGACTACCTTTTAATCATGCCTTTTGTTTAAGAAGGTTACTCTTCTAACTTGTTATGACTTGTTATGACTTTTGTTCCAATAACCTGGCCTATGTTGTTTGCCAAATCCTCCATTAGGAAACCCCTAATCTATGAATTATAAAAATATTGTCTTCCTTACATCTAATGCTGACCTCTCAAACCCCACCTTAGCTGGAGGCAGCCTATGTACAAGAACAAAAGGCTTACTGTAATTAACTGCTTGCTTTAATTAAATTGGCTGTGATTATTTTAGTAGGTGGTTTTTCTCCTCCCAACTTTAGTACTAGCACATCAAATGTTATTGCATTAATTTATTTTCACTTAATAAATGTAAGATTTTTTAAAAATTTTGGTTGGCTAGCTTCATTTGATAAAACCAGTTTAATTTTTTTCTGTGAAACCCTCTCCTCTGAAGGCTACAAAATAATAAATTCCAGTGCTTTCAGAAGATATCTAAATGAACTCCTTCCAAATATTAAGCACCCTTCCACAGAAAGTTGGCAAAAAAATGGATTTCAATCATACCACCACAAGGTGGTAAGTCTTACCAACAACTTGAATGAAGTTGCAAAAGGCACACTATTTCAATGATAAAATAGCAGCCTCAGCTAAAACTTTTTAGGGTACTACTTTGTTCTAGGGTACCACTACACAGAGTACCCAGCTAAGCCATGGGTGAACTTCTGACCTACAAAAAAGTGAGCAGAGTTAAACTACTGAGTTTGATGCAGCTTGTTATATAACAATTGATCACTAATTATCAACATTTAAGATATTCTAAAACTCAACTTTCAAATATTTATCTTTGTTATTTCTTAAGATAAACCAACTAAAAATATTATTTAAGGGTTTTCCAGTTTCTTTTATTCCTACCCTCTAATCACAAACTCAAAGTTCTTATTTCTGCCTTTGTACTTGTTCTCAGGATGTGGAAGAAATTTCTCATAAGATCTGTTTATCTAAATGTTCAAGACTTATGACTCATATCTTCTATTTCACATTTTATTTTTTTTATCTTATGAAATGTGTAGGTTTTTACTATTATGAGATGAATATAACCAAGCAGAACTTAGAGGCTTTCAAGCTTGCTTCTAAGGTCTGACACTTAAATGTCACTTCCCTTTGATCTTCCTTGTTGATCTCAGTCCAGCTTTATCACTCTATTGCCTGGGAGAAAGTGAAACAAATGCCACATTATACTGAATGGGATAAGTGTGAACATGTTGATGTAGAGAGCAAGAACATCCATATAGGGACTGGAGAGATGGCTCAATAGGTAAAGATACTTGCTGCCAAGATTGACATGTATTCATGTTCAGTCCTGGGAAGCACATGATAGAAAGAAGAAGAAGAAGAAAAAAAACTACCTCCAGTGGATTATTCTCTGATCTCCATATGCATGCCACACACAGAGAGACACAGACAGACAGATAAACAAAGACAGACACACACCCACACAAGTGTGCACATGCAAATTAAATGTAATAAAAACATTTTAAAAAAGAAACTGTTGGAAAACCTCACCTGTTGTCCTTTAATAAAAACCAAATATATGTTTTATATAGGGTGATATGATATGGTGGGAGGGGTGCCTCTGTAGGCCCATACTGAGGCATCCCTTCCCCCTAAGGTAGAGTTTATTTGGTGGCATGGGAAGAGGAGTTGAGGAGGGATTAGAGACAAAGACAGACAGACAGACAGACAAGCAGACAGACACAGGGAGAGACAACAGAGAAAGAGATAGAGAGAGAGAGAGAGAGAGAGAGAGAGAGAGAGAGAGAGAGAGGAGGGGCCAACCAGCCTCAACCAGCCCCTTTTATAGCAAGCCAGGTCTACCTGACTGTTGTAAACCAGGACAGGTCATCAACAGCTATCAAGATGTGGCACAATTCCACTGTTGTTAAGAATCACAAATCTTCCCTACCTATATGCACAATATCCTGCATCAAATGCCAGTGACTCCTAACGATATCCTCTTTCCCCTAATAACCTCACAAGAAGAAGCCTCTATTCCTTCCCCAATAATCATCTCTCATGAGATCTGTTACATGGAGTGACTTTGTGGTGTCCATACAGTAAGTCATTACTCTTATTTTTTGTAATGCAGTATAAAACAGTAGTTGCAGTGGTTCCATACCTAGGACTTCCCCCTGAGCAATCACGCCAAGTGAAAGGCCTAGTATAAAAGAATGTTTTATAATTGGGTTAAGGGAGGGGAACAACAAATGAGTAAAAATAGAAAATGTGGGGTGGGGGCAGACTGAGAAAAAGAGAGACAGAGACTTTCTGGGAATACATGGGGACAAAGTGAAGTAGGGGGCAGAGAGAATAGAAGATAGAGAGAAAGAGAGATCTGGGGTGCTAGCAATTTACTTATATGCCTAGTTTGTACCTGGTGGCATGTGATGATGTAACTTATTTTTAGGTTGCTGTTGCTCCTTGCAGGAGCCTAGTAGAATTACCTGTAAACCAATATTTCTCCATCTTTATTTAATTAAAAATAAGAAACTAGAAAGGGGTCATGGTGGGGCAGAATTAAGGTTGTGTTTATAAACAATTAACTGTTGATATGGGGTGATGGATCTGTTTTTGGGGCACCTATGAAAACTGGTATGCTGGTCAAGTCCTGGAAAAACTGGCTGTTTTATTGCTGCCTAGGGTCTGTGGGACTGTCTAAGGCTAGGATTTTGCAGTCCCAGTACAAGAGTCTGTGAGGGTAGATCAGAGCACCTGTGAATTGTCCCTTTAGAGCTGTCCTGAATGCAGATTTTGACTTAACAACCTGCATTTGGCAATATGCTGAAACACATATACATATTATAAGCAGAAAATAAAGTTAAGTAGTTTCTTTAAAAACAAACAAACAAACAAAACCACTTTTTCTTAGGTGCCCATTTGAAAGCATTAGGACCATTGTCTTGGTGGTTGTAGGATAGGTGTTCCCAGATCAGGAAACAATGGAGGAATCCCATCCTCTGGAATAGGCAACATGTGGAAAATTAGGCTATTGATTGAAAGGGATCCTTATCTTTATGAAGTTCACTTGGCCCAATCTAAGTGGGTTTTCTGGAGCTCACAAACATCCCTTTGTACTGACAGGTTTTATGTGTCAACTTGGCACAAGCTAAAGTTATCACAGAGAAAGGAGCTTCAGTTGAGGAAGTGCCTCCATAAGATCCAGCTGTAAGGCATTTTCTCAACTAGTGATCAAGGGGGGAAGGTCCAGCCCATTGTGGGTGGTGCTATCCCTTGGCTAGTAGACCTGGGTTCTATAAGAAAGCAAGCTGAGCAACTAAAGGAAGCAAGTCAGTAAGTGGCATCCCTTTTGCATCAGCTCCTGCTTCCTGGCCTGCTTGAGTTAAAATCCTGACTTCCTTTGGTGATGAACAGCAATGTGGAAGTGTAAGCTGAATAAACCTTTTCCTCCCCAACTTGCTTCTTGGTCATGATGTTCTGTGCAGAAATAGAAACCCTGACTAAGATACCCTTTAAGTTTACTTTCAATATCTTTGTTTCTTGAAAATGCTGCAAAGCATATAAACGACTTTATATATGTTAACTTTTATTCAGATTTAGAAATACCCCTAGATTTTACCTTTTCATGTTTCCAACCACAGACCAGTTTTTCTCAAATTAAATTTGCATTTCATATAAACCTGCTCATCTGTAACTATTGACAATTCATAGCTGCTTTCTAAAGGGAGAAAAGAATTGGTCTATCATACTTTAAAAAGGGAGAAGATAACTAGTTTACAATACTTCTACAAATATTGAAGTTGTTTTATACACAGAATTAAAAATTATGGCTTTAAAATGTTGAACTGTTAAAATCTAAAAGCTTTTAACTAACAGTTCAATGTCTTTGTGTACGCCTAGGACAGATGATCAAAAATGGTTTTTATTCATCATCAATATGCATATTTCCAACAATTATGTTTCCAACAATTATGGGGGAAAACAAGAGTCTTGGTAATACTTATAAGCATTCTGGCTTTGATGATGAATTAGAACTAAAGAAAGACAGTAGGCCCTGACAGTTACTGTGATGTGTCACTTACCAATAATTAAGTCAAACACACTATACTTCCTTATCTATTTAATTCTGTTTTAGTGGTACTAGGTAATAAAAATGTTGTATCTTGCAAGTTAGGCAAATATTATCACTGAGCCATAATCTCAATCTATTTCTTCTTTGTCTACTAATGAAAGGGTTTCATATTTATATACCAGACATGATGGTGAGTACTAAGTAATAGTAATGATAATTTAAAATTCATACAGCATCAAGCTACAAAGTATTACTCTTATTAATTTTAACTATAAAGTAATCAAGGCAATCAAAATATTTTATTAACAAAAGTAGACTTGAATTTTAGTAAATATGAATATGATTTCATAAAAAAATAAAAAAAGAATGATTTGGCTTTTTACCTTATTTAGTATTTTTTTATTGGGAACAGACAAATCTGTGTATCAAAATAATTCAATGTGATTATTTTGAAGAACTGGTGATTATTGTTTTCCTTACAGAAGTAAATTCACATTTCTAATTATTTTCAAAAATGCTATTCTAGAGTAAAATCTGAGCCTCTATTATTAAATTATGAACCCTGAAAATAAAGTAGAAAGAAAGAAAATTTCTCAACCAACTCAGAGACTTTCCGTATGCAGGTACATTTACACAATAAAGTACTATTCAGCTATTAAAAACAATGACTTCATGAAATTCACAGGCTAATGGATAGAACTAGAAAATATTATTCTGAGTGAGGAACCCAGTTACAAAAGCACATGGTACGTACGTACTCACTGATAAGTTGATATTAGAAAAAAAGCTCAAAATTCTTGTGATACAACTCATGGACCATATGAAGCTCAAGAAGAAGGAAGGCGAAAGTCTAGATGCTTCTGTCCTACTTAGAATAGGAAACAAAAGAATCATGGAAGGTAGAAGAAGAGAGGGACTTAAGAGGGAGAGATGGGGGGGGGATAAAATGGGCATGATCAAGGTTGGAAGAGACTGGGAGAGGATCAGGAATTGAACAGAGTTCTGTAGCAGTGGGAAATAGGGAAATGGGGATAGGCACAAAAGAAAAGTCTCAAATCGCAGGAAAGAGGATCCATGGACCCAACAGGAATGAGATTAGATGAAATACCCAACAAAGGAGAGGGAAAACCTGTAGAGACTATATCCAGAGGCCCCTTGTTGGGGGATGAAGCCACCAACTCATCTCCAAATTTTAACCCAGAATTGTTCCTGTCTAAAGGAAATACAGGGACAAAGTGTGGAGCAGAGAATAAAGGAAAGGCCACCTAGTGTCTGCTGCCCCACCTGGGAATTCATTCCATATACAGTCACCAAATCAGACAATATTGTGGATGCCAAGAAGTGCTTGGCGACAGGAGCCTGCTATAACTGTCTCCTAAGAGGCTCTGCCAGAGCCTGACAAATACAGAGGTGGGTGCTCACACTCAACCACTGGACTGAGGAGTTAGAGGAAGAACAGAAGGAACTAAAGGGGTTTATCACCTGTAGTGGCTATTCTTGTTTGCCAACTTGACTATATCTGGAATGAACCACAATCTAGAATTGGAAGGATCACCTGTGATCCTGATCTTGAGGCTTTGAGATATAAATTTCTGACCTGGATCTTGGCATGGAGATCTTGAGGCATAGTGGCTATGAATCCCAGGACACTAAGGCAAGGATATCTCTGAGTTCAAGTTCATCGGGGACAAAGCAAGTCCAAGATCTAGGTGTGGTGGTACACACCTTTAATATGAAACACACTGTCTGTTGGAGACCTACATAAGAACATTGGAAGAAGAAAGGCTCTATCTTCCTTGCCTGCTTGCCTTGTGGGACTGAGCAGCAGCTAGATTCTTTTATTTGTAATTGAACAACTTATTTTTAAAAACAAAGATAAATGTACAGATTTTAAGTATTTTTGCATTAAAGTATACGAATACATTTTTGTCACTACTTGGTTTTTTTAAAGCTTTGATAGTGTGCATTAAGATCTTACTAGTTACAATGAGCATAAAGCACATGTAAAACAAGATGTAACGTGGAATTAGTCAAACTTTTCTTGGTGTGAAAGATTAAGCATAATGGTTTTTCATTTATTATTTTTTCTTTTTTTTCATGAACTTCATATAGTCTGTGAGTTGTTTCTGGGGTGTTCACAGCTTTCTGGGGTTAGTATCCAATTATCAGTGACTGCATATTATGTCTGTTCTTTGTGACTGGGTTATATCACTCAGGATGATATTCTCTAGATGCATCCATTCTTATGAATTTCATAAGGTCATTGTTTCTGACAGTGGAGTAGTACTCCATTGTGTAAATATACCTCAATTTTTGAATCCAGTCATCTACTGAAAGACATCTGGGTTCTATCCAGCTTCTGGATAGAAAAATAGGGGTGCTATGGATATTGTGGTACTTGGATCATGTCTGGGGTATATGCCCAGAAGTGGAATAACTGGGTCTTCAGGTAGTACTATGTCCAGTTTTCTGAGGAATCGCCAGATTGATTTCCAGAGTGGTTGTAACAGTTAACAACCCCATCAACAGTGGAGGACTGTTCATCTTTCTCTGCATCCTCACCAACATCTACTGTCATCTGAATTTTTGATCTTAGCCATACTGACTGGTGGTAGGTAGAATCTCAGGGTTGTTCTGATTTGCATTTCCCTGATGGCTAAGGATGTCCAGCACTTCCTTAGATGCTTCTCAGCCATTTGATATTCCTCAATTGAGAACTTTTTGTTTCGCTCTGTACCCTATTATTGAAAAAAATAGTTTGATTTGCTGGTGTCTACCTTCTTGAGTTCTTTGTATACTTTGGATATTAAGCCTCTATCTGATGTGGGGTTGATAAAGACCTTTTCCCATTCTGTTGGCTGCCATTTTGTTTTCTTGACAGTGTCTTTAGCCTTACAGAAACTTTACAATTTCATTAAGTCCCATTTGTCAATATTTGACCTTAGAGCACGAGCCATTGGTGTTCTGTTCAGGAAATTTTCTCATATGCCTATGTGTTCTACGGTTTTCCCTTCTTTCTCTTCTAATAATTACACTGAATCTAGTTTAATGTGGAGATCATTGATCCACTTGCACTTGAGCTTTGGACTTGGAGATAAGAAAGGGTCTATTTTCATTCTTCAGTATGTTGAATAACAGCTGGACCAACACCATTTGTTGAATAGTCTGTCCTTTTTCCACAGAATGTTTATAGCTCCTTTGTCAAAAAAAAGTGAGATTGGTCTGAAGTTATCTTTCTTTGTAGGTTCTTGATGTGGTTTAGGAATGAGAGCTATTGGGGCTTCGAATAATGAGTTAGGTAGTGTTCCATTTGAGTCTATTTTGTGGAATGGTTTGGAGAGTATTGGTATTATGTCCTCAATAAATGTATGATAGAATTCTGCACTGAACCCATCTGGACCTGGGATGTTTTTGGTTGAAAGGATCTTGATGACTGCTTCTATTTCTTTAGGTGTAATGGCATTATTTAGATGGTTTACCTGGTCCTGGTTTAACTTTAGTATAAGGTATCTGTCTAGGAATTCATACCTTTCCTCCCAATCTTCTAGCTTTGTTGAATATAGGCTTTTGTTGTAGGATCTGATGATTTCTTGAATTTCCTCTGTTTCAGTATTTATGTCCCTATTTTCCTTTCTTATTTTGTTAATTTGGATACTCTCTCTTTGCCCTCTAGTCTGGTTAAGGGTTTATCAAGATTGTTAATTTTCTCAAAGAACCAGCTCTTGGTTTTGTTGGTTCTTTGAATGGTTATTTGTTTCTATTTGGTCAATTTCTGCTCTGAGTTTGGTTATTTCTTGCCTACTACTTTTCTTGGGTGTATCTGTTTCCTTTTGTTCTAGAGGTTTCAACTGTGTTGTCTCTTTGCTATTGTATGCTCTCTCCAGTTTCTTTTTGGAAGCATTCAGAACTATGAGTTTTCCTCTCAGTACTGCTTTCATTGCATCCCATTATTTGGGTATGTTGTGATTTTGTTTCCATTAAATTCTAGAAAATCCTTAATTTCTTTCTTTATTTCTTCTTTGACCATGCTATTGTTTAATAGAGCATCGTTTAGTTTCCATGTGTATATGGACTTTTTGTTGTCTTTGCTGTTATTAAAGACTAACCTTAGACCACGGTGATCTGATAAGATACATGGAAGTATTTCAGTCTTCTTATATCTATTGATGCTTGTTTTGTGACCAATTATATGGTCAGTATAGGAGAAGGTGACCTGAGGTGCTGAGAAGAAGGTGCATTATTTTGTTTTAGTATGATATGTTCTGTAGATGTCTATTAATTCCAATAGAATTAATAACCTCTGCTAGTTTCACTTTGTCCTTGTTAAGCTTCTGTTTCCATAATCTGTCCATTGATGCAAATGTGGTGTTGAGGTCTCCCACTATTATTCTGTGGGCTACAATGGTTTTTTTTTTTTTTTCTTTTCTTTTTTTTTTTTTTTTTTTTTTTTTTTTTTTTTTTTTTTTGAGCTTTAGGAGGATTTCTTTTATGAATTTGTGTGCTCTTGTATTTTGAGCATATATGTTAAGGAATGGGAGTTCCTCCTATAATATTTTTTCCGTAATGAGTAAAAAGATACCTTCCTTATCTTTATTGATAATTTTTGGTTGAAAATCTACTTTATTCAATATTAGAAAGGCCACTTCCGCTTGCTTCTTGGGGCCATTTGTTTGGACAGTTTTTTTCCAAGTATACTCTGAGATAGTTTCTGTCTTTGTCTCTGAAATAAGTGTCCTGTATGCAGTAAAATGCTGGATTCTGTTTATGCATCCAATCTGATATCCTATATCTTTTTATTGGGGAATTGAGTCCATTTATGTTAACAGATATTAAGGAATAGTGGTTGCTATTTTTGCATTTAGAGGTAGAATTGTGCCAGTGTGTCTTTCTTCTTTTGGTTTTCTTGATTATGTATTTTATTGTTTTTTCTAGGATGTAGTTTCCCTCTTTGTACTGGGTTTTCCACCTATAATTCATTGTAGTCCTGGGTTTGTGGTCAGATATTGTGTAAATTTAGTTTCTACTTGGAATTTCTTGGTCTCTCCATCTATGATGATTAAGAGTTTTGTTGGGTATAGCAGCTTGAGCTAAAACTTTTGTTTTCTAAGGGTCTGCATGATGTCTGTCCAGGATCTTCTAGCTTTCATAGTCTCTGTTGAGAAATCAGGTGTGATTCTGATTGGTCTGTCTTTATATGTTACATGACCTTTTTTCCTTGCTGCTTTCAGTATTCTTTCTTTGCTTTGTTCACTTGGCATTTTGACTATTATGTGTTGGGAGGAATTTCTTTTCTGGTCCCAACTACTTGGAGTTTTATAGGCTTCTTTTATGCTCGTGGTCATCTCATTCTTAAGGGTAGGGAAGTTTTCTTCTATGATTTTGTTGAGGATATTTACTGTGCCTCTTAGTTGATAATCTTTGCCCTCTTCTATTCCTATTATCCTTAGGTTTAGTCTTCTCATTCTGTCCTGGATCTCCTGGACATTTTGTGTTAGGACTTTTGGTTTTTGCATCTTCTCTGACTGTTTTGTTTATGTTTTAAATGTTGTCTTCAGCCCCTGTGATTCTCTCTTCCATCTCTTGTAGTCTGTTGGAGATGCTTGCATCTGTGACTCCTGATTTTGTTTTTAGGTTTTCTACCTCTCGGGTTGTCTGTTTTAGTGTTTTCTTCATTGTTTCCATTTCCATATTAAATTTCTTCTTCAATTCCTTCATC
Organism: Micromys minutus; assembly: GCF_963924665.1. Classification (NCBI taxonomy): domain Eukaryota; kingdom Metazoa; phylum Chordata; class Mammalia; order Rodentia; family Muridae; genus Micromys; species Micromys minutus. The sequence goes on from NC_137954.1 coordinate 311,362, forward strand.
TCTTTTGTTTTTTTTCCTCTAGTTCTTTGAGTTCTTTGAGTGTTTTTCTTGTTTCCTTTTTAAAAGCTTCTATTTCTTTATGGTTTTCCTCTCGTTCATGTTTAAGGACCTCTATTTTCATCTTGAGGTATATTTTGGGTCTGAGTCTTCTTTTTCTGGAGTGTTTGGCATTCAGCTGTTTGCTGTGATGGGCGAGCTGGGTTCTGGTGTTGCCAGCTTGTCTTGGTTTCCCTGGGATCTATTCTTTTACTTTCCTCTTGCCATCTTGTTGTCTGTGATTACATGTGCTCTTGTTGTCAGCAATTGGTTCTCATCACTCCCTTGTACCTGGCCCGTGTCCCTGGATCTCTACTGTTCCTGGTGGCAGATGGCCTTAGTGCCTGTTCTGCCCACAGTGGTCACTGGGTAGAAACAGACACCCTAAGGCAGGGTTCCTGCTCCTCTGAACCAGTGGGTAGGGGCACTTTCCGAGTACTTGGCACAGACCTCTTTGTTTTCTGGCTACTTGGAGTGCTGTCTCACCAGGCCTGTGTCCCTTGATCTTCACTGTTTCTCGTGGCAGATGGCTTGAATTCCTGTCCTGCACCAGCTGCTAGATTCTTAGACTTCCATTCACAGAAGCTGCTGGCCATTGATGAGGAGTTGGAACACAGATTGTAAGTCACCAATAAATTTTCATGCTATATAGAGACTATCCATAAGTTCTCCGACTCAAGAGAACTTTAATATACCACCCCATAAGAAGAAAAACAGTATGAACCAATCAGATCCCCCAGAGCTCCCAGGGATTAAATCACCAACCAAAGAATACACATTGGAGGCACTTGTGTCTCCAGCTGCAAATGTAGCCAAGGTTGGCATTGTCTGGCATCAATAAGAAAAGAGGTCCTTCTTCCTGTGAAGGCTGGGTTCCCCAGTAGGGAAATGCCATGGAGGTGAGGTGGGAGTGGGTGGGTAAGAGGGGGAACACCCTCATATAAGCAGAAGTGGGATGGAAAAGGGTTTGGAGAGGGGAAACCAGGAAAGGTGTTATCATTTGAAATGTAAATAAAAAATATCCATTAAATTCTATGGGCATTTTATTTTAACAACAAAAACAACAACAACAAAAGAGAATGTGTATCTAACAACTGGCTTTTCCTCTGCCTGTTCTTATATGACTTGACCACAGAGTGAACCTTTCATTGCAACCATGCAGTTTCCACTCTGATTCATTCCCTGATGTCAAGTGATATGTTTCAATTGTTTCTGAATAAACTCAAGCATGGATTGAACCACAACATAGCTTACAGCTTTGATATAAGCTTTAGACAGAACTATTGTAAAATATGTAAAAACTCTTTTTCTCATAAAAACAAGCCTTCACTGTAGCAAATCTGGTTGACTTCATGCCTTCATCAATCTAGTTTTCCAGAAATCTGACATGAAATGGCTAGTTTCTGACAATTATTTAAATAAAGCAGCATTCATTAGAATTAGGCATGTCTCCCTTGCAAACTCTGACATAGTATTTTTCCTAGAAGTATCCTTATGGGCTTTAGCTTTATTATTTTTACTTTCCTTTTCTATGTCTCAATATCACTGACATTTATTCAAATGATTTAATCACTCCATTCCAAGTGTAACCAGTCAAAAATTTAAATGAATAACTAAAGAATTACCTAAGTTTGAAATTGCTCAATATGACTTTTAATATGAACCTTATCTGACCTTAATATTAAACCTAGTCACAAAGAACAGATCTTGAGGTTAAATTAGGACACATGTAGTCTTGTTGAATTAGTTACTCTTCCTTTTTGTCTCTTAAGCCTTTGGTGACACTGTGAAGATCATTCAGATTCTTAGAAGTTGGCTGCATGCTACTGTCTTTTTCCTTAAGTAAAGTTCTCTTTCCATTATCTCCACAGAGCTCTCTACTACAAAGGCATTGGCTGGGTAGCCCATATTATTACTTTATTAGTTATTATATGTAGTTTCTAAGAATACTTACTCACATGTCTCTTTTTTTTTGTGCCTACCCAATGAGCACACAAATACAAACAAAGCTATAAATCATCTTGGAAAAGCTCATCTCAATGATAGATAGATACATAGAATGTTTTTGTTTAAAGATGTTAAACATTTCTCAAGCTTTTCCTAAAATTTAAAGCTGAATATGATTTATAAGTAAGCAAAAAATTAAAGTGAACCGTGGAAGACAACACTTGTGACATAAGGAGTATTAATTATTCCTGTCCTCTTTTGCTAAAAGAAATTCAGTTTTATTCCTGATAGTAATATGTTTATGTAGAATATCTACCTCTTTATGCTACTTCACAGTTATTACATAATATTTATAGTCAGTTTTATCACATTCCCTGATATATGAAATAAAGTCATTCAAAAGTTTTTTTACATTTTTTTTTTGTTTAAGAACACAACGTGCTGCCAATTTGTACTATAAAAATAAAAACCGGTGAGCCAGTGGTGAGCCAGCATGCTGTCCCCCAGTTCCCCCTTCCTGCCCCAGCTTGCTGCAGGGAATCAGTAATCCTGCATCTGGCTATTCCCAGCTGGACAACACAGAGTGAAGAATCGCACTCAGACCAACCTCTACCAGGAACAGCACTGAGCCAACGGTGAGACAGCAGTGATCAAGAGACAAAGGTCTGGAACAGCAGTGAACCAGCGGTGAGCCAGTGGTGATCCAGCAGTGATCCAGGGACACAAGATTGACAACAAGATGGCAAGAGGAAAGGGAAAGAATATAACCCAGGGAAACCAAGATAACCTGGCAACACCAGTACCCAGCTCTCCCACCACAGCAGACAGCAGAATGCCAAACACACAAGAAAAAGAAGACACAGAGCTAAATTCATACCTAAAGATGTTGATAGAGATCCTTAAAAAAGAACGGGAGGAAAAGCATAAATAATTAGAAGCTTTTAAAGAGAAAACAAGAAAAAACACTCAAAGAACTCAAAGAACTAGAGGAAAACAGAATCAAAGAGATGAAGGAATGGAAGAAGGAATTTAAAACGGAAATTGACACAATAAAGAAAACACTAAAAGGGACAATCTTAGAGGTAGAACACCTAAAAAAGAGATCAGGAGTCACAGATGCAAGCATATCCAACAGGCTACAAGAGATGGAAGAGAGAATCTCGGGGGCCAAAGACAACATTGAAAACATAGACAAAACAGTCAGAGAAGATGCAAAAACCAAAAAGCTCCTAACCCAAAATGTCCAGAAGATTCAGCACACAATGAGAAGACCAAACCTAAGGATAATAGGAATAGAAAAGGGAGAAGAATATCAACTAAGAAGTACAGTAAATATCTTCAACAAAATTATAGAAGAAAACTTCCCTACCCTTAAGAATGAGATGACCATGAGCATAAAACAAGCCTCCTGAACTCAAAATAGATTGGATCAGAAAGGAAATTCCTCCCGACACATAATAGTCAAAACGCCAAGTGCCCAAAGTAAAGAAAAAAATATTAAAAGCAGTAAGGGGAAAAGGCCATGTAATATATAAGGGCAAACCGATCAGAATCACACCCGATTTCTCAACAGAGACTATGAAAGCTAGAAGAGCCTGGGCAGACATCATGCAGACCCTAAGAGAGCACAGGTGCCAGCCAAAGCTGCTATACCCAGAAAAACTCTTAATCACCATAGATGGAGAGACTAAAACATTCTAAGACAAAACTAAATTTATACAATATCTGACAACAAACCCAACACTACAACAAATTATAGGTGGAAAACCAATTACAATGAGGAGAACTACATCCTAATAAAAACAAGAAAACTCCTAAGCAAGAAAACCAAAAGAAGAAAGACATACAGGCACAATTCAACCTCCAAAAGCAAAAATAGCAGGAAACAGTAACCACTGTTCCTAGATATCCTTGATAGATGGCCCCAAGAAGCAAGCTGGAGTGGCCATTCTAATATCGAAAAAAGTATATTTTCCACCAAAAGTTATCAGAAAAATAAGGAAGGACACTTTTTACTTTTTACAGGGGAAATTTGTCAGGAGGAACTCTCAATTCATAATATATATGCTCCAAATACAAAAGCACCGATATTCATAAAAGAAACCCTACTAAAACTCAAAAAATACATTGTGCCCCACACAATAATAGTGGAAGACCTCAATACACCACTCTCACCAATGGACAGATCAGGGAAACAAAAACTGAACAAGGATACTATAAAACTAGCATAGGTTATAAACCAACAGGAATTAATAGAGATCTACAGAACATATCATTCTTAAAAAAAAAAAAAAGGATACACCTTCTTCTCAGCACTTCATGGCACTGTCTCAAAAATTGAGCACATAATAGGTCACAAAACGAGCCTCAATATATATAAGAAGATTGAAATACTCCCATGCATCCTCTCAGATCACCATGGTCAGATCTACAACAAAGACAACAAAATGCCCACATACACATGGACACTAAACCATGCTCTGTTAAATGATAGCAGGGTCAAAGAAGAAATGAAGAAATCAAGGATTTTCTAGAATTCAAGGAAAACGAAAACACAACATACCCAAACCTGTGGGATGCAATGAATGCAGTACTGAGAGGAAACCTCATAGCTCTGAGTGCTTCCAAAAAGAAACTGGAGAGAGCATACATTAGCAACATGACAGCACAACTGAAAACTGTAGAACAAAAGGAAGCAGAAACACCCAAGAGAGGTAGACTGCAAGAAATAATCAAACTTCAGGCAGAAAAAGACCAAAACAGAAACAAAAACAACCATTGAAAGAATCAACAAAACCAAGAGCTGGTTCTTTGAGAAAATCAAAAGGATTGAAAAACCCTTAGCCAGATTAATTAACTGGCAAAGAGAGAGTATCAAAATTAACAAAACCAGAAAGGAAAGTGAAGAAATAACAACTGAAACAGAGGAAATTCAAGAAATCATCAGATCATATTACAAAAGCCTATACTCTTCAAAGCTGGAAAATCTGGAAGAAATGGATGAATTCCTAGACAGATACAAGATACTAAAGTTGAATCAGGACCAGGTAAACCATTTAAATAATCCCATAACACCTAAAGAAATAGAGGCAGTCATCAAAAGCCTCCCAACCCAAAAAAGCCCATGTCCAGATGGGTTTAGTGCTGCATTTTATCAGACATTTATTGATGACATAACACCAAAGACTCTCCAAACTTTTGCACAAAATAGAATCACATGAAAAACTACCTAACTCATTTTATTGAGGCTACTATAATCCTCCTTCCTAAAACACACAGATACCCTACAATGAAAGAGAACTTCACACCAATCTCACTTATAAACATTGATGCAAAAATACTCAACAAAATCCTTGCAAACAAAATCCAAGAACACATCAAAATGATCATTCACCATGATCATGTAGGCTTCATCTCTGGCATGCAGGGTTGCTTTAATATACAGAAATCCATCAATAATTTCCACCATATAAACAAACTCAAAGAAAAAATCCACATGGTCATCTCACTAGATGCTGAGAAAGCATTTGACAAAATTCAACACCCCTTCATGTTAAAACTTTCTGAAAAAACAGGAATCCAAGGTCCATACCTAAACACATTAAAAGCAATATACTGCAAACCAACAGCCAACATCAAACTTAATGGTGGGAAACTTGAAGCAATCCCACTAAAATCAGGGACTAGACAAGGCTCCCCACTCTCCCCCTACCTGTTCAACATAGTACTGGAATTCCTGGCCAGAGCAATTAGACAGCAAAAGAAAATCAAAGGGATACAAATTGAAAAGGAAGAAGTAAAAGCATCACTTTTTGTAGATGACATGTTAGTGTATTTAAGCAACCCCCAAAATTCCACCAGAGAAATCATATAGCTGATAAACAAGTTCAGCAATGTGGCTGGATATAAAATTAACTCAAACAAATCAGTAACCTTCCTATATTCAAAGGACAAACATGTGGAGAAAGAAATTAGGGAAAAGATACCCTTCACAATAGTCACAAAAACTATGAAATACCTTGGTGTGACTCTAACTAAGCAAGTGAAACATCTGTATGACAAGAACTTCAAACCTCTAAAGAAGGAAATCGAGGAAGACCTTAGAAAATGGAAAGATCTCCCTGCTCATGGATTGGAAGGATCAACATTTTAAAAATGGCCATCTTACCAAAAGCAATCCCCATCAAAATGCCAACCCAGTTCTTCACTGAGGTGGAAAGAGCAATGTGCAATTTGATTTGGAATAACAAAATACCTAGAATAAGGAAATCCATCCTCAACAACAAGAAAACATCTATGGGAATCACTATCCCTGACCTCAAGCTATATTACAAGGCATTTGTGCTGAAAACTGCATGGTACTGGTACAGAACTAGGCACATGGATCAATGGAGTAGAATAGAAGATCCAGAAATGAGCCCTCATGTATCTGGTCACCTGATTTTTTACAAAGGAGCTGTAAACATTCAATGGAAAAAGGACAGCCTATTCAACAAATGGTGTTGGTCCAACTGGCACTGAGCATGCAGAAGAATGAAAATAGACCCTTTCTTATCTCTTTGTACAAAGTTCAAGTGAAAGTGGATCACAATCTCCACATTAAACCAGGTACACTGAAACTATTAAATGAAAAAGTAGGGAAAACCTTAGAAATCATAGGCACAGGCGAAAATTGCATAAACAGAACACCAATAGCTCCAGCTCTAAGGTCAACAATTGGTAAATGGGACTTAATGAGATTGCAAAGTTTCTGTAAGGCTAAAGACACTGTAAAGAAAACAAAATTGCAGCCAACACAGTGGTAAAAGGTATTTATCAACCCCACATCAGATAGAGGCCTAATATCCAAGATATAGGAAGAAATCAAAAAGCAAGATACCAGAAAATCAAACAACCCTATTATAAAATGGGGTACAGACTTAAACAAAAAGTTCTCAATTGAGGAATATCAAATGGCTGAGAAACATCTAAGGAAGTGCTCAACATCCTTAGCCATCAGGGAATTGCAAATCAAAACAACCCTGAGATTCCCTCTCACATCAGTCAGATTCGCCAAGATCCAAAACTCAGATGACAATAAATGCTGGCAAGGATGTGGAGAAAGAGGAACACTTCTTCACTGCTGGTGGGGTTGTAAACTGATACAACCACTCTGGAAATCAGTCTGGTGGTTCCTCAGAAAAATGGATATAGTACTACCTGAAGTCCCAGTTATTCCACTTCTTGGCATTTACCCCAGAGATGCTCCAACATACAACAAAGATACATGCACCACTATTTTCCTTGCAGCTCTATTTATAATAGCCAGAAGCTGGAAAGAACCCAGATGTCCTTCAGTAGATGAATGGATATAAAAATTGTGGTACATTTACACAATGGAGTACTACTCAGCTATCAGAAACAATGGCTTAATGAAATTCTTAAGAAAATGGATGCATCTAGAGAATATCATCCTGAGTGAGATAACCCAGTCACAAAAGAACAGACATAATATGCAGTCACTGATCATGGGATACTAATCCCAGTAAACTCTGAACACCGCAGAAACAACCTACAGACTGTGTGAAGTTCAAAAAAATAAAATAAAAGAAAAAAAAGAATATATTTTAATTAAAATAGAACTGTATCACATCTCCCTTTCTTTCCTACAGCCCCTCCCAGTTTTCTCCTATCCCCTCAAATTAACAACCTCTTTTCCTATATTATTATTACATATATACATATGTGTACTTATATGTACCAACAAATACTTAATTACAACCTCATCAAAATATATTTGTATACTTTTATGCAAAAATTCTTAATAATTTGTATATTTCTATTTGTATTTTAAATAAAGTTAAAAATATTTACTAATGATAATTACATATATGAACCATAGCACACAAAATTTAAAAGAACAATAATAAACCTCAACAACGAATTGAAGTTTATAAAGCATATAACCTCACATGCACACACACACACACACACACACACACACACACACACCATCTAAATAACAAAAAAAAAAAAAGAAAAGAAAAGAAAAGCAAGCCAGATACTAAAAGTTGTACAAAGCATATCTCTGATACAATCTATGGTCCCTTATGAAGTCTGAAAAATCTGTATCTGAATTTCTTGTTGTGGGATAATTTCAATATTTATTAAATTACAAGACTTAAGTTTTTATTGTATGCAAACACAGTAATTCCAAATAAATAATATATTATAAAATATTTACCAATAAAATTTTAACTAATTGACAATTTTATAGTCAAATTGAGAATAGGTAATTTTATTTTATTTTATTTAAATATACATTTTTAAAATACACATTTTTTTGAATTCTGAGCTCTGTTGTCATATGCACCTCTAATTGTCTGCACACAGATTTTTATCAGTTTGTATGTTGAGTCTCTGGACAGCTAGGAAACAAATGTGTACTGGAGAATAAATACACATTTCATAATAGAATTTTTTAAACTTTTACTAATTTTAGACTAGTCATTTTCATCCACATAAAATGCATTCAAATTCCTCTGTTGTTCTCTTTCTATGTATATATGTATGCATGCATGTATGTATGTATGTATGTATGTATGTATGTATTTGTTTTATGACCCATTAAAATCAACCGGGATATTTTGTGTTTCTATTTGTGTAGATTATTAATAGGAAGCTGTAGGGCTCTGTTGTCAGTGTAAAAAGGAAGAAAATGACTGTCACCCCCCCAGAATCCATCAATAGCCAATAGTTCTATATAATTCATCCCTCCTCAAACTGATATGTAAACACATAACTGTTAGGCCATAATCTTTTTTTCTTTTTGTTCCCAATCTCATGTTACATCATAATATAAATAATATGTATTATAAATAATACCATAAACTTAACAGTCTACAAAATATCAACTCTTTAAAAGTTCATCTTTTTTTTTTAAAATTCCAGTGCTTCTTAACCATGACCATTAATAAAATTAGAGAGGAGAGAGAGGGTGAGAGTTAGAAAGAAAGAGAAAAAAAAAAGAGACAGAGACAAGAGAGAGAGAGAGAGAGAGAGAGAGAGAGAGAGAGAGATACAGAGAGACAGAGAGACAGAGAGACAGAGAAACAGACAGAGGGGCAAATATTTAAATATTCTAAAAGAAAAAAAATTCTTAGGAACACTCAAAAGTTTAAATTCAATCTTATGTCTCAGTGCCTGTAATCTAAGAATCATTACATCCTGAGCTCCAAAGGCTTGGTTGCCCAATTTTCTGGGTTGGGCAGTCACAGGACACATAGCTTATTCAAAATGCTCAAGCTGGTGCTGCTTCATATCTGCCACTGTTCTTAGTGGACATCCCATAGCCCTAGCATCATCTCTAGCATTCTGGAATCTCTACTGTAATTGAGGCAGCATTTTTCTAATGGCCTTTCTGAGCCTCTCTGTCTGAATTCCAACTCTTCTACACAGTGACAAGCCTCAGATGCAAATACAGAAGTTTCATATATAACATTTTCAAATTCTGCTAATTGCCAGTGTTCATCCTACATGGAAAGCACAATAAGTTGTTGTTTTGGTGTTGTTGTTGTTCATTTTTTGTGTGTTTTTGTGTGTATATGTTTAGATTTTTAACCTAAAACATGACAGTAATGGCTCTTATAGTCTTTGCTTCCATCTGAAAATGTAGAGGTTAGGCCCACAGTTTTGGCATTCCTCCAACATTCTTACCTTTCAATTTTCCACAGAACAGTCTATTAAACTATAAGTACAAAACAGCTTTTAGAGCCTAAAACTATAAAATCTTCACTAAAACAATATAGTCATGTTAGGTTAGTTTATAGCAACAACCCCACTCTTGGCACCAATTTGTATTCTATTATACTTTCTATTCTCATGATAAACACTGCCCAAAATGAATGTTGGATAAAAGAGGTTTTATTTTACTTTACATTTCTAGTCAACAGTCCCCATTACTAAAGGAAATCAAAGCATGAAATCAAGTAGGTACAAAATAAGGAAACTGAGTAAAACTTCTTAAAAATCTGGCAAGATTTTGAGTTCTCTCTCTCTCTCTCTCTCTCTCTCTCTCTCTCTCTCTCTCTCGTTCTCACTTTTACTTTTACTTAGCTAGCTTTCTTATACAACTCAGGAATATCATTCATCAATCAACAAAATTATTCACAGGCATGGACATAGGCCAATATGATCTGGGAAATTATTCAATTTAAGATTCTTTCAAGTTGATTTGACCTGTGCCAAGTTGACCATCAAACCTATCTAAGACACTAAAATTCTAAAGTTTCACCAATTTCCTGTTCTCATCTCCCCGTACATGATATTTTCTTTTGATCAAAACTTTTAGTGTTCTTGTCTTCAGTTCCTGATATCCAGTGTCTTCTATAGCATAATGACAACCCACTTTCCCAAGCACTTTTACAATTGTAGTCCTACCTATTAAAAAGGCAGTGAAGCTTGGGACCTGTAATGATAGAATAAAAGCTGCACAACAATAAATTTGATTCATCTTCAGGTATCCTTGAAAGTATAATATTTGTGAAGTCCCTTTAGTACTATAGCACTACCCATTTAGTAGAAATCTTATGATTTTATTGTAAGATTGTGGAATTAAATTCTCAGGGTGATAGAAAGGTATGATTCTATATTATATACAAATGATTATAAATCATTTCTAAGTAGATTTGTCTCCACTTTGCTTATTTGCTTTTACCAAAACATAACCTCAAATACACACTCTCACTGGTGTGGTATTTTCTGGATTTAGATTTGGTTTTCCACGCAAAATTTATGTGTTAGAAAATTGATCCCAGATCGCTTCTTGGCATTTTGGCTAAGATCAAGTGTAGTATCTGTTCTTATCAGTTTACTATCTGATATGCCCTCTATCCGAGAACTATATAGTAAACGGATTTTTGGGGAAAAAAAAGAAAGAAAATTGATCCCAGATGTGGTGGTATTAAGGAGTAACAGAATATTCATGATTTGGGTCACTGGAGGTACTGTGTATGGAAAGAGTTAGAGATCACTGTAGAGTGATTTAGTACTATGGAACATACTTTGATTTAGTTTCTGTTTTCATGTTTCCTTGCCTGCCATCCACTTGCACTGAGATTCTATACTTTCTGTATGAGATTCTTTTATAACCAAAAAGAAACTATGGCTATATTCTTATACTGTTAGAATTTGGACCTAGGTAAATCTTTTTTAAATTATTTAGACACAAATATTTTGTTACAGTTATAGGGAAAAGGGCTAATAATACTTGATATAAACATAATTCTTGGGGTCCTAGAAGAGTATCTGTGTTGAATGTGAGAAAAATTATATTGAATTGATTATTTTATTCCAATAAGGCCCTTGATGAGAGGTTAGTTTTTACATGTGTACATGCTTATGAATATTTATGTATAAACACACCCACACAGACATACCCACATACTGACATTTATTTTTTTGACTTATTTAAAACCCAGTCACAAAACAACAGACACAATATACAGTCACTGATAACTGGATACTAACCCCAGAAAGCTCTGAACACCCCAGAAACAACTCACAGACTATATGAAATTCAAGAAAAAAATAAAGAAAATGAAAAACCATTATGCTTAATCTCTACACACCAAGAAAACTTTGACTATTTCTAGGTTACATCTTGTTTTATAGGTACTTTATGCTCATTTTAACTAGTAAGATTTTAATTCATACTATCAAACCTTTAAAAAGATAAAGTACTGACAAAAATGTATTCACATACTTTTATGCAAAAGTGCTTAAAATCTGTACAATTATCTTCGTTTTTTTCAATGAAGTTCTAAAAAAACACATTTTCTATATTGTTCTTTAAAGAACAAGGCAGAAAAGTGATGGAGGGTAGACTCATTTACCTATTTTAGATTCTTACCCTGGATTTTGTCTCATGCTTCAGAATGGACCAGAAGCCTTGGAAAATCTTAGAAAACTGAGGAGGGGAAAAGTAACTACTGCAGAGGCATGCAGTGGCGCTTTTGTGGTTGATGTCATTGACCACCAGGAACAAATGACACAATCAATGGTGGAGCCATGAAGAACCCCAAACTAGGGCATATCCTGACTCTTTGGAACTCAAGATTCAGCCCTCTCATCTTTAAGGTTCCACCATGCAATCCTTTTTATGGTACTATGGGGGTATGTCAGTTGCTAACCTTCTGTTTGCAAATCATTTAGTCCACTAGTGGCCTCTGGGATAATTCTACAAGAGAAAAGCCTGAGAGTGGTTAAAATCCTGTGCTGGCCAACAATTCTAATTGAGGTTCTTCCAGCCAAGGGCAGAAACTAGGAAGGAAGATTCTGTAAACAGCACGGGGGGGGGGGGGGGGTTGGGCTAATACCTGAGTCTCAATATTCTATGGCAGCTATTGGTTACAAATATGAGGTATTACATATTACAAATATAAGCGTTATGGTGCCCGGGAGACTTGGGCCAAGGTTTAAGGAAGCAGTGGGTGAGTAGGAAAGTCTAAAGAGAATATAGATGCTTCTTTTCTTTTGTGTGATTTAAAATACATTGTTTAAGAATGTTGTGGTAAGAATGTCAGGCAAGCTTGTGGGCTAGAGAGAAAGAGTATTTTTTTAAAAATATTGTACTTTATGGAAAGTGCAGTGCTCTTGAAGTCTGTCATGGGCTTAGATCTATAGAGCCTTGGTCTACTTAGGGCTTTAGCCATAAATAAAATATGGCCAGAGAGGTGAGAAAAGTTTATTAGGTTGGCATTTACTTTTCAAGCCTTTATTTAACTTCTGGCCAAAGAAATACCTGGAAGGAGGGTGTGAATCTAAGGTAATGGGCTCAGTGGACACCTAAATGTATTTTTCCCTTGTTGTTATTAAAACTGGCAGCCAAGCTCCTGGAGTTCAGAAAGTAAAATGTTCTCATACAACATTTTTCTTAATTTTTCAGGGAGAGAGAGGGGAAGGAGTGAGAGACAGAAAGAGAGACAAACAGAGAGATCAAAACAGACAGCCAGATAAACAGACACCACACACATACACACACACACACACACACACACACACACAGAGAGAGAGAGAGAGAGAGAGAGAGAGAGAGAGAGAGAGAGAGAGAGAGAGAGAGACAGAGACAAAGACAGAGACAGAGACAGAGAGAAAGAGAGGGGGAGAGAGATCCTGACAATGAAAGAGTATACTAATTGCCTCAGCTTTGATGGAGGATAAAGAAAGTTAAGAGCCAATGTAAATATATAGCAATGTTTATTCCATTCTTGAATCTTAGAACACTTTGACTTTCAGCTGAGTCTAAATATAAAACATAAATAATCCTGGAAGACTCTTAGATGTCTGGATTTGATATAAAGGTAGTCAGTCACCTGTGTTTGCTTTGCTTAGAAAGTCAATACCAGAATCAGAAGCAGACAAAAGTTATGATCACCTTTCAGCAGATTCTTAAGATATACAACTCTTGATTTCAGTGGAGCATTTGAAAAGCTGAATAGTGGTGATTACTGGAAATGAATTTGTACTAAATGTGATATAATTGTTGAGAATCCAACAGTCTAGATATTAACTAGAAATCTGTCTTTATTAGGAGCTGATCAACAATACTGGGTGGCACAGCATGGGCCATGAGTTGTAAGCTGGTAGTGACAAAGATATAGTCTGACTGATCATAATCTTGGCATACATCTGTCACACATGGTAGTTGCTGCTACTAAAAGGTTGATTCAACTTTTGTCATAAGTTACACATTTGGTTGGAATCCAAAGTAACTACAAGAGAGAATAAATCCAAGAAAGAACAAGCCAGAACATCAAAAAAAAAAAAAAAAAAAAAAAAAAAGAAAAGGATACATATGGAAGGTTACAACACAAAATCAGAAATATAGTATGAAGACAGAGATGTCAAGATTTTATCTTCTTTTCAGTTACCCACTACACAATGCAGGCCTAAGTGTTCTTCTCTTCTCTCACCTCTTGGTTTCAGCAATTAAATTTAAGTAGTTGATAAGGTTTGGCGGCAAGTGCCTTTTGTTCTCAGCTATCTTACAGTACTCATTGGTATATGAGTTTTATATTAATTAAGAGAAAAACCTGAATAAACCTGAATGTGCTATTCATGTCTAGGTGGTTAACATCTTTAAACCATTATTTTAAAAACTATGCATGAGAAAGTTATGCAATATGAACTCTAAATAACTAAATGATTTATTTTTCCTTAGGACACTTTTCCCCCTAAGGATTGATGGAAGTTGTTTGTTGTTGTGGTGGTTTTTATTTTTTGCTATATAAGTACTTTATTATTTGAGAAGTAGAAGCAGTCATCAAAAGCCTCCCAACCCAAAAAAAGCCCAGGACCAGATCGGGTCAGTGCAGAATTCTATCAAACATTTATTGATGAACAAATACCAATACTCTCCAATCTATTCCACAAAATAGAGTCAGATGGAACACTACCCAGCTCATCCTTTGAAGATACAATAACCCTCATTCCTAAACCACACAAAGACCCTACAAGGAAAGAGAACTTCAGACTCATCTTTCTTATGAACATTGATACAAAAATACTCAGCAATCTGAATCCAAGAACACAACAAAATGACCATTCATCATGATAAAGTAGGCTTCATCTCAGGGAGGCAGAAATGGGTAAATATATGGAAATCCATAAACATAATCCACTCCATAATCATACTCAAAGAAAAAAAATAATCATCTCATTAAATGCTGAGAAAGCATTTGACAAAATTCAACACTCCTTAAAAGCCTTTGAAAGATCAGGAATCGAAGACTCATACCTAGACATAGTAAAAGCAACATACAGGAAACCAGTATAGCCAACATCAAAATAAATGGTGAGAAATTTGAAGTAATCCCACTAAAATCAGGGACTAGACAAGGTTGTCTACTCTCCTCTTACCTATTCAGTATAGTACTGGAAGTTCTAGCCAGAGCAATTAGACAGCAAAATGAAGTAAAAGAAATACAACTTTGAAAAGAAAAAGTCAAAAATATCACTTTTTGTAGATGATATGGTAGTATACTTAAGTGATCCTAAAAATTCCACCAGGGAACTTTTACAGCTGACAAATACCTTCAGCCAAGTGGCTGGATATAAAATTAATTCAAGCAAATCAGTAGCTTTCCTCTACTAAAAGAACAAACAGGCTGAGAAAGAAATTAGAGACTTGACACCCTTCACAATAGAGACAAAGAATATGAAATACCTTGATGGGACCCTAACCAAGCAAGTGAAGGATCTGTACAACAAGAACTTCAAGCCTCTAAAGAAGGAAATTGAAGAAGACTTCAGAAGATGAAAGGATCTCCCATGCTCATGGATTGGAAGGATCAACATTGTAAAAATGGCCATCTTGCCTAAGGCAATCTATAAATTCAATGCAATCCCCATCAAAATTCCAACTCATTTCTTCATAGAGTTAGAAAGAACAATTTGCAAATTCAATTAGAATAATAAAAAACTCCAGGATAGAAAAAAAAATTCTCAACAATAAAAAAAAAAAAAAAACTTTAGGGGGAAATCACCATTCTTGACATCAAGCTGTTTTATAGAATAATTGTCATAAAAACTGCCTAGTATTGGTACAGAGACAGACAGGTAGACTAATGGAATAGGAGTCCAGGAAATAAACCCACATACCTATGGTTACATGATCTTTAACAAAAGAGCTGAAAACATTCAATGGAAAAAGAACTGCCTCTTCAACAAATGATCCTAGTTCAAGTGGCAGTCAGCATACAGAAGAATTCAAATTGATCTCTTCTTATCTCCTTGTACACAGCTCAGATCCACGTCAATCAAAGACCTCCACATTAGACCAGGTACACTGAAAATAACAGAACAGAAAGTGGGAAAGAACTTAGAACACATAGGCACAAGGGAAAATTTCCTGAACAGAACACCAATGGCTTATGTTCTATTATCAAGAATCGACTAATGGGACCTCATTAAATTGCAAAGCTTCTGTAAGGTTAAGAATTCTGTCAAAAGGACAAAACAGCAACCAACAGATTGGTAAAAAATTTTTTTTACTCAAGAAGCTATACCCTAGATTATCAAAGAATCCTATTAAAAATGATGTACAGAGCTACACAGAGACTTCTCTACTAAGGAATATCAAATGGATGAGACGCACCTAATGAAATGCTCAACATGCCTAGTCATAAAAAAATTGCAAGTCAAAACAACCCTAATATTTTATTTCATACCAGTCAGAATGGCTAAGATCAAAAACTTAGGTGACAGCAGATGGTGGCAAGGATTTGGAGAAAGAAAAACACTCCTCCACTGTTGGTGGGATTGTAAACTGGTAAAACCACTCTGGAAATCAGTCTGGTGGTTCGTCAGAAAATTGGACATAGTGCTTACCTGAGGACCCAGCTATACCACTCCTGGGCATATACCCAAAAGTAGTTCCAATATCTAACAAGGACACATGTTCAACAATGTTCATAGCAGCCTTATTAATAATAGCCAGAAGCTGGGAAAAACCCAGATGTCCCTCAACAGAGGAATGTGGTACATAAACACAATGGAATACTACTCAGCTATTAAAAACGAGTTCATGAAATTCCTTAGCAAATAGATAGAACTTGCAGCTATCATCCTGAGTGAGGTAACCAAGTCACAAAAGAAAACTCATGGTATGTCCTCACTTATAAGTGGATAGTAGGCCCTCCACCAAAAAAAGCTCTTGGAGTACCCAAGAAACGAGCAACAGAACTTATGAAGCTCAAAAAGAAGGAAGACCAGAATGTGAATGCCTCAGTCCTTCTTAGAAGGGAGAACAAAACAGGGTAGGAAATACAATGTCTAATAAAAGAGCAGGGATTTAAGAAAAGTTCTACAGAGACTGCCTCACCTGGAGAACTACTCAATATGCAGCCACCAAACCCAAGCAAGATTGCTGATGCCAAGAAGTGTTTACTGGCTGGACCCAGACATGGAAGTCTCCTCTGAGGCTCTCCCAGAGTTATACAGATACAGATGAGGATGCATGCAGCTAAACATCAGACTGAACACTGGGACCCCAATGAAAGAGCTAGAGAAAGGACTGAAATAGCTGAAAGATTTGCACGCTCATGAGAATAACAGTGCCAAGGCACTGAGCTAGAGAGGGTAATTGGGAGAGGGAGCACCTTCATGGAATCAAGTTAAGGGGAAGAAGGAAGGGAAGTATGGGGGAATTGTATAACATTTGAAATGTAAATACAGAAAATATCCAATAAAATTTAAAAAAATAAAAATAAGCTATTTTCAACTGATACCCATTGGAAAAAGTAAAATCCATTTTGTCCAGTGGGTTTTCATGTGTATACCAATGACATTCCAGGGCAGGCCTTATCCCAAGAAGTCATTGGCCAATAGAAAACAGAATCCATGCATTTTGTGTGCTTTTGTTAGGTTGTACGTTTATATTGGCATTTTTGTCTAGGAAGATTTTGTATATTTGATTATCTTTTGAATGGGGTTTTTAGACAGAGATTGAATATGAAGTTAGCTGCATAGGAGGCAGAAGATCCTAGAGAAGTTGTAGGAGAGAAGAGTATCATCAAAAATTAATGTGTGCAAATTTTTTTTAATAAAAAGAAAAATGTCACAATATTTCATTAATATTTTAGTTTATTATATTATAAAATTTGTAATTTCTCTTTTATATATGGGATTATGGAAAAGTGTTATTGTGAAGGAGCTAGAGAAAAGACTGAAGGAGCTGAAAGGTTCTGAAACCCCATGGGAAGAATAGAATTATCAACTAAACAAACCCACCGCAGCTCCCATGTACTAAAACACCAACCAGTGAGTTCTCATGGAGAGACACATAACTCACCGGTGCATGTGCAGGAGAAGATATTCTTTGGCATTAGTGGGAGGATAGGCCTTTGGTCCAGTGAAGGCTCATTTTTCCAGTATAGGGGAATACCAAGGTACTGAGGAGGTAGAGGGTGGTTGGGAAAGGGCTTACCTTCATGGTGGCAATGGAAGAGGAGGGGGAATGGAATTGGAGGGAAAGGGATAACATCTGTAATGTAAATACAGAGAATATCCAGTAAAAAATAAAAATAAACATTCTGAGCTGAATTCAGAAATATTATGAGTTTAATTGTTATAAAAAGAAAATTGACCAGATACAGTGATGATATTGCAGGAGGAGGAAGTTTCTAGAAGATTAACTTGTCTTATGTATTTTCTTTGAAAATTTCGCATATAAATACTGTATTTATATCCTTGCCAGACCTTCCTTCACTTCTTCTAATTCTTATGTATGCTATCCAGAACTTTTCTAATTATGATCTATTCTTTTGTTATTATATTGTTACACACACACGCACACACACACTCTCACACACACATACACACACACACACACATACACTCCTTACCGAGTCCATTTACTTTTATTTTATGAACATGCATATGGTACTTTAAGTGAGAATGTCCCCTATATGTTTATACCTCTGACTACTTGGTTCTCAATTGATGGCATTATTTGTCACACACTAAACATTGTGTTCTTTTTTGAGAAAGTGTGGCACAAAAGGCAGACCTTAAGGTTTTAAAATCCCACACCATTCTCAATTATCTTACTCTGTCTAATGGATTTGTCTCAAGATACAAGTTTTTAGATACATTATGCCTGTATTTATGATGCCAAGTTTTCTGTCATGATGGTCCTGGACTCTAACCATATGAATCTATGAGCCCTTTAAACCCTTTCTTTAACTAATTGTCTTGGTGATGCTATCTTATCACAGCAATAGAAAACTAACTTAGGTAATGTGTTTACCATTGACTACCTGAGAGCTGATAACCTGAATAAAAACTGATTCTCTCCCAACAGCCATTAGTTGTCAAGATCTCTACAGCTAGAATAGAACCTCACAAATTTTTTCCCATCTGCATCAGTATGTTAACTCATATTGTCATTATAAAGGTGTTATCTAAGTGTAATATTATTGAGAAGTTTTTGGATGCTGCCTTCCAATCATATTTAGAAGACATTATTTCCTAATACATGTCCTGCTCCTCTGACTCTCACAATCTTTCTCTCCCCACTTTTATTATTGGATATTTTCTTTATCTTCTTTCCTAGCTTGCCTCCAGAATCCTCCTATCTCTTACCTCTCCTTCTACCTCTATGACAGTGCTCACCCACCCACCAAACCACTCAACCCACTGCCTCCCTGCCATGGTATTGCCCTACACTGGGGCATTGAGCATTCACAAATGGGATTGCTCATACAACAACTCTAGAAAACAGTCTGGCAGTTCCCCAGAAAATTGGACATTGTTCTACCTGAGGATGCATTTACCCAACATATAACAAGGACACATGCTCCACTTTGGTCATACTAGCCTTATCTATAATAAAAGCTGGAAAGAACCAGATGACCTTCAACAGAGGAATGGATACAGAAGATGTGGTACAGTTTCACAATGGAGTATTACTCATCTAGTAAAAACAATGACTTCATGAAATTTTTAGGCAAATGGATAGAACTAGAAAATATTGTCCTGAGTGAGGTAAGCAAATCACAAATGAACACATGTGGTATGCACTCACTGATAAATGGATATTAATCCCAAAACTCTGAATATTGAAGATCTAATTCACAGACCACATTAAGCTCAAGAAAAAGGAAGGCCAAAGTGTGGATGCTTCAGACCTTCTTAGAAGGTGGAGCAAAATACTCACAGGAGAAAATATGGAGACAAACTATGGAGCTGATACTAAAGGAAAAGACATCCAGAGACTGAGTCACCTGGAAATTAATCTCATATACAGTCTCCAAACCCAGAAAATATTGTGGATGCCAAGAAGTTCATGCTGACAGTAGCATGATATAGTTTTCCCCTGAGAGGCTCTGCCAGAGCCCGAAATACAGAGGCAGATGCTCACAGGCAACCATTGAACTGAGAATGGGGTCCCCAATAGAGGAGTTAGAGAAAGGAGTGAGGGAGCTGACTGGATTTTTAACCCCATAGGAAGAACAAAATCAACAAAACTGACCCCCCAGATCTTTCAGGGACAAAACCACCAATCAAAGAGTACACATAGAGAGCGAGCCATGGCTCCTGCTGCTTATTTGGCAGAGGCTGGCCTTTTTGGGGCATCAACAGGAGAGGCCCTTGCTCTTACAATCTTTTTATCCCTCTTTTGTGGTATTCTTTGAGCAGTAGGTGAAATAGTTGTGATGTAGAACTGTGGAACTCTGTTGGATCAGTCTCTGTTTATCTGCTGCAAAGAAGCTTTTATCCCCCCTGAGGAGTGAGAACTACACTTACTTAGAAGTATAAAGGTACATATTTACATACATACATTTAGAAAATATGTTGATTTAGGAAAGTGGACATAGTAGGTTTCCCCCTTGGTTCTATGACCTCTCCAGCTAAGGATTATTGCCTAATTTATGGTACCTGGCATAAATTCCTTCTGAATAAGATAGCCTTAAATCCATTTAGATAACTGCTTGTTACCCCAAATAAAAGTGACACTGTTGCATCCCTGGTCATCTCACTATCCCAGTCATTTTTATGATTTATAGGCATTTCAAGTTAGAACTGTTGATTGTTTTGTCTTCCTTGGCAGAGCATATAGCACCCTCAGACATAGGCCATCTCTCAGGGAAGATGTCTCTAGGTCTGTTTCTGGTTGATTATTCCAAGTCTAGTGATCAAAGGTGTCTTTACCTGGTTTGAAAACCTAATGGAGATATGTGGCTTTCCCTCTTCTTGCAATGGCAATGATGTCTGCAGCAGGTAATATAGTAAAAATAATTAAATTGTCCCATTGTGTTTTTATTTATTTATTTAACCAAGTAATACTTAGTTATACATGTGAACATAAATATACTGTGACTGGGTAATTAATCAAATTTATTAATAGAGTGCCCTGTCATAAAGATGAAGTCTTGTAGCAAGCAAGAAGAATAAACAATAAACAGATATTGAAATGGGAATGAAGAGTGGCAGTTAGAAAGAGATAGTGAAAAAACCCACAGGAGTCATCAAAGGTTAGAGGAAAGCAAGAGCCTGATGGTGAGCATGTAACATTTATACAGCATGATATCACTCAACTGGAGTATAAAGTCATAGTGCTATAGGAAATACAATCAAATTCTACTTTGAAAGATTTTTTATATTAATTTTAAGCAAAATCAACTAGATCCCATATGAAACATAAAAATAAAATGTAAAAGTAAGCAAATATACAAATAGACTCAGCATGACAGACAGGTATGAGTGTAACCATTTGAGCCATCCTAGGATATAAATTCTTGAAAATATAGAAGATGAAAAATAGTCAGAAATGTTACCATTTAAGGTAAGTGTAAGAACAAAATTTATTTAAATAAAGATAAAATTGAAAATCTAGATAACAGGTAGCATACAAGGGAAATAATCTACCAAAATGGTTCTTAGAAGCTTACATTCAGTCTTGTACCATGATGCATGCATGTGTGTGGTTTTATTACAAAATGTTACTCTTTCATAAATTATTATGTGTGCTTTAAAGGAGCGAGTATATTATACAAATTAGCATGTAAATGTTTCTCTCATCTGAAACTTTGCCTGTTTACTCACACCATACTTTAAAAATATGTTCCAAAATTAATTTTCTGTGTGATTTTTCCACAACTTAATATGTTCTATCTGATTTATGAGTGATCTTCTTCTTAGACCTTATAAAATTAGTATAGGTTATGAATCCTGTAACACCTGTTAAAGCACAATCCTCAATTTCTGTGTGGTTTGTTTGTTTGTTTGCCTATTTTGTTTTGTTTTATGGCATCAGTATGAGACTGTGGCTCAATTCCAAATGCAATATACTCTGTATCTATTTATTGAGAAGTTTAGGAAAAATGAAATAGGAATCTGTTTTTCTCTGCATTGAAAAGAATTTTCAGATTATTAAAATCCTAGAAAATGCTAGTAGACAGGAAATTCAGTGTCAAGAGTATTCTTCCTGTTTCCAGTTGGTTTGTTACCCTCTTCTGTTTCAGTTTAGATTATTTCCCCATAGATATTAAGTTATATGAGTTTAGGCAAATGATACTGTGCCCTTTTATGTTTGCATGTTTGCATTCTTTGAGATTCAAATAACAACAGTCAGCACATTTTTATCTGTTATTGACATTCACAGGATCTTTGTCAAGAATGTGTCTAGATCTAGTATATGTGCTCTGCCATGGAACTTCCTTATGTAAATCACCAAGCCTGAAGGATCAGTTTTCTTTATCAAGAAAAAGTCAAGCACAGGATTCTGGAGATGAAACACCGGTGTTAGATTTGTGTGGTTATCACCTAAGTGCTTTTACCACCTAAGCTAAATCTCACTGACGCAGTAAACAAACCCTAGCTCACATCATCTCAACTACAAATCATTGCACAAAATAATTCCTGAGACCAACCCCAAACCTAAAGGTAATATAAAATTTATTGCAGACAAATGAATAATTAAGACTAAATTAGAACAGTGTAGATCCAGGGATACAGGCCTGGTGAGACTGTGCTGCAAGTAGCCGGGGAGCAGAGAGATCTGGGCAGAGGATGCAGAAAGTGCACTCCCAGCCCCGATTGGTTCAGGAGAGCAGGAATTCTGCCATAGGGACTCGGTTTCCAACAGGAGGGCCGGTGCATGCAGAATAGGTGCTCAGGCCATCTGCCACCAGGAACAGCGGAGATTGAGGGACACAGGCCTGGTGAGACTGCACTGCGAGTACCAGGGCAGAGAGAGGTCTGGGACAGGCGCGCGGAGAGTGCACCCCCAATTGGTTCAGGGGAGCAGGAACTGTGCAATAGGGACTCGGATTGAACTCAGAGAACCCTTGCATGCATAACAAATGCTCAGGCCATCTGCCACAGAGAACATTGGAGATCCAGGGACAAGGCCAGGTACACGGGAGAGATGGGAACCAATCACTGACAACAAGACCACATATAATCACAGACAACAAGATGGCAAGAGGGAAGCAAAAGAACTTACTCAAGGGAAACCAAGACAACCTGGGAACACCAGAACCTTGCTCTCCCATCACAGCAAATAGCTGAATGTCAAACACTCCAGAAAAAGAAGACTCAGACCTGAAATTATACTTCAAGATAATGATAGAGATACTTAAACAACAATGGAAGGAAAAGCATAAAGAAATAGAAGCTTTAAAAGAGAAAACAAGAAAAACACTTAAACCAAAGAACAAGAGGAAAACAGAACTAAAGAGATGAAGGAATTGAAGGAGGAATTTAAAATGGAAAAAAAAAATAAAGAAAACAGTAAAAGAGACACAACCCTGGAGGTAGAAAACCTAAAGACAAAATCAGGATTGAAAGATGCAAGCATTTCCAACAGACTACAAGAGATGGAAGAGAGAATATCAGGGGCCGAAGACAACATTGAAAACATAGACAAAACAGAGAAGATGCAAAAGCCAAAAAGCTCCTAACCCAAAATGTCCAGGGAATCCAGGACACAATGAGAAAACCAAACCAAAGGATAATAGGAATAGAAGAGGGCAAAAATATCAACTAAGAGGCACAATAAATATCTTCAACAAAATCCTGGAAAAGAAAACTTCCCTTCCCCTAAGAATGAGGTGACCATGAGCATAAAATAAGCCTACCAAACTTCAAAAAGAGTGGACTAGAAAAGAAATTTCTTCCAACACATAATAATCAAAACACCAAGTGCCCAAAGAAAAGAAAGAATACTTAAGGTAGTAAGTGAAAAAGGTCATGTAACATAGAAGGCAGAACAATCAGAATGGCACCCGATTTCTCAACAAAGACTATGAAAGCTAGAAGATGCTGGACAGAGATCATGCAACCATAAAAAAATAAAAGTGTCATCCCAGCTGCTATACCAACAAAACTCTCAATCACCACAGATGGAGAGACCAAGATATTCCAAGACAAAACTAAATTTACAGAATATCTGACCACAAACCCAGCACTACAACGAATTATAGGTGGAAAACCCAATACGGGGGGTGGGGAGGTGAGGGGGACTACATCCTAGTAAAAACAAGAAAATACCTAAGCAAGAAAACCAAAAGAAGAAAGACCCACCGGCACAATTCTACCTTTAAAAGCAAATATAGAAGGAAACAGCAACCACTATTCCTTAATATCTATTAACATAAATGGACTTAATTCCCCCAAAAAAGATATAGGCTATCAGACTGGATGCATAAACCGAATCCAGCATTTTGCTGCATACAGGAAATTCATCTCAGAGACAAAGAAAGACAGTATCTCAGGGAAAAATTTTGGGAAAAAAACTTTCCAAGCAAACGGCCCCAAGAAGCAAGCTGGAGTGGCCATTCTAATATCGAATAAAGTAGATTTTCAACCGAAAGTTATCAAAAAATTTAAGGAAGGAAACTTTTTACTCATTACAGGGAAAATATTTCAGGAGGAACTCCCATTTCTTAATATATATGCTCCAAATAGAAGAACACCCAAATTCATAAAAGAAACCCTACTAAAGCTCAAAAAAAAATACATTATATCCCACAGAATAATAGTGGGAGACCTCAACACCACATTCCCATCAATGACCAGATCATAGAAACAGAAACTTAACCAGGACAAAGTGAAACTTGCAGAGGTCATTAATTCTATGGGAATTAATAGACATCTACAGAACATATCATCCTAAAACAAAAGAATACAACTTATTCTCAGCACCCAATGGCACCTTCTCCAAAACTGACCATATAATCGGTCACAAAACAAGCCTCAATAGATATAAGTAGATTGAAATACTCCCATGCATCCTATCAGATCACCATGGTCTAAAGCTGGTCTTTAGTAACAACAAAGACAACAAAAAGTCCATATACACATGGAAACTAAACAATGCTCTATTAAACAATAGCATGGTCAAAGAAGAAATGAAGAAAGAAATTAAGGATTTTCTAGAATTTAATGAAAACAAAAACACAGCATACCCAAACATATGGGATTCAATGAAAGCAGTACTGAGAGGAAAACTCATAGTTCTGAATGCTTCCAAAAAGAAACTGGAGAGAGCATACACTAGCAACTTAAAAGCACAGTTAAAAGCTCTCGAACAAAAGGAAGCAGATACACCCAAGAGGAGTAATAGGCAAGAAATAAGCAAACACAGAGCAGAAATTGACCAAATAGAAACAAAAAAAAAAAAAAAAAAAAAAAAAAAAAAAAAAAAAAAACCAACATTCAAAGAATCAACAAAACCAAAAGCTGCTTCTTTGAGAAAATTAACAAGATTGATAAACACTTAGCGAGGCTAGAGGGTAAAGAGAGAGTATCCAAATTAACAAAATCATAAAGGAAAGTAGGGACATAACATTGAAAGTGAGGAAATTCAAGAAATCGTCAGATCTTACTACAAAAGCCTATACTCAACAAAGCTGGAAAATCTGGAACAATGGATGAATTCCTAGATAGATACCAGATACTAAAGTTAAACCAGGACCAATTAAACCATTTAATAATCCTATAACACCTAAGGAAATAGAAGCATTCATCAAAAGCCTCCCAACCAAAAAAATCCCAGGTCCAGATGGGTTCAGTGTAGAATTCTATCATACATTTATTGACAACCTAATTCCAATGCTCTCCAAATTATACCACAAAATATAGTCAAATGGAACACTACCTAACTCATTTTTCAAATCAAAATAACTCTCGTTCCTAAACCACACCAAGACTCTACAAAGAAAGAGAACTTCAAACTAATCTCAGTTATGAACATTGATGCAAAAATACTCAACAAAATCCTTGCAAACCAAATCCACAAACACATCAAAATGATCATTCACCATGATCACGTAGACTTCATCCCTGGGATACAGGAATGGTTTAATATATGGAAATCTATCAACATAATTCACCATATAAAGAAACTCAAAGAAAAAAAAAACACATGGTCATCTCACTAGATGCTGAGTAAAGCATTTGACAAAATTTAACACCCCTTCGTGTTAAAAGTCTTGGAAAGAACAGGAATCCAAGGCCCATACCTAAACATAATAAAAGCATAATACAGCAAACCAATAGCCAACATCAAACTTAATGGTGAGAAACTTGAAGTAATCCTACTAAAATCAGGGAGTAGACAAGGCTGCCCACTCTCCCTGTACTTATTCAACATTGTACTGGAATTCCTGACCAGAGCAATTAGACAGCAAACGAAAATAAAAGGGATACAACTTTTAAAGGAGGAAGTAAAAACATCACTGTTTGCATTATAGTGTATGTAAGAGTCCAGAAAAATTCTATCAGAGAACTTCTACAGCTGATAAACAAGTTTAGCAAAGTGGCTGGATTAAAACTTAAATCAGTAGCCTTCCTGACTCAAAGGACAAACATGGAGAGAAAGAAATTAGGGAAAAGATACCCTTCACAATATTCTCAAAAAATATGAAATACCTTGGTATGGTTCTAACTAAGCAAGTGAAGGACCTGTATGACAAGAACTTCAAATCTCTAAAGATGGAAATCGAGGAAAATCTCCGAAAATGGAAAGGTCTCCCATGCTCATGGATTGGAAGGATCAACATTTTAAAAATGGCCATTTTACCAAAAGCAATCTGCAGATTCAATGCAATCCCCATCAAAATTGCAACCCAATTCTTCATAGAGTTGGAAAGAGCAATGTGCAAAATCATCTGGAATAACAAAAAACCTAGAATAGAAGATCCAGAAATGAACCCTTATGTATATGGTCACTTGATTTTTGACAAAGGAGCTGTAAACATTCAATGGAAAACGGGCAACCTCGGCAACAAATGGTGTTGGTCAAACTGGCACTCAGCATGCAGAAGAATGAAAATAGACCCTTTCTTATCACCTTGTACAAAGCTCAAGTGCAAATGGATCAAAATCTCCACATTAAACCAGGTACACTGAAACTATTAGATGAGAAAGTAGGGAAAACCTTAGAACACATAGACGTAGGAGAAATTTTCTGAACAGTACATCAGTGTCATGTGTGCTACTGACAAATATGGACAAATGGGACTTAATGAGACTGGAAAGTTTCTGTAAGGCTAAGGACACGGTCAAGAAAACAAAATGGCAGCCAACAGAATGGGAAAAGATCTTTACCAACTACACATTAGAAAGAGGCCTAATATCCATGGCAAACAAAGGAATCAAGAAGCTGGACAACAGAGAATCAATCAACCCTGTTAAAAAATGGGGTCCAGAGCTAAACAAAAAGTTCTCAAGTGAGGAATATCGAATGTTTGAGAAGCATCTAAGATATTGCTTGACATCATTAGCCATCAGGGAAATGAAAATCAAAACAACCCTGAGATTCAACCTCACACCAACCAGAATGACTATGACCAAAAATTCACTAGACAGCCGATGCTGATGAGGATACAGAGGAAGAGAAACAGTCCTCCACTCTTGGTGGGGTTGTAAACTGGTTCAACTACTCTATAAATCAATGTGGCGATTCCTCAGAAATTCAGACATAGTACTACCTGAAGACTCAGTTATTCCACTTCTGGGTATATACCCCAGACAAGCTCCAACATACAACAAAGACACATGCACCACAATGTTCATGGCAGCCCTATTTATAATAGCCAGAAGTTGGAAAGAACCCAGATATTCTTCAGTAGATGAATGGATGTAAAAATTGTGGTATATTTACACAATGGAGTACTACTCAGCTATTAGAAACAATGACTTCATGAAATTCTTAAGGAAATGGATACATCTTGAGAGTGTCATCCTGAGTGAAGTAACCCAGTCACAAAAGAACAGACATAATATGCAGTCACTGATAATTGGATACTAACCCCAGAAGGCTCTGAACACCCTAGAAACCACTCACAGACTATATGAACTTCAAGAAAAAACAAAGGCCAAAAAAAAAAAAAAATCCAAACAAAATGAAAAAAACATTATGCTTAATCTTTACACAAGAAAACGTTGACTATTTCTAGGTTATTTCCTGTTTTACATGTACTTTATGCTTATTGTAACTAGTATGATTTTAATGCATACTATCAAACCTTTAAAATGATCAAGTACTGACAAAATGTATTCATATACTTTTATGTAAAAATGCTTCAAATATGTATATTTATCTTTGTTTTTTTAAAATACAGTTTTTCAATATATAAAGAAGAATAATTTAAACTATTATATATGAGAAAAGATAAAGAGTCACTTAGATACTCATATTCTTAATTTTAAGTTATGTTTTCTTTCTCTTTGTGTTTTTATTAAGGTCTTCTCTTAATGTAGCGAAGAATGGGTGAGAACACAAAAGATCTTTAAGGAAAATATACATTCATAAAGACAGCATTTGAGTTCTATTTTATTCCATGTTCCTCACTTCTTTCTTTCCCTCCTGTACATCTAGTTAGAAGTGGATTTTGCCTAGTTCTCTTTCCTTCTCTCTACAACAGTGAATATCCTATAGTTCTAACTTAGCCTGAGGTTGGTTAGTCTAACACAAAAAGAATCTGTACACTGAAAATAAATGTCATTACATTACAAGAGCTTGGAAAGCTGAGGATTCTTTTGTATCAAATCTAAAGTATCAGGTAGATTGTAAGAACTGGATTTAAAGTGTGAGCATGTCACTGACCATAGCCTCAACTATTTAGGAAACTAAGGCAGTAATATTATGAAGTTAAGGCTATTCTGGCCTCTACAGTGTGCTAAAGGCCAGCATGAGATTAGTAATGAGACCCTTTCTCAAATTAAAATAATAAAATAAAAAGCTCTGAGCATTAAATAGCTTGGCTAGATTACATAAAGTCTTTGGTTCAGTTTTTGGTGCTGCGTATGGATGCTGAGATTCATTTTATAAAACACCCTGTTTCTACCATGGACCATGTTTACCCAAACAGTCTGTTTTCTATATTAATCTATATGTTCCCTAGAGAGTAAAGTCTGAATTTGGGGATCGAAGTAGCCAAGCATGAAGAAATAAGAAATACTTAAGGAGTTTCTAATCTTATGGTGGGAATTTGTGGTGGGGAAGGAATCTACTTGTATGTTGTTGTTTTGTTGTTTTTTTTTTTTTCTATTTTTATTATCATTGCCTTCTCTTTTGGCCCCCCTCCCCCACACACAGTTCCTTATCACATTCCTCCTCCTGTTTGGCTCTGAGAAGGTGCTCCTCCCAGCAGGTTTCCCCTTTCCTGGAACCTCAAGTTTCATGAGGATTATGTATATCTTCTTCCACTAAGGCTGGGCCAGGCAGAACTCTGCTATATTTGTTCCAAGAGTCTGTGTTTGCTTCTGGTTGTTGGCTAAGTCCAGGAGTTTCCTGCGGTCTTGGTAAGATGAAACTACTAGTCTTTCTATGAGGCCACACTCCCCTTCAGCTTCTTCAATTTTAATGAGTTAAAATTTCTATGGTTAATATTATTCAAATATCTAATTTTATTTAATCTAGGAATAAACTGGAATATAAATAACAAAGTGCTTGACAAAATAAAATACATTTTACTTGTCTTATACATATACCTTCTCTCCCTACAATGTTTATCTTATTAAGAAAATGAAAACAGGAAACCACAAGTTATCACAAGGAACAAATCAACATATCATGAAGAACTTAGCCTCAGTAAATATGTGTATTTTACTGTTCCTGAGTCTATGTCTCAGGGAACATTATAAAAGGGGCTATGAATTATGTGATCCAGAATTCCAGGAAGTCTAGTATGAAACAATCTTGAGAGGGCTACATAAACAAGACTGAATGAATGACAATATCAATAAACATATTAATGCAGAAGGAAAAATTTTCAGAGACTCCCATCCATAGACAAAGAACTAGAGTCAGCTAATGATTTCTGGGAGTAAAATAATGTCTCCCTAGATGAGCCACAGTTATTTATCTTCCAGTGCAGAATGGTCAGTCTTGAAACCATACACACACAACAAGAACAACATAGGTATGTATGTAACATTAATAGAGAAAATGCAGATATCAAATGGAGAGGTGCATGTGGAGGACTGGAGGGAAAGGCTGGAAAGAGAAAAGGCGGGAAAATCATAAAATTCTATTTCTATTAAAACATATATATGGTTTATTATCTTCAATTTTTCCATTTAATAACAGAAAGAATGCATTTCATCAGAATTTTCAGAACTGAAAAAACTAAAATTTATGAATTCCTGTAGCAAATATATGTCACCTGGAAATCAATTTATTCAGGATGTTACTCTCTCCCAAACCATAAGCATTATAAAGAAGACTATATCAAGCTTATATTTAAATACAATTTTAGTTAAAGTGATATTTTGTGTTTTGTTTCTATTGTCCTTAAAATAAATCTCATCTTTATAATTTTTGATGGAAAATATAGAAAAATACAAAGATTCACACAACAATACCAAAATCTCAGTTTCTTGTAATATTCATAGGCATTACATAAACTCTGGAAGTAGAAATTTGTGTCATGATAAATTGGCTCGAGAATAAACACTGACCAAGAATTTAACTATTTCTTTCTTTTGTCTTCAGAAAATAAGACTTCTGTTTTTTAAGTTTAAAGTCCCTTGGTTACTTTGTAGACATTTCTCTTGGCTCCTAACAACAAGAATATGTCATAAATCCCAAAAATATAGATGCACTTATACTGTGCTGTAGGGAAGAACACATACCAAATTGAAACCTATAGAATAAAATCATAAATAAGAACACTCAAATTTGTGTTTGGAACAGTGTACTGGCTGGTTGTGTGTCAACTTGACACAAGCTGGAGTTATCACAGAGAAAGGAGCCTCAGTTAACGAAATGCCTCCATGAGATTCAGCTGTAAGGCATTTGCTCAACTAGTGATCAAGGCGGGAGGGCCCAGCCCATTGTGGGTGATGCAGTCCTGGGGCTGGTAGACCTGGGTTTTATAAGAAAACAAGCTGAACAAGCCAGGGGAAGCACGACAGTAAGTAACATCCCTTCATGGCTTATGCAGCATCTCCTGCTTCCTGACCCACTTGAGTTCCAGTCCTGACTTCCTTTGGTGATGAACAGAAATGTGGAAGTGTAAGCTGAATAAACCCTTTCCTCTCCAACTTGCTTCTTGGTGATGATGTTTTGTGCAGGAATAGAAACCATGAATAAGACAAATGTACAAAAAATAAATTACTACTCATGTTATATTTTCATAAAATAAGCAGGACAGAGGAATAGGAAACATTGACTATAAGCATAGTCACATGTGTAATGGGAGAATGATCCTGCTCCTATATCCTCCAAGGCCCCAGAGAATAATAGCTAGACAACACTGCAGCTTGTTAAACATTCTCTCTAACAAATTTCTGTGTCCTGTTTAAGCTCCTTGTTTTTAAAGATGTTTGTGTTTCACGTTATTCTAAATAATTTAAAGCCATTTCTTCTGATATGTCAATTTTAGATGATCATACAGAATATCCATCAAGTCATTTATTTGAAGAGCACTAAAACAGAGTCATATGATCTGCTATAACTTCTATAAAATTATCTTCTATGTAAAATATATATATATAAAATATAAACAACCCATCACATTTAGATCATTTATATATTTTATAAATAATATACACATCTCTCATTTTATGCATTTATTATTACTATATTTTGATAAAACATAATTTGCTTGTTATTTGCTACTAGTTCTTAATTCCTTATTCTTTGTGGAATTTATTACTCTTGTTCTTCATAAAATCAAAGGTAACTCAAATATCATTTGTTTGCAGGTTCCCATCATTCCAACTGCATACTACATGATCTGGGAAACAAATATCTAAAAGTGAGAGAATTACAGTCATTAAATGTCCAATAGCTTGGTGTTAGAAAACCTTTCTAATGGTATCTTTTCCCTAGGCACCAGTGCAATGCAAGATTATCTTTATGGACTCCAGATGTGCTGTCAAATCAAAATCATCTTTAATATTATTCAATGTATGATTCATTAGTTTTCACATTTATCTAGCAGAGCAAAATTTGACCTAGCATTATACAGTATGTCTTCTTTCTGAAATGTTACAAACTTCAGCATCTGCTTGTTAATGGATTTTACTAAAGATTTTTTAGGCAAGAAATACAGTGTTTGTACAGATCCAAGAATCTTCCCAAGCCCATAACATAAACACTTCAAGATAAGCTTCTTGACATGAATTAGTATCTCAGAAAGACTTCAACTACGTGCTTAAAGTGGAATGTACTCCTCCTGTGTATTTCAGTTTCAGACAGGATTTTGTATTTGAAGCATAAATTTACTTGACATTGTTTATAATTCTGTTGTAAGAACCACTCTAGCTGTGTCAGTACTTTTTTGTCTGATATGAGAAAAAGAATGTATACTCCAGTTTTGAAAAGCCCTGGATTTCCCTGGGGAAGGAATGTAAAATATTTGTTAAATTTACAAATTACAAATTCTTGCCAAACTCTAAGAGGAAGAGGCAGAAATAAACTATTAGAAAAAATATATACCTGATAAATTATTTCATTAATAGCCTGAAAATAAGGGAGAGAACTTGATAATCTTAGAATTTGAACACTGAGATTTAATTTCATGAATTTTCATAGTGACACATTAGCATCATCACTGGCAAGGTATAGAAGAATAACAATATTATTTTATCAATGGTAAGTCACTAGATAATAATGTGCACACATGTTTATAATTATGCACTAGAGAATACACAGTATTTTTATTTGCCTCATTTTAAACAAATAATTCATTATACAATATTACCTATTGTTTTATGTTTGTTTAAATAAATAAGATAAACAAAACTGATGTTTATTGCTTGTTCTTCATGTTCTTTTGAAATGAAAGTCTTTTTTAAAAAATCATATATACATTTTAAAGCAAAACTACAAGTTCATGTTTCCAGTAAGTGTCAAGAACAAAATTAAAATAGAAAATTATACTGAAAATAGAGCATCCTTAAATTTCCTAATTTATAGAGGACATAATTTGAAGAAGTGACTATGGTAAAAAGTTTAATAGCTCATAAATATTTCAAAATTAGAATTTTCATAAATTAGAAATAAATTTTATTATTAAGTTGATGCACTTGAGAAACAACTAAGGAATTAATAAAGCATACCTCTAGTGTTAGTAATGGCACCAGTTTTGGAATGATTAGTTCATAATAAATTGATTTCTTTTTTTTTTTTTTTTTTTTATTTTTTTAAACGACTTTATTTTGCAAAACAAAGATACATGTAAAGATTTTAAACATTTTTTGCTTAAAATTATACATTTTTGTCAGTACTGTTTTTTCAGACATTAAAATAAATTTTACATAAAACCATGTGAATATGTTTTTTAGTCAGTACTTGATTTTTTTCAAGGGCTTGACAGTATGCATTGAAAACGTACTAGTTGAAATAAGTGTAAAGTACATGCAAAACAAAACGCAACATGGAAATAGTCAAAGTCTTCGTGTTTTGTGAATATATGTATATTTTTTTGTTTTCTTTATTTCTTGGACTTCATACAGTCTGTGAGTTGTTTCTGGGGGAGTGCAAGCCTCTGGGGTTAGCATCCCACTATCAGTGACTGCATATTATGTCTGTTCTTTTGTGACTGGGTTATCTCACTCAGGATGATCTTCTCTAGGTGCAGCCATTTTCTTAAGAATTTGGTTAAGTCATTGTTTCTGGTGGCTGAGTAGTATTCCATTGTGTATATGTACCACAATTTTTGTATCCATTCGTCTTCTGAAGGACATCTGGGTTCCTTCCAGCTTCTGGCTATTATAAATAGAGCTGCTATGAACATTGTGGTGCATATATCTTTGTTGTGTATTAAAGTGTCTCTGGGGTATATGCCCAGAAGTGGAATAGCTGGGTCTTCAGGTAGTACTATATCCAATTTTCTGAGGTATCGCCAGACAGATTTTCAGAGTGGTTGTATTAGCTTGCAACCCCACCAACAGTGGAGAAGTGTTCCTATTTCTCCGCAGCCTCGCCAGCATCTGCTGTCATCTGAGTTTTGGATCTTGGCCAATCTGACTGGTGTGAGGTGGAATCTTAGGGTTGTTTTGATTTGCATTTCCCTGATGGCTAAGGATGTCGAGAGCACTTCCTCAGATGTTTTTCGGCCATTCGGTGTTCCTCAACTGAAAATGATTTGTTTAGCTCTGTACCCCATTTTTTAATAGGGTTATTTGATTCTCTGGTGTCTAGCTTTTTGAGTTCTTTGTACACCTTGGATATTAGGCCTCTATCTGATGTGGTGTTGGTAAAGATCTTTTCCCATTCTGTTGGTTGCCGTTTTGTTTTCTTGACGATGTCCTTAGCCTTACAGAAACTTTGCAATCTCATTAAGTCCCATTTGTTAATCTATGACCTTAGAGCTTGAGCCATTGGTGTTTTGTTCAGGAAATTTTCTCCTGTTCCTATGTGTTCTAAGGTTTTCCCTACTTTCTCATCTAATAGTTCCAGTGTATCTGGTTTAATGTGGAGATCTTTAATCCACTTACACTTGAGCTTTGTACAAGGAGATAAGAACGGGTCTATATTCATTCTTTTGCATGTTGAGTGCCAGTTGGACCAGCACTATTTGTTGAATAGGCTGTCCTTTTTCCATTGAATGTTTACTGCTCCTTTGTCAAAAATCAGGTGACCATATACATGAGGGCTCATTTCTGGATCTTCTATTCTATTCCATTGATCCATTTGCCTATTTCTGTACCAGTACCATGCAGTTTTCAGCACAATTGCCCTGTAATATAGCTTGAGGTCAGGGATAGTGATTCCCGCAGATGTTTTTTTGTTGTTGAGGATGGATTTTGCTATTCTAGGTCTTTTGTTATTCCATATGATATTGCACATTGATCTTTCCAATTCCATGAAGAACTGGGTTGGAATTTTGATGGGGATTGCATTGAATCTGTAGATTGCTTTTGGTAGTATGGCCATTTTTAAGATGTTGATCTTTCCAATCCATGAGCATGGGAGATCTTTCCATTTTCTGAGATCCTCCTCAATTTCTTTCTTTAGAGGTTTGAAGTTCTTGTCATACAGGTCCTTCACTTGCTTAGTTAGAGTCACACCAAGGTATTTCATAGTTTTTGTAACGATTGTGAAGGGTACCTTTTCCCTAATTTCTTTCTCTACATGTTTGTCCTTTGAGTATAGGAAGGCTATTGATTTGTTTGAGTTAATTTTGTATCCGGCCACTTTGCTGAACTTGTTTATCAGCTGTAGGAGTTCTCTGGTGGAATTTTTGGGGTCAATCAAGTACACTATCATGTCATCGGCAAAGAGTGATGTTTTTATCTCTTCCTTTCCGATTTGTATCCCCTTGATCTCCTTTTGCTGTCTAATTGCTCCAGCCAGGACTTCCAGTACTATGTTGAATAGGTAGGGGGAGAGTGGGCAGCCTTGTCGAGTCCCTGATTTTAGTGGGATTGCTTCAAGTTTCTCGCCATTAAGTTCGATGTTGGCTGTTGGTTTGCTGTATATTGCTTTTATTATGTTTAAATATGGGCCTTGGATTCCTGTTCTTTCCAGGACTTTTAACATGAAGGGGTGTTGGATTTTGTCGAATGCTTTCTCAGCATCTAGTGAGATGACCATGTGATTTGGTCTTTAAGTTTGTTTATATGGTGGATTACATTGATGGATTTCCTTATGTTAAACCATCCCTGCATCCCAGGGATGAAGCCTACTTGGTCATGATGAATGATGGTTTTGATGTGTTCTTGGATTCGGTTTGCAAGGATTTTGTTGAGTATTTTTGCATCAATGTTCATAAGTGAGATTGGTCTGAAGTTCTCTTTCCTTGTAGGGTCTTTGTGTGGCTTAGGTACGAGGGTTATTGTAGCCTCAAAAAATGAGTTGGGTAATATTCCATCTGATTCTCTCTTTTGGAATAGTTTGGCGAATATTGGTGTTATATTCCCAATAAATGTCTGATAAAATTCTGCACTGAACCCGTCTGGACCTGGGCTTTTTTTGGTTGGGAGGCTTTTGATGACTTCATCTATTTCTTTAGGTGTTATAGGGTTATTTAGATGGTTTACTTGGTCCTGGTTAAACTTTGGGACCTTGTATCTGTCTAGGAATTCGTCCATTTCCTCCAGATTTTCCAATTTTGTGGAGTATAAGTTTTTGTAGTAGGATCTGATGATTTCTTGAATTTCCTTAGTTTCAGTTGTTATGTCACCACTTTCCTTTCTGATTTTGTTAATTTGGATACTCTCTCTTTGCCCTTTAGTTAGTCTGGCTAGGGGTTTATCAATCTTGTTGATTTTCTCAAAGAACCAACTCTTT
Organism: Micromys minutus; assembly: GCF_963924665.1. Lineage (NCBI taxonomy): Eukaryota > Metazoa > Chordata > Mammalia > Rodentia > Muridae > Micromys > Micromys minutus. Next base: position 347,576 of record NC_137954.1, read on the forward strand.
GTTTTGTTGATTTTTTAATGGTTTTTTTTTTTTTGTTTCTATTTGGTCTATTTCTACCCTCCTCGATCTCTTGGAATCTGTTGGAAATGCTTGCTTCTGTGACTCCTGATTTCTTTTTTTGGTGTTCTGACTCTAGGGTTATCTCTTTTAGCACTTTCTTTATTGTGTCAATTTCTGTTTTAATTTCCCTCTTCCATTCCTTTATTTCTTTGGTTCTGTTTTCGTCTCGTTCTTTGAGTTCTTTGAGTGTTTTTCTTGTTTCTTCTTTAAAAGCTTCTGAATCTTTTTGCTTTTCCTCTCTTTCTTGTTTAAGTAACTCTATCAGCGTCTTGAGGCATGATTTCAGGTCTGTGTCTTCTTTCTCTGGAGTGTTTGGAATTCCGATGTTTGCTACTATGGGAGAGCTGGTTTCTGGTGTTGCTTGATTGTCTTGGTTTCCTTGGGATATACTCTTTCTCTTTCCTCTTGCCATTTTGTTGTCAGTGATATGTTCTTGCCTTTCCCTTGTATCTGGTCTGTGTCCCTGGTACACTTTCCGTGTGCACTCCGCAGAGATCCCTCTGCTCCCCCGCAGTCTAGGTCTCCCACTCACCAGTTGCTCAGCCTGTTCGAGCCGCCTTTCCGGCTGTCTGTTGGGCCAGGCTCTGCTCTGTGTCCTGGAGTCGTCTCCTGGTGGGAACAGAAGTTCCTAAGATCTGTTCCCGGTCACTGGATCGGGAGGACAGGGCAGGTCAGGGCAGGGGGTGCCCTTTCTGTGTGCACTCCCCAGAGATCAGTCTGTTCCCCCGCAGTCTAGGTCTCCCACTCACCAGTTGCTCAGCCTGTACCCATAAATTGATTTCTTAATGGACTCATAATACATAGTATTATTAAAGGTGGAAGATAGTTGAAGAAGGTGGATTTTAGATTTATGCTAAAGTGATGATACTTGATTGGACTTGAGAGAGATAGGGAAAGGTCAAGAAGCAGAAGTGAAGGAAGGAGGGAGAAGAGATTGAGGTTAAGCTTTCATTTTAATATTTACTGCAACAGTGGGTCACTGAGCCATGTTTTTGTCTTACTGCATCTGTCCCTGGTCTTTTCCCATATCTCTTTCTTTCTTCTTCCTGTTGAAATGAGCTATAGTATTCATTCCTTTATCATACTTACCTGTCACTATGACGATTTCCCTAAACTAAACTCACGAAGCCATTAATCATAGACTTTAAAATAGTATGCCAAAATAACATTTTTCTCTGCAAAATAACTTCTGTAAAGTCATTTAATAAGCCATAGAGGATCCAGCAATTCTATTCATAGCTTGCTGTGGAAATTTTCTTTGGGAAGACATTGACAAATTACTACTTATTGCAGAAAGAACATTGACTACACACAAAAGAATGATTATCCACAGATATAGCTTAGTGAATAAATGATTTTAATATTTTACATAAGTGTAGATGACAAGTTCCACATAGAAATATGGATGACTCAAAGCCAGTTGCATTACAAAAAATCTTATCCTAGCATAGGCTTGTGAAAGAATCCTTGAGGCTTCCTGCAAACTTTTTGGTAGCTTAGCCAATCTTTTACACCTGCAGTCGATTGGGGTAGTGAACAGTGAGCGAGAGGAAGGAGCAGAAGTAGCAGAGGCTGCAGTCATGTATAAAAATGTATAAAATATATGCTCTGACCAAAAACTATTGTTGTCTATTTAACACTGGTGAAAATGGGAAATGCAAATCAAAACAACCCTGAGATTCCACCTCACACCAGTCAGATTGGCCAAGATCCAAAACTCAGATGACAACAGATGCTGGCGAGGTTGCGGAGAAAGAGGAACCCTTCTCCACTGTTGGTGGGGTTGCAAACTAATACAACCACTCTGGAAATCAGTCTGGCGATACCTCAGAAATTAGACATAATACTACCTGAAGACCCAGCTATTCCACTTCTGGGCATATACCCCAGAGACACCTTAGTACACAACAAAGATATATGCACCACAATGTTCATAGCAGCTCTATTTATAATAGCCAGAAGCCGGAAAGAACCCAGATGTCCTTCAGAAGATGAATGGATACAAAAATTGTGGTACATTTACAAAATGGAATACTACTCAGCCACCAGAAACAATGACTTGACCAAATTCTTAAAAAAATGGCTGCATCTAGAGAATATCATTCTGAGTGAGATAACCCAGTCACAAAAGAACAGACATAATATGCAGTCACTCATAATGGGATGCTAACCCCAGAGGCTCACAGTGCCCCAGAAACAACTCACAAACTGTATGAAGTCCAAGAAATAAAGAAAACAAAACAAAACAAAACAAAAAAATCTTTATACAACAAGAAAACTTTGACTATTTCCATGTTACATTTTGTTTTACATGTACTTTATGCTCATTGTAACTATTAAGTTTTCAATGCATACTATCAAACCTTTAAAAATATCAAGTACTGACTAAAAAATATACAGTTTTATGTAAAAATTATTTTAAAATCTGAAGAAAAATACTGACAAAATGTATTATATAATTTTATGCAAAAAATGCTTAAAATCTGTATATTTATCTTTGTTTTGTAAAATAAAGTTGTTTAAAAAAAAGAAAATGGTGAAGGGCAAAACTAAGGAGTCTTGTAGGTTTGGGGAACTTTTAAAGTTTTCTAACTTTCATTTATCATATGAGTCTTAAGAAGACTTATGAGAGGGGATACTTCAGTTCTCACATAAGAGTTTAGAACTGAGAGAAATTAACGGTATAAATGATTAGAGCAGTACTATATACTGCACCATAAGCTTAAATAAACCAAACACTCTTTAAGTGATAGATTTAAAACCAATGTAGTTCCTTATTAAAAAATGAAATTTCAACTAGATTTAAATGAAATGAACAATATCAATGGACTTTGAAAACATTATAATCAAAGTTATCAAATGCAAAAACATATGATATATAATTCATATATAAAAATAACTAATAGATAAAATAATTGAACAAAAAACCAGAATAATACTTGTCAAAGGGTATAGGAAAAGGAGGAATAAGGAATGACTACTGCATAATTATTGTTTTGTGCTTATAATGTGAAAAATATTTGGCACAGATACCAATATAAAAGATTATGGCTACATATTTTAAATGTATTAAGACTACTAAATTTTATACTTTAAAGTAGAAAATTAAGGAAAATTTTCTACTTGTTTTAACAAAGTCATATTGCCCAAATTTCAAAGTCAAACAAAGACCCAACAGAAAATTAGAGATTAATTTTTCTTATTAACATAGATGCAGAAATTAATATTAAAATTCTTGCAAACCTAACACAAGAATACATCAAAGGGACCATACATTATAATCAAGTAGGCTTCATCCTAGATATGCAAGGATGGTATAACATACATAAATACATAAATGTAATTCACTGCATAAAAACACTGAAATACAGTAGCCACACATCATCTCATTAGATGCAGAAATCTGACAAAATCCAACATCCTTTCATGGTAGAGGTACTAGAAAGGCTAGGGATACAAGAGACATTCTTCAAAATAATGAAGTCTTCATAACAGCCTTCAGCATAATAAAGAATATTTACAACAAGCCTACAGGCAATATCAATCTAAACAGAATGAAACCCAAAGCACTTAAACAAAATTAGGAAAAAGACAAGAATGTCGTACACTATACTATCTCTCCATTCTACCCCTTAGACAGAAGCGGATGTTCCCTCTTCTACTTTAGCTTCACTCACTGGAAGCTAAAATTTTTGGTCCAGACACAGGGTATCCCTACCATGTTCTGTAAATGCCAACTCTGTTGTGAGTAGGATCATATAGCTCTTTCCTAATGAAATTCTCATCCTTTTTTAAAATCTCATTTCCATTTTTGTCTCCTACCAACTTGCTGAAGTACTATCTATAAGCCAAACACAGCCATCACATTTTCCTAAAATCCAAATAGGTCTTGGCAACAGAAATAAAAGAATGGAGCACCTACCCAATAAAGACAATACCAGATAACAGCATCTAAAATAATAATCATCCCAAACTTAGATGCCAAGGCATCAGTATAAAAATACAATTATTACACCCAAGACAAAGAATCCAGAAACTCTACTTCAATAGGTCCCAAGAAATGCAATACAGCTGAAGCACAAGACAAATATTTCAAAATAGCTATTATAAATGTTTACATACTTTAAATACAAACAGATTCAATGCCATTCCCAACAAAATTTCAACATAAATTTTCAGAGAAAGTGAAAAGACAATTTTAACCTTCATAAGAATACATACATACATACACACACACACACACACACACACACACACACACACACACAATACCTAAAACATTACTGAATGATAGAAGTACTGCTAGAAAATTACTATTCCTAACTTCATATTGTACTATGGAATTATAGTATTAAAAAAGCAGGTATTGATAAAAAATACTAACTATAAGTTGATGGCAAAGTGATACATGATTAGACAGTAGAGAGTAGGGTGGGGACAAATATTTTATAAGGCAGGTGTGAGGAGTAAAGAAGAGGAATCAAGATGGACCTGGAGGAGGTTCTAGATATAGCTGGTCTTAATTTGTTATAGGTAGATATGATTATTTCTGAGGGCTTATATGGTACAATTTGGTTTATCTAGGTGGGCAGTTTACATCTTTGTCAAATGGTTGTAAGCTTATTGTACGGATGTATTGTAGATTGAGAATTTAACATATGAATCTGTTTGATAAATTATTGATCGTTGAGTCATGATTTTACTGGGCTGTGGAGAATGTGAGCAAAGTTCCTGGCCACCGGGGAGACAGCTGGGAGAGGGTGTCCTGTGAACTGCTTGGGTCTGAGAGTACTTGGGAGCATCATGGAGCCTCTGAGATAAAGATACTCCACAGTGCCATATGGCCCTAATGGTGCCAGCACTAGCATGGGATAAAAGGTTACCACACTTTTATTTCCCACAGCAACTAACAAAAAAGCAAAGCAAAACTAAATAACAATAAACAAAAATAAACACAGCTGAAAAAAGACAAATGATGCTCCCTATACTAGATGGCCACATGACTCCAAATCTATGGATAACCCCAAATTAGACCCTAAAAATGAAAGAAGAGGAAGTAGGGAACAGTATTGGACTCATTCGCAAAAGAAAAGCTCTCTGATAAGGACACCAGTAGCACAGGCACTGAGAAAAGCATGTAATAAATAGAACCCCATAAAATTGAAAAGCTTTCTATATGACAAAGGACACCAATATTCAGGCAAAGTGGCTGGCTACAGAATGGTGAAAGATTATACATCCAATGGAAGACTACTACCTAAAATATTGTAGGTGTTGATTTTGATGTTAAGGTCCTGTTTTCCACAATTGATTTTTGAGCTAACAGATACCAGGGGTCAGTTCTTGTGTGGAAGGAAAGAGACAGGACTTTAGGGTTACTACACGAGGAGGAGTAGGCACAAGAGAAAGGGAGTTTTTACCATGCTTCAAAGAGAGAAAATTCCACCAGCCAGGTTAGATCTAGGGTGGAGTGGCCATTGGCCACTTCCCCAACTGGGCCTGTGGTAGCAACTGAAACCAAGGACAGATTTAGGGTGTTGAGCTGGGACTAAATATAACTGCACAACTAAAGTTGAGGGCAGATTTAAGGTGCTGAGATAAGAGTATTGGAAAGGGCATGCTAGCTGCTGGATAGTAGGAGTACACAGCAATTGATCCAATAATGCAGGTTGAAATTAAGCTAATATATATGTGTCTTTCATTCATGGATCAGAAGGATCCTGTGCAGGGCTCATAGTACTCCCAGGGCATAAAGCTGGGAAGAAAAACTGTAATCTACAAATATAAAGAAGAAGAAGGAGGAGGAGGAGGAAGAAGAGGAGGAGAAGGAGAAAGCTGGTGTCAAGAAAACAAATAGCCCAATTAAAAATAAAGTATAGAAATAAACAAAATTCTTCAAAGATGGAACACAAAAGCTGAGAATCCCTTAAAATGTTCAATAGATAAAATCATTAGGAATGCAAATCAAACCAGTATGACTGTCCAAGTTCAATAGAACAAATAACAAATATGCTGGCAAGGATATGGAGTCAGGAGAATACTCATCCATTACTGGTTGGGATGCAAACTTTTGCAGCTATTATGGAAATTAGTGTGATACTTCTTTGGGAATCTGACAATAGATTTTGTTTAAGAGCTAACTGCATAACTTGTGGGAAAATACCAAAAGGTATTTACATTCTACTACAGAGATACTTGTTAATTTATGTTCATTGTTGCTATATTTATAATAGTTAGAAATTGGAAAACACTAGATGTCAATCAACACATAAATGAATAATGAAAATACAATTCTTTACACACAGAAATATCATTTAGCTGTTTAAAATATGAGAAAACATGGAATTCACAGGTAAGTGGATGGAGCTGGGGAAAATCATCTTGATGAGGTAAACCAGACTTAATGTGGATGTTAGCATTTAATTCTTCACTAGGCATATTATTATCTATATGATTACAGAAATTAGATATAGAATAAGAGACTGTACATAGTGGCAAAATATAGCTGACATAGAATTTATAGTTATGTAGAGACATAGGTAGAAAGCTAGGGAGAGACTGGAATGGGAGTATCAAATAGAGATGAAGAGGGAAGATAGAGATTAGGGAAGGACAAAGTCTGGGTAAGAAAAGTAACATTTAAGAAGTCAAAAGGAAACCTACTACTATAGTGGCTCCTTAAAAAATTAACATATAGCTTCCTGCTTTCATCTGTGCCAGGAGCTGACCCTGTGTTACAACCCTCCACACCCTAATTCTGCCCAGAGGAAGCTTGCCCCCCCCCACAGTGCTTACATACCCAAGCTTACAGGTGAGACCACCACCACTGCCCTAATACTTGGTTCAAGTGAAACTCACTTGGGGCTCAGTGGACTCAGAAACTGAAGCAAAACCAGAGACACAATCCTTCTAGTTTCTATTTGCACCCAGGATCTGACCCCACCACAATCCTATCCAGAGAAAGCTTGACACCAGAATTGCTGATTTACCCAAGTCCACAGGCTCACAGGAGGGACAAGCTCCAGTCAGAGATAGCAAGGACAGCTAACACTAGTGTGAAACAGATGGTCAGAAAGAGGCAAGCATAAGAGCATAAGCAACAGAAATCACCGGTACTTGACATGATCAGAAACTAGTTCTCCAACCACAGTGAGCCCCTAATATCCAAAGAAAATTGAAAATCAAGATTTTGTTCTAAAATCACATCTTAGGATGATGATAAAAGACTTTAAGAAAAACATAAATAGAATTATGCATCTGGTCCTGGACTTGTTTTTTTTCTTTTTGGTTGGGATGATTTTGATGACTGCTTCTGTTTCCTTAGGTGTTATGGGATTGTTTAGATGGTTTACCTGGTCCTAGTTTGACTTTAGTATCTGGTATTTGTCTAGGAATTCACTCATTTCCTTCAGATTTTCCAGTTTTGTTGAGTATAGGCTTTTGTAGTAGGATCAGATAATTTCTTGAATTTCCTCAGTTTCAGTTGTTATGTCTCCACTTTCAATTCTGATTTTGTTAATTTGGATACTCTCTCTTTGCCCTATAGTTAGTCTGGCTAAGGGTTTATCAATCTTGTTACTTTTCTCAAAGAACCAGCTCTTGGTTTTGTTGATTCTTTGAATGGTTCTTCTTGTTTCTATTTGGTCAATTTCTGCTCTGAGTTTGTTCAACTGGCACTCAGCATGCAGAAGAATGAAAATTGACCCTTTCTTATCTCCTTGCACAAAGCTCAAGTGCAAATGGATCAAAGAGTTCTACATTAAACAAGGTACACAAAAACTTTTAGAAGAGAAAGTAGGGAAAACCTTAGAACACATAGACACAGGGGAAAATTTACTGAACATAACACCAATGGCTTGTTCTCTAAGATCGAAGATCGAGAAATGGGACTTAATGATATTGCAAAGTTTCTGTAAGGCTAAGGACACTATCAAGAAAACAAAATGGCAGCCAACAGATTGGAAAAGATCTTTACCAACCCCACATCTGATAGAGGTCTAATATCCAATGTATACAAAGAACTGAAGAAGTTAGACTCCAGAGAATCAAACAATCGTATTAAAAAACAGGGTACAGAGCTAAACAAACAAATCTTAATTGAGGAATTTCAAATGGCTGAGAAGCATTTAAAGAAGTGCTCAACATTCCTAGTTATCAGGGAAATGGCCTTAGTCAGGGTTTCTATTCCTGCACAAAATATTATGACCAAGAAGCAAGTTGGGGAGGAAAGGGTTTACTCAGCTTACACTTCCATGTTGCTGTTCATCACCAGACAAAGTCAGGCCTGGAACTCAAGCAGGTCAGGAAGCAGGAGCTGATACAGAGGTCATGGAGGGATGTCACTTACTGGCTTGCTTCCCCTGGCTTGCTTAGCTTACTTTCTTATAGAACCCAGGGTCTACCAGTCCAGGGATTGCACCACCCACAATGAGCTGAGCCCTCCCTGCTTGATCACTATTTGAGAAAATGCCTTATAGCTAGATTTCATGGAGGCATTTCCCCAGCTGAGGCTCCTTTCTCTGTAATAACTCTAGCTTGTGTCAAGTTGATACAAAACCAGCCAGTACAGAAATCAAATCAGAACAGCCCTGAGATTCCACCTCACACCATTGAGAATGGCTAAGATTAAAAATCCAGATGACAGAAGATACTGGCAAGGATGCAGAGAAAGAGAAACACTCCTCCACTGTTGGTGGGGTTGTAAACTGGTAAAACCACTTTGGAAATAAGTCTGGTTGTTCTTCAGAAAATTGAACATAATCCTACCTGAAGATCCAGTTATTCCACTTCTGGGCATGTACCCCAGAGATGCTCCAACATACAATAAGGTCACTTGCACCACAATGTTCATAGCAGCCCTATTTATAATAGCCAGAAGCTGGAAAGAACCCAGATGCCCTTCAGTAGATGAATGGATACAAAAATTGTGGTACATTTACATAATGGAGTACTCAGCCATTAAAAACAATGACATGATGAAATTCTTAAGAAAATGGATGCATCTAGAGAATATCATCCTGAGTGTGATAATCCAGCCACAAAAGAACAGACATAATAAGCACTCACTGATAATTGGATACTAACCCCAGAAAGCTCTGAACACCCCAGAAACAACTCACAGGCCATATGAAGCTCAAGAAAAACAAAGGCCAAAAATGAAAGCCTCAGTCCTTCTTAGGAAAAAAAAAATGTATAGCACCCTCTCACAGTATGGTACACCTGGACCTTAAATCATTAATAATCCAAGAGCTAAGAATATAGCCTTGTGACAATTTCTGGTATTCAAAGATCATTATTCTTAATCTATACATATCAAAAAACCCGACTATTTCCATGTTATGTTCTGTCCTACATGTACTTTATGCTTATGGAAACTAGTGGAATTTCAATGCATGCTATCAAACCTCTAAAAAAATTAAATACTGACAAAAATATTCATATAGTTTTATGCCAAAATACCTTTAAAAATCTGTACATGTATCCCTGTTTTTTTAAAAAATAAAATTGTAAGAGAAAAAAAGGACATAAATAATTCCCTTAAAGAAACATAGGAAAATAAAGGTAAACAAGTAGAAGAACCTTAAAGAGGAAACACATAATTTCCTTAAATACAGGAAAACAGAACCAATCAGGTGAAGGAAATGAACAAAACCATTCAAGATCTAAGAATGCAAATAGAAAAAAATAAACAAATCACAAAGGAAGACAACCTTCCAAATTAACAAAATCAAAAATAAAAAGAAAGCCCTAAAAGAGAAATTAAAAAATAATCAGAATCTATAACAAAAGCCTATACTCAACAAAACTGAAAAATCTAGATGAAATAGATGATTTTCTATACAGATACAATATACCAAACGTAAATCAAGGGCATATAAACTACCTAACAGATCCATATTTCCTAAAGAAATAGAAGAAATAATTTTAAAAAAACTGCTAAGCAAAAAAAAAAAAAAAAAAAAAAAAAAATGCAGCCCAGGGCCAGATGGTTTTAGTGCAAAATTCTACCAGATCTGTAAAGAAGACCTAATAGAGCCAGAAGGGCTGCTACATAATTTATTCTATGAAGCCACACTTACTTTTATACCTAATCCATACAAGGACCCAACCAAAAAAGAGAACTTCAGACTAATTTCACTTATGAATATAGATGCAAATTTACTCAATAAAATTACCACAAATTGAATCCATGAATATATCAGGACCATCTTTCACCACGACCAAATACACTTCATACCAGGGATGCAAGGTTGGTTCAATATACGAAAATCCATCAAGTAATCCACTATATAAACAAACTTAAAGGAAAAAAAATCACATGCTCATCACTTTAGATGCTGAAAAAGAATTTGACAATAAGAACAGCCCTTTATCTTAAAATTATTAGAAAGATCAGAAAATGAATGTCCAAACCTAAACATAATAAAAGCAATTTACAATAAACAAGCATCCAATATCAACTCAAATGGAGATATAGTTGAAGCAATCTCACTAAAATCGGGGACAAGACAGGGATGCCCACTCTCCACGTATCTATTCAATATAGTACTTGAAATTCTAGCTAGAGCAGTGAGACAACAAAATGTGACTTTTTTTTTTTTTTTTTTTGGATAGAAGAAGGAGTTTTTTGGGCTCATGTTTCCAGAGGGATGAGAGTTCATCATGGCCAGTGTCAGGAAGCTCAAACTCATTTCTCAAACGTAAGTATGAAGCAGAAAGAGCAAACTGGACGTAAACACAGGCATAAGTTTTCAAAGATGATCTCTGCCAAAGGTGCCACTCCTAAACTTCCCTAGAGAATCCCAACAATTAAGAACCAAGTTTTAAAATCATAGCACATTCAGAGGACACTTCTCATTTAAACAATGATACTCTTTTCAAAACATGAATAACTAGCTTTCTCTTTCATTAGGTCTTTCTTTTTAATTTTTGTATTGAATATTTTTGTGTTTTTTTAATTATTTAATTGGATACTCTCTGTATTTACATTTCAAATGTTATCCCCTTCCCAGCTCCCTATAACCATTCCCATCCTCCTCAACTTATCTCCACAAAGGTGTACCCTCTCCCTATCACCCTCTCCACCTCAGTGCCTTGGCATTCCCCTACATTGGGAAATGTGACCTCTCTGGACCAAAGGTCTCTTCTCACATTGTTGTCAGGCAACGCTATCCTCTGCTCCATATGCAATTGGAGCTATGGGTCTCTTTATGTGTGCTCAATGGTTGGTGTTTTAGCCCATGGGAGTTGTGGAGTGTTTTTGGTTGGTTGATAATATTGTTCTTCCAATGAGGTTGCAGACCCTTTCTGCTCCTTCAGTCCTTGCTCTAGCACCTTAATTTGGGCTCTGTGTCTTTTATTTGGGGTTCCTGTATTCAGTTCAATGATTAGCTGCAAGCATGCTCGACTGTATCTACATAACTCTAGCAGAGCCTCTGAGGAGACATCCATATCTGGTTCCTGCCAGTAAGCACTTCTTGGCATCAGCTACAGTGCTTCGGTTTGGTGGTTGCATGTGGGGTGGATCCCCAGGTGAGGCAGCCTCTGAATGGTCTTTTATTCATTTCCTGTTTCCCTATTTGACCTTGTATTTTCTCCCATGAGTGTTTTGTTCTCTGTTCAAAGAACTGATACATCCAGATTCTGACCTTTCTCCTTTTGGAGCTTCATAAGGTCTATAATTTCTTTATTGGGTATCAAAAGCTTTCTGAGGCTAGTATCTGCTTATCAGTGAATGTATACCATGTATGTTCTTTTGTAACTGGGTTACCTCACTCAGGATGATAGTTTTTAGTTCTATTCATTTGCCTAGAAATTTCATAAAGTCATTGTTTCTAATAGCTGTGTAAATGTACCACAATTTCTATATCAATTCTTCTGTTGAAGGACATCTGGGTTCTTTCCAGGTTCTAGCAATTATAAATAAGGCTGCTATGAACATGGTGGAGCATGTGTCCTTGTTATATGTTGCAGTGACTTTTGGGTGTATGCCCAGAAGTGGAATAGCTGGGTCTTCAGGTAGTACTATGTCCATTTTCTGAGGAACTGCCACACTGATTTCCAGAATAGTTGTACCAGCTTAAAATCCTACCAACAATGGAGGAGGAATATTCCTCTTTCTCCATATTCCTGCCAGCATCTGCTGCCACCTAAATTTTTAATCTTAGCCATTCTGACTGGTATGAGGTGGAATCTCAGGGTTGTTTTGACTTTGAGTACTAGGGATGTTGAGCATTTCTTTAGGTGCTTCTCGAACATTAAATATTTCACACTTGAGCATTCTTTATTTAGCTCTATATTCCATTTTAATAGGATTATATGATTCTCTTCTTAAGTTCTTTGTATTTATTGGATCTTAGCCCTCTATCAGATGTGGGATTGGTAAAGATCCTTTCCCAATCTGTTGGCTGCTGTTTGGTTTTCTTGACAGTGTCCTTAGCCTTAGAGACTCTTTGCAGTTTCATCAGATCCCATTTGTTAATTCCTAATTTTAGAGCATAAGCCATTATTGGATATATATATATATAGCCAATATTGGATATATATTAATATATATATATATATATTAAGTTGAACAACTTTATCTTAAAAACAAAGATAATTGTACAGATTTTAAGCATTTTTGCATTAAAGTATACGAATACATTTTTGTCGGTACTTGATTTTTTTTAAAGGTTTGATAGTATGCATTAAAATCTTACTAGTTACAATGAGCATAAAGTACATGTAAAACAAGATGTAACCTGGAAATAACAAAATGTGATTAAGGGGATATAAATTGGCAAAGAAAAAGTAAAGGTATCACTATTTGCATGTGACACGATAGTATAAATAAGACACACCAAAAATTCTATCAGAGAACTTTTACAGCTGCTAAAAACTTCAGCAAAGTGGGTGATATAAAATTAACTCAACTAAATTAGTAGCCTTGCTTTTTACAAATGATAAATGGCCTGAGAAACAAATTAGGGAAACAACTCTCTTCATAATAGCCACAAACAATATAAAATATCTTGGGGTAGCTCTAACCAAACAAGTAAAAGAACAATAACTTCAAGTCTCTCAAGAAAGAAATTGAAGGAAAAACTCAGAAAATGAAGAGATCTTCCATATTCATGGACTGGCAGAATTAACATAGTAAAAATGGCCATCTTACCAAAGGCAATATACATATTCACCACAATTTCTATCAGAATCCCAACACAATTTTCCAAAGACATGGAAAAAACAATTCTCAAATTCATTTATAAAGGCAAAAAACCTAGATAGGAAAAACAATTCTTAACAATAAAAAGAAAACACTTCTGGTGGGGGATAGTAATCCCGGATCTCAAGCAATAGTAATGATAAAACAAACAAACAAACTGCACAGTATTGATACAGAGACAGATACATTGATCAATTAACTAAAATTGGAAATCCAGAAATAAAATCACACACTTACACACACTTGATCTTTGGCAAAGAAGCCAAAAATATACAATAAGGGAAAAGGCATATACAATAAATGGTCTAACTGGCTGTTTCTATGTATAAAAATGAAAATAGATCCCTTTTTGTCACTTTGCACAAAGCTCAAGTCCAAATGGATCAAGTACTTCAACACAAAACCTGATTCACTGAATCTAATAGAATAAAAAGTAGGAAAGAGCCTTGAAATCATTGGTACAGGGGGAAATTTCCTAAACAGAACTGCAATGATTCTGGCTCTAAGATCTAGAATTGATAAATCAGACCTCATGAAATGAGAATTTCTGTGAGGCAAGGGACATAGCCAAAAGGACAAATCAGCAACTTAAAGACTGAAAAAAATATCTTCAGGAACCTCAAAATCAGATATAGGACTAATATCCAAAATATATAAAGAAGTCAAGAAGCTAACCACCAAGAAACTAAACAACTCAATCAAAAAAATGGGGTATAAAAACTAAACTGAGAATTCACAACAGGAATCTCAAACGTCTGAGAAGCACCAAATGTATTGTTCAAAGACCTTAATGATCATGACAGTGCAAATCAAAGTGGTCCTGCGATACCACCTTACACAAATCAGAATGGTAAAGTTTTTTTGTTTTTCTTTTTTTTTTGGGGGGGGGGGAGGGTTTATTCAGTTTACACTTCCACAATGCTGTTCATCACCAGAGGAAGTCAGGACTGGAACCCGAGCAGGTCAGGAAGCAGGAGCTGATGCAGAGGCCATGGAGAGATGTCACTTACTGGTTTGCTTCCCATGGCTCCCTCAGCCTGCTTTCTTATAGAACCCAGGTTTACCAGCCCAGGGATGGCACCACCCACAATAGGCTGGGCCCCCCTCCCCCTTGATCACTAGTTGAGAAAATGCCTTACAGCTGAATCTCATGGAGGCATTTCCTCAACTGAGGCTCCTTTCTCTGTGATAACTCCAGCTTATGTCAAGTTGACACAAAACCAGCCAATACAATATAATATAATGTAATACATAGTATATATAGTCTATGATCACATATATAATATATAATGTATAATATATGATATATGATATTAATGTATGAATATATCATATATTATATACTAATATGATATGTAATAATAAATACTAGATAATAATATATAATATAATATAATTAATATCAGTAATAACAATTTAAAAAGTCTAGATTTAAGTGTGTGTGTGTTGGGGCTTGTGTGTGCTTGTGTGTGCAGGACAAGAAAGGAGAGGGGACTTATGAGAATGGAGTGAGACATCTTAAGTGTGAGGAGAGAGGCTAAAAGATGCTTGTGATAGGAAAGCAAAGAGGAAGCCTGTTTGGAATGAAGGAGGGAGGGGCTATGGAAGGGAAGAGAGGGGAATTGAGAAGGATAAAAAGAACAACCTATAAGGACATATATTATAAAAATGTCACAGTGAAGCCTGTTATCTTGCATGCCGGACTGAAAGAGTTAATAATAAAATGGCTGTTGATTGAACTCAGAATCTACTCTGTGTTAATGTTCAGAATGGTAAAGTTTAAAACCTCAAGTGACAGCAGATGCTGGCAAGAATCTGAAGAAAAAGGAACACTCCTCCATTGCTGGTGCAATTGCAAACTGGTACAACCACTCTGGAAATCAATTTGGAGACTCATCAGAAAATTGGAAATAGATCTATCTGCAGATCCAGCTATACCAGTCTTGGGCATATACCCAAAATATACCTCACCATGCCACAGAGGCACATGGTACATTATATTCATAAAGCCTTATTTGTGATCGCCAGAAGCTGGAAGGAACCCAGATTTCCCACAAGAGAAGAATAGATACAGAAAATGTGCTTTATTTATACAATTCTACTCAACTCTTAAGAATGGACATCATGACTTTTACAGGCAAGTGGATAAAACTAGGAAATATCATCCTGAGTGTGGTAACTCAGACACAAAAGAACTTACATGGTATATACTCACTAATAAGTGTATATTAGCCAAAAAGGACAGAATGGCCAGGATACAATAAAGGGACTCCAATGGAGGAGACAGAGAAAGGATAGAAGGAGCTGAGGGGGCTTGCAACCTCATAGAAAGAACAACAAAATTATCCAAACAACCCCACCGGAGCTCCTAGGGACTAAACCACCAACCAAAGAGTACATATGGAGGACCCCATGGATCTAGCTGCATATGTAGCAGAGGATCACCTTATCTGGCATCAATTCGAGAGGAGTTCCCTTGGTACTATGGAAGCTTGATACTTCAGTGTTGGGGATTGCTAGGGTGGTGAGACAGAAGTTGGGTATGGGTACGGGGAAGCTTCCTCATATAAGCAGGGTAGAGGGGTGATAGGATAAATGGTTTGGGAAGGGGAAACCAGGAAGGGGTATAATATTTGAAATGTAAGTATATAACTACAATTGAAAATCAAAATGAACAAGCTCACAAAACATGTGTGTGTGTTTCTGTGTATGAGACAAATCTACATGGAATCATCAAATAATAGGGGATACAAAGCCCAAACTGAACATCTTTTTTGTAACAAATGAAACAGCTTGTGCCAGTAATAGATTACAGACAATTGAATTATTGGCCAAAGGGGCTTCCTGTAATCCTCTTCCAAATAATGTTCTCAACGTGAGATATACTGAAATACTCAGACCTAAATGGGATGCCATTATCAAACACCTTACCTTGGAACTCAAGTAGCTATCTATAAAGATGAGGAGTCAAAAAAAGCATCTAAGAGCCACTGGAAATGCAAGACTCTGAGGAAATGTGTCTCTCCTGAGACAACAACACTGGATCACATATAAACTCACAGTGCCTAGGGCAGTAACACATAGAGACAGCTTAAGTACAACCAGATATGGCCACAGCACTGAAAGGAGAAAAGGACACAGGGTCCTACCCTAAATCAGATGTTATTTCCAGCTGGTACCTGCTCACAGATTAAAAATAGTTTTATCCAAGGAAGCTTCAATGGGTATTCAAAGCACTCTTAAGGGCAGGGCTCCTGCCTAACTTTAGATGACCAACACACACACACACACACACACACACACAAAACAAAACAAAACAAAACAAACCTTAGTGACGTTCTTGGAAATGTTTTATCTCATATTGTTTTGTTTTGGTTATTCTTTTCAACCTTGTTTGTCTTTTGCTTACGTAGATTGGTTTCTGACTTTTTAATCAGGTGTGTGTGTGTGTGTGTGTGTGTGTGTGTGTGTGTGTGCATCTGTGTGTATATATGGGGGCATTCAACTGATTTTTCTTTTTCTTTTTTTATTCTATTTTTCTGTTTCATTTGCTTTATTCTGTTTTTTTTTGAGGGGGGTTGTTTATTGACATGTTTGTTTTTTGGGAAAGAGAAAAAGAAGGCATGTAACTGGATTTATTAGGAGGTGGAGAAGATCTAGAAAGAGAGGAGAGAACCAAGATCAGAATACATGGCAGGGGAAAATGTATTTCAATCAAAAGAAAAAATAATGGTAAATAAATCCATAAATTGTCATAAACCTTTAACAAAAGAGATAAATGAATGTCAAGAAATACAGTAATATTTATGAAAGTCAACAAGTAATATTTATGAAAGAAAGAAGGATAAAGAGGAGGAGGAGAAAGAAGGCATAATATGACAGAGTGTTCTTTCTCCTCAAATCTATTTCTTCTTCTTTATTTGGGATTAGGAAATTGTTGAATAATCTGTTGCCAAAGTTTTATTTCCATGTAACCACCTTGAATTGTGCTACATATTCCCTAGCAGTAACCTTCATTGGCATAGAGGGTATATGGACTAATATCACTATTATGTATTGTGATATTCAGTTTCTACAAGTAGATACAAAATGCTTCATCTGAAATGGACATGGTAGAATAATTTATAATTTCTTTCAAGATAATACAGATTAATATAATTTGCCTTCTTAGCATTGCTGCTCTTAATATTCAAATTTACAAAAACAAATTTACATATCAGAGTTTCTCTAATTTCTAAGAATATTGTTATACATTCAATAATGTTGACTATGGCAATAAAAGCAGAATCTGATTTAAAAGCAAGAAAAATGAATCTATGATATCAAATTTGAGTGAAAGTGTGAGTACACTGAAATACTTAAAATATCAAGGAAGAGGTTTAAGAAAAGGGGCAGAAGAACCTAGACTATAAGCAGTTTGCTATTTGAAAAATGAACATTTGAATTCTTTGCAGAAGGGTCCTCCTTTTACCTTCTGCATGTATATATGCAATAAATTTTTGTTTCTCTGGATTTTTGAGCTTATAGCATGGCATATTATCATGTTATAAAATTTTAATACGGTTTTTAAATTTCAATGTCTTAAAAACTGAATTTGGTAATTTGAAGGGTAAGTTGAAAAAGTGAACAAAAGTAACAAGTAAAACATTTATAATTTGAAATTTAACACATTCAAGAAATCAAAGTTTACTGGATGTACCTATGTAAGTTCCCCCCCCCCCTTGAGGTTGGAAGTCTAGGCTCTATACGACCATGCATTTGGATCAAGGGAAACTATTAATATAGTTAACAGCAAAATCACTAGGAAATGCTATGTGACAATGCTTTTAATGTATATTGTAGTAAAGATCACAAGATGAGAATGACAAAAATCTTTTCTCTCCCACACTTCTTTCACTTTCTCCTGAAGCCAGGACTTTCAACTCAGCTTTTAAACATGTGATCATACAATCTACTATGTTATTGACTACAGTTTATTTAGGTCTTAAAAGGAGAAATTACCATTTTAGGCAACAAGATCAAAGTTAATCTCTAATAGTGATGTCACCATAGCTTAGTTTTATATGTGTAAAAATGTTTTGTCTCTTAATAAGAAAATTACACAAAACTTCTAAAATGTTATTTCTGAATTTAATTTTTTAGATTATTAGTTGCTAGTACTTCAAATACTGTATTGTTTCTAATCTTTGTTTAACAAAACAGGTACAAAGAAAAATGTATAAATACTATTAAATTATACTATTGGTATTTTAAGCCTTTAGAGAGTTGATATTTTTGTAGAAAAAAGTCTAGTCCTAAAGATTAATTTATTTAACATTCTGTGGTGTCTTTCTCGAATTTTTAACCCTTCTTTTATCTCACAGTTCCTAATAACTGTGACAGTAACCATGGCATACAAAACAGGTAAAGCAATGCAAAATAATAAAGCTGAAGTGCAAATGTCTTTTTTTTTTTTTTTTTTTTTTTAACAACTCAGTGTGTCATATGTTTTTCTGGAAGCTGTCTTTTGAGCTGGCCTGTAGTATTTTGCTGAAGTCACTTTGGAGGGCACATAATGCTTAGAAAGACTATAAATGGAACTCTACAAACAGTGAAAAGATACTCATGCATGGCTACATCATGTAACACTTTGCTTCTTTGCTGGTCAAGTTTCTTTGTTGGCTTTCTCTGGTTGTGGATGGTCTTTGCTGGTTTCCACTGGTCTTCTCTTTATAGAGTGAAACATCCCAAAGAATTTTTCATGTTTTTTTGGCTGATACTATCTGCATCTCTCACACCTCACTGTTGGCTGACTTGTGCTGATTCAGCTGAACTGCTGTTTCTGTTGGACACAGCTGCCACTACTCTTTTGTGTTTGGTGCTTGCTTTTGAAGTGTACTGTTCCTATTCTGACAAAGAAAAGTGAATTGCCCCAAGTAATACTTATAAATATGTCCACAACTGTGTTTTCCTATTGACCTTATTTCTTCCCTACCTCTGATCCAATGTTTAGTAGGTGAGAAAGGAGGTTGAAGTGTTTAAGATCCTAAGTAAAGTAGGTTTAAAAAAATTTAAGCGTACACAAAGCTAACATTTATTCCTGAAAGTGTTTTAATTCTATTTGAAGAAATGAATCATGTAACACACTAGTGGTATAATGGAGCTACCAGGTTAAACTTGAATATTTATGTAATCATGTAATTTCTGGGTTCTCATGTTTACAGATACATAATTCTAATGCTGCTAATTTTCTGTCAGGAGAGAATGCAAGACGGAATCTTAATGACATTGATGTACATATTCGTCCATATCTGTATTTATATAAATATAATATAAATATTCACATGTCTTTTTAATTTGCATATTATAATCAAATATTGTAATATTTATTTCATAATATTGCTGAGCAGTTTACAGCTATGCTTGGTACAGTCATACAGGAGTTATTTATTTTTGTTAAGTTTCATAATTTAATAAAATTATGAAATAATACTTTATTAATTTTATAAAACTGAAATTTAGCAAACATTTGTTCATCATATTCTTTGATTTATTAAAGCCAACTATTTTTTGAAAATTATAAAAAACATTTTTCTAGATAAATTTCACAATATTGTAAGTAGTTTGGCAATACTAATTTTAGCATTTTTATTGTTTGTAAATAAAAGCAGCATATTTTGACACCCAAATTATATTAGTTTCTTTCTTCCATCCCTCATCTTTTCTTCTCTTCTTCATTCTTTTTTGATTTTTACTCTTTTCTTCTCACTCTCCTTTGATTGTAGATATGCTTGAGGTTTGACAAGAGCCCAAAATTGAGTAATGAAATATTTTATTATTTCCATAATAATAAATATTGTCATAATTTATTGAGCAATTAGTTGCTCTATGTATACAGTTACTGGTACAGTTTTTAATATATAAGAACGGCTCTGTAAAATATGAAATCAATTTCCATGGCCAATTGCTCATTTCTCATCATTGTCTGTATTTATTTATTGTTGTCTGTAGATCTAGATATAGAACTCTCAGCTCCCCCAGCACCATGTTTGCCTGTTCATTGTCATGGTTTCAGCTATAATGATGATGAGCTAAACCTTTGGAGCTACTAACTAGCCCCTCAATTAAATAGCTTTTGCTGTGATCCTGATGTCTCTTCAAAGAAATGAAACACAAACTAAGACAACAGTTGGTACCAGGGTCTGGGGAATTGCTGTGATAGGCCTGACCATGCTTTTGTTTTTAGGAATATGGATTTTGGCACTTTGGATTCAAAAAACATTTGAATACTTTCAGTGGGACTTAATGGGTCATCCTAGTAGGTTCATGAAATACAGGGGTGTTGAAAATTAATTAAAGCATGGGAGCCTGGTTTAAGAGGCTTTAGAAAAGAATATTAGTATGTAGACTAAAGACTGTTATTATAGGTTGGTGAAGAATTTGGTTGCTTTCTACCGTTGTCCCAAAGTCTTCCTGCAGCTAAATTTATGAGATTTGGATTAATTGCTTTTCCAGAGAAAATATCAAAACAGCCAAGTATTGACACTGTCATGAAGATATTTGTGTTCCCATTTATGTAGATCTATAATGAAAACAATAAGCTAAGCAAGAAAAAATACAAAATGTACAGTTCAAGGAGAAATGGGGTACCAGAAATCAGATTGAAGCTAAATCATATGTTAAAAGAGATTAAGGGAAAGGATGATGTTAAATAGAACAAAAGGCATCATGACTCTGGATAAGGTCCCACCTAGCTAAGCTTTCAACTTGTGAAGAGAAAAGCTTAAAGCTTGTACCATTATATGTTGTAAGTATATAATCTGCTTTTCATTTTGATTTTACAAGGGATTGCAGTTAAAAGATGACATGAGTCTCAGAACATGCTTTGGACTTTTATAGGTTTGAGACTATTATGTTCACATATTATTGTTTGTGAGCTTATAAAGTTGGGCTTAATGAATTTCTGCATAATGATGCATAGAAAGAAGCCTCTGAGGGCCAAAGAGTAGATAATTATAGTTTGAAAGAAAATGCCTCCACACCCCATCCAAGAAGAGACACTATTAGGAGGTATGGCTTTGTTGGAATAGGTGTAACCTTCATGGAGGAAGTATGTCTCAGTTCTGTTCTGGCTTACTATTGATCAAGATGTATACTCTCAGTTCCTTCTCCAGCACCATAACTGCCTGCATGCTGCCATGCTTCAAAATAGTAGACTTAACTTCGGAAATGATATGCCAATCTTAGTTAAGTCTTTTCCTTTATAAGAGTTGCCATGAAACCCAAACTAAGATGCCAGGCTACTTCCAAGGCTTCTAGTCGCTCTTCAAAAACTGATAATAAGACCCTATTGCTGAAGACAACATATATACAAACATTGAACAGACAGAGATTGATCTAGTGCCAACCGAGAATCTTCATCATTTACAGCTAATGATCGTGGTACTGGAGGGTGCTCTTTATGTTACCAAAGGGAAAAGGTAAACACCAAACTAGTTACAAATCCTTTCATCTATAATGGTGATCTGCTTGCAAGCTATACTAGGACAACAGTGGCATAAGTCTTATTCAATTAAACAACTAATATTCAATTGGAATCAGGGATCCATGAAATGGAATTCATCATTAAACCTGCTTGAGTGGCCAAGAACCTGAAACTAGATGGTCCGGAGATCAGAGGGAAAACCAAATACTATTGTTCTGGTAAAGGAACTTAACAATAAAATGATTCCTTATGACATTCTCTATCATATCCCTCCTCTTAGGGCTAAGAAACCCTGTAGAAGAGGAGAAAGAAGGATTATAAGAGTCAGAGAGAATGGAGTACACCAAGGAAACAAGAACTAGACACAAGAAAGTTGTACATATGAACTTATGGAGACTGAGGCAACATGCACATGGGCTGCACAGGTCTAAGCAAGATAGAGTTCTAATATTCAGAGGGTAAGTGGACACAAGTACCCATTGCTAACCCAACTGATAAACATTCACAAAGAAAAAAATTGTTCTCCTCCCCAGTAGAATCTCACTGGCTATACAAACCACTCTTTTTCTCCATTAATTTATTTATTTATCCATTCCACATTACAATATTAATTTCCCACCTGCTCACCATCACCCAACACATCAGGTCCTTGAAAGAACAGGCACAGCCTCCCTCATCAAGACCAGACAAGGCAGCCAAGCCAGAGGCACAGGATTCATAGGCAGGTAACAGGTTCAGGGAAAGCCTTCACTCCAATTATTAGGGTATCCTCATGAAGACCAAGCTGCACATTTGCTACACATGGGCAGCAGAGAGGGGCAGGTCTAGCCAATGCTTGTTTTTTTTTTTTTTGTTGGTGGTTCAGTTGGGAGCCTGCATGGTCCAGGTTAGTTTACTCTGTTGGTCTTCCTGTGCAGCCTTCATCACTCTCAGGTAGTCCAATCCTTTTTCCAACACTTGCATAGACTCCCTGAGCTCTATCTAATGCTTAACTGTAGGTCTCTATAACTGTTTCTGTTGTCTGCTAGGTGGAGCTACTCAAAGATACGCTAGGCCTGCCTGCAAGCATAACAGAGCATCATTAATACAGTCACGGATTAGTTCCTGTCCATTTGATGGGTCCCAACATGGGTCAATTATTGGTTGACTTTCCCTTCACCTCTGCTCCATTCCTGTTACTGTGTTTCTTCTCCAAAGACATAGATTAAAAATACCTAGACACATTGAATTAATCTTTATTGACAATATGAATAAATAATTCTAATAGATAAGTATGTTATTTAACATTTTGTAGCTTATATAACCTG
Source organism: Micromys minutus (assembly GCF_963924665.1). Classification (NCBI taxonomy): domain Eukaryota; kingdom Metazoa; phylum Chordata; class Mammalia; order Rodentia; family Muridae; genus Micromys; species Micromys minutus. The sequence goes on from NC_137954.1 coordinate 370,614, forward strand.
CATTATATTAAAATAGCTACTAGCTCATCTTTTAACATTTAGAAATGAAGACATTTGTTTTTTTCAACATTTAACAAAAAAAATCACAGACAAAATGCATTTTAGGTATTTACTATGTATATGGTGATCATGTGGTTTGTAAGTTAGTTCATTTGAAATTGAACATGAAACATTTGTAAGACAAGAATATTGAAGCCAGAATTCAGAATGGAAACTATGACACCATAGGAACAGAACTGCATTTCAAAAGACTGGAGGCCTGCCAAAGCGCCTGAGAAAATGCTTAAGGCTCATATACCTACATCTCCCACTTGAAGCAGTCTTAAGAAAAATAAAAGCCTCTTTTTAGAATTGCATGGTGAAGGAAATCAGCCAAAGGAGAAATATTAGTGACAAACAGCAATGCCTGAAACAAAACAAATGTGTGTGTTGGTGTATGTGTGTGTGTGTGTGTGTGTGTGTGTGTGTGTGTGTTGGGAGGGGCATGTAAAATAAATCTCGGTTAAAAGCAACCAGGAAGAAGGATCCCAGCAGGCTCTATTTCATAAAACTGATAAATGGCATAAGACTACACAGTTAGTCTTGGTTAAATGTTCATTTAGCATTTTTTCATGAATTTTATGACTGTTGCTTTCATAAGACTAGACATTTATTTTCTAAGAATAGAAATTTATTATTAAAAAAGAAATTTATTATTTTCTATGAATGTAAAAATACCTTCTACCCATTTTGTCTTTGAGTTGGAGTCTAAGTCTGTAGCCCTGGCTGGACCAAACTTACATTGTAGAGCAGGCTGCCTTTGAAATTACAAAGATCTGTCTGTCAATGCTCCACATACTGCAATTAAAAACATGCTCCACCATGTCCAGTTTAAAAATTAATTTTTATTAGTAGCTGTGCTCAAGTGTGGGAAATGTGAACTTTTCTGTTAACTTGTGTCCTTTGGTTCCCTAAAACAGGTGATCACCTATCATGAGTCCCTGTGGATGCACATGTCACTAGAAATTCTGACATAAAGGTTTTGTCATTGTATAAAAAAATGCATATTATCTGCTTACTTCTTTGAGAATAGTGCCCAATCTAACTATAATTCAACTTGGTTTTGCTTTCTTGAACATTATTTTTAAATCTCATTATTTAAAGCAACACTTACTCAGCTCTTAGTTGTGGTTGTATATGTTATTGACTTAATAGGAGAAGGCTATTGCTCTGTGGTTAAGATCTTCTTAAAGTTTGTAGTGAGTTGCTGTGTCAAAAATAGCTACATTCTAAAGTATGATTTGGAAAGGCAATACTTTGTGGCTTCTGCTCAATAAATAATATTTTTTTCTGAAAATCATAAAACTATCTAATGTTGACTTTCAAATCTTCAGGACTTTTGGGCTGCATGATACCATAGATGCATAACTTAAAAATGTGCTGTTTCATCTATAACCCTTTAGGCAAATGTAGTTTGTCCTAAGATTCTTTTAAGTAAGTGATGTTTTATTAGCATAAATATGTTGATTTGAGTACAATTTCTTACTGTTCTTATGCTATAATGGTGGAGTTGAGTCTCTATAATATGAAACATGTATGACATTGCTTATTTACTGTGTACCTTGGATTTCTCTCTTGTGCAATGAGAAGATTTTGACCCACATGTTAAATATTTTTAATATTTTATTTTTTCATGTTTACTTATTCTGTCATGGGTGCTATTTTAAGATACTTTAATTAATTTGATCCTTATGGACTGCCTATGACATAGGGTTATTACCACCACTTAATATATGAGGCATAGAAAAGAGAAGTTCTCTTTATTCGTTTTTTATTTGTTTCTTAGTCCTTTATGAATTTTACATCATGTACCCCATCTTACTCCTTGCCTCCTCCCCTTAAACTGGCTTTCCATCCTTGCAAACTCCCCCTTAAATAGTTAGAAAGAATCTTGTTGTGGAAACTGTAGTATGTCACAGTGTGTCCCACATTATACCCTTTGTCTATACTTTTTTTGGCTGCAAATGTTCATTGCAATGACATATTGGTCTTGTACCAGGCCTCTGGCTTCTGTTACTCTGTTTATACTGGAAACTCACTGGAACTCCTCTTAGATATCCTAGATTCCCAGTTGTTGCCCTCTTTCAAGAAAATCCTGTAGTTTTGGATCTACAGGATTGGCCTTTTATGCACTTTTGCAGTTCCTTGATGGGGTAGATGTTGGGGTGGGCCAATTCAAAGCCCTGGATCTAGGAATGAGATATGGGTTTGTCAGCCCAAAAGCTTTACTTTTCTCATGCTCACCAGCAACACTACTACTCCCTCACCTCCAGGAATGAGGGATAGAGCTCTTTTCTGCTGCTCAGATAAGGTTCAGGGCCCACTCACCCAAGTGTTTGACCCAGTGAGGAACATGGTCAGTTCTCCCACTCTAATGATACTAGGACCTGCCTGCCACAGCTAATGAAAGATTAGGAATAGGGGGAGGGCATCTCTCCCTCATATACCACATTACCCAGCAGACAAGAGACAGACAGGGCTAGGCCTCCCACACTCGTCCTTGAAGATGGTTTGCCTGTAATCGCTACATACAGGGCCAGCTTCACAGGTCAGGCACAGGAAATGTTCTTCCTAGTGCTGTAGCTCATTGAATAACAGAGCAGCTGCCAGTGGTAAGGAAAAGAAGGACAGGAGAAGATCACTTTCTCTTCTATTCCACCTCACAGAAGACAAGAGGCAAGGTCACCTTGTCTACATTCATGTTTTTAGGGATGGCTCATCTGCAATTTCAAAAATGTATAGTGCTTTTTCTCCCAAGTGCAGCAGCTATCTAGGGGTGGGGTCAGATCTGCTCTCATGCCTTTACGGCCAGCTCTTCCAAGATGCCCTGACACCAGTTCTCCACAGCCCTCAACTGTAGCTAGCTTCCAGACTCCATAGCACTAGTCTAGTGGTCATACTGGGATCAGTCCTCAGTTTTCAAGGCTTATTAGTCTTGGCATCACTCCCACCCTGTGCCTGTTGTCACAGAAAGGGTTCTTTTAATCTCTGGCTTGATACCTGTTCAGGAAGACTTCAGGGTCTACCTCATGCCATACTGGTGGTCATCTCAGGATTGTTTTTTTTTTTCAGGGTATGTTAGGCTACTAACTATTTAGATGTTTATCTGTCACAACATGGAACATAGATATAGCCTCTTTCATTCTGTCAGCTAGAAATGTACATATGATTGAGCAGCCACTTACCTTGTAGGGGCCGGGAAACCAAAGTTTTTAAATCACTTACCTCAGGATACTATTAATTCTAGTTTTCACTAATAAGAAGATATATTTCACCTTCATGTCACTTCTATCTCACATGATGCCAGTCAGTTCTAAATCGTCTCAGTTTTATGCAAATTGCTGTTTCACTAAAATGTTGTGCATTTGATTTCTATATGGTCTTACATAAGGAATCACTGTTCATGGAAGGAATGTTAAACATTATTTTCTATTTTTGTTTAACTGAAGAACATTATTTTTTAAAAACAAAGATAAATGTAAAAATTTTAAGCATTTTTGCATAAAAGTATACACATAATTTTTGGCATTGCTTGGCTTTTTTTATATAAGATTTGATAGTGTGCATTAAGATCTTACTAGTTACAAAGAATATAAAGTACATGTAAAACAGGATGTAACCTAGAATTAGTCAAGGTTTTCTTGGAGTGTAAGGGGTAAACATAATGGTTTTTGCTTTTCTTTTCTTTTCTGTTCTTTTTTCTTTCCTTTCCTTTTCTTTTCTTTTCTTTTCTTTTCTTTCTTCTTAAACTTCACACAGTCTGTGAGTTGTTTCTGGGGTGTTCAGAGCTTTCTGGGGTTAGTATCCAATTATCAGTGACTGCATATTATGTCTGTTCTTTTGTGACTGGGTTATCTCACTCAGGATGATATTCTCTAGATGCAGCCATTTTCTTGAGAATTTTGTTAGGCCATTGTTTCTGATTGCTGAGTAGTACTCCATTGTGTAAATGTACCACAATTTTTGTATGGATCCATCTACTGAAGGACATCTGGGTTCTTTCCAGCTTCTGGCTATTATAAATAGAGCTGCTATGAACATTGTGGTGCAAGTGTCTTAGTTGTATGTTGGAGAATATCTGGGGTAAATGCCCAGAAGTGGCATAACTGGGTCTTCAGTTAGTACTATGTCCAATTTTCTGAGGAGTCGCCAGACTGGTTTCCAGAGTGGAGATACCAGTGTAAAACCCCAAAAAGAGTGGAGACATGTTTCTTTTTCTCCACATCCTTGCAAGCATCTGTTGTCATCTGAATTTTTTATCTTGGCCAATCTGACTGGTGTGAGGTGAAATCTCAGGGTTATTTTGATTTGCATTTCCCTGATAGCTAAGGATGTCAAGCACGTCCTTAGATGCTTCTCAGCCATTCAGTATTCCTCAATTGATAAATTTTTTTATAGCTCTGTACCCCAATTTTTACTAGAGTTGTATGATTCTCTGGTGTCTAGTGTCTTGAATTCTTTGTATATCTTGGATATAAGGCCTCTATCTGTTGTGGGGTTGGAAAAAATCTTCTCCCACTCTGTTGGCTGCCTTTTTGTTTTCTTGACAGTGTAATAAGCCTTACAGAAACTTTGTAATCTCATTAAGTTCCATTTGTTAATCTTTGACCTTGGAGCATGAGCCATTGGTGTTCAGTTCAGGAAATTTTCTCCTGTGCTTATATGTTCTAAGGTTTTCCCTACTTTCTCATCTAATAGTTTCAGTGTACCTGATTTAATGTGGAGATCTTTGATCCACTTGCACTTGAGCTTTGTACAAGGAAATAAGAAAGGGTCTATTTTCCTTCTTCTGCATGCTGTGTGCCAGTGGGACCAACACCATTTGTTGAATAGGCTGTCATTTTTTCCACTGAGTGTTTACAGTTCCTTTGTCAAAAATCAGGTGATCATATATGTGAGGGTTCATTTCTGGATCTTCTATCCTATTCCAACGATCCACGTGCCTATTTCTGTACCAGTACCATGCAGTTTTCAGCACAATTGCCTTGTAATATAGCTTGAGGATAGCAATTCCCGCATATATTTTCTTGTTGAGGATAAATTTTGCGATTCTAGGAATTTTGTTATTTCAGATGATATTACACATTGCTCTTTACAAGTCTATGAAGAATTGGGTTGTTATTTTGATGGGGATGATTGAATCTGTATATGGCTTTTGGTAAGATGGCCATTTTTACAATGTTGATCCTTCCAATCCATGATCATGGAAGATCTTTCCATTTTCTGAGATCTTCCTCAATTTCCTTCTTTATATGTTTGAAGTTCTTGTCATACAGGTCCTTCAATTGCTTAGTTAGAGTCACACCAACATATTTCATCTTTTTTGTGACTATTGTGAAGGGTATCTTTTCCATAATTTCTTTCTCCACATGTTTGTCTTTTGAATAGAGGAAGGCTACTTTTTTGTGTGCATTAATCTTATATCCAGCCACTTTGCTGAACTTGTTTATCAGCTAGGTATAGGATTTCTCTGGTCGAATATTTGTGGTTGCTTAAGTACATTGTCATGTCATCTGCAAATAGTGATGCTTTTACTTCTTCCTTTTTAATTTGTAACTCTTTGATTTCCTTCTGCTGTCTAATTGCCCTGGCCAGGACTTCCACTACTATGTTGAATAGGTAGTGGGAGAGTGGGCAGATTTGTCGAGTCCCTGATTTTAGTGGGATTGCTTCAAGTTTTCCACTGTTAAGTTTGATGTTGGCTGTTACTTTGCTGTATATTGCTTTTTTTTATGTTTAGGTATGGGCTTTGGATTCCTGTTCTTTCCAAGACTTTTAACATGAAGGGTTGTTGAATTTTGTCAAATGCTTTCTCAGCATCTAGTGAGATGGCCATGTGGCTTTTTTCTTTGAGTTTGTTAATATGGTGAATTACATTGATGAATTTCCATATATTAAACCAATCCTGCATCCCAGGGATGAAGCCTACTTGATCATGGTGAGTGATTGTTTTGATGTGTTCTTGGACTCAGTTTGCAAGAATTTTGTTGAGGATTTTTGCATCAATGTGAGATGGGTCTCAAGTTCTCTTTCCTTGTAGAGTCTTTGTGTGCTTTAGGATGAGGGTTATTGTAGCCTCCAAAAATGAGTTAGGTAGTGTTCCATCTGATTCTATCTTGTGGAATAGTATGGAGAGTATTGGTATTATGTCGTCAATAGATGTCTCATATAATTCTCCATCTGGACTTGGGCCTTTTTTGTTTGGGAGGCTTTTGATGACTGCCTCTATTTTTTTAGATGTTTTGGGATTTACCTGGTCCTGGTTTAACTTTATTATCTGGTATCTGTCTTGGAATTGATCCATTTATTCTAGATTTTCCAGCTTTGTTTACTATAGACTTTAGTAGTAGGATCTGATGATTTCTTGAATTTCCTCAGTTTCAGCTGTTATTTCTTCACTTTTCTTTCTGATTTTGTTTATTTGGATACTCTCTCTTTGCCCTCTAGGTAGTCTGGCTAAGGGTTTATCAATCTTCTTAGTTTTCTCAAAGAACCAGCTCTTGGTTTTGTTGATTCTCTGAATGGTTCTTTTTGTATATATTTGGTCTATTTCTGCCCTAAGTTTGATTATTTCTTGCCATCTACTTCTCTTGGTTGTATCTGCTTCATTTTGTTCTATAGCTTTCAGCTGTGCTGTCAAGTTGCTGGTGTATGCTATCTCCAGTTTCTTTTTGGATGCTTTTGGTATTCTTTCTTTTCTTTGGACACTTGGTCTTTTGACTATTATGTGTCGGAAGGAATTTCTTTCTGGTCCAACATATTTAGAGTTCTGTAGGCTTCTTTTATGCTCATTGTCATTTTATTCTTAAGGATAGTGAAGATTTCTTCCACAATTTTGTTGAAGATATTTACTGTGACTCTTAGTTGATTTTTTTGCCCTCTTCTATTCCTATTATCCTTACGTTTGATCTTCATATTGTGTCCTTGATCTCCTGGACATTTTTGGTTAGGAGCTTTTTGGATTTTGCATTTTTGACTATTTTTTTTACATTTTTAATATTGTCTTCGCCCCCGAGATTCTCTCATCCATCTCTTGTAGACTGTTGGAGAAGCTTGCTTCTGTGACTCCTGATTTCTTTTTCTGGTTGTCCATATCCAGAATTTTCTCTTTTAGTGTTTTCTTTTTTTTTTTTTGTTTCCATTTATATTTTCAATTCCTTCTTCAATTACTTAATCTTTTTTTTCTCTTTTACTCTAGTTCTTTGATTTCTTTGAGTGTTTTACATGTTTCCTTTTTAAAACTTCTATTTGTTTATAGTTTTCCTTCTGTTCTTGTTTGAGTTAGCAATGTTCTCAAAAATCTTCATCATCATCTTGAGGTATGATTTCAGGTCTGAGTCTTCTTTTTCTGGAGTTTTTGACATTCTGCTGTTTCCTGTGATCAGAGAGCTCGGTTCTGATGTTGCCAGGTTGTATTGGTTTCCATTGCATAAACTCTTTCACTTCCCTCTTGCCATCTTGTTGTCTGTGATTATACATGGTCTTGTAGTCAGCGATTGGTCCCCATCTCTCCAGTGTACATTGCCTGTGTGCCTGGATCTCTGTTGTTCCAGGTCGCAAATGGCCTGAGAGTTTGGTCCACATGCGATGGCTTTTCCTGGCAGATACCAAGTCCCATCACAACAAACAGTATAATGCCAAACTCTCCAGAAAAAGTGGACTCAGACCAGAAATCCTGCATCAAGATAATGATAGAGATCCTTAAACAAGAACGAGAAGAAACAATAAAAACACTCAAAGAGCTCAAAGAACTAGGAGAAAATAGAACAAAAGAGATGAAGGAATGGAAGAAGCAATTTAAAGAGGAAATGGACACAATAAAGAAAACACTAAAAGAGACAACCCTAGAGGTAGAAATCCTAAAAACAAAATCAGGAGACACAGATGCAAGCATTTCCAATAGACTACAAGAGATGGAAGAGAGAATCTCAGGGACCGAAGACAACATTGAAAACATAGACAAAACGGTCAGAGAAGATACAAAATCCAAAAAGCTCCTAACTCCAAATGTCAAGAAGATCCAGGACACAATGAGAAAATAAACCTAAGGATAATATAAATAGAAGAGGGCAAAGAATGTCAACTAAGAGGTACAGTAAATATCTTCAACAAAATCCTGGAAGAAAACTTCCCTACTCTTAAGAATGATATGACCACGAGCATAAAAGAAGCCTACAGAACTCCAAATAGGTTGGACCAGAAAAGAAATTCCTCCGAACAAATAATAGTCAAAACACCAAGTGCCCAAAGCAAAGAAAGAATACTAAAAGCAGTAAGGGAAAAAGGACATGTAACATACAAAGGCAGACTAATCAGTATCACACCCAATTTCTCAACAGAGTCTATGAAAGCTAGAAGAGCGTGGACAGACATCATGCAGACCCTAAGAGAGCACAAGCGCCAGCCCAAAGTACTATACCCAGCAAAACTATCAATCACCATAGATGGTGAGACAAAGATATTCCAAGACAAAACTAAATTCATGCAATATATGACCACAAACCCAGCACTACAATGAATTATGGGTGGAAAACACAATACAATGAGGGGAAGCACCTCATAGTAAAAACTGGAAAACTTCTAAGCAAGAAAACCAAAAGAAGAACGACATACAGGCACGATTCAACCTACCAAAGCAATAATGGCTGGAAACAGCAAGCACTATTCCTTAATATCTGTTAACATAAATGGACTCAACTCCCCAACAAAAAGATATAGGCTATCAGTCTGGATACATAAACAAAACCCAGCATTTTGCTGCATACAGGAAACTCATCTCAGAGACAAAGACAGACACTATCTTAGAGTAAAAGGTTTGGGAAAAAAACTTCCAAGCAAATGGCCCCAAGAAGCAAGCTGGACTGTCCATTCTAATATCGAAAAAAGTAGATTTTCAACCAAAAGTTATCAAAAAAGATAAGAAAAGATACTTTTTACACATTATAGGGGAAGTCTGTCAGGAGGAACTCACAATCCTTAACACATATGCTGCAAAGACAAAAACAACCATATTCAAAAAAGAAACCCTAGTAAAGCTCAAAAAATACATTTTTACGCCAAACAATAATAGTGGGAGACTTTAATGCCCTACTCTCACCAATGGACAGATCATGGAAACAGAAATTGAACAAGGATACTGTAAAACTAGCAGAGACTATGAACCAACTGGAATTAATAGATATCTACAGAACATATCATCCTAAAATCAAAGAATACACCTTCTTCTCAGCACCTCATGGCACTGTCTTGAAAACTGACCACATAATTAGATACAGAAGGAGCCTCAATCGATATAAGAAGATTGAAATACTCCCATGCATCCTCTCAGATCACCATGGTCAAAGGCTGGTAATTAATAACAACAGAGACAACAAAATGCCCATATGCACATGGAAACTAAACAATGCTCTATTAAACAATACCAGGGCCAAGAAGAAATAAGGAAAGAAATTAAGGATTTTCTAGAATTCAATGAAAATGAAAACACAATATACACAAACCTATGGGATGCGATGAAAGCAGTACTGAGAGGAAAATTCATAGCTCTGAGTATTCCCAAAAAGAAACTGGAGAGAGCACACACTAGCAACCTGACAGCACAGTTAGAAGCATTAGAACAAAAGGAAGCAGATAGACCTGAAAGGAGTAGACGGGAAGAAACATTCAAACTTAGGGCAGAAATTGACCAAAATGAAACAAAAAGAACCATTCAAAGAACCAACAAAACCAAGAGCTGGTTCTTTTAGAAAATTAACAAGATTGATAAACCCATAGCCAGAATAACTAGAGGGCAATGAGAGAGTATCCAAATTAACAAAAGCCTATACTCAACAAAGTTGGAAAATATGGAGGGAATTGGTAAATTCTTAGACAGATACAAGATACTAAAGTTAAGCCAGGTCCAGGTAAACCATCTAAATAATTCCACAATACCTGAAGAAATAGAAGCAATCATCAAAAGCTTTCCAAGCAAAAAAAGACCAGGTCTAGATGGGTTCAGTGCAGAGTTGTATCACACATTTATTGACGACATAATACCAATACTCTCCAAACTATTTCACAAAATAGAATCAGATGGAATACTACCAAACTTATTTTTTGTGGCTACAGTTATACTCATTCCTAATTTAGTCAAAGACCCTACAAGGAAAGAGAACTTTAGGCCAATCTCACTTATGAACATTGACGCAAAAATACTCAACAAAATCCTTGCAAACAGAATCCAAGAACACATCAAAACAATCATTCGGCATGATCAAGTAGGCTTCATTCTTGTGAATCAGGGGTAGTTTATTATAATGAAATCCATCAATTTAATTCACCATATAAACAAACTCAAAAAAAAAAAAAAAAAAACCACACGGTCAGGTCATCTCACTAGATGCTTAGAAAGCATTTGACAAAATTCAACACCCCTTCATGTTAAAAGTCTTGGAAAGAATACGAATCCACGGCCCATACCTAAACGTAACCCTAACCTAAACATAATAAAACCAATATACAGCAAACCAACAGCCAACATCAAACTTAACAGTGGGAAACTTGAAGCAACTCCACTAAAATCAGGGACCCAACAAGGCTGCCCACTCTCCCCCTACCTATTCAACATAGTACTGGAAGTCCTGGCCGGAGCAATTAGACAGCAAAAGTCAATTAAAGGTATACAAATTGGAAAGGAAGAAGTAAAAACATCACTATTTGCATATGACATGACAGTGTACTTAAGCTACCCCATAATTCCACCAGAGAACTTCTACAGCTGATAAACAAGTTCATCAAAGTGACTGGATATAAAATTAGCTCAAACAAAACAGTAGCCTTCCTATATTCAAAGGACAAACATGTGGAGAAAGAAATTAGGGAAAAGATCCCCTTCACAATAGTCACAAATCTATGAAATACCTTGGTGTGACTCTAACTAAGCGAGTGAAGCACCTGTATGACAAGAACTTCAAACCTCTAAAGAAGGAAATCAAGGAAGATCTCAGAAAATTGAAAGATCTCCATTGCTCATGGATTGGAAGGATCAACATTATAAAAATGGCCATCTTAATAAAAGCAATCTACAGATTCAATGCAATCTTTATCAAAATACCAACCTATTTCTTTATTGAGTTGGAAAGAGCAATGTTCAATTTCATTTGGAATAACAAAAGAGCTAGAATATTGTGAAGTCCATTCTCAACAAGAAAACATCTGCAGGTATCACTATCCCTTACCTCAAGCTATATTAGAAGGCCATTGTGGTGAAAACTGCATGGTACTGGTAGAGAAATAGGCAAGTTGATAATTGGAATAGAATAGAAGATCCAGAAATGAGCCCTCATGTATATGGTCACCTGATTTTTGACAATGGAGCTGTAAACATTCAGTGGAAGAAGGACTGCCTATTCAACAAATGGTGTTGGTCCAACTGGCACTCAGCTTGCAGAAGAATGAAAATAGACCCTTTCTTATCTCCATGTCCAAAGCTTAAGTGGAAGTGGATCATAGATCTCCACATTAAATCAGGTACACTGAATCTATTAGATGAGAGAGTAGGGAAAACCTTAGAACTCATAGGCACAGGAGAAAATTTCCTGAATAGAACACCAATGGCTCATGCTCTAAGGTCAATGATTGACAAATGGAACTGAATGAGATTTCAAAGTTTCTGTAAGGCTAAAGACCCTGTCCAAAAAACAAAATGACAGCCAACAGGGTGGGTAAAGATCTTTACCAACCCCACATCAGATAGGGGCCTAATGTCCAATGTATACAAAGTACTCAAAAAGCTTGACACCAGAGAATTAAACAACCCTATTAAAAAGTTGAGTACAGAGCTAATCAAAAAGTTTTCAATGGAGGAATATCGAATGGCTGAAAAACATCTAAGGAAGTGCTTGACATCCTTAGGGATCAGGGAAATGCAAATCAAAACATCTCTGAGATTACACCTCACACCCGTCATATTGGCCAAGATCCAAAACTCAGATGACAACTGATGCTGGCAAAAATGTGGAGAAAGAGGAACACTTCTCCACTGTTGGTGAGGTTGTAAACTAATACAACCACTCTGGAAATTAGTCTGGTGGTTCTTCAGAAAAATGGACCTAGTACTACCTGAATACCCAGGTTTTCCACTTCTGGGTATTTACCCCAGAGATGCTCCAACATACAACAAAGATACATGCACCACAACGTTCTTTGCAGCTCGATTTATAATAGCCAGAAGCTGAAAAGAACCTAGATGTCCTTCAGTAAATGAATGGATACAAAAATTGTGGTACATTTACATAATGGAATTCTACTCAGCTATGAGAAACAATGGCTTAACGAAATTCTTAAGAAATTAGATGCATCTATAGAATATCATCCTGAGTGATATAACCCAGTTGAAAAAGAACAGACATAATATGCAGTCACTGATAATGGGATACTAACCCTAGGAAGCTCTGAACATTCCAGAAACAATTCACAGACTGTGTGAAGTTCAAGAAAAAAAAAGAATATATTTTATTTAAAATAGAACTGTATCATATCCCTCTTTCTCTCTACTGCCCCTCCCAGTTTCTCTCCTATCCCATCAAATTAATAGCCTTTTTTCCTATATTATTGTTACATATATACATATGTTTTTGTATATGTACCTAGAAATACTTAATTACAATCTTAAAAAATATATTATTATACTTTTATGCAAAAATGCTGAAAATTTGTACATTTAGCTGTGTTTTTTATAATAAAGTTTTTCAATAAAAAGAAATACAGATACACAAACATATAGAGAGATCCATATAAACATGAACAATTACTAATATAAAAATAAATTGAGAGTTTACTCTTTTAAAAAAAAGATATTTTTCTGGAAACTTTTCTGAATGCCACACACATTCTTATTAATCTTTTTTAAAATATTTGTTTGACATTATTGCTTTTCTTTCAATGTACAAAGAGAAAATTATGCTCATGTACATATACAATCTCAAAATGGTAGCAGTGAAGTCTTCCTGAACTAGACATATAGGCTTATTTGTCTGGTATGTAGGGTTCTCTGGGGGCTAATTCTTTCTAAGCCTGTGTTTTTATCACTGTGTTGTCTTTAAGATTAAAGTCTAATGTTTCAGATAACCTTAAAAAAACAGTAATGGGCTTCTTTATGAAATTTTTGTACAAACTGAAGAATTTTTAAAGATTATCATCAAACAAGCAAGCAAAGATTCTAAATAGATTTCTGATGTTTAATTTAGCTATTAAATCCAAACACAACCTGTAGCATTCATTTACCTTTGTGAAGGTAAATGAAAGGGGAGGGATGATAGTAGCAGGGTGGGGGAAAGGCATAACATCTCAAATGTAAATACAGAGAATCTAATTTAAAAAATAAAAGAAAGAAAAGCTCAAATAAAGAAAATAATTTTTCCTTTTGATCATGATTATTTTGGCTTAACCCACTTTTCCTTTTATATATACATGTAAAATTTAATATTACATGCATTCTATAGTCATCTCCATAGATTTTAAAATAGATTTTCTTCTTGATAATGTTATGCGTGTATAGAATGCAATTTGAACATATCCACTGTTTTTCCCTCCTTCCCTTTTCTTTCTGGCTCCTTCCACTCCATAGTTTCCTCCTAACTTCTATCTTTTTCTTTCCTTCTCTCTGTTATCCACTGAGCCCCATATATTATTATATGTAAACATACAGGCTTAGGTATATTCATTAGGTCGTGGCAAACATACCATATGCTATGTCAGAAAGAAAATTGTCTCTCTTTTTCTCAGGAACCATCAACTGCCTCCTTAGGAAGGGTGAGGCCTACTGATCTTTCATCCATGCTAAAATGTTGACTGGGTTGTTTTGTATGGGTTGTGCATTCATCCCCACCTGTGGCAAATGCCTGGGTTTAATGCACTGTTGCTGTCCAAGAGACATCATTTTAGCAGTCTATTACCATCCTCTCTGATTCTTGTAGGAAAGAGTGTAATATAAGTTGTCCGGGAAGACAGATATCATGTCAACTTTATCCAAGAATTCTAACAAAATTACTGTTGTCAGGTGGATATTAAAACTATTCAGTAGATAATGAGATGAGGTGAAAGATACTAATTGTATTAGCCATAAAAGAGTTCCGGTTTATAGAACTTAGTTTCTCTGTTAAACGGTCATTGATTATGGAAATATTGTATTAAACAGAAGGTACATTAACACCACACTTTTCTTCCATTACATCTTTCAGGACAGCCTCTCACAACTCAGAATAAAAATACATTATTAGATGAAGGAAACAAGATTCACAGATACAGGTAGTAAAACTCAAGCTTAGAGATAACAAAGATAAGAAGATATTTAAAATGTAGTCTGTTAAATATTTAATCTGTTTAAAACCTAAGGTTAGAAAGACAAAGTTTCTATTGTTGTGAGAGTTTAAGTAAAGAAAAAAAAAAAACTGGAAAATATGTCTTTGTTGTTTCTTCTTCATTCTTAATTATGAGTTATGCAACAGAAACCTCTAGGTCATAGTTTATGTTTCTGTTCTCATCAATGTATTTAGAACACTGGAAAAGGGAAAAAGAATGACATATTTACCAAATGCCGCAATCACTTTTCAGTTGCCCCATAGTACACATCCAATTTGGATGAAATGTTTTGTGGATAAAAATTTTTAATTTTAAAAGCCAATATGGTAGATTTCTCCATGTTTGCACAATCCAATTCCAACTACTTTTAGTTTACTAATTAGTTAAATGAGTTGTAAACATTCTAGAAATAAAATTGTGTCTTTAGATGGAGTTGGGGAGAGTATACTTTAGTTTAAATACTTACTTCAACTGTCTTTTTCATTTCTTGGTCTTACTATTTCAGCTTCAGTTGGGATTGGCTTCTGTGGGGCTAACAAGCTGACTGTGTCAGACAGCTGGAGGTGATCTACATTGACAGGATTCAATTACTTTCTCCTCCGTGAAAAGCCCATCAGCTACATAAGGATGGGAGGGTTTCAGCACATTGTCAAGCGATTGCAACCCTGACTTCTCAAATATGAGGTGGTGGCAGTGGCAGCAGCAGCTACTGGTAGCTGCCCCAGACTCCTTAGACAACTTACACAGAAACTGGTTTATGCATCCCCTTGGGCAGAGCTTCTTTTGGGCAAGTGAAAGTTGCAAGCCTTCACTTGCCCCCATGTCTCAGCTCTCTAAGTGACCCTGCCTGTGCTGGCTCTTGTGCTTATGGTGGTGGTGCAAGCCTAAAGGAGGCAGAAATGTGTCAACATCTAGTGCCCTGGTTGCTGATACTCTGAAGGCTTACTGTTCCCTAGATGCTCATGCCCATGTTTGCCATGGTGTTTGTGGTAGTCATGTGCCTCTGAGGGCTCTGAGGTTTTACTCGATGTAGCTGAGGACATGTTTTTACAGAAGTCTTCATCTTCAAGACTCTTGAAAGATCAGTTTCCACCCCCTCTTCTCACAGTAAGCAGTCTTAATGGCTTTTTAATGTAGGGGAAAGTGAGGAAGGAGTAAGGCAAACCAAGGTGATACACAAGACTGTCACATATGAGAAAGTAGTCTTTGTTTCCATTTAAGTCCAGACATCTGTTTGATGTTCTTCTTGTCTGCAAACAGCAATGTGATCTGACACTTGCTTTTGAAGATGTGCGTGTTTTAATTGGGAAGGAGATCCTTGATGATTAACAACAATATAGGAGAAGTTAAAATATCATTGGTTCTCTAGTTTTATTCACAGGTCTTCCAATTTGGATGCCTGCAGAAGGCACAGGTATCAGCTGGCTTGAGGAAGAGCAACCACGGTCACTGTGCCCTTGAAGTTTAGCACTGGATTTTGATCTCTTATGTGGTAGGCTGGAGCTTGCTTACAAGCAGGGCTTTGGCCTTGGCTCTCTTCTCCTCCATAGGGGAGGAGACAGAGAGCCAGAGCAAGCCCTAGGCTTCTCTACATTGCTGAGGTTGTCGGAACCCCTTCAGACTAGCTTTTGTCCTCTGCTTCTTTGCTCTAGTTAGGGCAGCTCCACTGAATGACATTAAACTCGTGACTTAGGAAAAGTTGCAGAGGTCATTGTCACCAAAGATGATGCCATGCTTTTGAAAGGAAAAGGTGACTCACATTAAAAAACATTCAAGAAATTACTGAGTAGCTAGACATCACAACTAGTGAATATGAAAAGGAAAAGCTGAACAAGTTACTTGCTAAACTTTCAGATGAAGTAGTTGTGTTGATGGTTAAAGGGACAAGTGATGTTGAAGTGAATGAGAAGAAAGAGAGTTACAGATGCTCTCAAAGCTAGAAAAGCAGCTGTTGATAACGGAATTGTTCTAGGAGGGGGTTGTGCTCTGCTTTGGTGCATCCCAGCCTTGGATTCATTAAAAACTGCAAGTGAACATCAAAAAAAAACAGGTATAAATCACTTAAAATTTCTGCAATGACAATTGCTAATAATGCAGGTGTTGAAGGATCTTTGATAGTTCAGAAAATTCTGAAGAGTTACTCAGAAGTTGGTTATGATAAAATGTTTGGAGATTTTGTAAACATGGTGGAAAGGGGAAACACTGATCCAACAAAAGTTGTAAGAATTACATTACTGGATGCTGCTGCAGTGGCCTCCTTACTAACTACAGCTGAAGTGACAGAAATTCCTAAAGAAGAGAAGAACCCTGGAATGGGTGCAATGTGAGGAATGGGAGCGGGTATGGGAGGTGGTATGTTCTAATCCTAGAATAGTGCTGTGACCTCATCAATGAGCTGTGACAAGAAGCTCAAGGCAGGTTCTTCACTGATAACTTCAGAGAAGTAACCTGAAGAAAATGAATGAAGAGAAGGCTGGTTGATCACTATAATCATCAGTTACAAGAAACTGAGGTCAGCTTCTTATAGGAAAAAATATGAATGGCATTGCCATTCCTAAGGAAACTTGTCCTCAGCTGGTGGCCCTGTTTGGGGAGGTTTAAGTATGGTTTTCTTAGTGTAATCATGTCACTTGAGACCAGCTTAACAGACCTGCTATGATTTTTGCTTATTCCCTGCTTCATGCTTGCATTTAGAATAAGAAACTGCCAACTTACTGCTCTCAAGACCATGATGCCTTGCAACTATTATCCTATAAACAGGAACTGTAAATACTAATAACATCTTTGTCCTCTTAAATTTCACTGGTCATGGTATTGTATTTCAGCAATGAAAAAGAAACTAATATAATGAACAGAATTTCTGTACAATTCAGGAAACCTCTTTTTAACCAATTATTAAAATGAAGAGACATTTGCTATTAGAATAGACTGTTTAATGCATTTCTTTCTCCCTGGCATTCTCACATGAAGACATTTTTCAAATGTTTGTGGATTCTTAAAAACACTAATGACTAAAAAGATACAAGCATGAACCTTCTTGTGGAAGAAATAAGTATAAACCAAGAAGGTCTGTATGCTTTATCATGGGAAAAAACAACCTAACATATTTGAAAAGGAATAGTAAAAATTCCCTGTGTTTTCATGAGCTCTATATAATTAAATGACTAAGGACAGAACCTTAGTCATTCTTTTAAAATAACAGGCTGATTTATGGAGGCCAGATGAAAAAATCTGAGTCATTCTCATTGTTGGAGTATACAGTCTTACCAGGGTCAGAACATAGTAATTTAGCTGTGTATTGTTATATAAATAATGGCTTCTTAACTCTCGATGACCAAAACCATTTATGTATTTTTCTTTTTACACTTGGTATTTAAATATAATGTTTCTGTACTTAAATCAATAGCCTTCCTTAAAGTAAACAATTTTCTGGGGTGTGTTGGTTAAATGATGGTAAGAAGTAAAAATGTTGAGGATGAAATTCCTTGTAACAACCATGGAGGTTACAAACTAATGTGCAGATACATAAAATGTGTCTTAATATATGACTACCATTTTCTTCTAAAAATTCATAACACACATTTGTATTGCAGGTCTGATTCAGAACTATGTTCTTTTACAATACATACATGAACATTGCCTATCAGATTATCATTTCTTTCAAGGGTTTGTTTCAACCATTTTGTATTTTTCTTCACATTTATAAACTCATATCAGAGTTAAACTTTAATGGATTTGTACTGAGTGAAAATTTCACAAAACAGGGAATTAGTCATGCATCTGATGATAACAATCTTTCTAAATATTCAATTTTAAGAAAACTTACTCAAAACCACTTAAAATCTCCACTCATATTATTATAATCATATTAATACTGATCAAAGTGTCCTAAAAATCTAAGGTCAAAGTTTTCTTTCTTTTTCTTTCTCTTTCTTTCTTTCTTTCTTTCTTTCTTTCTTTCTTTCTTTCTTTCTTTCTTTTTTTTTTTTTTTAGTATAGAATAGAGTTTATTCTGGGCATGAAGAGGGGAGATAAGAGGGTAATAGAGGCGGGGGAGGGGAGGAGGAGGAAGTAAAAGGAGGAAGATAGGAGTAGAGAAGAGGAGAAAAAAAAGAGGCTGGATATGAGTTCATGGAGAAGGGGAAAAGACATGGGGAGAGAAGGAACAAAGGGAGCAAGTGTAAGAGAAGCAAGAACAAGAGGGCAAGATTAAAGCTGAATTTGTGGTTCAGAATGCTTAAGTCTTATTTGTAAAACTCAAAGACTGAAGTTTGCATTTCAAAATCTCACTTTTGACATTGAATTTGGTATTACATTTTCATCATTTATAGCATTAATATCAAGTCAGCAGATATTTTAATTAGTGTAGCTATTTGATGGCTCTTAATCCCTTAAATAATCATTATGTTAGTATATTTCTTTTTTCTTTTTTTAATTGAACAACTTTATTTTAAAAAACAAAGATAAATGTACAAATTTTAAGCATTTTTGCATAAAAGTATACAAATACATTTTTGACAGTGCTTGTTTTTTTTTTTTTTTTTTTTTTTTAAAGGTTTGACAGTGTGCATTAAGATCTTCCGAGTTACAATGGGCATAAAGTACATGTAAAGCAGGATGTAACCTGGGATTAGTCAAAGTTTTTTTTGTGTAATGATTAAGCATAATGGTTTTTTATTTTGTCAGGTTTTTTATTTTTTTTGGTCTTTGTTTTTTTTTTTTTTTTTTTTTTTTTTTTTTTTTTTTTTGAACTTTATATAGTCTGTGAGTTGTTTGTGGAATATGCAGAATTTTCTGGGGTTAGTATCCAATTATCAGTGACTGCATATTATGTCTGTTCTTTTGTGACTGTGCTATCTCACTCAGGATAATATTCTCTAAATGCATCCTACTCTAAAGAATTTCATAAAGTCCTTGTTTCTAATAGCTGAGTAGTACTCCATTGTATAAATGTACCACAATATTTGTATCCATTCATCTAGTGAAGGACATCTGGGTTCTTTCCAGCTTCTGGCTATTATAAATAGAGCTGCTATGAACATTGTGGTGCAAGTGTCTTAGTTGTATGTTGGAGCTTCTCTGGGGTATATGCCCAGAAGTGAAATAACTGGTTCTTTAGGTAGTACTATGTCCAATTTTATGAGGAATCGCCAGACTGATTTCCAGAGTGGAGATACCAGTTTACAACCCCAAAAAGAGTGGAGACATGTTCCTCTTTCTCTACATCCTTGCAAGTATCTGTTGTCATCTGAAATTTTTATCTTGGCCAATCTGACTGGTGTGAGGTGAAATCTCAGGGTTATTTTGATTTGTATTTCCCTGATAGCTAAGGATGTCGAGTGCGTCCTTAGATGCTTCTCAGCCATTCAATATTCCTCAATTGAGAAATTTTGTTTAGCTCTGTACCTCATTTTTAAATAGGGTTGTTTGATTCTCTGGTGTCTAGCTTTTTGAGTTCTTTGTATACATTGGATATTAGGCCTCTATCTGATGTTGGGTTGGTAAAGATCTTTTCCCACTCTGTTAGCTGCTGTTTTGTTTTACTGACACTGTCCTTAGTTTTACAGAAACTTTGCAATCTCATTCAGTTCCATTTGTCAATCTTTGACCATAGAGCTCGAGCCATTGGTGTTCTGTTCAGGAAATTTCCTCCTGTGCCTATGAGTTCTAAGGTTTTCCCTACTCTCTCATCTAATAGATTCAGTGTACCAGGTTTAATGTGGAGATCTTTGATCCACGTACACTTGAGCTTTGTACAAGGAGATAAGAAAGGGTCTATTTTCATTCTTCTGCATTCTGAGTACCAGTTGAAACAGCACCATTTGTTGAATAGGCTGTCTTTTTTCCATTGAATGTTCATAGCTCCTATATCAAAAATTAGGTGACCATATATGTGAGGGCTCGTTTCTGGATCTTCTATTCTATTCCATTGTTCCATTGTTCTATTCTATTTCGGTACCAGTACCGTGCAGTTTTTAGCACAATTGCCTTGTAATATAGCTTGAGGTCAGAGATAGTGATTCCCGCTGATGTTTTTTCTTTGTCAGGATAGATTTCACTATTCTAGTTCTTTTGTTATTCCAGATGAAATTGCATATTGCTCTTTTCACCTCTATGAATAATTGGGTTGGTATTTTGATGGGAATTGCATTGAATCTGTAGATTGCTTTTGGTAAGATGGCCATTTTTACAATGTTGATCCTTCTAATCCATTAGCATGGGAGAACTTTCCACTTTATGAGATCTTCCTCCATTTCCTTCTTTAGAGATTTGAAGTTCTTGTCATACATGTCCTTTACTTGCTTAGATAGAGTAACACCAAGATATTTCATACATTTTGTGACTATTGTAAAGGATATCTATTCCCTAATTTTATTCTCCACATTTGTCCTTTGAGTAGAGGAAGGCAACTGATTTGTTTGAGTTAATTTTATATCCAGCCACTTTGCTGAATTTGTTAATCAGCTGTAGAAGTTCTCTGGTGGAATTTTTGGGGTTGCTTAATTACACTGTCATGTCATCTGCAAATAGAGATGTTTTTACTTCTTCCTTTCCAATTTGTATCCCCTTGATTTCCTTTTGCTGTCTAATTGCTCCCGCCAGGACTTCTAGTACTATGTTGAATAGGTAGAGGGAGGGTAGGCAGGCTTTTCCAGTCCCTGATTTTGGTGGGATTGCTTCAAGTTTCGCACTTAAATTTGATATTAGCTGTTGGTTTTCTGTATATTGCTTATATTATTTTTAGGTATGGGCTTTGGATTCCTGTTCTTTCTGAGACTTTTATCATGAAGGGGTGTTGAATTTTGTCAAATACTTTCTCAGCATCCAGTGAGATGACCATGTTTTTTTTTTGTTTTTTTTTTTTTTTTTTTGAGTTTTTTTATATGGTGGATTACTTTGATGATTTCTGTATATTAAACCATTCCTGCATCCCAGAGATGAAGCTTACTTGATCATGGTGAATGATTGTTTTGATGTGTTCTTGGATTCGGTTTGCAAGGATTTTGTTGAGTATTTTTGCATCAATATTTATAAGTGAGATTGATCTGAAGTTCTCTTTCCTTGTAGGGTCTTTGCATGGTTTAGGAAGGAGGCTTATTGTAGCCTGAAAAAATGAGTTAGGTAGTATTCCATCTAATTCCATTTTATGGAATAGTTTGGAGAGTATTGGTATTATGTCATCAATAAATGTCTGATAGAGTTCTGCACTGAACCCATCTGGACCTGGGTTATTTCGGTTGGGAGGCTTTTGATGAGTGATTTTATTTCTTTAGGTGTTATGGGATTATTTTGATGGTTTACCTGGTCTTTGTTTAACTTTATTCTCTGGTAACTGTCTAGGAATTCATCCATTTCTTCGAGATTTTTCAGCTTTGTTGAATATAGGCTTTTGTAGTGAGATCAAGGATTTCTTGAATTTTCTGGTTTCAGTTATTATGTCTCCACTTTCAGTTCTGATTTTGTTTATTTGTATATTCTCTCTTTGCCCTCTAGTTAGTCTGGCTAAGGGTTTATCAATCTTCTTAATTTTCTCGAAGAACCAGATCTTGGTTTTGTTGATACTTTGAATGGTTCTTTTTGTTTCTATTTGGTCTATATCTGCCCTAAGTTTGCTTATTTCTTGCCGTCTACTCCTCTTGGGTATATCTACTTTCTTTTGTTCTAGTGCTTTCAACTATGCTGTCAAGTTGCTAGTGTATATCTCTCCAGTTTCTTTTTGAAAGCACTCAGGGCTATGAGTTTTTCTCTCAGTGTTGCTTTCATTGAATCACATACGTTTGGGTATGGTGTGTTTTTGTTTTCATTGAATTCTAGAACTTCCTTGCATTCTTTCTTTATTTCTTCTTTGACCCTGCTATTGTTCGATAGAGCATTGTTTAGTTTCTATGTGCATATGGAATTTTTGTTGTCTTTGTTGTTAGTAAAACTAGCCTTAGACCATGATGATCTGAAAGAATGCAGGAGAGTATTTCAATATTCTTACATCTATTGAGGCTCATTTTGTGGCCAATTATGTGATCGATTTTGGAGAAGATGCTGTGAGGTGCTGAGAAGATGTATTCTTTTGTTTTAGGATGATATGTTCTGTAGATAACTATTAATTCCCATTGGTCCATAACCTCTGCTAGTTTTATGTTTTATGTCCTTGTTCAGCTTTTGTTTCCACAATCTGTCTATTGTTGAGAGTGGGGTTTTATGGTCTCCCACTATAATTGTGCTGGGTGCAATATATTTTTTGAGCATTAGTAGGGTTTCTTTTATGAATATGGGTGCTTTTGTATTTGGAGCATATCTGTTAAGGATTGAGAGTTCCTCCTGACAGATTTCCCCGGTAATAAGTAAAAAGTGTCCTTCCTTATCTTTTTTGATAACTTTTGGTTGAAAATCTACTTTATTTGATATTAGAATGACCCCTCCAGCTTGCTTCTTGGAGCCATTTTTGGAAGTTTTTTTTCCCCCAACCTTTTACTCTGAGATAGTGTCTGTCTCTGTCTCTGAGATGAGTTTCCTGTATGCAGCAAAATGCTTGGTTTTGTTTATGTATTTAGTCTTATATCCTATATTTTTCTATTGGGGAAATGAATTGATTTATATTAACAGATATTAAGGAATAGTGGTGGCTGTTTCCTGCTATTTTTGCTTTTGGAGGTTGAATTGTGCCTGTGTGTCTTTCTTTTTTTGATTGCCTTGCTTAGGTATTTTCTTGTTTTTACTAAGATGTAGTTTTCCTCATTGTATTGGTTTTCCACCTATAATTCATTGTAGTGCTGGGTTTTGGGTTAGATATTGTGTAAATTCAGTTTTGTCTTGGAATATCTTGGTCTCTCCATCTATGGTGATTGAGAGTTTTGCTGGGTATAGCAGCTTGGTCTGACACGGTCTGCATGATGTCTGTCCAGGCTCTTCTAGCTTTCATAGTCTCTGTAGAGAAATCAGGTGTGATTCTGATTGGTCTGCCTTTATATGTTACATGACCCTTTCCCCTTACTGCTTCTAGTATTCTTTCTTTGCTTTGGCACTTGGCGTTTTGACTATTATGTGTTGGGAGTAATTTCTTTTCTGGTCCAATCTATTTTCAGTTCTGTAGGCTTGTTTTATGCTCATGTTCTTCTCATTCTTAAGGATAGGGAAGTTTTCTTCTATGATTTTGTTGAAGATATTTACTGTGCCTCTTAGTTGATATTCTTCACCCTCTTCTATTCCTCTTAATCTTAGGTTTGGTCTTCTCATTGTGTTCTGGATCTCCTAGACATTTTGGGTTAGGAGCTTTTAGGTTTTTGCATCTTCTCTGACTGTTTTGTCTATGTTTTCTATGTTGTCTTCGACCCCCGAGATTCTCTCTTTCATCTCTTGTAGTCTGTTGGAAATGCTTGCATCTGTGACTTCTATTTCTGTTTTATGGTTTATACCTCTAGGGTTGTCTCTTTTGGTGTTTTATTTATTTTGTCCATTTCTGATTTAAATTGCTTCTTCCATTTCTTCATCTCTTTGTTTCTGTTTTCCTCTAGTTCTTTGAGTTCTTTGAGTGTTTTTCTTGTTTCTTTTTTAAAATCTTCTAATTATTTATGCTTTTACTCCTGTTTTTTTTAAAGGATCTCTATCATCATCTTGATATATGATTTTGGGTCTTAATCTTCTTTTTCTGGAGTGTTTGGCATTCAGCTGTTTGCTGTGATGGGAGATTTGGGTTCTGGTGTTGTCAGGTTGTGTTGGTTTCCCTGGGGTATGTTCTTTTGCTTTCCTCTTGCCATTTTGTTTTCTGTGTTCACATGTGGTCTTGTTGTCAGTGACTAGTTCTTGCCTCTCCCTTGTACCTGGCCTGTTTCCCTGGAGCGCCATGTGTTCCTGGTGGCAGATGGCTTGAGCATCTTTTCTGTATGCAAGGACCACTGGCTGATAAAGGACAACCCAAAGCAGGGTTCCTGTTTCCATGAACCAATCATGGGGGTTAGTAGGGCGCACTTTCTGCATGCTGGGCAGAGATCTCTCCATTCCCCAGCTATTCAGAACGACTTCTCACCTGGCCTGTGTCCCTGGATGTCTGCTGTTCCTTGTGGTAGATGGCCTTAGCACCTGTTCTGCATACACGGGTTGCTGGCTGGACACACACAACTCCGAAGCAGGGTTCCTGCTCCTCTGAATCAGTTGGGGGGCTGCACTTTTCACATGCTCTGCTGAGATCTCTCTGTTCCCTGGCTACTCGGAATGCCATCTCACCAGGCCTGTGTCCCTGGATCTCCCAATATATTTCCTATGAAAAGTTTTAGACAAAATTTGATAGCCGTTTATCCTAAACTCCACCAAACTTGTAACCATTCCAACTTTTAGCCAAACTAAGAGATTAAAAATGATGTTCAGATTTTAAATGATTCATTGTTTTCTTGGTTATGAAACAGCTTCATTAGACCAAAATTTTCTGAATATTAACCCTAGTAGTCCACCAACATAGAAAATTAATGCAGCAGTTTTAGAAATGTTTATTCTATTCTGGGGTTTCTTTCCTGCCTTTATCATTCAGTCCCTGGATAAAAGCTCTACTATTTTTACTATTTATAATAAGCCTAAAAGAGCACAAGAACTGAGCATATATCTATTTTATATGCTATTAGAATCTATTTTCCTACTGATAACCCTGAAGTATTACTTATTATGTTCCACCAGGACTGCTCTCAATTGAAAAATTGGCCATATTTTCATGATTCACCCATGGCAGCTTCTCCTCCATACCTCTTCTTCTCCAATTGTTACAGCAAGGGACTCTTAATCATAGAGTTCTGGGATTGTGTTCCAATTTGGGTACCAATATGTTGTACACATTTTTGAATCCCAATCTGGGGTTTCATTTCCACCTGGATCATTAATTTTCTGGATAAAATACAAACAACTATTATTATTTACAATAAGATTTAAATAGTAGAAAGCCTGGACAGGCATCCACCCTCCATGCTATTAGAATTTACTTTCTTATCTGTGACTCTGTGTTATTACTTACTATGTTTCATGCAGCCAGCTATCACAGACATCACATAGCTAATAATATGCAACCCTTTTCCAGCAGAAGCATTTGTATAATATTCTTTGAAATTCAAAGCCAAAAACCTATTTAAAAAATCCTCAATCATAAATGAATATGATTAAACCTTCTTTATTTATTTTCTTTTAATGTTTAAACATTCAGTATGAATAGTGGAATTATAAGGATCATACTAGATGTTATTTAGAAACATTGATGATCAGTCAGTGGTTATGGGATCTGTATCAGCAAATTTAACCTGAAATGTACTAGTAGTACCTAAAATTTGTAGAGTATATGATGATAAAGAACAAACTGTGGCTTAAGCACTTGGTATGTGTGTGCCTGTGTGTGGTGAGTATGCACATATACGTTTATGAGTAAGTTGTGAGTGAGAGAAAGAGAGAGAACATGTAGAAGCAAGAGGTTACATTTTGAACAGGGTCTCTAAGTAAACCTGTCACTCATCAGAAACAATGACTTTATGAAATTCTTAAGAAAATGGATGCATCTAGAGAATATCAGCCTGAGTGAGATAACCCAGTCACAAAAGAACAGACATAATATGCAGTCACTGATAATTGGATACTAACCCCAGAAAGCTCAGAACACCCCAGAAACAACTCACAGACTATATTAAGTTCAAGAAAAAAGAAAATGAAAAACCATTATGCTTAATGTTTATACACCAAGAAAACTTTGACTACTCCCAGATTATATCTTGTTTTACATGTACTTTATGCTCATTGTAACTAGTAAGATCTTAATGCGCACTATCAAACCTTTAAAAAAACCAAGTACTGACAAAAATGTATTTGTATACTTTTATGCAAAAATGCTTAAAATTTGTACATTTATCTTTGTTTTTTAAAATAAAGTTTTTCAATTAAAAGACGAGAAAAGACTGTCTGGCCAATAAACAAGTATCCCCTTATATCTGCCTCCCAAAGACTAGGGCTACAGGCATATATAACATCACATGTAATTTTATATTGGTGCTGAGGATCTGAACTTGGATAATAATGCATTCAAGCACAGAAGCAGTTTACACACTGAATTATCTCCCCAGACTCTGAACTGCTTCTTTAGATTGATACTGGACAGGTCAATGAACTTCTGCCCAAGCTTACTTCCCTGTGAAAAGGAGATGATAATAAATGTTTAACTTCAAGATTATTATGGGATTAAATGAATATGTTTTAGTCACATATGTGACTAAGATCTAATATTAAGCTTTTCCTATCACTACTTTCCTTTATATAATATATTCTAATTGAGATTTCCCATCTATCTACTCTTCCCAATGTCTTCCTACCTCCTCTCACATTAGGATCAACTTCGTTTTTTCCCTCATTTAAAAACAAACACATTGCTAGGGGATAAGAATTAAATATAGTAAGATAACACAAAAATTATCATATTGAAATTGAACAAAAGAACCAGAAGAAAATGAAAATAAGAGACAACACAAGAAACATATATTATTCATTCCCACTATCAGAAATCTCACAAAACATTAAACTGGTCATCATAATAAATACAAAAATGATCTGGTGCAGACCTGTCCTGCCATGTGTATACTGCCTCATTCCCTTTGAGTCCATATGTGGTTTAATCATGTTAATTTATAAGTCTTTATTTGTTTAGTGTCCTCTGTCACATATTGTTCTAACATACTCTCTGAGCTCAAGTTCCCTGAACCATGAGGGGCAAGATTTGCTATATACATACTGTTAATGTCTGAGTGATCCACGACCTCTCACTCTCTGCATATCAGGCTATAGAGTTATTTATAAGTTCCCATCTGCTCCAAGAAAACCTTCTCTGAATATAGAACAATGTCATGTATAAGTTTAATAGAATATTATTAGGATTGATTTTGTAGCTTTTTTTTTGTAAAAAAAGAGAAGTTGTGTTAGGTTTTATTCTAGGCTATCTAGTTTAAGGTTTTTTGTAACCAAACCAGTATCAGAAACAGATTCCATATTTTGGAGGGGTCTTAAGTCCAATTAGATATTGGTTGGTTATTCCCACAAGTTCTGATTTGCTATTACACTAGCAACTCTTTCCAGCAAGACATCATTTTTAATGCAAGGTATTTTGGCTAGATGGGTGTTATGTTTCACTTTCAGTAGCATGTATCATACCTTCTAGTACCAAAGACACTAGAAAATGAAGGTTCTATGTATGCACCAGCTGAACTTATCCATATTCAATAAGTTGTGGAGGTATGATCTTTAGCAACAGGGACTGCCTGGCATTTTGTGGAAAGCAAACTATAGGCTTGAAAACAGCCAGGCCTTTCTGAAGATTCCAATGGAACGTCTTTGCCCAACAACTCAAATGAATATAATGAAATCCTGAGACTGGAAGATGGCTTAACTCTTCCTCTTATTTATTTGTTAATTTCATTTTGATTCTCCCCATTGTTGTATATCTTAAAAAGCTTCCACTCTATTACATTTTCATATTATTCCTAAAATGTCCTTTTTTTTTAACATTAAAGTAGATTTACTTATTTATTTATTTATTTTTATAAAACAACTTTATTTTACAAAACAAAGATAAATGTACAGATTTTAAACATTTTTTGCTTAAAATTATACATTTTAGTCAGTACTTTTTTCAGATTTTAACATAATTTTTACATAAAACTATATAAATATATTTTTTAGTCAGTACTTGATTTTTTTCAAGGTTTGATTATAAGCCTTGAAAACTTAATAGTTAAAATGAGCTAAAGTACATGTAAAACAAAATGTAACATGGAAATAGTTAAAGTTTTCTTGTTTTGTAAATATTTTTTGTTTTGTTTTGTTTTCTTTATTTCTTGGACTTCATACAGTCTGTGAGTTGTTTCTGGGGGAGTGCAAGCCTCTGGGGTTAGCATCCCACAATCAGTGAATGCATATTATGTCTGTTCTTTTGTGACTGGGTTATATCACTCAGGATGATATTCTCTAGATACAGCCATTTTCTTAAGAATTTGGTTAAGTCATTGTTTCTGGTGGCTGAGTAGTATTCCATTGTGTATATGTACCACAATTTTTGTATCCATTCATCTTCTGAGGGACATCTGGGTTCCTTCCAGCTTCTGGCTATTATAAATAGAGCTGCTATGAACATTGTGGTGCATATATCTTTGTTGTGTATTAAAGTGTCTCTGGGGTATATGCCCAGAAGTGGAATAGCTGGGTCTTCAGGTAGTACTATATCCAATTTTCTGAGGTATCGCCAGACAGATTTCCAGAGTGGTTGTATTAGCTTGCAACCCCACCAACAGTGGAGAAGTGTCCCTCTTTCTCCGCAGCCTCACCAGCATCTGCTGTCATCTGAGTTTTGGATCTTGGCCAATCTGACTGGCGTGAGGTGAAATCTCAGGGTTGTTTTGATTTGCATTTCCCTGATGGCTAAGGATGTCGAGCACTTCCTCAGATATTTCTCAGCCATTCGATATTCCTCAATTGAGAACATTTTGTTTAGCTCTGTACCCCATTTTTAATAGGGTTGTTTGATTCTCTGGTGTCTAGCTTTTTGAGTTCTTTGTATACCTTGGATATTAGGCCTCTATCTGATGTAGAGTTGGTAAGAATCTTTTCCCATTCTGCTGGCTGCTCTTTTGTTTTCTTGACAATGTCCTTACCTTACAGAAACTTTGCAATCTCATTAAGTCCCATTTGTTAATCTTTGACCTTAGAGCTTGTGCCATTGGTGTTTTGTTCAGGAAATTTTGTCCTGTGCCTATGTGTTCTAAGGTTTTCCCTACTTTCTCATCTAATAGTTTCAGTGTATCTGGTTCAATGTGGAGATCTTTGATCCACTTACACTTGAGCTTTGTACAAGGAGATAAGAAAGAGTCTATTTTCATTCTTTTGCATGCTGAGTGCCAGTTAAACCAGCACCATTTGTTGAAGAGGCTGTCCTTTTTCCATTGAATGTTTACAGCTCCTTTGTCAAAAATCAGGTGACCATATATATGAGGGCTCATTTCTGAATCTTCTATTCTATTCCATTGATACACATGCCTATTTCTGTACCAGTACCATGCAGTTTTCAGCACAATTGCCTTGTAATATAGCTTGAGGTCAGGGATAATAATTCCCGCAGATGTTTTCTTATTGTTGAGGACAGATTTCACTATTCTAGGTCTTTTGTTATTCCATATGAAATTGCACATTGATCTTTCCAATTCCATGAAGAACTGTGTTGGAATTTTGATGGGTATGCGTTGTATCTGTAGATTGCTTTTGGTAAAATGGCCATTTTTAAAATGTTGATCTTTCCAGTCCATTAGCATGGCAGGTCTTTCCATTTTCTGAGATCCTCCTTAATTTCCTTCTTTAGAGGTTTGAAGTTCTTGTCGTACAGGTCCTTCACTTGCTTAGAGTCACACCACAGTATTTCATAGTTTTTGTGACGATTGTGAAGGGTACCTTTTCCCTAATTTCTTTCTCAACAAGTTTGTCCTTTGAGTTTAGGAAGGCTACTGATTTGTGTGAGTTAATTTTGTATCCATCCACTTTGCTGAACTTGTTTATCAGCTGTAGGAATTCTCTGGTAGAATTTTTGGGGTCACTTATGTACACTATCATGTCATCAGCAAAGAGTGATGATTTTATCTTTACCTTTCCAATATGTATCCCATTGATCTTCTTTTGCTGTCTAATTGCTCCAGCCAGGACTTCCGGTACTATGTTGAATAGTTAGGGGGAGACGGGGCACTCTTGTCGAGTCCCTGATTTTAGTGGGATTGCTTTAAGTTTCCCACCATTAAGTTTGATGTTGGCTGTTGGTTTGCTGTATATTGCGTTTATTATGTTTAAGTATGGACCTTGTTTTCCTGTTCTTTCCAGGACTTTTAATATGAAGGGGTGTTGGATTTTGTCAAATCCTTTCTCAGCATCTAGTGAGATGATCATATGATTTTGTTCTTTGAGTTTGTTTATACGGTGGATTATGTTGATGGATTTCCTTATATTAAACCATCCCTGCATCCCAGGGTTAGGGTTAGGGTTGAAGCCTACTTGGTCATGATGAATGATGGTTTTGATGTGTTCTTGGATTCGGTTTGCAAGGATTTTGTTGAGTATTTTTGCATCAATGTTCATAAGTGAGATTGGTCTGAAGTTCTATTTCCTTGTAGGTCTTTGTATGGTTTGTGTACGAGGGTTATTGTAGCCTCAAAAAATGAATTAGGTAGTATTCCATCTGATTCTATCTTTTGGAATAGTTTGAAGTATATTTGTGTTATACCCCTAATAAATGTCTGATAAAATTCTGCACTGAACCAGTCTGGACCTGGGCATTTTTGGTTGGGAGGCTTTTGATGACTTCTTCTATTTCTTTAGGTGTTATAGGGTTATTTAGATGGTTGAAATGGTCCTGGTTTAACTTTCGGATCTTACATCTTTATAGGAATTCGACCATTTCCTCCAGATTTTCCAATTTTGTGGAGTATAAGTTTTTGTAGTAGGATCTGATGATTTCTTGAATTTCCTCAGTTTCACTTGTTATGTCTTTACTTTCTTTTCTGATTTTGTTAATTTGTATACTCTCTCTTTGCTCTCTACTTAGTCTGGTTAGGGATTTATCAATCTTTTTGATTTTCTCAAAGAACCAGCTCTTGGTTTTGTTGATTTTTTCAATGGTTCTTTTTGTTTCTATTTGGTCTATTTCTGCCCTAATTTTGATTATTTCTTGCCATCTACTCTTTTTGGGTATATCTGCTTCCTTTGTTCTAGGGCTTTTAGCTGTGCTGTTAGGTTGCTGATGTCAGCTCTCTCCAGTTGCTTTTTGGAAGCACTTAGGGCTATGAGTTTTCATCTCAGTACTGCTTTCATTGCATCCCTTAGGTTTGTGTATGTTGTGTTTTTGTTTTCATTGAATTCTAGAAAATCCTTAATTTCTTTCTTTATTTCTTCTTTGACCCCGCTATCATTCAACAGAGCATTGTTTAGTTTCCATGTGTATGTGGGATTTTGTTGTCTTTGTTCTTGTTAATGAAGAGCCATAGACCATGGTGATCTGAGAGGATGCATGGGAGTATTTCAATATTTTTATATAGATTGAGGCTCGTTCTTTGTCCAATTATGAGGTGAATTTTCAAGAAGGTGCCATGGGGTGGTGAGAAACTGTGTATAATAATACCTTAGAAAATTGATCTGGTTCAAAAACGGATGGATATATTGTGGCAGGTTGCCCAGCTGGGCTGCCAATGAAAGTTCTCAGGATTATGTGTGACCACTATTCAGTATAAAAATTTTACTAAATCTGCAAATTATTCTAAACCATTATCTCAGTATCTTTTACATGTGTCCATTGATACTTGTTCAAAAGTTATTTTTGCTTCTCCTTTATCAGGAGAAAAGGCTTCTCATGTTATTACTCATTGTCTTAAAGCGTGGAGTGCATGGGGCATTTCTAAAGTGTTAAAAATGGACAATGCTCCTGCATATACCTCAGCAAAATTCAAGCAATTTTGCCATCACATGGGAGTTTCACTCCTGACAGGATTGCCTTATAATCCTCAGGGTCAAGGCATCATTGAACATGCCCATCGAAACCTAAAGGTTTATTTAAACAAACAAAAACGGGGAATTGAAGAAGTACCCCCTACTCCTAAAATGGCCATTTCTACTATACTTCTTACTTTAAATTTTTTAAAATTTGGATGCTCATGGCCATTCAGCTGCCGAGCGCCATGGACAATGGCCTGTGCCACCTAAAGAGCTAGTGAGATGGAAAGATGTCCTCACTAATAATTGGAAAGGCCCGGATCCTATTTTAATATGATTCAGGGGAGCTATTTGTGTTTTTCCACAGGGAGAAGAAAGTCCAATTTGGATCCCAGAACGTCTGACACGTCGAGTGCTACCAGAACAAGAAGCTGTTCCA
The DNA here is from genome assembly GCF_963924665.1 of Micromys minutus. Lineage (NCBI taxonomy): Eukaryota > Metazoa > Chordata > Mammalia > Rodentia > Muridae > Micromys > Micromys minutus. The sequence continues at coordinate 402,904 of NC_137954.1, forward strand.
CCTGCTTCAGATGAGCCTGTCCTGCATGACGATTCAAGCGGAACTGAGTTGGAAGATTCTGTCGGTGTTCCCAAAACCGATGCCCATGTGCGTTAATGCAAAATTATTTTCTTGTTTGTTTGTCACTATTGTAACCTTTGATGTACTGCACCTTTGTCACTATTGTAACCTTTAATGTACTGTACTTGCCCTTAGACACAAAATTAGCAGGGTTATGGGGATTATAGAACTCTTGCCTTATCAAGTAATTTTGACATGCTTTTGTGCAGAGAGACTGTGTTTCTGCTCTAGATGGTGTGCAAACTCCGTACTCAACAATAACGTGACATAGTGGTCATAGCACAAGCTCTTGCTGCACTGGAAATGAGCACCTCTTCCTCTGTTTGGCTTAGTATGCTTAAGAAAAATGTTGGGTCTGTGTATGGACAGCCCCTGCACCCTGAGCCTTTTCGAGGCATTGCACCAGGATCGGGTGTCCTACACTAAGGCAGCCTTTGCACCCTGCAGGGCTTGTTCCCATTGCACGCAGGAAGGTGCCTTACCCAAAAATTATTACTGATCATGGTCTTGAACCCTAAAGGTCCAACAAGAGCCTGATGGTTGATCAGCCATGTTTTTTATTTAAGAAAGTAGGGGGAGATGTAGGGAGCCGTTTGTGCGGCACCCAAACATGGCGCAGGCTTCCCGCCAAGAGCTCAGCAAACAGAGCTGCTGCCCAGCCAAAAGACTTAATGCGCATGCGCCACATATGTCATTAGCCTGCTCTCGGGGCATACTATTGAGTTACTGGAGGGCACACCAATTAGGTAGCGACACAAGTCTCCTAGGCATATATAGCAGTGCATTTCTTCCCCCAAGGGGGGAGGAAGACAGGAGAAGAGGAACGGAGAGAGAAAAACCACATGGAGGGATGGCGGAGAGATACCACGTAGAGAGAAGCCCGATAGGAGAGGTTGCGGTTGATCCCACGTGGAGAGAGACTTGGTAATAGTGATTGCGGGAGGTCCCGCGTGGACAGAGACTAGACAGAGAGATCGTTCGTGGGGAACTGCGCGTGAGAGGCCATCTAGACAGTAGAACTCGGTAGGGAGTCCCCGACTCAGAGACAAGTTTCCTGCTCATGAAGCCCCTGCTCAAAGTGCTGTACAGTAAAGGTTATTCCACAAAAGAAGCTGTTCGTTTGTTGCACGCCTGTTCCTAGCGGCGGGAAGCGTGGGCATGTGACACTTTTACTTTCGGATAATATGTTCTGAATATATCTATTAATTCTAGTTGGTTCAAAGTCTCTGCTAGTTTTGCAGTGTCCTTGTTCAGTTTCTGTTTCCATGATCTGTCCATTGGTGAGAGTGGGGTATTAAAGTCTCCCACTATTATTGTGTGGGGTGAAATGTAGTTTTTGAGCTTTAGTAGGGTTTCTATTATGAATGTGGGTGCTTTTTTATTTGGAGCATATATGTTAAGGATTGAGAGTTCCTCCTGACAGATTTCCCCAGTAATGAGTAAAAAGTGTCCTTCCTTATTTTGATTACTTTTGGTTGGAAATTTACTTTATTCGATATTAGAATAGCCACTCCAGCTTGCTTCTTGGGGTTGTTTGCTTGGAAGTTTTTTTTCCCACCCTTTTACTCTGAGATAGTGTCTGTCTTTGTCTCTAAGATGAGTTTCCTGTATGCAGCAAAAGGCTGGATTTTGTTTATATATCCAGTCTGATAGCCTATGTCTCTTTATTGGGGTGTTGAATCCATTTATGTTAATAGATATCAAGGAATAGTTGTTTCTGTTTCCTGCCATTATTGCTTTTGTTGGTTGAGTTGTGGCTGTGTCTTTTTCTTTTTTTGGTTTTCTTGTTTAGGAGTTTTCTTGTTTTTACTAGGCTGTATTTTCCCTCATTGTATTGGGTTTTCCACCAATAATTTGTTGTAGTGCTGGTTTTGTGGTCAGATATTGTGTAAATTTTGATTTGTCTTGAAATATCTTCATCTCTCCATCTATGGTGATTGATAGTTTTGCTGGGTATAGCAGCTTGGGCTGGCACTTGTGCTCTCTTAAGGTGTGCATGATGTCTGTCCATGCTCTTCTAGCTTTCATAGTCTCTGTTGAGAAATCAGGTGTGAGTCTGATTGGCCTGCCTTTATATGTTACCTGAACTTTTTCCCTTACTGCTTTTAGTATTCTTTCTTTACTTTGGGCACTTGGTGTTTTGACTATTATGTGTCAGGAGGTATTTCTTTTCTGGTCCAACCTATTTGGAGTTCTGAAGGCTTCTTTTATGCTCGTGGTCATCTCATTCTTGAGGGTAGGGAAGTTTTCTTCTACGATTTTGTTGAAGATATTTACCATGCCTCTTAGTTGATACTCTTCTCCCTCTTCTATTCCTATTATCCTTAGGTTCGGTCTTCTCATTGTGTCCTGTATTTCCTGGACATTTTGGGTTAGGAGCTTTTTGTTTTTTGCATCTTCTCTGGCTGTTTTGTCTATGTTTACATAGACAATTTACAATGTTGTCTTCTGCTCCTGTGATTCTCTTTCATCTCTTGTAATCTATTGGAAATGCTTGCTTCTGTGACTCCTGATTTCTTTTTTAGGTGTTTTACCTCTAGGGTTATCTCTTTTTGTGTTTTCTTTATTGTGTCCATTTCCATTTTAAATTCCTTCTTCCATTCCTTCATCTCTTTGGTTCTGTTTTCCTCCAGTTCTTTGAATTCTTTAGTGTTTTATGTTTTCTCTTTAAAAGCTTCTGAATCTTTTTGCTTTTCCTCCCATTCTTGTTTAAGTATCTCTATCAGCATCTTGAGGTATGATTTCAGATTTGCATCTTCTTTTTCTGGAGTGTTTGGCATTCCAATGCTTGTTGTTATGGGAGAGCTGGGTTCTGGTGTTGCCAGGTTGTCTTGTTTTCCTTGGGATATTCTCTTTCCCTTTCCTCTTGCCATTTTGTTGTCAGTGATATGTTCTTGCCTTTCCCCTGTATCTGGTCTGTGTCCCTTGATCTCCACTGGTCCAGGTGGCAGATGGGCTGGGCTCTGTTCTTCTCCCTGAAGTCGCCGCTGGTTGGAAACAGAAGTTCTAAGTTCTGTTCCTGGTCCCTGGATCAGGCAGGGCAGGGCAGGGTGTGCACTTTCCATTTGCACTCCGCAGAGATCTCTCTGCTCCCTGGCTGCCTAGATCTCCTACTCACTATTTTTTCAACCTTTATGAGCTGCCAGTCCAGGTAGCAGATGGGCCGGGCTCTGTTCTGCATCCCGAAGTCCAGAAATATTTTTCAATGGAAACAAATTTTGAACATAAGCTATTAACTCTCATCGGTTTACTTCTTTTAGATATTAGAAGAAAAATCAATAACTATTTTTTAAAAGCCAAGAGTAGATAACTAAAAGTCACAAAAGAAAATTAATTTTCACATAAGAGTTGTGATTTTAAGTTTAATGGATAAAAGAAAACGCATAAACGATGAGAAGCTACATAAAAATTCAATCAACTTTGTACAAATTTTGTCTATGTGTGTTCACTACTGTCACTCATGCAGTAACTTCTGAGAATCTCATACTGTGGTATTTCAAACAGAAGAAAAGTATAGCAGAAAAACTAAAAAGAACCCCTGGGGAAATGTTTGAAATCACTTATGCCATACAAACCCAAATGGAAAAAAAAAAATACATGGTGTTTCAAAAAGTTTAGAAACATGTCATAAGGACTAGGTAAAACCTGACATGAGACTAGGATATCATTCACTCTAAATTTAATGAGATAATTCAAAACATTTGGAGGCAAAAGCATGTCACAGACCAAATGGTTTTTATAAAAAGCCTAGAGATTAGAGAAAAAGAAGAGGAAACCTGTATATCCTGAAGAAGAATGCACATTTATAGGAGGAGATAAAATATTGACTTATCTCTGATTTTATTCCAAAGAGCACCAAAGACTTTTAAGAAAATGCACAAAGCATTCAACAGGACAAATATTCCTATGAGATAACTGGAAATCAAGAATGTATTTTGTTTATGAGTTTTAAGATTTCTTGGAAAGGTGCAACCTACAGTGAATCATCTGGGGACTTTCAAGCTCACTGCTGCTATCTCTGGCAGGAAAAATAAAGGTTCCTAATGTAGCTGGGAAGATGCAATTCACCTGCCCCTTCATTCAATACTAAACTGAAGAATTACATTTTTCATTCTCTGGCAAAAGATAAAGAAAATGTTGATAGTTACTGGCAGTTCATCTTTTTAAAACATAAGTTTAAGCAATATCAAGAATGTAATTTTCTTTATCAAAGTCCAAAGCAGTAGCAAAAGATGAAAGCAGATCTGCATCTGGAAGGTTGGGTTTCTTCTGTGATCACCTTGGGAGCACCTATATTTCCACAAAGAAAACTGGGAAACACTGAGCACCAGGAGATGAAGGATACTGAGTTTCTCAAAGAAGCCATGAGTACAGCTTCAGATTGTGCAATGAGCACAGTAGAAGAGGATTGTTTTAATAAACCAATACCTAAATTGGTTCTTAAAATTTAGAATATTCTAAGTATCCTGTAGCTGCTAAAAGTGTATAAAAAGTCATGTTTTAACTGTACTCATACACCTATAGGTGGGAGAATATAAGATGGTACCTCCTTAAATTACTAAATATCTTTCATTGATAATTGGAAAAAGAATAAAGAGAGAAATTATGCATCAATTCAACAAATAATATGGAAAAGAAATTATGTAAAATTGTCTTAGTCAGGGTTTCTATTACTGCATAAAACATCATGACCAAGAAGCAAGTTGGGGAAGAAAGAGTTTACTCAGCTTACACTTCCACTTTGCTGTTTATTACTGAAGGAACTCAGGACTGGAACTGAAGCTGGCCAGGAAGCAGGAGCTGATGCAGAGGCCATGGAGGGATTTTACTTACTGGCTTGATTCCCCTGGCTTGCTCAGCTTGCTTTCTCATAGAACCCAGGTCTACTAGCTCAGGGATGGCACCACTCACAATGGTCTTGGCCTTCTGCCCTTGATCACTAGTTGAGAAAATGTCTTACAGCTGAATCTCGTGGAGGCATTTCCTCAGCTGAGGATCCTCTCTCTGTTATAATTCAGTTTTTGTCAAGTTAACACAGAAACAGCTAGTACAATTAACCTCTTGTCAACTTGACACACAAACACATCACTAGCAAGCCTCAACCCTTATTCATCTCCAAGATCTAAATAACTTTAAGAGTCCCACAGACTTTACAAAATCTTACAGAATAAAATTTCAATCCCTTTAAAATATCCAACCTATTAAAATTAAAATTTTTCAATTTAATGTCTCTTAACTGTGGGATCCACTAAAATACATTCTTCCTTCAAGAGGGAAAAATATTAGGGCACAGTCACAATCTAAAGCAAAAGCAGTCTCTAACTATCCAATATCTGGGATCCACTCATGGACTTCTGGGATCCTCCATGGGCTTGGGTTATTGCTCCAGCTCTGTCCTTTGTAGCACTCACCTGATCTTCTAGGCTCCGATTGTCTGTTCTCTACTGCTGCTGTTGTTCTTTGTGGTCATCTCGTGGTACTGGAATCTCCAAAACACTGCTGTCTTCCACCGAAACTAGGCTTCACCAATAACCTCTCATAGGCTCTTTTCATGGTGTGAAGCCCCAACTCCTTTGCATAACCCCTTCAGTCCTGAGGCATTAATAGCAATTCAGGCTGCACCTTTACCAATGGCCTTCCATGGCCTCTCACAGTGCTGATTCTCAACTGCTCTTTATGACCCCTTCATTCCTTCAAAACTAGTAACACCTGGGTATCTCTTACACATTATGAAGTCCAACCACAACATGAGGTACAACCTTGGTTATCTCTGGAACACAGCCTCTTTGTGCTCTCAGAAGACACTTCCCCGAAGATCTCACCTTAGTGATGCTTGTCTCTTCTTAATCACCACTAGTTTCTTAGCTCCAACTGACCTGCATCAATAGTCTCAGTAATGTGAAGCTTTTGCTTTAGTAGTTCTGGTATTTTGTTAACCACAGCTGATTCTTTAGCTCCAGCTAACCAAAATCACAGGATCTTCACAATCAAAACATCAACAGCCCTGATAAGTCTCTAATCTTCCCTCTGAAATTTCTCAAGCTGGCCTCCATCTTCTGCACTATTCTTAACATTATCTTCCAAGCTCCTATAGAACATTCCACAGAGCTCTTAGTATCCCAATGGCTCTTCTAGATCAGTTCCAAAATCCTTGCACAGTCCTCACCAAAATATGGTTAGATTGTCACAGGACTACCCCACTATGCTGGTACCAATTTGTCTTAGTCAGAGTTTCTATTACTGCACAAAATAATCATGACCAAGAAGCACATTGGGGAGTTTATTCAGCTTATACCTCCACATTGCTGTTTATCACTGAAGGAACGCAGGACTGGAACTGAAGGAGGTCAAGAAGCAAGAGCTGATGCAGAGGCCATAGAGAGATGTTCTTACTGGCTTGCTTCTACTGGCTAGCTCAGCTTGCTTTCTTAAAGAACCCAGGTTTACTAGCCCAGGGATAACACCGCCCACAATAGACTGGGTCCTACCCTCCTTGATCACTTGTTGGGAAAATGCTTTACAGCTGGATCTCATGGATGCTTCTTCTGCTACATATGTAGATGGAGCAATTGGGTCCCTTCATGTGTACTCCTTGTTTGGCAATTTAGTCTCTGGAAGCTCTAGGGGATTGGGTTGGTTAATAATGTTGTTCTTTTTATGGGGTTGGAAAACCCCTTTAGTTCCTTCAGTCCTTTTTATAACTCCTCCATTGGGGACTCTGTTTTTAGTCCAAAGGTTGGTTGAGAGCAACTCACTCTGCATTTCTTAGGCTCTGGCAGAGGCTCTCAAGAGAGAGAGCTATATCAGCATGCACTTCTTGGCATCCACAATATTGTCTAAGTTTGGTATAGATTTATGTTAAGTCAATACATGATTGGGCAGAGGAGAGGTAAGTGGAGAAAAGGTAGGAAAATGGAAGTGGCATAGAGATAAGAGGAAAAAATTAAGATGGAGCCAGTGAAAGCAGACCTGGATACTGGTGGCCATAATTGGCAATAGGTAGACAAAAATATTATAAGGAGTTCTGCAGGTCTTTTATCTCATATAGAAGGGCAGCTTGTATCTTTGTCCATTTGATGTAATCTTATGATATGTAGGGTTTGTGGATTGAGAGTTTGATATATAAACCTGTATGGAAATCTACCAGGCTTTAGAGTCATGTTTGTGCCAGGCAGTGGGGTAAAGGAAGACAACGGGGAGAAGCACCAGGGCAGGTGGAGTGACCCATATTTGAAGGAAATCTCATGGAGAGTGTAGCTCATAGACTGAGTGACAGAGTCCGTACACATGGCTCCATACTAAAGCAGTGACTGAGGAGGGAGACCATGGGGACTGATAAAGAAATATGCCATTTCATTTTTAATATTTACTGTAAGTGTTTGGTGTTGTATATGGGATGGATCCCAAGGTAGGGCAGTATCTGCATGACCTTTCTTCAGTCTCTGCTCCGTACTTTGTCTATGTATTTCCTCCTGTGAATATTTTGTTTTCCCTTCTAAGAAGAACTGAAGTATCTACAATTTGATCTTCCAACTTCTTGAGCTTCATGTGGTCTGTGGATTACATCTTGGGTAATTCAGGTGTCATTTTGATCCTGTGATTCTGTGATCCTGTGATCCTGGGTTTCTTAGTGTGTCAGAGCTCCTGGGAATCAAGCTGCCTTTGAGATACTGAAGTCCTTGTGTGAGCAAGCTTCTTGTTGTGCCAGAGCTTCTGGGAGTGAACTTTATATGGATATTTAAGGAGTTGGTGGAGGAGGCCAGAGCCCCGAGTTTTCTCCAGGCATATACATAAGCTGCAAGAAACCTGTGCTTCTGGGAGGGTGGGGATTTGTGTTTCACTGGTTCCTGTGTGGGTCCCAGTTATGCTAGTTATTAGGGAAGGTGTTGTGGCCTCAACTGTGACCTTGAGTGTTTCAGAACTCCTGTGCTCCTGGAGCTGTCTGATCTCCTAGGAGTTTAGCTTCCTCTGTGAACCTGTGCTCCTGTGATCTTGAGCCTGTTAGTGTACCTGTGATCCTGTGTTCCTGGTCCTGTTAGTGCAACTGTGATGGACTTCTTCTGAGTGTTGTGGGAATGAGTATGTAACCAGCACCCACGATCTGATCTAGGCACAAGTTTAGACCAGAAGGAACCTATGCCACTGTCTGGGCAGGAGTTCCTGTGTCTCTGGATACCAGAGACCCAGTTACTCTGGGTGTTGGGAAAGATGTTGTGTCCTATTTACAATTTTAATTAAAAATTTAATTAATATTTTAAATTAATATTAAATTTAAATAATTTTAATATATTTTAATAATTTTCTATTAAAATGTAGTATATTTTAATAATTTCAATAAATTTTAAACTAAATTTTAAGGAAAATTTAAAATATTTTTTCAAATAAAATAAAATTTAACATGGTAAATGAAAACTTTATGTCCTACAAATACAAGTGGTATGCCTGTATCTACATCTAAACTGAGGTAATTTTGTCTGGAAGTTCAAACATTTCTTAATTATTCATTCTTAAAAAAGTTATCTCCAGTTTTAGAAAAAATATATTGTACATTAGCACTAATAAATATTAAGAAAATATTTGTATATCATAAAATATAATTATTTATATATTATCCAAAATATATTAAAACAAACCATGGTAAAAATGAGGATACAGTCTTCTTTATTCTTCCTTTTCAAAACTATGGATAACAACCAAAAAAAAATAAAGTGTCAGAGAAAATAGCTCTCCTGATCTAGAAAAACAGTGAGGACCTCAAGTCAATGTCTATACTTGCCAATCTTGAACTTCGATGAGGGACATGCGGAGAGTTGATGCTGGATGCTTTTTTATCCAAGTACGTATTTTCTGAAAGATACCAACTTTGATGAAATTTAACATAATTGTAGCTTAATCATGGGGATCAAACATAATTTTATATCTGTCACAAATTTCCTGTGGAAAACGCAGAAAGAAACCTGGGTTAGAATAATATGGTAGGGACCCTATGAGAAAATTTTAGTAATATGTTTTATTTAAAATTTGACATCTTATCTCACAGAGACTGTGCAAAATGAAATAAAGTAAGAGAGAGGAGAGCTGGGAGAACAGGGACAACTAGACAACAAAACTGAGTTCAGATCAAAAATTCAGATGACAGCAGATGCTGGTGAGGATGTGGAGAAAGAGGAACACTTCTCCACTCTTGGTGGGGTTGTAAACTGGTACCACCACTCTGGAAATCAGTCTGGCGATTCCTCAGAAAATTGAAAATAGTACTACCTGAAGACCCAGTTATTCCACTTCTGGGCATATACCCCAGAGAAGCTCCAACATACAACAAAGACACATGCACCACAAAGTTCATAGTAGCCCTATTTGTAATAGCCAGAAGAAAGAAAGAACCCAGATGTCCTTCAGTAGATGAATGGATACAGACATTGTGGTACATTTACACAGTGAAGTACTACTCAACTATCAGAAACAATGACTTTATGAAATTCTTTAGAAAATAGATGCATCTAGAGAATATCAGCCTGAGTGAGATAACCCAGTCACAAAAGAACAGACATAATATGTAGTCGCTGATAATTGTATACTAACCCCAGAAAGCTCTGAACACCCCAGAAACAACTCACAGACTATATGAAGTTCAAGAAAAAGAAAAAAAAAAGAAAATGAAAAAATCATTATGCTTAGTCTTTATACACCAAGAAAACTTTGACTAATTCCAGGCTACATTTTGTTTTACATGTATTTCATGCTCATTGTAACGAGTAAAATCTTAAGGCACACTATCAAACCTTTAAAAAAATCAAGTACTGACAAAAATGTATTCGTATACTTTTATGCAAAAATGCTTAAAATCTCTACATTTATCTTTGTTTTTTAAAATAAAGTTGCTCAATTAAAAAATAGACTAATCATTTCTCGGAAACTTGTGAGTTTAAAAAGCAAAAGTAGAGGGTAGCAGTGTCTTTGCTATAAACATGACCAATAGCAAAAGGGGCACAAATATACATGTTTCAGGAAATTTTCATACTATTACTATTTTTCACTAATCTTTACACAACATTTTTCTTACAAGTAAACTTTCAAGCCAGTGATGTTCATGTATATAAAGCTTCACAAACAAGCAGAATACCTACTGTATAAAAAATAAATTCCATTGATTCAGTGAAAACACACCACCAAACTATGAGGCAACATGCAAAATAATAATTTATAATCTTAAAATAATTAGTTAATGTCCCTTTTTCTAAAGAAGTGACAAAACAAAAGATACATATGGAATAAAAAAGACATAAAGCCATAGACATGAAAAAAAAAACTACAAACAGCTTGGAGAAGAAGCAGGACACAATTTTAAAATGTTAATATTATCACAGAATCAAAAATCAATGGAATTACTGAAGTGAGCTTAGAATCATTGGATATGTTTGAGGCAATAGAAGTAACAAAAGAAAAATACCAACTATGTAAAAAGTATTTCAAAATGTTAAAATTGTGGCAATAAGGAACATCTGGGGCACACATGATTGCTTAGAAGGATAAAACTTAAATTGAGAGAAGACTGGGAGGTAAAGATGTCTGGGTTTCCTGTCACTTGGACTTGTTACATAAACAAAGAACAACCTCTTAGGACAGGAAGCACACAGGACATTCATTCCATCTAAAGAGCAATGAGAGGAAAAAAGTAAAGCTTCAATTTTACCTTAGTAAATCTTTTGAAGTAGAGCAGCTTGACATTAAACAAAACAAGAAAAGAGAATTATTTCATGATGTCTTAGCTAAAGGCAACTCATTCTAAAGAGTTCATAATGAAAGTGACTGCCTACTATACTGTAGAAAGAAACTTTTGTTCAATATTGAGTCTTTTCCAGTCAACTAGCTGATCTTCTAGCTATTATTCAGAGTAGGATAGTGAACTGCTTACTAAATTCAACAATAACGAAATAAGTAATATTTCAGAAGACAATTTCAAAATTTTCTCACATAAATCATCAATGCCCATCAAAGATGATACAAATAAGCAGATACATGCAAAGTAAGACATTAAAAGCTGAGTTAGCAACAAAGGATAAAAAGTGATCAAAATATAAGAGAAACTCAACAATAAGAAAGAAAAAATTCAGCAAGAAAATTGAGGTAAGAAAATCTGAATAAGAATATTGGAAACAAAATACAAACTGTACAAAAATCACAAGTGAAAGCATGGCCTGTGGGTTTGCCTACATCAGAGCAATGTTCATTAAGGGTGGAGAACAAGCATGAGGAAACAAAGTAAAAACTGAACATGACCACAGAACTCAAAAATTCTGATATAGGATCAGAAGGCCAAAACCTAGGAATCAGCTAGATAGAAGAAAGATCTGAGAAAAACACCAAAGTCATGGGAAATATACTTAATCAGGTTACAGCATAAAACCCCCATATTTAGAGAAAAAAATCGACATGATAACAAAAGAAATATTTGGAAGCCAAAATAGAAAGAACCATTGTACTGACTGCCTTTCTCATTGCTGTTACAATATAACTGGTATCAAGTAGCTTGAAGAAGGAAATGTTTATTTCTCTTTACAGTTCAAGTGGATACAGTCTATCAAGTTAGGTAGGTCATGACCTCAAGAGCTCTAAGTTGAATGCTCATAATTTATACATAGTTAGAAATTAGTGATGAATTCCAGGGCCCAACTTAGTAATTTTTCTTCAGTCCAGAACTCCAGTTCATGAAAGTTGGTCTTTCCATTTTAACTAATATAATCTCACATTGACTCTTAGGTGACTCTAGATACTGTCAAGTAGACAATCTACATTAACTATCATATCAGTAAGGAACCTCTTCATGAAATATTTTAGTCAAGATATCGAAAACACAAAGCAAAGACGTTATAAGCTGTAAGAAAAATGATTACATCATAAGTAAAAGAATAAAATATCTCTATTTCTTAACCCTAACAATTTTCTAAATTAAACATTAACTATTAATAGTTCAAAGCATGCCACATATTTGGCAGGCCTAAAAGGTATACACAAAAATTTTAATTTATTATAAATTGAAATACACATTCTTCTTAGAAGCTCGTGGGATTTTCTCTAAAAAGACTACATTGTAGGTCAAAAAACAAGTCTGAACTGTGAAAGAATTAAGGTATCTCTTATGTTTTATTTAAGGATGATGCAATAAATGTTGAAACTGATAGCAAGAGACACTATGCAAATACTCACTTGAAGACTAAACAATACATACCTGAATGACTAATTGGTTATTTAAGAAATGAGGAAGGAAAGGATTGTAGAATCAAATGAAAATGAAAGAAGTACTAAAGTACTAAAACTTTGGGGTATAGCTAAGACAGATTTATAAGTAAACTTTACAACAACAAGTTCTTATATTTAAAGGGAGGGTGGAAACTAATAATGATCAAGTATTTAGAAAAACAAGAGCATTTCAATCCCTAAATTAGTAAGCAATAGAAAAATAGTAATTAGTAAGTCACTTAATGAAATAGAGACTATGAAAATAAAAAGAGATAAACAAAACACTGATACTTTGACAATATAAAAAAGATTGACAATCTTGTCATTATGCTAAGCAAAAGAGACCTAAGATCCAAATAAAATAAGAAGTGAAACAAAAGAGAACAACTTTTATTTGAATTCAGAGGAGAATGGGGAGAATCTTTATAAATTTACACATCAAAACAGGAAGAAATGGACAAATCCTGAATACACAATATAATAGAATTAAAGAAAGGCAACATAAACAACTAAACAAATTTATAGTAAGATTTTTGTAACAACAAAATTCTCCTTTCAAAGAAAAGTTGTGACCAGATGGACTCTATGCTAAATTTTACTAACTTTTAATATATGGCTAATGTTAAAGAGCCCCAAACTGTTCCATAAAATAAAAGTAGAAGTGACACTATCAAACTTAATAAGGTTAAAGTCAGCATTACTTAGCTACAAAAGTCATTTATAGACAGAGCAGAAAAAAACAAACAAATAACTACAGTTTATAAAAATTATTGACCAAGTCCTTGCCAATCACACTTTCAAAAAAATAAATCATATAAAAGAACAAGGTGGTTTCATCATAGGGATACAAAGTTAGTTCATTATAAGCTAATCAACACATGTAATATAAAGGATTATATTAGGAGACTAAAGGACAAAAATTATATAATCATCCCAATAGATTAATAATTGTCCTTAACAATGTTCAACATTTTTTCATGATAAAAGTCCTAAAGAACATACATTTTTCAAAATAATAAAAGCTGTATTAAACAAACTTATAGCCAATATTATACTAAATTAAGAAAATAGCTATTGCTACAGCAATGAGATAAAAAAGAAATAAAAGAAAAGTTAGAAGAAAAAATAAATGATTCTTATCTGCAGATGGCATGATCTTACACTTAAAACATCTGAAGGTTGATGAGATGCCTGCTAACAAGCCTAGTGACCCAAGACTGATCCTAAGATTTACATGGTAGAAGAGAACAGACTCCTGCAAGTTGTCCTTTGACATAGAAAAGCATGAGGCAGTAAGCATATTTTTGTTTATATTTATAAATAAAATTTGAAACAACAGCAGAAGTAACTCTCAGATTTGAGAAGTAGCTTAGCAGAGTGCTGTAATTCAAGTGAAGAAATTGATTACTTCATTATGCAGTAATAAATAAAAGAAATTGGAAAAAAAAATCTCATTCAGAGTTGCTTCCAAAACATAATGCTATAGAAAGAAACTCCTCTGAACAGACTGATTGGCAGAATCAATCTTAAAAAGAAGTCAAAAGTAATCTACAAATTTTGTGCATTTCTATCAAAGTTTTATTTACATTATTAACAAACACATTTAAAAAATTTTAAAAAATCACATGGAAGTATAAAAGATCCTAAAGAAGCAATAACAAGCTTATTAGCCTTCTATCAGATGTGGGGTTAGTGAAGATTTTTTTTTTTCTAGTCTGTAGGTTGTTGATTTGTCTTATTGACTATGTCTTTTGACTTACAAAAGTTTTCCAGTTTTATTAGGTCCCATTTATTTATTCTTGATCTTAGAGCATGAGCCATTAGAGTTCTGTTTAGGAAATCTCCTCCTGTGCCAATGAGTTTAAGGCTCTTCCCCCACTTTCTCTTCTGTTAGATTCAGTGTGCCTAGTTTTATGTTGAGGTCCATGAGTCACTTAGACTTGATTATTGTGTAGGGTGACACATAATGTGTCTAGTTTCATTTTTCTACATAGAGACAGCCAGTTAGACCAGCACCAATTATTGAAGATGCTTTCTTTTTTCCATTTTATATTTTTGGCTTCTTTGCCAAAGATCAAGTATATGTAAAAATGTGGTTTTATTTCTGGGTCTTCAATTCTATTCCATTGATCAATATGTCTGTCACTGTACCAATACTGTGCAGTTTTTATCACTACTGCTATGTAGTAGAGCTTGAGGTCAGGGATGGTGATTCCCATTTGTTCTTTTGTTGTTAAGAATTTGGTTTTGTTTTGTTTTGTTTTGTTTTTTATTTTTTTCCTTTCTAGATGAATGTGAGAATGGCTTTTTTCATGTCCTTTGCCTTACAGTAGCTTTCCAGTTTCATGAGGTGTGAAGTTCTTGATCTTAGAGTGTGAGCCATTAGAGTTCTGTTTAGGAAATTCTCCCCTGTGCCAATGAGATCAATGGCTCTTTCTCACTGTCTCTTCTATTAGCTTTAGTGCATTTGATTTTATGTTGAGGTCCTTGATCCACTTGGATATGAGTTTCGTGCTAGGTGACAAATATGTTCTATTTTCACTTTTCTACATACAGACAGCCAATTAGACCAGCACGATTTATTGAAGATGCTTTTTTTAAAATTGCAGCTATATTAGTATAATTCTGTGACAACACTTTCAATACCAGTATATTTTAGATTACTTTTATTTTTCAACTACATTTAATGCTAGTTGCTACAGAAACTATGGTTTGAATCATGAAGAAAAGCTATTCAATTTTTAATTTCTCTAACCCATAAACTAGGAAGTTTTGCCCTATCATAATTGTCAGTTTAATTCTTTTCTCTTTAATACCATTTCCCCAGTCCCTCAAAATTAAAATTAGAGGAAAGAGTTGTTCTATTTTTTGTCTGGCTTTTTCTTTTTTCTACACTGCTGAGGTTGAAAATCTAAACAGAAAACTAGGCCCTGCTCATCCATTACCATTTTCTGTTCTGTTTCTCAGAATTCTTTACACTCTTTGAATACAATGAAGAGGTGATTTCCCTATAGAACTGTGTAGGAAGTGACTACAGAGCTTGGTGACCAATTAAAAACTCACATTTAAATAATATGAATTGTGAGATTAAGAATCTAGTTTGTAATATGAAAACCCAAACACAGCATAATGAAACAGAAATAAAAACCAAAAACATTCAAAGGTACAATATCTGCTGTTAGTTTCTTCCATGTATGATTTCCTAAGAGTCTCAAACCTAGTTTGAGTTTAATAATTCATGTTTAAATTATTTTCTCATACACTTGCATAATTTAGAATCTCTACATATTTTGTGCACATAATTCAAGAAATGTATTTAACCTGAGGTTAGTTTTTTTAAGAATATTTTCTCATTTCAATCATTATTTGAAATCTTTCAAAGTCACCATTATAACAATAATACACAGTAGGGTGCCATTGGTGTCACTACAAAGAGAAAAATGTGCATACCACAGATAGCAGAAGCCTAGAGATCTGGACCCCTAGCCTATAGGAGGTGACCTAAGGGCAAAGTGCCAGAGAGGTCTTTTGGTACCTGTGATGTTTGTGACAGCAGGGATAGATTTGCAAATGAGAATTCCAAGAATAATTGAGCTTTGTGCTTCTATTAGAAGGCATACATAAATTTTAAATAACTATTAATTTGTCACTGAAAAGCATGTAAATAAAATGATATTGAACCCCAGGAGACAAGACCTTAAGGGATTTAACTGCAATGAACTGCCCTCTCAGGGGTAGTCTTCTATACTGTCCAGTACTTGTATAGCATTGTCTATGAACTCTATTTTATAAAACTGTAAATTTAAGGTTGGCTCTATTTAAAAAAAAATTAGCTCTATGAAAATGACCATAATAAAATTTAAACATTATTTGTATTTATGATATATGCCACTCAAATCAAGGTTGCCATTGTATACCTACATCTCTCCTTCCCTTTCTCTGAAATGGTATAAATCAGTTTCACAGAGGAATTATTTCACAAGTTTTCAGAATAAAAGATGGGACAACATGGAATGTAGAGAAAAAATAGGAAAAATTAAAACAAAGCACTTTATGGAAGAAATGAAAATTAGATATTATAAAGTAGAATATGTTATTTTCTTAAATTTTCTTTAGAAGTTGTGAAAATGTATGTCATTGATTAGTTTTGATTGTATGAAAAAATCCTTTTGTTGCTGAATTGTACTTAGTAGCATTTTAAGATCATTCTGATGTGGTTACACCTACTGCTAATTGAGTATAATCATATAAACATAATATGATTGTTTTCAAATTGCAAGGAGAAATTTTCTGCATTGTAAGATATTGTTTCTTTTATATTTTTAAATATATTTTTTCTGAAACTGGCAAAAATGGGCTATTGTTATTATAGGTTAATATTAATAGTACCTTTATCCCAGTAAATATGAACAAACAATTCAAATTTTACTATAAAATTTGAAGGTTATCTATACCTATAATTTTACTTTGTTAAAAATTAAAATTTGAAACATTTGTCTCTTCCAATGGTAATACTCAGAAGCCTTTTTTTATATTGTAGATGTTAGTTTAATAGCCTACAAACAGGATATTTTTATTTTAAAATATTTTAACAAGCCACATATTTCTATCAACTTTCCTGATACTTTGTTTGTGAATGTAGATTTTAATATTCTCCAACATGTTATAATTTAATAAAATCTCTACTTTTTGGGAATCTCAATTATCGCTCACAATATTTTTATATTTTAAAATATCATACTAAAGTTAGATTTGTGTTGTAGTAAATGTTTACTCCTTTTTTTCCATAGTCAAATTTTTTTTTATAAAATCCAGTTCCTATTATAAACTTGTAACCACAGTTACAAACATATCTGTGAGATCTCTTCTTAAAGTAAATGACAACTATATTGCTTCATGTATATTAAATTTATAAAAGGCAAGTATTAATACTTCCTAAGTGTGTGTAAAATATTATTATATAATAGAGAAATGAAGACAGAAAAGTATAATGTTGACCTTTATTCATGGAACAGACAAGTCAATAGTAAGAAAATGTGTACTGTTACCTATACTGATTTTTTTTATTATACTTTGATTTTTCAATTTAAAACGTGTGTTCAGAGACCTCATTCCACTTCTTCCCTTGGAATACTAGAGTACAATCAAGTCGTTGCTTATTAATCTATGTCCTGTACCAATGATGTAGCTGTTTCTAGGCATACAAAATATAGTCATAAATCAATAAGGACTATTTTCTTCAAAGACCATGAATGAAACATTCTGCATTCAAATTAATCAGAAGATATGTTGCAGTGCTTGACAGAGGTTTGACTCTTGTGACTGTTCACTTTCTCAATCACTGTTCTCTGTTTTTTTTTTTTCTTTCTTTCTTTTTGTTAAATTAAACTTAACAAGCTCTACGAGTGTGGCTGGAAAATATAAAAGATTTTTAAATGGATCTTTTCTGTGGCTTATAAAATGCCAGAACCATAGACATTTGTAGGTATCTGTAGTACAAAGATTGGTGTCTGAAATTCAGCAGCATTGCTTATTACTCACTTTGAATTTCTATCATTACAATTCTGTAAATATTAACTAGAAAACTAAAAGCATATTTTCTTTTTAAGAAATTTATTTGATTTTTTTCACTACAGATTTTACTCCCATCCTAATCATCCTACCAAAGGCAATCTACAGATTCAATACAAACACCATCAAAATCTCAACATAATTATTCAATGACATGGAAAAAGCAATTCTCAAATTCATCTTGAAAAGCAAGAAAACCAAAATAGCAAAAATACACAAACAAACCACTCTTAACAATAAAAGAACGGCTAGAGGAATCACCATTCCTGGCCTCAAGGTGTACTAAAGAGCAATGGTGATAAAAACTACATACTGTTGGTACAAAGACAGACATGTTGATCAATGAAATAGAATTGAAGACCCAGAAATAAAACCACACAGACAAGATCTTTGACAAAGAAGCCAAAATTATACAATGAAAAAAAAAAAAGAAAAAAAATCATTTTCAATAAAGGTGCTCATCTAACTGGCTGCCTGTCTGTAGAAAAATGAAAGTAGACTCATATTTGACACCTTGCACAAAGCTTAAGTCCAAGTGGAACAAGGACTTCTATATAAAACCAGATACACTGAATATAATAGAAGAGGAAGTAGAAAAGCACCTTTAACTCATTAGAGGAGGAAATTTTCTAAATATAACTCCAATGGTGCACACTCTAAGAATAAGAATTAATAAGTGGGACTTCATACAACTAGAAAGATTCTCTAAGTCAGATCACATAGTCAATAAGACAAATCGACAACCTACAGATTGGAAAAAAAATTCACTAACTCTATATCTGACATCCAAAATATATAAAGAAATAATTGAAAAAAACTAACCAACAAAAAAGTATCAACCTAATCAAAAAAATGGGATATAGAACTAAACTGAAAATTTACAATAGAGAAATTTCAAGTGGATGAGAAGCACCTAAAGATATGTTGAAATTCCTTAGTGATTAGAGAAATGCAAATCAAAAGGACCCTGAGATTCCACCTAAAACCAATCAGAATGGCTAAGATCAAAAACTCAGGTGACAGCACATGTTTCCAAGGATTTGGAGAAAGAGGAATACTCCTCCATTGCTGGTGGAATGGAAACTGGTACAACCACTCTGGAAATCAGTCTGGCGGTTCCTCGGAAAATTAGACATAGTACTACCTGAGGACCCAGTCATACCACTTCTGGGCATATACCCAAAAGATGCTCCAACATATAACAGAGACACATGTTCCACTATGTTCATAGCATCCTTATTTATGATAGCCAGAAGCTGGAAACAAACCAAATACCCCACAAAGGAAGAATTGATACAGAAAATGTGGCTCATTTACACAATGGAATACTATTCAGGTATTAACAATGAGGTCAACTTCAAGTCCTAGGTCAGCCCTGACCCAGTTTTATCAGGTCCAGCAGCACACACACCCACAAATCCCTGGGAGCTTGCAACAGTTGCAGGAGCGTTCTCTAAGCAGAAGGGTGAGTCAATTTATTCTGCCCACTGTCTATCCCTGGAGAGGCCACCCAAAACCTAATGGCACAGGTGGTGGTACTGCCTGGGAGAGCACACTTCCAGCTCAAAGATAGACCTGGCCCAGCTGCATCAGGACTGGGCTCTGCCATCAGAACTCACCACCTACCCAGAGAGACAAATACCCAGGAATAATTTCCCACCAGAGGACACAGGTCCACAAGAGAGACAAGCTCCATTAAGAGACAACAAGATCACCTAGCATCACCTATAACAAGATAGCAAAAAGCAAGCACAAGACTTTAAGAAACAGGAACCAAGACAGCATGGCAACATCAGAACCCAGTTCTCCCACTACTGCAAATAGTGGATATCCCAACTCACCAGAAAAACAAGATTTAGACTTGAAATCACATTTCATGATGATAATGGAAATCTTTGAGAAGCACATAAATAACACACTTAAATAAGTACAGAAAAACCAGGAGAAAACACATTGAAGCCCTTAAAAAGGAAACACAAAATTCACTTAAAGAGCTAAAGAAAATCACAATCAACCAGGTGAAGGAACTGAAAACAGAAATAGAAACAATGAAGAAAACACAAAAAGAGACAATCCTGAAGTTGGAAAACTTAGGTAAGACATTGGGAGACATGGATGCTAGCATCACCAACAGAATATAAGAGGAGGAAAGAACCTCAAGAGCAGAAAATAACATAGAAAACATTGACACAACAGTCAAAGAAAATGCAAAAATAAAATGATTCTAACTCAAAACATCCAGGAAATCCAGGACACAATGAAAAGATCAAACCTAAGGATAATAGATGTAGAAGAGAGTGAAGACTACCAACTGAAAGGCCCAGTAAATATCTTCAACAAAATTATAGAAAAAAAACTTCTGTAACCTAAAAAAATGATGATCAGAAACATACAAGATGTCCACAGAACCCCCAAGTAGACTGGACCAGAAAAGAAATTCTTCCCGTACATAATAGTCAAAAGAACAGATGCTCAAGAGAAAGAAAGAATACTAAATGCAGTAAGAGAAAAAGGACAGATAACAAACATATAAGGTCAGACTGATCAGAATTACACCAGACTTTCAACAGAGACTACAAGAGCTAGAAGATCCTGGATTTGCATCATACAGACCCCAAGGAAAGTTTCAGCCCAGTTTACTGTATCCAACAAAACTCTCAAACACCATAGATGGAAAAACCATGATATTCCAGGACAAAAACAAATTTACACAATATCTGTCCACAAATCTAGCTCTACAAAAAATAATAGATGGCAATCTTTGCCACAAAGAAGAAAACTTCAGCCTAGGAAAATCAAGATTTATCCTCTTGCAACAAACACCGAAGAAGAGAACACAAACATAAGTCTACCTATACAACAAATATGGCAGGAAACAACAATTACTATTCCTTAATATCTCTTAACATCAGTGAACTCAATTCTCCAATGAAAAGACATAGACTATCAGAATGGATACACAAACAGGATCCATCATTTTGCTGCATGCATAAAACTCATCTCACCAACAAAGACAGGTACTAACTCAGAGTAAAAGGTTGGAAAAACAAACATTCCCAGCAAATGGTCCCAAGAGATAAGCTAGAGTACCTATTTTAATATTAAATAAAATAAATTTGCAACCAAAAGTCAACAGCAACAACAACAAAAACCAAACCATACCAAACAAACAAACAGAAAAAGAAGGAAGGAAACTTTTTACTCATCAAAGAAAAAAAAATCTATCAAGATGAACTCTCAATCCTGAACATCTATGCTCCAAATGCAAGAGTACCCACATTCATAAAAGAAAGTCTAATAAAACTCAGAGCATAGATTACACCACACACAATAATAGTGGGAGACTTCAATACCTCACTCCTATCAATGGACAGATGATGGATGCAGAAACTGAACAAAGACACTGTGAAACTTACATAAGTTATGAACCAAATATATTTAACATATCTATAAATATTTCTTCCTAAAACAAAAGAATATACCCTCTTCTCAGCACCTCATGGCACCTTCTCCAAAATTGACCATATACTCAGTCACAAAAGAGGCCTCAACAGATACAAGAAGATCAAAATAATCCCATGAATTCTATCAGATCACCATGGATTAAGGCTGGTTTTCAATAACAACAACAACAACAACAACAACAACAACAACAACAACAACAACAGCAACAAAAAGCCCTCATACACATGGAAGCTAAACAATGATCTACACAATGATAGCTTTGTCAAGGAAAAAATAAAGAAAGAAATCAAAGACTTTAGAATTTAATGAAAATGAAGGCACAACATTCTTGAATGATGTAACCCAGTCACAAAAAAACACTCATGGTATGTACTCACTTATAAGTCAATACTAGCTCCACTCCCACCCCAAAATAAAGCTTGTAATACTCAAGAAACCATCCACAGAACTTATGAAGCTCACAAAGAAGGAAAACCAGAATGTGGATGCCTCAGTCCTTCTTAGAAGGTAGAACAAAACAGGGGAGGAAATACAAATAGAGGAACAGGGATTGAAGAAAAGATCTATAGAGACTACCTCACCTGGAGAACCACCCCATATGCAGCCACTAATCCCAAGCACTATTGCAGATCCCAAGAAGTGTTTACTGGCAGGATCCAGACATGGATATCTCCTCAGAGGCTCTCCCAGAGTCATATAGATACAGATGAGAATGCTTGCAGCTAAGCATCAGATTGAATATGGGGACCCCAATGAAAGAGCTAGAGAAAAGACTGAAAGAGCTGAAAGGTTTGCAACCTCATGGCAGGAACAACATCAATCAACCAGTCAAGGCACTGAGGTGGAGAGGGTGATTGGGAGAAAGAGCATCTTCATTGAAGCAAGTTGATGGGGAGGAGAGAGAAAAGTGGGGGAGGGGAGGGTATAACATTTGAAATGTAAATACAGAGAATATCCAATAAAATTGAAAAAAAAACGATGAGGTCATCGTGAGTTTTTCAGGTAAATGGATAGAATTAGAAAATATTATCCTGATTGAGGTAACTCAAACCAAAATGGACAAGTATGCTTTGTACTTACTAATGAGTGGACATTAGCCTAATGAAAAGTACATAATAGCCAAGATACACTTCATAGAACACAAAGTTCAACAAGCTGAAAAGCACAAGTGAGAATACCTCAGTTCTACTTAGGCAGAAAAAGAAAGCAATCACAGGGGATATGGAGGGAGAGATATGAGAGAAAAGGGGGATGGGGGTCAGAGAAAGAGAAGAACATGATCTGGTATTTGGCCAGCAGAAAGAACAGAAACCTTCAGACAAAGGAGATTGGAGTGAACCTCTAGAATGTACCAGAGTCCTGGGACATGAGAGACTCTCAAGACTCAAAGGGAGGGATCTTAGATGAAATGTCCTACAGTGCGGAGAAGGAAATTGTAGAGCTCATCTCCAGCACAAAAAACAGGACATCAAGTAAGTGATGGGGTTGCAATCTCACCATTAAAACTCTGACCCATAACTGTTCCTGTCTGAAGAAAAACTTCAAGGATGGAGCAGAGCCCAGCCCATCTGCCACACGGATTGACAGCTCCTAGGGCTGAAAAACTGGGACCAGGAACAGAATTTTGGAACTTCTGTTTCCACCCGGCGGCGACTTCAGAGCGCAGAGCAGAGCCCGGCCCATCTGCCACGCAGACCACCAGCTCCTAAGGGTGAAAAACTGGTGAGTGGGGGATCTGGGCAGCCAGGGAGCAGAGAGATCTCTGCAGAGTGCGCACACGATGCGCACCCTTCAACCTTCCTGATCCGGGGTCTAGGAACAGAATTTGGAACCACTGTTCCCAACCAGCGACTCTGAGGCATAGAACCTGGCTGGGCCTATCTGCCACCTGGACCAGTGGAGATCCAGGGACACAGACCAGAACAAGGGAAAGGCAAGAACATATCACTGACAACAAAATGGCAAGAGGAAAGCAAAAGAGTATATCCCAAAAAAACCAAGACACCTGGCAACACCAGAACCCAGCTCTCCCATAACAGAAAACATCAGAATGCCAAACACTCCAGAAAAAGAAGATGCAGACCTGAAATCATACCTCAAGATGCTGATAGAGATACTTAAACAAGAATGGGAGGAAAAGCAAAAAGATTCAGAAGCTTTTAAAGAGGAAACAAGAAAAACACTCAAAGAACTCAAAAAACTAGTGGAAAACACAACAAAACAGATGAAGGAATGGAAGAGGGAATTTAAAACGGAAATTGACACAATAAAGAAAACACTAAAAGAGATAACCCTAGAGGTAGAACACCTAAAAAAGGAATCAGGAGTCACAGAAGGAAGCATTTCCAATAGATTACAATAGATGGAAGAGAGAATTTCGGGGGCAGAAGACAACATTGTAAACATAGACAAAACAGCCAGAGAAGATGCAAAAAACAAAAAGCTCCTAACCCAAAATGTCCAGGAAATCCAGGACACAATGAGAAGACCGAACCTAAGGATAATAGGAATAGAAGAGGGAGAAGAGTATCAACTAAGAGGCACAGTAAATATCTTCAACAAAATTGTAGAAGAAAACTTCCCTACCCTCAAAAATGAGATGACCACGAGGATAAAAGAAGCCTTCAGAACTCCAAATATTAGAACAGAAAAGAAATACCTCCCGACACATAATAGTCAAAACACCAAGTGCCCAAAGCAAAGAAAGAATACTAAAAGCAGTAAGGGAAAAAGGTCTGGTAACATATAAAGGCAGGCCAATCAGAATCACACCCGATTTCTCAACAAGGACTATGAAAGCTAGAAGAGCCTGGACAGACATCATGCACACCCTAAGAGAGCATAAGTGCCAGCCCAAGTTGCTATACGCAGCAAAACTATCAATCATCATAGATGGAGAGATGCAGATATTTCAAGACAAATCAAAATTTACAAAATATCTGACCACAAAACCAGAACTACAATGAATTATAGGCGGAAAACCCAAAGAAGGAGGGAAAATACAGCCTATTAAAAACAAGAAAACTCCTAAACAAGAAAACTAAAGAAGAAAAAGACACAGACACAACTCAACCTACAAAAGCAATAATGGCAGAAAACAGAAACAACTACTCCTTGATATCTATTAAAATAAATGGACTCAACTCCCCAATAAAGAGACAGAGGCTATTAGACAGGATAAATAAACAAAATCCAGCCTTTTGCTCCATACAGGAAACTCATCTCAGTGACAAAGACAGACACTATCTCAGAGTAAAAGGGTGGGAAAAAAACTTCTAAGCAAACAGCCTCAAGAAACAAGCTGGAGTGGCTATTCTAATATCGAATAAAGTAAATTTCCAACCAAAAGTTATCAAAAAAGATAAGGAAGGACACTTTTTACTCATTACTAAGGAAATCTGTCAGGAGGAACTCTCAAACCTTAGCATATATGCTCCAAATAAAAAAGCACCCACATTCATAAAAGAAACCATACTAAAGCTCAAAAACTAAATTTCACCCACACAATAATAGTGGGAGACTTTAATACCCACTTTCACCAATGGACAGATCATGGAAATAGAAACTGAACAAGGACACTGCAAAACTAGCAGAGACTTTGAACCAACTAGAATTAATAGATTTATACAGAACATATCATCCTAAAGTAAAAGAATACACCTTCATCTCACCACCCCATGGCACCTTCTCGAAAACTGACCACATAATTGGACACAGAACGAACCTCAATCGATATGAGAAGATTGAAATACTCCCATGCAACCTCTAAGATCACCATGGTATACGACTGGTCTTTAACAACGACAAAGATAAAAAAAAGCCCACATACACATAGAAACTAAACAACGCTCTTTTAAATGATAGCAGGGTCAAAAAAGAAATAAAGAAAGAAATTAAAGATTTTCTAGAATTCAATGAAAACGAAAACACAACATACCCAAACCTATGTGATGCAATAAAAGCATTACTGAGAGGAAAACTCATAGCCCTAAGTGCTTCCAAATAGAAACTAGAGAGAGCTTACATCAGCAACCTGACAGCACAGCTAAAAGCCCTAAAACAAAAGGAAGCAGATATACCCAAGAAGAGCAGACGGCAAGAAATAATCAAAATTAGGGCAGAAATAGACCAAATAGAATCAAAAAGAACCATTGAAAAAATCAACAAAACCAAGAGTTGGTTCTTTGAGAAAATCAACAAGATTGATAAACCCCTAGCCAGACTAACTAGAGGGCAAAGAGAGAGTATAGAAATGAACAAAATCAGAAAGGAAAGAGGAGACATAACAACTGAAACTGAGGAAAATCAAGAAATCATCAGATCCTACTACAAAAACTTATACTCCACAAAATTGGAAAATCTGGAAGAAATGGACGAATTCCTAGACAGATACAAGATCCCAAAGTTAAACCAAAACCAAGTAAACCATCTAAATAACCCTATAACAGCTAAAGAAATAGAAGAAGTCATCAAAAGCCTCCCAACCAAAAAAAAGCCCAGGTTCAGACGGGTTCAGTGCAGAATTTTATCAGACATTTATTGCGGATATAACTCCAATACTCTCCAAACTATTCCAAAAGATAGAATCAGAAGGAATGCTACCCAACTCATTTTGTGGCTACAATAACCCTCGTACCTAAACTACACAAAGACCCTACAAGGAAAGAGAACTTCAGACCAATCTCACTTATGAACATTGATGCAAAATTACTCAACAAAATACTTGCAAACCGAATCTAAGAACACATCAAAACGATTATTCATCATGACCAAGTAGGCTTCATCCCTGGGATGCAGAGATGGTTTAATATAAGGAAATCCATCAATTTAATCCACCATATAAAAAAACTCAAGGAACAAAATCACATGGTCATCTCATTAGATGCTGAGAAATCATTTGACAAAATTCAACACTCCTTCATGTTAAAAGTCCTGGAAAAAACAGGAAAACAAGGTCCATACTTAAAAATAATAAAAGCAATATACAGCAAACCAACAGCCAACATCAAACTTAATGGTAGGAAACGGGAAGCAATCCCACTAAAACCAGGGACTCGACAAGGCTGCCCACTCTCCCCCTACCTATTCAACATAGTACTGGAAGTCTTGGCTGGAGCAATTAGACAGCAAAAGGAGATCAAGGGGATACAAATCAGAAAGTAAGAGATAAAAACATCACTCTTTGCCGATGACATGATAGTGTACTTAAGTGATCCCAAAAATTCCACCAGAGAACTCCTACAGCTGATAAACAAGTTCAGCAAAGTGGCTGGATACAAAATTAACTAAAAAAAAATGAGTGGCCTTCCTATTCTCAAAGGACAAACATGTGGAGAAAGAAATTAGGGAAAAGGTACCCTTCACAATTGCCACAAAAACTATGAAATAACTTGGTGTGACTCTAACTAAGCAAGTGAAGAACCTGTACAACATGAACTTCAAACCTCTAAAGAAGGAAATTGAGGAGAATCTTAGAAAATGGAAAGACCTTCCATGCTCATGTATTGGAAAGATCAACATTTTAAAAATGGCCATCCTACCAAAAGCAATCTACAGATTCAACACAATCTCCATCAAAATTCCAACACAGTTCTTCGTGTTATTGGAAAGATCAATGTGCAATTTCATATGGAATAACAAAAGACCTAGAATAGCGAAATCCATCCTCAACAACAAGAAATCATCTGCAGGAATCACTATCCCTGACCTCAAGCTATATTACAAGGCAATTGTGCTAAAAACTGCATGGTACTGTTACAGAAATAGGCATGTGGATCAATGGAATAGAATAGAAGATCCAGAAATGAGCCCTCATTTATCTCGTCACCCTATATTTGACAAAGGTGCAGTAAACATTCAATGTAAAAAGGACCGCCTATTCAACAAATGATGCTGGTCCTACTGGAACTCAGCAGGCAAAAGAATGAATATAGATCCTTTTTTATCTCCTTGTACAAATCTCAAGTGTAAGTGGATCAAAGATTTTTACATTAAACCAAATACACTGAAACTATTATATGAGAAAGTAGGGAAAACTTTAGAACATATTGGCACAGGAGAAAATTTTCTGAACAAAACACCAATGGCTCAAGCTCTAAGGTCAAAGATTAACAAATGGGAGTTAATGAGAATTCAACATTTCTGTAAGGCTAAGGACATTGTGAAGAAAACAAAATGGCAGCCAACAGAATGGGAAAAGATCTTTACCAACTCCACATCAGATAGAGGCCTAATATCTAAGGTATACAAAGAACTGAAAAAAGCTAGACACCAGAGAATCAAATAACCCTATTATAAATGTGGTACAGAGCTAAACAAAACGTTCTCAGTTGAAGAATATGGAATGGCTGAGAAATATCTAAGGAAGTGCTCAACATCCTTAGCCATCAGGGAAATGCAAATCAAAACAACCCTTAGATTCCACCTCACACCAGTCAGATTGGCCAAGATCCAAAACTCAGATGACAACAGATTCTGGCGAGGTTGCGGAGAAAGAGGAACACTTCTCCACTCTTGGTGGGGTTGCAAACTAATACAACCACTCTGGAAATCATTCTGGCGATACCTCAGAAAATTGGACATAGTACTACCTGAAGACCCAGCTATTCCACTTCTGGGCATATACCCCAGAGACACCTTAGTACACAACAAAGATATATGTACCACAATATTCATAACAGCTTCATTTATAATAGCCAGAAGCTGGAAAGAATCCAGATGTCCTTCAGAAGATGAATGGATACAAATATTGTGGTATATTTACACAGTGGAATACTACTCAGCCACCAATAACAATGACTTGACCAAATTCTTAATAAAATGGCTGCATCTACAGAATATCATTCTGAGTGAGATAACCCAGTCACAAAAGAACAGACATAATATGCAGTCACTGATAGTGGGATGCTAACCCCAGAGGCTCGCACTGCCCCAGAAACAACTCACAGACTCTATGAATTTTAAGAAATAAAGAAAAGAAAACAAAACAAAACAAAAAAATCTTTACAGAACAAGAAAACTTTGACTATTTCCATGTTACATTTTGTTTTACATGTACTTTATTCTCAGTGTAACCATTAAAATTTCAATGCATACTATCAAACCTTTAAAAAATCAAGTACTGACTAAAAAATATATTCATATAATTTTATGTAAAAATTATTTTAAAATCTGACAAAAAAGTACTGACAAAAATGTATTGTATAATGTTACGCAAAAAAAAAATGCTTAAAGCTGTATATTTATCTTTGTTCTGTAAAATAAAGTTGTTTAAGAAAAAAAAAAAAACTTCAAGGATGGAAGTGGAGAGGAGCCTGAGTGAAAGGATATCCAGTGTCCCAAAGTGGAATGCAGCTCAAGTGGCTGCCCCAAGTCCTGATATTATTTCTGAGGGTATGGAGTGCTCACAAAAAGAGCCTATCATGACTGCCCTGCAAAAAACCAACAAGCAGCAGAAAGAGTTAAATTAAATATTTGCATCAAACCAATGAGCAGAAGGAAGATGCTGATTCTTGTGGTTGAGTTAGGAAAAAGATGGAAGAAGCTGAGGAGGAGGGCTACCCTGTAGGAGGACCAGCAATCTCAATTAACATGGACCCCTGAGATCTCTCAGACACTGGATCACCAACCAGGCAGCTTACACCAGCTGATATGAGACCCAGAATACATATATAGCACAGGACTGCTGAGCCTGGGTTCAGCCAGAGAATATGTACCTAACCCTCAAGAGACTGGAGTCCCCCAGGGAGTGGAGAGGTTTGGTGGTGTATAGGTGTGGGTGGAGATATCTTTGTTGAGACAGGGGCATGTGTAAGAGGCTTGGGATGTTTAACAGTCAGAGAGTAAATGTTTACTTTTGATCAGGTGTTGCTAGTTTGCCTTAGATCATTCAGGTCTCAGATAAAAGACATAAAACTTATTTACAATAAGCTTTTAAAAAACTAGGGTGAGGCTAATATCTACTTTATAAGTTATTAGTATCTACTTTCTTATCAAGAACTCTGAGTTATGACTGGCTATGCTCTACTTAGACAACTCTTAACTGCATTATGCTAACCCGCATAACCATGTTTTTATGAAAGTTACTCCATGGCATCTTCTCTTTTCACCTTCTTCTCCTCGTCTCTGGTCTCTTGGCTCAGAAACCAAGCAGGGAAACCAAAATGTATCTATATCTCTTCTGCCCATCTATGGGTTGTAGGCATTTCTATTGAATAATCAGGGATAACTTCAGAAATAAGGTTATACAACAACACATGGTGTATGTGAGGATCTCTTTGTTCCTGAGGTAACCAGGGCCAGTATGTAACATTACAATACCTAGCAACAGACCAAACCTCAAGAATTTTATATTAAGGAGGAAGGTTTGCACAGCAAAGGCTGATAAACTTGAGAATTTGCTCATAGGCCTAGACCTTCTCATAGATAATTAAGCACTACAATCTAGAGCAATATACCAAACCTCAACAATTAGCTTTTCAGCAGTGTTCATTAAAAAAATATTTCTAAACTACTAGAACATTCTATAAAAGTCCAGATTACTAAAAATTTTTCTTATTTATGAAATAATTCCAGTTGTTTTCTATTTCACATTTCATGTACTAACTTGTTCACAAAGAACTGAAATAGAATCATGTAACTAATTAAAACATATTTTCTTTTTTTTCCTTACAACTTTAAAGAAGAGAGATGCATGTACAGATTTTTTAAATACATTTTGGCAATTCTTTTAGATGTTTGATAGCATGCATTGAAATCCCACTAGTTACCATACATAATGTACATATAGAACAGAATGTACCATGGAGACAGTCAGAGTTGTCTTGGTGTATATAGATTAAACATAATGATCTTTGAATACCAAAAATTGCCACAAAGCTATATTCCTAGCTCTTGGATTATTGATTATTTAAGGTCTAGGTGTACCACACACTTAAAGGGTGCTATACATCTATTTTTTTCCTAAGAAGAACTGGGGCTTTCACTATTTGACCTTTGTTATTCTTGAGCTTCTTATGGCCTGTGAGTTCTTTCTGGGGTATTCAGAGCTTTCTGGAATTAGTATCCAATTATCAGTGAGTGCATATTATGTCTGCTCTTTTGTGACTGGGTTACCTCACTCAGGATGATATTCTTTAATGCATCAATTTTCCTAAAAATTTCATAAAGTCATTGTTTCTAAAGGCTGAGTAGTAGTCTAATGTATAAATGTACCATAATTTTGTATCCATTCATCCACTGAAGGACATCTGGGTTCTTTCAAGTTTCTGGCTATTATAAATAGGGCTGCTATGAACATTGTAGTGCATGTGTCCTTATTGTATGTTAAAGCATCTCTGGGGTATATCCACAGATGTGAGATAACTGGGCCTTCAGGTAGGTCAATGTCCAATTTTCTTTGTGTGGTTTAGAAAGGAGGGTTATAGTGGCTTTGAAAAATGAGTTGCGTAGTGTTTCATCTGACTCTATTTGGTGAAATAGTTTGGAGAGTATCAGTATTAGGTCGTAAATAAATATCTGATAGAATTCTGCACTGAACCCATCTGGTCCTGGGCTTTTTTTTTGGTTGGGAGGATTTTGATGACTGTTTCTATTTTTTAGGTGTTATGGGATTATTTAGATTATTTACCTGGCCCTGGTTTAACTTTGATATCTGGTATATGTCTAGGAATTCATCCATTTCCTCCAGATTTTCCAGCTTTGTTTAGTATAGGCTTATGTAGTGGGTTCTGATGATTTCTTGAATTTCCTCAGTTTCAATTGTTATGTCTACACTTTCATTTCTGATTTTGTTAATTTGGATACTTTCTCTTTGCCCTCTAGTTAGTCTGGCTAAGGATTTATCAATCTTGTTAATTTTCTCTAAGAACTAGCTCTTGGTTTTGTTGATTCTTTGAATAGTTCTTTTTGTTTCTATTTGGTTACTTTCTGCTCTGAGTTTGATTATTTCTTGCTGTCTACTCCTTTTGGGCTTATCTGCTTCTTTTTGTTCTAGAGCTTTCAATTGTGCTGTCATGTTGCAAGTGTATGCTCTCTCCAGTTTCTTTTTGGAAGCACTCAGAGCTATGAGTTTTCCTCTTAGTACTCCTTACATTGCATCCCATAGGTTTGGTTATGGTGTGTTTTCATTTTCATTAAATTCTAGAAAATCCTTGAGGGCTCAGACCACCCACCACCTGGACCAGTGGAGCCCCAGAGATAAAGGCCTGGTGAGAAGGTGATCCGAGTAGCCAGGGGGCAGAGATATCTCTGCCAAGCGCACACGGAAAGCATGCCCCGCCTGATCCAGGGACCAGGAACCCAGCTTTGGGACCTCTGTTACAGCCCGGCGGCTTTGGGGTACAGAACAGGACTCAGACCATCTGCCACCTGGACCAGCAGAGTCCCAGAGATAAAGGCCTGGTGAAAAGAGGATCCGAGTAGCCAGGGGACAGAGAGATCAATGCCAAGCACGAACGGAAAGCTCGCTCTTGCCCTGCCTGATCAAGGGACTAGGAAACCAGCATTGGGACCTCGGTTCCCACCCAGGGCCTTTGGGACAGAGAGCAGGGCTCGGACCATCTGCCACCTGGACCAGCAGAGATCCAGGGACACCGGCCAGGTACAAGGGAAATGCAAGAACCTATCACTGACAACAAGATGGCAAGAGGAAAGCAAAAGAGCATAGCCCAGTTAAACCAAGACAACCTGGCAACACAAGAACCCAGCTCTCCCATCACAGCAAAGAGCAGAATGAAAAACATTCCAGAAAAAGAAGACTCAGACATGAAATCCTGCCTCAAGATGATAATGGAGATCCTTAAACAAGTACAGGAAGAAAAGAATAAAGAAATAGAAGCTTTTAAAGAAGAAACAAGAAAAACACTCAAATAACTAGAAGAAAACAGAACCAAAGAGATGAAGGAATTGAAGAAGGAATTTAAAACAGAAATGAACACAATAAAGAAAAAACTAAAAGAGACAACCTAAGAAGTAGATATCCTAAAAAAGAAATCATGAGTCACAGATGCAAGCATTTCCAAGACTACAAGAGATGGAAAAAAGAATCACGGGAGCAGAAGACAACATTGAAAACAGACAAAACAGTCAGAGAAGATGCAAAAACCAAAAAGCTCCTAATCCAAAATGTCCAGGAGATTCAGGACACAATGAAAAGACCAAACCTAAGAATAATAGGAATAGAAGAGGGAGAAGAGTATCAACTAAGAGGCACAGTAAATATCTTCAACAAAATCCTGTAAGAAAACTTCCTTACCCTTAAAAATGAGATGACCACGAGCATAAAAGAATCATTCAGAACTCCAAATAAGTTGGATCAGAAAAGAAATTCCTCCTGACACATAATAGTCAAAACACTAAGTGCCCCAAGCAAAGAAAGGATACTAAAAGCAGTACGGGAAAAAGGTCAGGTAACATATGAAGGCAGGCCAATCAGAATCACACCCGATTTCACAACAGAGACTATGAAAGCTAGAAGAGCCTGGACACACATCATGCACACCCTAAGAGAGCACAAGTGCTAGCCCAACCTGCTATACCCAGCAAAACTATCAATCACCATAGATGAAGAGATGAAGATATTTCAAGACAAATCTAAATTTACACAATATCTGACCACAAACCCAGCACTACAAGGAATCTTAGGTGGAAAATCCAGTACAATGAGGGGAACTACATCCTAGTAAAAAGAAGAAATATCCTAAGCAAGAAAACCAAAAGAAGAAAGAGACACAGACACAACTCAACCTAAAAAATCAATAATAGCAGGAAACAGCAACCACTATTGCTTGATATCTATTAACATAAATGGACTCAAATCCCCAATAAAAAGATTAGGCTATCAGACTGGATACATAAACAAAATCCAGCATTTTGCTACATACAGGAAACTCATCTCAGAGACAAAGATAGACACTATCTCAGAGTAAAAGGTTGGGAAAAAAAAACATCCAAGCAACAGCCCTAAGAACAAGCTGGAGTGGCTATTCTAATATTGAATAAAGTAAATGTCCAACCAAACGTTATCAAAAAAGATAAGGAAGGACACTTTTTACTCATTACAGGGGAAATCTGTAGGAGGAACTCTCAATCCTTAACATATATGCTCCAAATACAAAAGCACCCACATTCATAAAAGAAACCCTACTAAAGCTCAAAAAAATAAATTTTACCCCACAAAATAATAGTGGGAGTCTTTAATACCCCACTCTCTCCAATGGACAGATCATGGAAACAGAAACTGAACAAGGACACTGTAATACTAGCAAGACTATAAACCAATTGGAATTAATAGATAGCTACAGAACATATCATTCTTAAGTAAAAGAGTACACCTTCTTCTCAGCACCTCACAGCACCTTCTTGAAAACTGACTACATAATTGGACACAGAACGAGCCTCAATCGATATGAGAATATTGAAATACTCCCATGCATCCTCTGAGACCACCATGGTCTATGGCTAGTCTTTAACAACAGCAAACACAACAAAACCCACATACCCATGGAAACTAAACAACGCTCTGTTAAAGAATATCAGGGTTAAAGAAGAAATAATGAAAAAATTAAGGATTCTCTAGAATTCAATGAAAATGAAAACACAACATATCTAAACCTATGGAATGCAATGAAAGCACTACTGAGAGGAAAACTCATAGATCTGAGCACTTCCTAAAAGAACATTGAGAGAGCATACATCAGCACCTTTACAGCACAGCTGAAAGCTCTAGAAAAAAAGGAAGCAGATACACCCAAAAGATGTAGACGGAAAGAAATAAATAAACTATGGGGAGAAATAGACCAAATAGAAATAAAAAGAACCATCCAAAAAAATCAACAAAACCAAGAGCTTCTTCTTTGAAAAAAATTAACAAGTTCGATAAACCCTTGGCCAGACTAACTAGAGGGCAAAGAGAGAGTATCCAAATTAACAAAATCAGAAAGGAAAGTGGAGACATAACACTGAAATTGAGGATATGAAAGAAATCATCAGATCAAACTACAAAAGCCTACACTCCACAAAGCTGAAAAATTTGGAGGAAATGGATGAATTCCTAGAAAGACAAAAGTTCCTAAAGTTACACCGGGACCAGGTAAACCATCCAAATAATCCCATAACACCTAAAGAAATAAAAAAAGTCATCAATAGCCTCCCAACCAAAAAAATCCCAGGTCCGGATGGGTTCAGTGTAGAATTTTATCAGACATTTATTGCGGACATAACACCAATACTCTCCAAACTATTCCAGAAGATAGAAACAGATGGAATAATACCTAACATATTTTTTGAGACTTCAGTAACCCACGTTCCTAAACCACACAAAGACCCTACAAGGAAAGAGAACTTCAGACCAATCTCACTTATGAACATTGATGCAAAAATACTCAACAAAATCCTTGCAAACCGAATCCAAGAACACATCAAAACGATCATTTATCATGACCAAGTAGGCTTCATCCCTGGGATGCAGGGATGGTTTAATATAAGGAAATCCAACAATGTAATCCACCATATAAATAAACTCAAAGAAAAAAATCACATGGTCATCTCACTAGATGGTGAGAAAGCATTTGACAAAATTCAACACCCCTTCATGTTAAAAGTCCTGGAAACACAGGAATCCAAGTTCCATACCTAAACATAATAAAAGCAATATACAGCAAACCAACAGCCAACATCAAACTTCACTGTAGAAAACTTGAAGCAATCCCACTGAAATCAGGGACTCTACAAGTCTGCCCACTCTCCCCCTACCTATTCAACATAGTACTGGAAAGTCCTGGTTGGAGCAATTAGACAGCAAAAGGAAATCAAAGGGATACAAATTGGAAAGGAAGAAGTAAAAACATCACTTTTTGCAGATGACATGATAGTGTACTTAAGCGACCCCACAAATTCCACAAGAGAACTCCTACTTCTGATCAACAAGTTCAGCAAAGCGACTGGATAAAAAATTAACTCAAACAAATCAGTAGCATTCCTATATTCAAAGGACAAACATGTAGAGAAAGAAATTAGGGAAAAGATACCCTTCACAATAGTCACAAAAACTATGAAATACCTTGGTGTGACTCTAACTAAGAGAGTGAAGCACCTGTATGACAAGATCTTCAAACCTCTAAAGAAGGAAATTGAGGAATATCTTAGAAAATGGAAAGATCTCCCATGCTCGTGGATTGGAAGGATAAACATTTTAAAAATGGTCATCTTACCAAAAGCAATCTACAGATTCAATGCAATCCCCATGAAAATTCCAACCCAGTTCTTCATTGAGTTGGAAAGATCAATGTGCAATTTCATCTGGAATAACAGAAGACCTAGAAGAGTGAAATCCATCCTCAAAAACAAGGAAACATCTGTGGGAATCCCTATCCCTGACCTCAAGCTATATTACAAGGCAATTGTGCTGGAAAATGCATGGTACTAGTACAGAAATAGGCACATGAATCAATGGAATAGAATAGAAGATCCCGAAATGAGCCCTCATGTATATGGTCACCTGATTTTTGACAAAGCATCTGTAAACATTCAATGGAAAAAGGACAGCCTATTCAACAAATTGTGTTGGTCCAATGGCACTCAGCATGTTGAAGAACGAAAATCAACCCTTTCTTATCTCCTTGTACAAAGCTCAAGTGTAAGTGGATCAAAGATCTCCACATTAAACCAGATACACTGGAACTATTAGATGAGAAAGTAGGAAAAACCTTAGAACACATAGGCACAGGAGAAAATTTTCTGAACAAAACACCAACGGCTCAAGCTCTAAGGTCAAAGATTAACAAATGGGACTTTGATATTTCAAAGTTTCTGTAAGGCTAAGGACATTGACAAGAAAACAAAACAGCAGCCAACTGAATGGGAAAAGATATTTATCAACTCCACATCAGATAGAGGCCTAATATCCAAGGTATACAAAGAACTCAAAAAGCTAGACACCAGAGAATCAAACGTCCCTATTATAATATGGGGTACAGAGCTAAACAAATCGTTCTCAGTTGAGGAATATGGAATGGCCGTGAAACATCTAAGATAGTGTTAGACATCCTTAGCCATCAGGGAAATGCACATCAAAACAACCCTGATATTCCACCTCACACCAGTCATATTGGCCAAGATCCAAAACTCAGATGATAGCAGATGCTGGTGAGGTTGTGGAGAAAAAGGGACACTTCTCCACTGTTCATGGGGTTGTAAACTGATACAACCACTCTGGAAATCAGTCTGGTGATTCCTCAGAGAATTGGACATAGTACTACCTGTAGATCCAGCTATTTCACTTCTGGGCATATACCCCAGAGCCATCCAATATACTGTAAAGATACATTCACCACAATGTTCATTGCAGCTCTATTTATAATAGCCAGAACCTGGAAAGAACCCAGATGTCTTTCAGTAGATGAATGGATACAAAAATTGTGGTTCATTTACACAATGGAGTACTACTCAGCTATCAGAAATAATGACTTATCCAAATTCTTAAGAAAATGGTTGCATCTAGAGAATATAATCCTGAGTGAGATAACCCAGTCACAAAAGAACAGACATAATATGCAGTCACTGATAGTGGGATGCTAGCCCCAGAGACTTGGATTGCCCCAGAAACAACTCACAAACTGTGTGAAGTTCAATAAAAAAAAATCAAAAAACAAAAATACATTAGGCTCAATCCTTACATACTACTAAAACATTGACTAATTCCGTGTTACATCCTGGTTTGTATGTACTTTTTGCTCATTGTAACTAGTAAGATCTTAATTCAGAATATCAAACCTTATAAAATGCTCATAAATTTGTACATTTATCTTTGTTTTTTTTTTAAAAATAAAGTTCTTCAATAAAAAAAGAATATAAAAAAAGCTTACTTTTCTCACTTTCTGCTGCAAGTTTAACTTTCATAAGCAAGTGGCATGTTTGCCCTTATACACACTCCTAAATAGTGGACAGTTTATATGATGACCATTGCTATCACAGATGCGTAAGGTTACCCTTGACAGGTACTACATCAGGTTTTCCTGGTACATCTTACATTAGTTTTAAATTACCCAAGACACATTTACAGATGTAGCTTATAGTTTGAAAAACTGACCAACCGTTTTATATTCTGAAACTTTTTTTAAAGCTTTTAACTAACTGTGATGGTTTGCATATTCTTGGGTCAGAGAGTGCCAATTTTGTGAGCTGTGGTTTAGTCAGAATAGGTGTGTCACAGTGGGAGTGAGCTATCATAACCTAGTCCTAGCTGCCTAGAAGTCAGGCTCCTCATAGCGGTCTTCAGATGAAGATGTAGAACTCTCATCTACATCTGCACCATTCCTACCCGGATGCTGTCATGATTCCACTTTGATGATACTGGACTTGACCTCTGAATTTGTAAACCAGCCCCAAATAAATGCTGTTTTTATAAGAAAAAAAAAATGAAGAAAATCCTTTATTTCTTTCTTTATTTCTTCTTTGACCACGCTGATGTTTAATAGAGCATTGTTCAGCTTCCATGTATATATGAGTGTTTTGTTGTTTTTGTTGTTATCAAAGACCAGCCTTAGTCCATGGTGATCTGATAAGATGCATCGGAGTATTTCAATTTTCTTATATCTATTGAGGCTTGTTTTGTGACTGACTATATGGTCAATTTTGGAGAAGGTGCAATGATGCGCTGAAAAGAAGGTGTGTTCTTTTGTTTTAGGATGAAATGTCCATTAGATGTCTGTTAATTCCAATTGATTTCAGGTCTCAGTCTTCGTTTTCTGGAGTGTTTGGCAATCCACTGCTTGCTGTGGTGGGAGAGTTGGGTTCTGATGTTGCCAGGTTGTCTTGGTTTCCATCGCTTAAGTTCTTTTGTGTTCCTCTTGCCGTCTTGTTGTCAGTGATTAGTACTGGTCTCCCCAGTGGGCTCAGGAAGAAAACCTCTTCTGAGTGAGTGTTTGACTTTAGTGGCCAAGCAGTGAGTTCTGGTAGCAGTGATTCAGCTCTGTCTTTGTGGGTTCAGATGTGGGAGCTCTTGTGAGACTGTTCTGGTAGCTCAGCCCTGTGCCCACAGGTCCTGAGTACTACTGGCAGGGATCTGGCTCTTTCTCTAGGCCAGAATGGATCCTTTGCCAGATAGCACAGCATTTTTTGCTCTCTGAGAACTCCCAGTGTGTTTTCCCTTGGCCTATATGCCAGGTTCCCCTCTCTTCCAGGTGTATGAGTACCTGTAGAATTAAACTTCAAGCACTGCCTTTCCCAGACAGACCCCAGCTTCCACTGAAAAGAGCCTGTGCCTCACTGTGGTCTCGTGTGTCTAGTCTGTGAGCCCGGGCTTTCCCTATGAGTGAGTCCCTATGCCAGAGGTCTGTCCCCACCATGGGCCACAGGGATGTGATTTTCACGTGCTCTGCCTAGCCCTCTCTGTGCTTTGGTTATTCACTGCACAGTATCACCAGGCCTCTGTCCTTAGATCTCTGCTGTTCCAGGTGGCAAAAGGGCCAAAGTGGTTTGAAAACATATTTTCACATATTCTGATGATTTCTCCAAGAAAATTGGTTTCTTTAGAAGGAAGACCAATTCTTAAACTGTTAAAACTCTGGAGATAAGACTTTGAAATAAATCTGAATTTGATTACTTTCAAAGGTCAAACATTTTAGTTCAGGATGGGATAGCCTAGGTTATCTTGTGTGAATATGAAAAAAAAATTTGCTTTGCCTTCTGCCACCAATTCTAAGAACTTTAAAACAGCTAATTGATGTGAAAACACAATCCTATTTTGAAGCATTTTAGTAACACCTTAATATTTTTGTTGCAAGTAGTCTAGTTAGGTGACCTGGGGGACTGTGTCAGTTTTCCAGCTGATGTAAGCACTCCTAATGTAATCTGTGCAACAACTAATCAGTGAGAGTATGAGTTCTGCACACTGTAGGATCCGTCTGAGTACCTATCTTTGATGCAAAATAACTCTCTGTGCTGGTTAAGACACTTCTATTTGTTTATTGTATGAGACTTTTCCTCTCCACCCAATCCTGTTTCCTCTGGATCAAGGTATTGTTTTCAATAATGTCTTTCACTTGTAACCTCATTCTAAAATCTAATCAGACTTTATAGTAACTGGAGGCTTTATCAGAAATGTACTTCTAAACTTTATTTAGTGAGGTGAAGAAGGAACTCCAGGGTTGAATGAAACTAAAGCATATGGGTATAAGCTTTATTTTCTGTATTTTCTAATGGTATCGCTGAAAGCCTCAATCTCTCCAGTAGCTGGTTCCCTCATTAGTAAAGTAACTGCCTTAATATCTAACCACTCAAAAGGTTTTCTGAGATAAAAAGGGGTATGTGTGTGATGAATACTTTAAGGAAAACTCTACTACACAGGCCTACTAATATAAAAAGCTACACAAGTTGAAAAATGTGAGCAATTATAACAAGAGAGGAGTAGCAAATAATTAGCACAGGGGCCAGGAGTTGTCTTATGAGAAGTTAATATTTAATTTTAATGTGAAAAGACAAATACATATCAACAACCTATTGAACTAACAATGAAGACCACATATTCTAGTCCTTGAATTTGCATTTTCAAAGACTTAAAAGTGGAAAAGAACTAATTTCTTCTGATACATTACTGGTTTTGGCTTCTTTGTTTTTGCTGTTGTTTTTAAGGCAGAATCATTATATATACATGCTTTGCCTGAAATTTATTATGTAAGTCAGGCTGTCCATAAACTTGCATTTTGATTTTTGTTTTTGTTTTCTCCTATATCTCCTGAGTACTAGGATTATAAGCCTATGGTATCATACCTGGCATGTTTATCTGGACATTTTTAATAATGCTGTATATAGTATTTGTAAAGAGGAAAGATGTGAGTTACTGAGAGAAATGATAGTAACAGTAGTGTACCACCAAATCATGAAAAAGCCTTTTTATTACACTAACAGCTTTAAACTTGGTAGGAAAGAGTAGAGAGCAGTGTTTTAATAAATAAGAGGCAATGTGTTCTGCACTTCAATAAAAAATAACAGTTTACACTTACAGAAGTTCACACAAGGTATAGAAGAACAGAGTTGAGACATAAGGAAAAACTAGTAATGCAGGAAAAGCTCTGTATTGCAGTACTCAGAAGGCTGAAGCAGGAAGGTGATGAACTTCTGGCCACCCTGAGCTACATAATGAGATTTTATCTTGTGGAAAAAAGAAAGAAAAAAATAAGGAATAAGACAGTGATTTAAAAATAGATGATTTTGTGATAGGATTGATATAACTCTATTCCATCTGCACACATGACAGAAATAATAAGAATTTGTTTTTAGTGGAGTGTGAGAGCTAGGGCTATAGTCAGAGGAAAAGAGGAATTCTAAGGTAGACTTTATTAGATGAAGTGATTGTTTATAAAGAAACATACTAGATATACTCTTATTTTAATGTTCTTATTAGAATATATTCATGAAGGGGTGTTGAATTTTGTCAAATGCTTTCTCAGCATCTAATGAAATGACCATGCAATTTTGTTCTTTGAGTTTGTTTATATGGTGAATTACATTGATGGATTTCCTTATATTAAACCATCTCTGCATCCCAGGGATGAAGCCTATTTGGTCATGATGAATGATCGTTTTGATGTGTTCTTGGATTTGGTTTGCAAGGATTTTGTTGAGTAATTTTGCATCAATGTTCATAAGTGAGATTGGTCTGAAGTTCTCTTTCCTTGTAGGGTCATTGTGTGGTTTAGGAACGAGGGTTATTGTAGCCTCAAAAAATGAGTTTGGTAGTATTCCATCTGATTCTATCTTGTGGAATAATTTGGAGAGTATTGGTGTTATGTCCGCAATAAATGTCTGATAAAATTCTGCACTGAACCCGTCTGGACCTGGGCTTTTTTTGGTTGGGAGGCTTTTGATGACTTCTTCTATTTCTTTAGGTGTTATGCGATTATTTAGATGGTTTACTTGGTCCTGGTTTAACTTTAGGATCTTGTATCTGTCTAGGAATTCATCCATTTCCTCCAGATTTTTCAGCTTTGTGGAGTATAGGTTTTTGTAGTAGGATCTGATGATTTCTTGAATTTCTTCAGTTTCAGTTGTTATGTCTCCACATTCCTTTCTGATTTTGTTAATTTGTACACTCTCTCTTTGCCCTCTAGTTAGTCTGGCTAGGGGTTTATCAATCTTGTTGATTTTCTCATAGAACCAGCTCTTGGTTGTGTTGATTTTTTCGATGGTTCCTTTTGTTTCTATTTGGTCTATTTCTGCCCTAATTTTGAGTATTTCTTGCCATCTACTCTTCTTGGGTGTATCTGCTTCCTTTTGTTTTAGGGCTTTTAGCTGTGCTGTCAAGTTGCTGATGTATGCTCTCTCCAGTTTTTGTTTTTTTTTTTTTTTTTTTTTTGGAAGCACTTAGGGCTATCTATGAGTTTTCCTCTATGTACTGCTTTCATTGCATCCCATAAGTTTGGGTATGTTGTGTTTTCCTTTTTATTGAATTCTAGAAAATCTTTAATTTCTTTCTTTATTTCTTCTTTGACCCTGCTATCATTTAACAGAGTGTTGTCTAGTTTCCATGTGCATGTGGGTTTTTGTTGTCTTTGTTCTTGTTAAAAACCAGCCGTAGACCATGGTGATCTGAGAGGATGCATGGGAGTATTTCAATCTTCTTATATAGATTAAGGCTCTTTCTGTGTCCAATTATGTGGTCAGTTTTCGAGAAGGTGCCATGGGGTGCTGAGAGAAGGCGAATTCTTTTACTTTAGGATGATATGTTCTGTAGATATCTATTAATTCTACTTGGTTCAAAGTCTCTGCTAGTTTTACAGTGTCCTTGTTCAGTTTCTGTTTCCATGATCTGTCCATTGGTGAGAGTGGGGTATTAAAGTCTCCCACTATTATTGTGTGGGGTGAAATGTATTTTTTGAGCTTTAGTAGGGTTTCTGTTATGAATGTGAGTGCTTTTTTATTTGGAGCATATATGTTAAGGATTGAGAGTTCCTCCTGACAGATTTCCCCGGTAATGAGTAAAAAGTGTCCTTCCTTATCTTTTTTGATAACTTTTGGTTGGAAATTTACTTTATTCGATATTAGAATAGCCACTCCAGCTTGCTTCTTGGGGCTGTTTACTTGGAAGTTTATATTCCACCCTTTTACTCTGAGATAGTGTCCGTCTTTGTCTCTGAGATGAGTTTCCTGTATGCAGCAAAATACTGGATTTTGTTTGTGTATCCATTCTGATAGCCTATGTCTCTTTATTGGTGAGTTGAGTCCATTTATGTTAATAGATATCAAGGAATAGTTGTTTCTGTTTCCTGCTATTATTGCTTTTGTATGTTGAGTTGTGTCTGTCTTTTTCTTTTTTTGGTTTTCTTGCTTAGGAGTTTTCTTGTTTTTCCTAGGATGTAGTTGCTGTCGAGGTTGCGGAGAAAGAAGAACACTTCTCCACTGTTGGTGGGGTTGTAAACTGATACAACCACTCTGGAAATCAGTCTGGAGATTCCTCAGAAAATTGGACATAGTACTACCTGCAGACGCAGCTATTCTACTTCTGGGCATATACCCCAGAGACACTTTAATATACAACAAAGATACATGACCACAATATTCATAGCAGCTCTATTTATAATAGCCAGAAGCTGGAAAGAACCCAGATGTCCTTCAGTAGATGAATGGATACAAAAATTGTGGTACCTTTACACAATGGAATACTACTCAGCCACCAGAAACAATGACCTAACCAAATTCTTAAGAAAATGGGTGCATCTAGAGAATATCATCCTAAGTGAGATAACCTAGTCACAAAAGAACAGACATAATATGCAGTCACTGATAGTGGGATGCTAACCCCAGAGGCACGTACTGCCCAAGAAACAACTCACAGACTGTGTGAAGTCCAAGAAAAAAAGAAAACAAAATAAAACAAAAAAAAGTTGAATTAGCAAACCTATAATAATTTTGGTCATATGTAAAAACAAAAAAAATAAGAAGCATTTTTGGTATTGTTACAATAAAAACAGAGTCCAATACTTGATCAATTAATCAGAAATGTATTTTGTTTTAAGTGTGGGGAACAATGAAATCAGTATTCCTTGGAAAGTCCAAATGTAATAAACACTGAAAATTCAATATTGCCTATTAAAAAAGAATTTATTCAGATGATTAACTCTGTATAATTCCTGATCTAAAGGAAATGTGTGTAGGGTTTATTATTGCCATACTGAGAAATTATTCTTAACTCTAATCTGGATTGCAGCTTTGATGAGAGTTTGGAACCAAGTACATGTAAGTGTTAATGTAAGCAATGTTGTGATTCCTTTAATAAGTCTGGTAGGAAAGAATAGAAAAAAGGTGTATTTGATTGGTACCACAAAAGCAGAAAGAAATCACCCTAA
Organism: Micromys minutus; assembly: GCF_963924665.1. Classification (NCBI taxonomy): domain Eukaryota; kingdom Metazoa; phylum Chordata; class Mammalia; order Rodentia; family Muridae; genus Micromys; species Micromys minutus. Next base: position 446,583 of record NC_137954.1, read on the forward strand.
TTATAATAGGAAATAATCCTACTTTACTTCAGAAAGAAAAACTTTGTAAGTTCATATATGCTTGTTTGCTCAATCTGTAAACTCCATTGTACGTTTGGAAGAATATATGTGTTCAATAATGCATTTCATTGAATATGTTATTTTTTTCTATTATGAGAGCTTATGTAAAGAATAAACTTTTCTCTCTCTTTTTCTTTTTTATTGCATATGCTCTGTATTTACATTTCAAATGTTATCCCATTTCCCCTCATACCCATTCATGCTCCTCATCCTCTTGCATCCATGGAGCGAGCTCCCTCTCTCAACTTCCCTCTTGGCATTCTGCTACAGTGGGAAAATGAGCCTTTACTGGAACGAAAGCATATCCTCCCATTTATGCCAGATAATGTTATCCTTGGCTACATATGCAATTGGAACTATGGGTCTCTCTATCAGTACTCATAGGCTGGTGTTTTAATCCCTTGGAGCTATAGAGGGTTTGGTTAGTTGATAATGTTTTTCTTCCCTTGGGGTTGTAGATCCTATCAGATCCTTCATTTTTTTCTCTGGCTCCTTCATTAGGTACCCATGTTCAGTATGATGGTTAGCCTCAAGTATCCTCAACTGTATCAGTATGACTCTGGCAGAGCCTCTGAGGAGGCATTATTATCTGGCTCCTACCAGTAAGCACTTCTAGGCATCAGCAATAGTGCTTGGGTTTGGCTGCATATGGGTTGGATCTCAAAGTGAGACATTCACTGAATGATCTTTTCTTCTATCCCTGATCCTCTATTTGTCCCTGTATTTTCTCCTGTGAGTGTTTTGTTCTCCCTTTGCAATTTTATGAGGCCTTAATTGTCAATTCGTGATCTAGAGCATAAATCATTGGTATTCTGTTCAAGAAAATTTTCCCTATCCCTGTGTATTCTAAGCTCTTCTCCATTTTCTCTTTTATTAGTTTTAGTGTACCTGGCTTTATATGGAGGTCCTTGATCCACATGGATTTGAGTTTTGTACAAGGAGATAAGAATGGATAGATTTGCATTCTTCTGTATGCTGACTGCCAGTTGAATGAGCACCATTTGTTGAAGATGCTGTCTTTTTTCCATAGAATATTTTTAGCTCCTTTGTCAAAGATCAAGTGGCCATAGTTCTGTGGTTCTTCAATTCTGTTCCATTGATCTACCTGCCTTTCTCTGTATCAATACAATGTGGTTTTATATCATGATTAATATGTAATACAGCTTGAGGGCAAGGATAGTGATTTCCCCTCCCGAAGTTCTTTTATTGTTGAGAATAGTTTTTGATATCCCAGGTTTTTTGTTTTTCCAAATGAATTTGCAATTTAGTCTTTCTAACTCTATGAATAATTGAGTTGGAATTTTTATGGGGATTATATTGAATCTGTAGATTGCTTTTTTCAAGGTGGCCATTTTTACTATGTTGATTCTTCCAATCCATGGTCATGGAAGATCTTTCTAACTTCTGATCTTCTTCAAGTTCCCTCTTCAGAGACTTAACCTTCTTGTTATATAGATCTTTCACTTGCCTGATTAGGGTCATGCCATGTTATTTTATATTATTTGTGGCCATTGCAAAGGGTGTCAATTCCCCAATTTCTTTCTCAGTCTGTTTATTTTTGAGTAGAGTAAGGCAAGTGATTTGTTTAAAATAATTTTATATCTAGCCACTTAGCTGAAGTTTTTTTTTTTTTTTTTTCTTTTTTTATCAGCTGTAGGAGTTCTTTCATGAAAATTTTGGGGTAACTTAAGTACTTAAGTATATTATCATATAATCTGCAAGTAGTGATATTTTCACTTCTTCCTTTCCAATTTGTATCTCTTTGACTTTCTTTTGATGTCTAATTGCTCTGGCTAGGACTTCCAGTACTATATTGAATAGGTAGGGGAGAGAGTGAGTAGATTTGTCTAGGCTATGACTTTTGTGAGATTACTTAAAAGTTTCTCTCCATTAAGTTTGATGTTGACTACTGGTTTGCAGTATATTGCTTTTACTGTGTTTAGGTATGAGCCTTGAATTTCTGATCTTTCCAAGGCTTTTAACATGAAGGGGCATTGAATTTTATTGAATGATTTCTCAGCATCTAATGAGATGACTATGTGTTTTTTTTTTTCCCTTTGAGTTTGTTTATATAGTGGATTATGTTGATGGATTTCCATATACTGAACTATCTCTGCATCCCTGGAATGAAGTGTATTTGATCATGGTGAATGATCATTTTAACATGTTCTTGGATTCAGTTTGCAAGAATTGTATTGAGTATTTTTGTATCGAGTCCATTGATGTTAAGGAATATTAAGGAATACTGATGGTTGGTTCCTGTTATTTTTGTTATTAGAGGTAGAATTCTGTTTGTGTGATTATCTTATTTTGGGTTTATTGCAAGATTATTTTCTTGCTTTTGTTAAGATATAGTTTCCCTCCTTATGTTGGAGTTTTCCATCTATTATCCTTTATAGGGCTTGATTTATGGACAGATTTTGTGTAAATTTGATTGTATCCTGGAATATATGCATTTTTCTACCTATAGTTTTTGAGAGTTTTGCTGGATTTAGTAACCTGAACTGGCTTTTGTGTTCACTTAGGGTCTGTATGATATCTTTCCAAGATCTTTCAGCTTTCATAGTCTCTCTTGAGAAGTCTGGTGTACTTGTGATCAGTCTGCTTTTATATGTTACTTGTCATTTTCTCTTAATGCTTTTAGTATATTTTTCTATGTTTTGAACATTTTGTGTTTTGACTATTATGTGTTGAATGAGTTTCTTTTTTGCTCCAATTTATTTGGAGTTCTGTAGGCTTCTTGTATGTTCAGGGTCATCTCTTTCTTTAGGTTAGGGAAGTTTACTTCTATGATTTTGTTGAAGATATTTAATGGGCCTTTTAGTTGTGAGTCTTCACTCTCTTCTACACCTGTTATTCTTAGTTTGGACTTCTCCTTGTGTCTTGGCTTTTCTGGATGTTTTGGGTTAGAACCCTTTTTACTTTTGCATTTTATCTGACTATTCTCAGTGTTTTCTATGGTATCTTCTGCCCCTGAAATTCTCTCTTCTATCTCTTATATTATGTTGGTGATGCTTGTGTCAATGACTCTTGATTTCTTCCTAGGTTTTCTATCTTCATTCTTATCTCCTTTTGTGATTTCTTTATTGTTTCTATTTCCACTTTAGAACCTGGATGGATTTGTTCAATTCCTTCACTTTTTTGGTTGTATTTTCTTATAGGTCTTTAAGTGATTTTTGTGTTTCTTCTTTAAGGGTTTTTACTTTTTTACCTGTGTTCTCCTGATTCTTCTGTATTTCTTAAAGGGGTTATTTATGAACTTCTTCAGGCCCTCCATCATCAATAGAAGGTATTATTTTAAGTCCAAATCTTGTTTTTCTGTTGTGTTGGGATATCCATGACTTGCTGTGGTGGGAGAATTGAGTTCTGTTGTTCCCAGGTTGTCTTGGTTTCTGTTGCTTAGGTTCTTTTGCCATCTTGTTACCTGTGATGCTAGTTGATTTTGTTTTCTCTGACTAGATCTTGTCTCTCCTGTGGGCCTGTAGGCCTGTGGGTTCAGAAGGAAGAATTCTCTTGGGTGTTCAGCTCCGTGGGCAGGCTGTGAGTTTAGATGGCAGTGGGTTGGCTTCACCTCTTGGCATAGATAGACACCTGAACTTTCTGTTTCCAGACAACACAGTGATACCTGGTTCCCAAGAGTTCCCAGTGGTCTCTCCCCAGATAGTGAGTGTGCTCAATAAAGAGAGAGCTCCTGAGGCTCCTCTGGTTGCTCAACTCTCTGTGGACAGGCCATGAGTCCTGATGGCAGTGGGTTGGCTCTGATTTTGTCCACTGATGGAAGCCAGAACAGCTCATTCCCAAGTAGCACCAAGATACCTTCACCCTGAGAGTTTCCAGTAGTTTCTCCCTGAATAGTCCCTGGAGAGAAATTGAAGACTCACCTGTGGGCTCAGGAGGGAGAGAATTCCTGAAGGTCCTAGGTACTCAGCTCTCTGCAGACAGTCTGTGAGTTCTGATCAAAATAAACTTTAAAACTGTTTTTCCTCCTTCTAAGGCAGTAAGCTGTGGTTGGAAAGCCTTTATTTCAAGCCAAAAAAAAAAAAAAAAAAAAAACCAAAAAAAAACTTGGCTCTTTGATCTGTGAGTTCAAAACCAAAACTAACTCCATGTTTGTATCCTAATAGACAAACATTTTCTACCCAATGAGAAATGGTGTTTCCTAGGCAATATGACTCTACTTTGCTTGCTTTTTGTAATAAAAATCAAAATAACAAATACATAATAATTTTTCTATTTAAACAAAATTTGTATAATGCAGAAAACCAATCTTTTAAATAAAGCAACCAAAGTACTAGTGTCAGTACTATCAAGACTGTTTCTGCTTAATCTAATTAACTTGTACCCAGAAGAGCTCATGATACTGAATTAAAACAGGCAATTAATTAAACCAAGTGTGCCTCTTTTTAAGGCAAGGGTTGAAAGTTCAGTTCTGGATATAAGGAACACAAGGTTTTTATAGCTCAGGTATAGGTGGACAAGTAAGTGTGGTTACAAAAACAGAACATAAGGTGGTCATTTAAAAGGAGTCATAACAAGAGAGTCATAACAGACTTTTGAAATAAAAAAAAGGGTTCCAAGATGGCCATTCCATAAATTCATAATTGCTGTTTCCTAGAACAGACAATTAGGAGTCATTTGTAATTAAGGATACATGTGGGGTATAGCACAATCCATGAGATGACGTTTTAGACTAAAATGGAGGTAAGTTGGTTTATCACTACCCCTGATAATTCAGTAATTTTATTCAGGTTATTTACAGATATGTGGGTAAAGAGCTGGTTTCAGGAGTAACATGTGGATGCTTTGGAGAATTGAAGGGATGCTTTGAGAGATCATCATATTGCACATCCTCATGATCTCTTAAAATTGGCCTACATTAATTAAATAAAATAACATGAAGAAGAAAATGATGTGTGAACTCATTTATTTCTAACTTTTAAGTTTGAGGGAGTCATCCTGATCTTGCTTTACACAGCTTATTTACATTAATGAAAGTACAAGCATACAAGATAACATATCTTTTAATTTTTTTAAATTTCAGCCTCCACACAATGCACATCATCATAAAATGACAAATTAACCACATTCAAAAGTCTGTAAATTATGTGGATGAAATGAATGTTAGACAAGGCAAGTCTCCTGACACAGCTGAATACCCCAACCAATGAGAGTACAACAAAGACATGTTTCAACGTCAATTCTCTATCTTCTTATCTTGATTGTTGAAATAATTTGGCACAGATGTCTGTGGATTTGAAGGCTTAAAAGATTGTAAGGTCTGGTTTGAGATCACAGTCAGCTACCAAGTCTATACTATGGTTCTGATCTATCAATCTTAGTGTGAGCACTCAATAAATTATACTTGTCTTACCAAGGTAAGTGTTTGTGTGGTCTTTTAAGTTATCCTGGAACCCATCAACAACACTTGAAGTTATGGCTTTATCTTTACTACCAAATCTTGCCTTATCGAAGCACATTTTCCATGAAGTGCTTACATATGGCAATAGTACTAACTGTGTATGTTTTCTCCCACTTTAAATTAAAAATCAGTGGGAACTGTGATCACAACAGTCACAACAGTAGTTATCTATGTATAATTATCATCAGTGACTCATATGAACTATGATTATCCTCATAGTTAAACTACTGTGACCCAATTAGAGTTCAACTGTTCCAGAAAATATAGGTCCCCTATATTCTGTATGTAACTTAAAAGAACAATGAAGAAGAGAATTGACAATATCTTTAGGGCAAGAAATAATGCCAATAGCAGCACTTCCTTGAGTAGCAGCTTATAAGAAAAAATATTGAAAATGTATATATATGTATGCATATACATATATATTATATGTATATTATATGTAAATTATATATATTGATTCCAATCTGAAGCTGATACAAATATTATTGGTTTTGGATTTAAACACTAATTTTGTGGTGACTGAAGTGGGCCCCTTAATCCATTTCCCTCTTTTTGACTCTTATTGCTATTGTTACTAGATAATTTCTTGCCATCCTTATTAAATTTAGTTAACCATTAGCTTTATGCTGTCCTTTATTTCATTTAGGGCATAAGTTGGGAGTCCTTGATTCTAAGTATTCATTTCTTGTAAAGGCAATTTACATCATGTCTTTAAGTGTCTATGTAAACTGCAATTGGAACATTTGCTATCATTTATATTTAAATAGCATCATATTCTAAAGCAGCTAATTATACTCTATATTTGTATGTCTTCACATTTCTACATACCTTCAGAAACTCTATTTCCCATCTCTATCTGACTTCTGATTAATTCTTGGCATTCTTTATTAGCATTATCAAAGCCAGCTGTTTTAATAATAATTCTTGAATTTGTTCCCCTTTTAATTAAATATTAATAGCATCTTTGAATTTGCCTATAAAATCAGCATAAGGCTCAGAAAGACTTTGCATAGTTTTTACATAACTAGACCCAAAGTCTGATCCCATATTTATTTTCATCCAACCATGTTAGGAATAGCTAATGATATGTTGATACCCATTTACCAACATTTCATATATATTTCCAGGATGATACCTTAGTTCTAGTTGAATTATTTCACGGGGTTCATTTGCATGCCGCATTTGCCAATGAAGAAATGGGGAAGAGCTAAAAACACATTTTAGCAATTGCATGAAAATCATATGTGAATGGACTATTAAACATGGTAAACATGACCTTCTCCCCAACACCCTCTGCCTTGCTAAAAACTGTTAGGTTGCATTCCCAAATCTAGCCACCAAGGTCTATTGCCTTATTTGGCCACTTTCTCTTCCAAAGGCTTACTACCAAGGTCCAGCTGTCTAACTATTAAAGTTCAACAATCAAAATCATCCTTTGGCTTACCTATTTAACCTGTCCAGTCAAAATTAAAGAACTCGAATACAGGGTTTCCCCTTGTATGTATATAAACTGCCATTTTTCCATGGGCCATGCCTGTCTCCTCTCTAACCAGAGACAGTTCTATGCTCCATTTTAGGACAAACACCCTGGCCCCCTCTTCGCTGTTTTCACCTCTTCTCTCACAATTTCTATCTCTTGTCTTTGTCTTATCTTCCCTGCCTTTTGTTCTTCTTCATCTTTGCTCCAACTGTAACATATATAACAATATGAAAAAGCAGGTCCATAGGAAGAACAAGCTTTTAAAAATATTTTATTATATTCACATTTAAACCCTAATAAATACTTTGATGTTGCTGAGATTGCACTGAAAATATCAAAGCACAATTTATGAAGACAAGAAAGAATTGGTGAACAAATTCTCTTTTCCTATTTTGCTCTAATTTGCCTATGTTGTAAACTTAGCTCTTTAATAGGCTTCCCTACACTCGTATTAGGAAGTAGAGAGAATTTAAGATTAAATTGGCTATCAAATTGCTTGCCCCAGGCTTCAGGGTTATTTTCAGGTAATAGAGAATACGTGTCTAAAGGAAGCTAGAATGCGAGTGCTGAGAGGTCTATCACAAGCCTAGATATCAGTGGCATTGTTTTTAGTTTTGCTTTCTCAATGTGGGGAAAATTTCTTTTCTGCCTCTTTTACACATTTTAAGGTTTGATATCCAGGTTTTATTCATTCAATAAATTAGCCATTTCTTCATCACACATCCTCCTTATCTTCCTGTAGTATTTTGATAATAGTTAAAATTAATGCCCATGTAATCCAAAATTGAATTGGGGTCTGTCCCTTATTTATATGCCTTTTCACTATTTTGGGGGGACTGTCTCCTACTTCTTCATCTAAAGTTTCTTATTCTGGAAACCTAGGATAATAATCATAAACTACTTATAGGCAATTTTAATGTGCCTTCCTTTAAAAATGACACATAAACTTGTTGAAAGGCAAAGCCTTTCATGGGTTTTGCCCCATTATTCTTCTTCTATGCCCCATTAAACCTTCTTCTATGAGGTTTCCCACTCTCTTTTCTAGTAGTTGAAGTCACATGAATGGTTTCTGGTGTCTCTTGCTTATCAGTCTAAAGATGGTAGCTGAAAGAATGAGGCCAGTAAATGGGTCAAGCTAAAAAGTCTCATGTAATACCCAATTGTATTCAGATTATCCCACAATTTTTACTGTGAGGTTTAAAAAAGTCACATGAGTAAAGTGTAAAATACAAGAAATATTCACTTCAAGAATATTCAAGAATAAGTTGCATGTGGTGAAAACATGTTATTCCATAGAGACATATCAACAAATAACAATGACCAGCTAAAATGAAAAACCTGTAGTAAACTAACTACTATCAAGTACAGATGTGAGAGGTACAAAGGCAAATTCCACGAACAATTCCAAGTTTTTGAATAAACTAAGTTCCCAAGACACTTACTTTTTTACAAACACTTAGAATTCTCCTTGCACCACCCCATTTTTGGACTGTGTTTTGACATTTTTTTAAAATTCTGGAATATCATGATATATCTCTAAAATTTAAATTCAGTTAGCTAATTTACAAAATTAATCTCATCTTGGCAGACCATGGTGAAAATGGTTCTGTAATGAGCTTCTCTACCTCATCATTTATATATGCTATATTTGAGAATAAATTCTACATAATCATGATGTTTCAAATTTACACTGAAGGAAAAACAAAACCAATCGTAATGATCTGAATAGTTTTATATGCTGCATTTTATACATAGCAAGCTTAAGTTCACTGAATACTTCTGTCTTTCTACACAGGAATGTCAGGGCAGACACATCATATAGAGGCAGCATAGCTGGTATTCTGGGTTCTACAGACAAACTTATCTGGATGTAATGAACATTAACTTGCCACTTAACTGAAAGAAGTAGAAAATACAGTTATTTAATACTCAGTGCCCACATTAAAAACACAAAGAAATTTGCTATTTCAATTAAATTAAAGATGATCAAACATGCAAATCTTTTATACAGTATGTGTATACAGTCTATGTATGTTCTCTGTGTTAAGTGCTAACTATATCACCAGCTAAACTAGATCATTATGCTATTTGTTTTTCTTAAATTTACTCTTAAATTTTCTCCTATAATTTCTAAAAAAGAATAAAATAAGTCCTAATAAAATTTAAAAGTTTTATTGACCTCCTGAAAATCTTAATACATTTTTAAAAAGCATTTTTTTTGGGCAGCTGACACAAATTTGTTGAACTCACTATAAGCAGTGGGATAGCACATGATTCTCAAGGTGACCTTTAAAACTTACATTCTCAATTTTCTTAGTTACAAAGTATTATTTTGTTTCTGTGAATATACTCAATAAAGTTATTGTCTTTATGATATAGTTGTAAATTTTGTAAAATATTTCCCAAATTCTTTTCCAGTGAACAATGAAAAGATCTCTGTCTACTTGTTTGAATTTGAAGTCAGGGCTCCTTGCCAGAAACACAAAATAGAATTCAACTGACCTTAATAGCATGCAGTCTATTATTTGAGGAGGAAGATAAAAGGATAGAAGCCCAATTGAAAGAGAAACTGCTAAATATCTTCTCACATAAGAATGACAATTCATATCTGGTTTTACAACTTATATAATTTAAGCTGGAGAATGGTGGCCTGATGAAGAATGAATATAGTAATGTGCTACTTGAAGAAAAAAAATAATTCTGTCTATCCAATTATTCCATTCCAAGTAGCAACAAAGCAACATAAGAGAACCATTTTAATTTTCAAATTATTTTTGAATCTTAATGTGACTCAGGTTCATTATCTAACATGGAAAAATTCATATTCACTTCTGTGATTTAAAATACTTCTGAATTTATTTATTTTATTTTTTTCTTACAACTTGAATTTATTTTTTAAATTTATATAGTATTTGTTGTTGTTGGTAGTGATGGTGGTGGTGGTGGAAGTATGTGTATGTGTGTTCAACAAGTATGTGTTATGGCATACCTCAGGACCCAGCTATACCACTCCTGAGCATATACTCAAAAAGAAACTCCAAAATCTCACAAAGACACCTGGTCAACTGTGTTCTTACAACCAGCAAACAGCTCTGATGTGTTTGGTTGGTTGATATTGTTCTTCCTATGGGGTTGCAAACACTTTCAGCTCCTTCAGTCCTTCAACAATTCCAATGAGGACCCTGTTCTTAGTCCAATGGTTGGCTGCAAGTATCTTGGTTACTCTAGACCTAGAAGGCTGACCAACTGGGACACTTTCTAAACCACGTTCTCCTGGCTCCTTCTATGGCAGCTATGCCTTTATGTCCAGCATTATTCTCAGGCCTGTTTACCTGTTTTGGTTCTATAGAGAATAGCATGGTACCTGTATGTTATGGCTAATATATACTTATAAGTGAGTACATACCATGCATGTCATTTTGGGAGTGAGTTACCTCAGGATGATATTCTCAAGTTTAATCCATTTGCCCGAAAAATTTATGATGCCTTGGCTTTTAATAGCTGAATAGTATTCCATTGTGTAGTCAAACCATCCATAAAGCTTTCAACCCAAAATTTATTCTATCTACAAGTAATGGAGGCATGTAGGAGAAACAGAGACTAATAGAATGGCTAATCAATAACGAGCCCAAATTGAGACCCATTCCATGGGCAAGCAAAAATCCCTAATACTATTAATGATACTTATAATGCTTGCAGACCTGAGTGAGCTCCACTCAGCAACTGATTAAGAGGTATGCAGATACCCATAGCCAAACAGTGGATGTTTCTTGGAGACTCTTATGAATGAATAGGAGGAAGGATTGCAAGCCCTGAAAGAGATAAGAACGCCACAGGAAGACAAACATAGTCAACTAACCTGGACCCTTGAGGCTTTCAGAATCTGAACCTCTAACCAAAGAACATACACAGGCTAGACCTAGGCCTACCCGCTCATATTTGGCAAATGTGCAACTTGTCATTTATGTAGGACCTAAACAACAGGAATGAGGGCTATCCAAAAAGCTGTTACCTGTACATGGAATGTGGTCTACTTGCTGGGCTGCCCTGACTGGCCTCAGTTGGAGAGGAAGCACATAACCTAGCAGAGATTGATGTGCCAGAGGGAAGCATACGCAGGGGAGCCCTTACCACCTCAAAGGAGCAGGGTGGGGGGAGGATTGTGGGACGCACTGACCAGGAGAGGGACAGTGGGTGAGTTTTAAAGTGAATGAGTAAATAAAAATTAATTTACTTTTTATAAAAGTAACAGAAACAATGGATAACCTTTCTAATTGCTCCTAATAATCTATGAAAAAAAAAGCTTCATAAATTTATATAATTGAAAACATATGATGAAAATTAAATGTATTAAATTAAAAAATACTAAGTTTAAAATACTCATTCTCTTTTTTAAAATATATTTTTAGAGCACACTTTATAACTCTCTTCATGGTGGGGTCAAGGTAACAAAATTTTTTGAAGGTAATCTTGGGAAGGCAAAACTATTCTTTTGAGGGTTCAAGGAAGTGTTCTAATACTGAAAGCTTTGTGCAACACATTACTTCAATTATTACATTAATGACTACTTAATGTGTGCTTACCTAGGTCTCACAAGGTGTACAGGTAAGATTCCTACCACTTAGCACCTTTATTACAGCAATTACTTGTTTATACTTTGCAGATATTTTTGCTTCTTATTTTATTTGCTTTAAATACCAATAAATACCTCTGCACCAGCTTTTATTCTGCATTTCTTAGCTTTCCCTTTTGTTTGCAAAATACTGTTTGTTTAAAATTGAATACAAATGCACCTTTCTATGCAGAAACTTAATAAATCTCATTCTTAGTTAGAATTCTTCTGTGTACTCATAGCATTATATAAGCTTATAAAGTAGAAAACAACATCATATTTACAATAAATTAAAATTGAACAAATATACCAATAATTGTCTGGCTTTATAAAGAAACCAGCAAATATGATCATAGAGGTTCAATTTTTTAATTTAACTGTTCGCACAACCAAATGTTTTGCTAGCCTTTCATGAAGTTTGGGGTTTAACACATTTGTGGTAACAACTGTCTCTTGATTCTTCTTAATTCACATTTTGAATATTCTGCCACATCACTGTTTGATAACATAAACAACAAGTAAGTGATATAAATTTGTACACTCCTACAAACATATTAAGGTAATAATTTAAATGTTATCTATTATGTAGTTTTAATAAAATCCATTATTTCATAACATAAGATTCCAGGGAAAAACAATCAGATATTATAATTTATCATTTTCTAACATTTACTTCTGGGTCTTCTTAAAAACAAAATCTTCTAATTTTAGCATACACTAATAAAAATTCTATTATTAAACATTATCCACAAAAATTTTTTACTTGAATAAAAGGAGTTACTTAAACTTTTATTTATGTCTCATTGACTAGTAAAAGGAAATGTTGAAAATGAGGTTTTGAGAAATAAGAAATAAGCAGAGTTTTCTGTGAATAATTCCTGGCCAGTTGGGTCATATTTGGCTTTGAGCCACTGGAAAGACTGTTTTAGAAATATAGTCTATGACTGATTTTCATGGCAACTCTATAAGGTATAGAATGTGTTCCATATTACTTATGACCACAGTGTGCCAAACTAATGAATTAAAAATAGTTAATATGGGATGTAAAAAAAATAAGAAAACTATCTTTGCCAAGTTGGAAGAAATGGACTGAGACATGTGTCATCAGAATGGAGCAGGGACATTCATCATGTGTTCTGTCACTGTGTGTGCAGGATTATGACAGTGTGCACACATATAATTTGTATCAGATGTTAATGTAAAAATGCATTTTCATGTATGCCAAAATCTCACCTTTAAAAAGGACAATGTTCCACAAGTTGTATCACATTAGTGATTTTAATGTATTTTCTAATAATTTACTCTAAAATAGATTTAGTCACAAACAAAATATATTTCAGAAAATTAGATTTAAATGACAGGTGTGTGTTTGCAGAGCCACAGCCCAAACATATTCACTAAGAAATCAGCTCTTCAGGAGCCCTGTTTCTGTTACAGCCCAGGGACCAGAGGATAATTCTATTTAATGCCAGATTTTAAAAAGTATGACTACTTTTATATGCATTTATTATGATGTAAATGGATTGTTCTCATGCAAATAAAAAGCATAAAGTAAAACAATAAGACATTAAAAATAACAGATAAACGTAAACCTAGAATTTGCAAATATGAGGGATAATGAACACAATGAATCCTGATTGCAAAAGATACCAAGCCAAAAATATACCGCTCTAAAAGATTTCCTAACTGAACACATGCAAAGTGAACACAGTGCATCGTTTTGTTGCTTATTTGTATCTTGAGTATAAATACTGAGATTTGTAATGTTCTACTTTTGCTAATGAGAAATTTCATGTTACTATGTTAAGCATGCCCTGTAATGATGAGGGTGATCATGTGGCATAAATAAAGTTTAACTCCCCAGTTTATCAGCATCCTTCACTACACAAATGACCCTATATCCTACTTGGCATTTTTCAGTATTTTACTAAGCTGAAACCGACCTAAAATCTTTATTCTTACTGGATAACTTTGATAGTGCACATAAATATAAAGCAATAAAATAAAAATATAAGCACAACTTAATACACATACAGGAAAGTATACTAATTTTAAGGCTTATACATGTTTTGACATGTTCCTTAGATAGAAATAATAATGTTTATAATAGAAACATGTTTTTGTTTTATCTGATACATTTTTTTCTCATATAATATATCCTGATTAAAATTCTACTCCTGACCTGCCACCCGGACCGTCAGGTCCTAAACGTTTAAAAACTGGTGAGTAGGAGATCTAGGCAGCCAAGGAGAAGAGAGACCTCTGGGGAGTGCACACGGAAAGCGCACACCCCACCCTGCCTGATCCAGGGACCAGGAACACAACTTTGGAACTTCTGTTTCCACCCGGCAACTCTGAGGTACAGAACAGGACTCTGCTCATCTGCCGCCTGGACCAGTGGAGATCCAGGGCCACTGACCAGATACAAGGGAAAGGCGATAACATATCACTGACAACAAAATGGCAAGAGGAAAGCAAAAGAGTATATCCCAAGGAAACCAAGACAACCTGGCAACACCAGAACCCAGCTCTCCCATAACAGCAAACATCGGAATGCCAAGCACTCCAGAAAAAGAAGACGCAGACCTGAAATCATATCTCAAGGTGCTGATAGAGATACTTAAACAAGAACGAGAGGAAAAGCAAAAAGATTTAGAAGCTTTTAAAGAGGAAACCAGAAAAACACTCAAAGAACTCAAAGAACTAGTGGAAAACACAACAAAAAAGACAAAGGAATGGAAGAGGGAATTTAAAATGGAAATTGACACAATAAAGAAAACACTAAAAGAGATAACCCTAGAGGTAGAATGCCTAAAAAAGAAATCAGGAGTCACAGAAGCAAGCATTTCCAATAGATTACAAGAGATGGAAGAGAGAATCTCGGGGGCAGAAGACAACATTGAAAACATAGAAAAAACAGCCAGAGAAGATGCAAAAAACAAAAAGCTCCTAACCCAAAATGTCCAGGAAATCCAGGACACAATGAGAAGACTGAACCTAAGGATAATAGGAATAGAAGAGGGAGAAGAGTATCAACTAAGAGGCACAGTAAATATCTTCAACAAAATCATAGAAGAAAACTTCCCTACCCTCAAGAATGAGATGACCACGAGCATAAAAGAAGCCATCAGAACTCCAAATAGGTTGGACCAGAAAAGAAATACCTCCCGACACATAATAGTCAAAACACCAAGTGCCCAAAGCAAAGAAAGAATACTAAAAGCAGTACGGGAAAAAGGCCAGGTAACATATAAAGGCAGACCAATCAGAATCACACCCAATTGCTCAACAGAGATTATGAAAGCTAGAAGAGTCTGGACAAACATCATGCACACCCTAAGAGAGCACAAGTGCCAGCCCAAGCTGCTATACCCAGCAAAACTATCAATCACCATGGATAGAGAGATGAAGTTATTTCAATACTAATCAAAATTTACACATTATCTGACCACAAACCAAGCACTACAACACATTATAGGTAGAAAACCAAATACAATGAAAAGGATTACAGCCTAGTGAAAATAAGAAAACTCCTAAACAAGAAAACCAAAAGAAGAAAAAGACAAAGACACAACTCAACCCACAAAAGCAATAATAGCAGGAAACAGAAACAAATATTCCTTGATACCTATTAACTCAAATGAACTCAACTTCCCAATAAAGGGACATAGGCTATCAGACTGGATACATAAACAAAATCCAGCCTTTTGCTGCATACACGAAACTCATCTCAGAGACAAAGACAGACACTATCTCAGAGTAAAAGGGTGGAAAATAAACTTCCAAGTAAACAGCCCCAAGAAGCAAGCTGGAGTGGCTATTCTAATATCGAATAAAGTAAATTTCCAACCAAAAGTTATCAAAAAAGATAAAAAAGGACACTTTTTACTCATTACCGGGGAAATCTGTCAGGAGGAACTCTCAATCCTTAACATATATGCTCTAAATAAAAAAGCACCCACATTCATAAAAGAAACCCTACTAAAGCTCAAAAAATACATTTCACCCCACACAATAATAGTGGGAGACTTTAATATCCCACTCTCACCAATGGACAGATCATGGAAACAGAAACTGAAAAAGGACACTGCAAAACAAGTAGAGACTTTGAATCAAGTAGAATTAATAGATATCTACAGAACACATCATCCTAAAGTAAAAGAATATACCTTCTTCTCATCACCCCATGGCACCTTCTCGAAAATTGACCACATAATTGGACACAGAAGGAGCCTCAATTGATATAAGAAGATTGAAATACTCCCATGCATCCTCTCAGATCAATATGGTATACAGCTGGTCTTTAACAACAACAAAGATAACAAAAAGCCCACATACACATGGAAACTAAACAATGCTTTGTTAAACAATAGCAGGGTCAAAGAAGAAATAAAGAAAGAAATTAAGGATTTTCTAGAATTCAACGAAAATGAAAACACAACATACCCAAACCTATTGGATGCAATGAAAGCATTACTGAGAGGAAAACTCATAGCCCTAAGTGCTTCCAAATAGGAACTGGAGAGAGCTTACATCAGCAACCTGACAGCACAGCTAAAAGCCCTAGAACAAAAGGAAGCAGATATACCCAAGAAGAGTGACTGCAAGAAATAATCAAAATTAGGGCAGAAATAGACCAAATAGAATCAAAAAGAACCATTGAAAAAATCATCAAAACCAAGAATTGGTTCTTTGAGAAAATCAACAAGATTGATAAACCCCTAGCCAGACTAACTAGAGGGCAAAGAGAGAGTATAGAAATGAACAAAATCAGATAGGAAAGTGGAGCCATAACAACTGAAACTGAGGAAATTCAAGAAATCATCAGATCCTACTACAAAAACTTATACTCCACAAAATTGGAAAATCTGGAGGAAATGGACAAATCCTTAGACAGATACAAGATCCTAAAGTTAAACCAGGACCAAGTTAACCATCTAAAAATCCTATAACACCTAAAGAAATAGAAGTTATCAAAAGCCTCCCTACCAAAAAAAGCCCAGGTGCAGTCGGGTTCAGTGCAGAATTTTATCAGACTTTTATTGCGGATACTACACCAATACTCTCCAAACTATTCCAAAAGATAGAATCAGATGGAATACTACCTAACTCATTTTTTGAGGCTACAATAACCATCGTTTCTAAACCACACAAAGACCCTACAAGGAAAGAGAACTTCAGACCAATCTCACTTATGAACATTGATGCAAAAATACTCAACAAAATCCTTGCAAACCGAATCCAAGAACACATCAAAACGATCATTCATCATGACCAAGTAGGCTTCATCCCTGGGATGCAGGGATGGTTTAATATAAGGAAATTTATCAATGTAATCCACCATATAAACAAACTCAAAGAACAAAATCACATGGTCATCTCAATAGATGCTGAGAAAGCATTTGACAAAATTCAATACCCCTTCATGTTAAAACTCCTGGCAAAAACAGGAATCCACGGTCCATACTTAAACATAATAAAAGCAATATACAGTAAACCAACAGCCAACACCAACTTGATGGCCGGAAACTTGAAGCAATCCCACTAAAATCAGGGACTGGACAAGGCTGTCCACTCTCCCCCTACCTAATGAACATAGTACTGAAATTCCTGGCTGGAGCAATTAGACAGCAAAAGGAGATCAAGGGGATACCAATCAGAAAGGAAGAGATAAAAACATTACTTTTTGCAGATGACATGATATTTTACTTAAGTGACCACAAAAATTCCACCAGAAAACTCCTACAGCTGATAAACAAGTTCAGCAAAGTGGCTGGATACAAAATTAGCTCAAACAAATCAGGAGCCTTCCTATACTCAAAGGACAAAAATGTGGAGAAAGAAATTATGGAAAAGGTACCCTTCACAATCGTCACAAAAACTATGAAATACCTTGGCGTGACTCTAACTAAGCAAGTGAATGTACTGTATGACAAGAACTTCAAACCTCTAAAGAAGGAAATTGAGGAGGATCTCAGTAAATTGAAAGATCTCCCGTGCTCTTGGATTGGAAAGATTAACACTTTAAAAATAGCCATCCTACCAAAAGCAATCTACAGATTCAACGCAATCCCTATCAAAATTCCAACCCAGTTCTTCATGGAATTGGAAAGATCAATGTGCAATTTCATATGGAATAACAAAAGACCTAGAATAGTGAAATCCATCCTCAACAACAACTAAACATCTGCGGGAATCCCTATCCCTGACCTCAAGCTATATTACAAGGAAATTGTGCTGAAAACCGTATGGTACTGTTACAGAAATAGGCATGTGGATCAATGGAATAGAACAGAAGATCCAGATGTGAGCCCTCAGGTATATGGTCACCTGATTTTTGACAAAGGAGCCGTAAACATTCCATGGAAAAAGGACAGCCTATTCAACAAATGGTGCTGATCCAACTGACACTCAGCATGCAGAAGAATGAAAACAGTCTCTTTCTATCTTGTTGTCACAGTTTCTGAGAGTACATATAATCTTCAATCATATTTATAGAAGGTCTTGTTTTCTGGGTATCTTCTATTTTCTTTGGTGCTTACACTTTTTCTCCTCTTACATGTACCCATGGAACTTTTTTTTTAAAAACAATGACATGGTATTCTCTTTCATCAGCATTCCATCTTATATTTAACACATTATAAAACACATATTGTCTGTATTATATAAATATTATATAATGATAATACTTGATTTATCTATATCTTGTATGTTTCATTTATTCATATGTAAGAATATATATTGCTTATATGCTTCATTTTATATATGAATACTCATAAGTTTAAAATATTTGGTTTAACATCTTGTTTGTTTACTAAAATAATAGTAGCATTTTCTCTTCTAGAGTCTATGCTTTGTCTAAACAAAGTTTGTAAGTTTAAATTTAAACCAACTTTGCTAAGGGATCTTAAATGTTTTGACCAACATTTTATCTCACCATCCAAAGGTAGGGGAGAAAAGATGTTAAACAGGACAAGGGGATGTGGACCTGTTTGGAAGTAGTTCCTTGGAATTATTCCAAACTCTGTCAGGATAACAGCAGTTTAGTTCAGTAGTGTCAAGATACCAAACATGAATCAGCAATGTTGGCACAATCCAGCAGAAACAGCCAGGCCTCCACCAAATTGGCAGGAGTCAGCAGCAGCAATGAGGACCAGCATGGATGCCAGGAGAAGTTCTCTGCCATGTCTCTCACAACAAAGTAAAGATAAGCAAAGACACAAGAACAATGAAGCATTACAAAGCTAACTATTCTAGTATGCTGTCACTAACCTTTGAGTCTTATTTACACTTTCTCCAAACATTAACATGTCCACCAATGAGTCTTGCCCCAGCTAAACACCATGTGAGTAGGCCTTACTATATGATCCTTTATTAGCAAAATACCATTTGAGTATGTATCATCTGACATATCCAGAAACTTCTACTTCATCATAAGTTCATGACAATGGTGTCAGTTATAAATTTCACCAATGAAGGTTTTAATTCCAATTTAAAATCAATGGATCTTCCCATAACATTCATTCCATGATTGCACTTAGGGCTATGATTTGCCTGGCTGATTGCATGTGTAGCCCACATAGTTTATACCTATGTAAGACTGATGATTATTTTTCTCTTCAGTAACATTCATAGCATCTTCCAATATTATGAAAGCAATTCAATAGGGACAAGACTCCCAGGTAAGGACCAGCTTGATATCTCCATTCCCCATTACTCATTTAATTGGTATGAGGAGTGCTCTTGGTGCTGCTTCAAGGATATTAGCAAGAGCATTTATTTACATTGGGCTAGGACAGGAAGTAGGCTCAGGATAAATACAGCTGAGAAATTTATTGTTTGTATCTTGATCATCTTAATGTAACAATTGGACCTTTATTTATGCCTTGATTGTTCCTTGACTATTTTGTTTATGCCTTATTTGTTGACTACTTCGTATATGCTTTATAACTTGCATGTATATTACTTGCATGTGCCTAGAATAATATAAAAGCAGACTGAGAAAAATTAAACTTGTTTCAGCACTTGATGGAATCATGCTATAGTGTTATCTAATTGTCTCTTTTTTCTTTAAACCTCACTCCCTTTCTCAAATTGTGTTGACTGACTGAGCAGGCTTGGTCATTGGTATTTTTAGGAATAAGGTCATATTACTGAGTTTTGAAGAATAACTAAGAGCTGTGAAAATCATCTCTAATATTTTGGGATATTTTGGAAGTCACTGGTAAGAAACTCCAATAGAAGTAACCCATTTGGGGCTCAGGTCTTGACCTCTCCTTGTCTGAGCACTATTTGTCAGAGGCCATAAAGGAACAAGCTAATAACTAGCAGGTGATCATCCTGGACTCGGATTATTACACAATCTGAGATAGTAACTCATTTTAGGAAATATTCCTGCTATTAAAATACTTTTTTGTTTTTGTTAAGCTTTTATAACAATCACTAAGTAATAGCACACCACTTTGGAGCAGATCTCTGAAGATCTACAAAGATATACTATCTTGTAATTATGCTGTATAGACAAATAGATGACTTCTTAAGCCTTAATGATGATCCTATAATAATTCCAAAAATTATAAAGATTATTAAATTTTTTCAGAGTGGGACTGCTATTAGGTCCTTTCTGTTAGTCAAAACTGCAATGAGAACTCTTCCAGTCTCCCAAGTGTCACCAGTTAATTGCTCTTAAGTAGTAGCCAGACTTTCTCTTACTCAAAGCACATTCCAAAGGTCAAAAATGGGGAACTAATGATTTATTGTAGGTGCTAGAACAGAAGAAAAAATATTGACTAGGTTTATCTATACAAAACTTCACTAATAACTTCGTTACAGTTTTAAATTTTCAGTGAACCTGTGGAGCTGAGACAGGTGATGGATGTTTAGTTAGATGATTATTCCTAATAGATATGTATGTAAAAATTCTCTGTTGTAAACTTTTATTTCAATTTATGGTTTTATTTTTTTTTTTTTTTTGTGTGTGTGAACGTATGATGAACTTTGTAACACGTGATTATGTATTCTGAAAGATGTATAAGTACTGAGGACAAAGAGAGAGGGGATAACATTTCACTTAGAACTTTTATCCATTAGGAACTTTTTTCCATTAGAGGAAGATTTTCTCCCTTAGGAATCTTTTTCCCTTTCCCTGTTTAGGTTCTTTCTGCTTACCATAGATAGCTTTTATAGGAAACATTTTACAACTTAGTAATAAACATTATAATCACTTTTCTAAGTGTCCTCTTTTCTTCCTGAGACACTCAACTAGCAGGCTGAAAGCTAAAGCCCAACTGTTCCTACTGGGATAATACAAAGGCTATTTACTTAATTCTTTGCTGTTTTAGGAGGTGTTCTAAGTGCCAGAGACCACAGTTTCTGGCCTCAGAGGAAAACAGAAGGCTGGTCAGCTACAGTAGCATAGTAACTTAGACTTAGATAAGTAAATATTTTATTATAAAGCAACCCTAAATATTTCATAAGACCAAGTCTTATCCTCCACTGTTGCTCTTCCCCCCTCTGCTGCCTCAAGAAAACCAACAAGAAAAAAGAACCCACCCCAAGCTGGAGCTGGCCACTGGCAACTATTCATGTCATTTAGACTTCTGTCAATTAGATTTTATGACTTTCTTTATGATTAATAGAACATGAAGAAAAATGGCTTATATTTATATCAAAACTTATCAATTGTGTTTCTTTTTAAAGGTCTTCTAAATAAATTCTTATGAGTTTATATTTAATACTTTTTTGATATTTTGGGACTACTTACTCTCAAAACTTGTTTCTTCATGTACTCAGTGTAATGGTGGCCATAGAAAACACAACACAGGTATTTACTGAAAACATTTTTGTCTTCTTTGTACCATGCCTGAGTGTACACATATGCATGAATACAAACACAAACATGCATATATACAATAATAATGAATTAAATGTGATAAAATATTTTAAAAGAATAATTAACTTCTTAAAAGTCATATATCCTTGTTTTCTTAACAAACTGACTTAATGTCAGAAAGAAAATGTGAGCCAGTGGGAAGAGGAATGGTAATCCAAGAGCTGAATGCAGTTATTTTAACAAAGACATTATCCTTCTTCTGCTCAGTCCTTTCTTAGGGCAGATCGCTAACTCATCTGTTCCCTGGAAATGGCTATACACTGAGGCAAATGAGACTATCCACTCTACTCAGAGCTTTTAATACTGTAACCTGAGGTATCCCAGCAGATCTCCTGCACCCAGAACATCTGACACCATAGCTGGAGACATCCCAGGAGATTCACTGGACCTAGGATACCACAGCTTGAAGTTATCTCAGGAGTGTCTTTGTACACAGGGCATTTTGGCAACTAATACCACAGTCTGAAGATGCTCTAAGGGCTCTGTTGCCCTCAGGCCAACTGACTAAAACGACTGAAAACCTTGATGGGGATCAGTTGCAAACAGGAAAACAGAAATCACAGTCCATAGTCCCTGCTGGAGAACAGCTTCATACAGGACCACAGTTTAAATGTTCCTCTGAAGACCTAACAGTCTGAAGCCCTCGCAGAAGATCTACTGCATACAAGGCAACAAATAAGCTGCTACTCTGCCCCTCTGAAGGCTCTACAGTTGGAAGGCCCCATAAGAGGTCTGCTACAGCTAGTACTGCAGGCCTACCAGGAGACCAGGGACATAAGAGACTCACTCAAGACAGAATTCTTGAGATCAGTAAATATTAGGAATAACCAAATGGTGAGAGGTATGCATAAGACCATAAGTAACAGAAGCCAATATACTTGGCCACCATTAGAACCCAGTTCTCCCACCACAGAAAACCCTTAATATACTAACAAACCTGGAAATAAAAATCTGACCTAAAATTTTATCTCATGAAGATAATAAAGTCCTTTAAGGAAGATATAAATAACTCACTGAAAGAAATACAGGAAAAACACAGGTAAACAAGTAGAAGCCCTTAAGAGGAAACAAATCCCTTAAAAATATACAGGAAAACACAATTAAAAAGGGGAAGAAATTGCATAAAGCAGTCCAATAACTAAAAGTGGAAGTAAAAATATTAAACACAAATGGAGGAAAACCTGAAAGTGAAAAACTAGGAAGGAGGTCAGGAATTACAGGTGTAACTATCACCAATATCAGAGATAGAAGAAAGAATATCAGGTGTAGAAGATTCCTCAGAAGAGATTGACACAACTGTCAAAGAAAATTTAAAACACTAAAAAAAAAAAAAAAAAAAAAAACTCCCAGCCCAAAACATCCACAAATTTCAGGACACAACGAAAAGAGCAAATCTAAGAATAATTGGAATAAAGATGAAAAATGAGACCCAGTTCAAAGGATCTGAAAACAACGTCAACAAAATAATAGACAAAAACTTGCCTAACCTAAAGGTACAAGAAGCCTATAGAACACCAAACAAATGGGACCTTAAAAAAATTCTCTTGTCATATAATAATCAAAACACTAAACCCTCAGAACAAAGAAAGAATATTAAAAGCTGCAAGAGAAAGGGGCCAAGTAATATACAAAGGTACACCTATCAGAATTAAGACTTCTTAATAGAGACTATGAACAGCAGAAGAGTCAAAGGTAATGCAGACTCTAAGAGAACACAAATGCAATCCCAGGCTACTACACCCAGAAAAACTCTCAACCAATATAGATGGAGAAACCAAAATATTCCATAACAAAACCAAATTAAAACTGTATCTATCTACTAATCCAGCCCTACAGAGGGAGGATACAAGAAAGAAAACTCTAACACAAGGTAGGTACCTACATAAAAGAAAAGGCAAGATATTAACCATCACAACATACCCAAAAGGAGAGAACCACAAGAACATAAAACTGTCTACAAAATCAAATATAATAGGAACCAGCAGTCATCTGTCTTTAATATCTCTCAACATTAATAGTTTCAACTCACCTATATAAAGATATAAGCTAAGAGACTGGATACACAAGTCCAGTATTTTTCTGGATACAAGAAATACACCTCAGTAACAAGGACATATTCTATCTCAGGGTAAAAGGTTAGAAAAAGGTCTTTCAAAAAACAAGCTGGAGTTACCATCCTAATATAAAAAAAATAGACTTTTAACCAGAATTTATCAAGCATGATAGGAAGGACACTTCATATTCAACAAAGGGAATATCCATTAAAAGAAAGGCTCAATTTTGAATATCTATGTCCTAAATATAAGGGAACCCACATTTATTAAAGAAACTTTACTAAACCAAATAAAAAAAAATTCACTTTGGACCCAACACAATCATAGTAGGAGAGTTCAACACCCCACTCTCACCAATGGAGAGATCGTTCAAACAGAAACTAAATAGAGACAATGAAACAAATAGAGGTTATGAACCAAATAGATTTAACAGATATCTGCAGAATATTTCACCCTAAAACAAAAGAATACAACCTCTTCTCTTCTCAGCACCTCATGGTACCTTCTCCAAAATCAACTGTATAATTGGTCACAAAACAACCTTCAACCAATAAAAGAAGATTGAAATAATCCTATGCACCCTATAAGACAACTGTGGACTAAGGCTGATCTTCAGTGACAGCAAAACAACAGAAAGCCCACACACACGTGGAAACTGATATTCAATGATAATTTCGTCAGGGAAGAAATAAAGGAAAAATTAAGGACATCATTGAATTTAATGAAAATATTGGCGCATCCTATCCAAATTTATGAGGCATAATGAAAGCTGCACTAAGAGGAAAATGCATAGCACTAAGTACCCTGGTAAAGAAACTGGAAAGATCTTAGACTAGCAACTTAACAGCACACCAAAAAGAAGCAAAGAGGACTAGAAGGCAGGAAATAACTCAGGACTATAATCAAACAAACAGAATCAAAAAGAACAATACAAAGAATAAACAAAACCAAAAGCTGGTTGTTTGAGAGAATCAACAAGATAGATAAATTCCTAACCAAACTAATTAAAGGACAGAGAGGCAAATTTAAAAAATTAGAAATGAAAAAGGAGACATAACAGAAATAGAGGAATATCAAAAATCATCAGATTCTAATATAAAAGACTATACTCAACAGAACTGGAAAATTTAAATGAAAAGGATAGTTTTCTAGACAGAAACACCATACCAAAGTTAAATCAAGAGCAGATAAGCTAGCTAAACATGTCAAAATCCTGTAACAAAATAGAAGATATAGCTATAAATATTAAAATGTGGTTCTGTTATTGTAGGCACCACAGATGACTATGCTCCAGGAGCTGCTAGAGCTGTGCCAGTAGGTGCTCCAGTGTGAAGCTGGAGTTCAAGCCCCTAAGCAGTTAGTTTCCAAGCCTGGTACTGGCACATCCCATTCCATGGGCCCACACACATTCACCCTTTGTGGGCAATGGATCTGGAACTGCTAGTTTCAGCTATTTCCTAACCATTTCTGTCATTCACTATCCTCCACTGCCCAGTGAAAACATGACTCCATAGCCATTAACTTATCAAACAGGTTTATATGTAAATCCTCAGTCCATAAACACACAATAAGCTTACAACCAGTGAACAAAGATATAAACTGCCCATATACTTAAGATAAATAGACCCACAGAGGCCCTTAGAAATAATCATAACTTTATAATTAGAGATGCACCGTAGAAACATTCATGTCTGCTTTATCTTCCTCCTCTCCAATCTCCCTCCTGCTCTCCTCCTTTTCCATTTTCCTAGACATTTTTCCTGCCTACCTCTCCACAGTCCAATCATGTATTACCATGACATCATCGTACAAGAAGTCACTCAAAACCTTCCATCCAAAAGAAGCCTAGGGCCAAATGGGTTTAGTTCAAAATTCTACCAGACCTTCAGTTAAGACCCGATACCAAATTTCCTCAAACTATTTAATAAAATAGAAATAGAAGTATCATTACCTAATTCATTCTTCTTACTTATTAGATATTTTCTGAATTTTATTTCAAACTTATCTCCTTTCCCATCACTCTCATCTTCCCTCCCCATCCCCTTGATTCTATGAAGGGTCTCCTTCTCCCAAACACCATATCACACCTCAGTGCCTTGGAATTTTCCTACACTGGAAAAATGTACCTTCACTGGAACAAAGGCCTCCCCTACCAATGACACAAGACAGTGCTATCCTCTGCATCATATGCAACTGGAAACATAGGTCTCTCCATGTGTACTCTTTGGTTGGTGTTTTAGTACCTGGGAGCTCTGGAGGGTTCCATTGGTTGATAATGTTGTTCTTCCCATGGGTTATAAACCCTTTCCACTCCTTCAGTCCTTTCTCTAGCTCCTTCATTGGGGCCCCCATGTTTAGTCTGATAGTTAGCTGCAAGCATCCTAAATTGTATATGTATGACTCTGGCAGAGCCTCTGCGGGGTCATCCCTGTCTGGCTCCTGCCAGTAAGCTCATCTCAGCATCAACAATAATGCTTAAGTTTGGTGGCTGCATATGGGCTAGATCTCCAGGTGAAGCAGTCTCTGAGTGATCTTTTCTTAAATCCCCTCTCTTCTATTTGTTCCTGTAGTTCCTCCAAGAAATGTGTTGTTCCCCCTTCTAAAAAGAACTGAGGCATCCACATTCTGGCCTTCCATCTTTTTGATCTTCATAAGGTCTGTGAATTGTTTCTTTGGTGTTCAACCTTTGGGGGATATTATCTAATTATCAGTGAGTGCATACCATGTGTGTTCTTTTGTGACTGTGCTACCTCACTCAGGATGATAATGTATAGTTCCATCCATTTGTCTAAGAATTTTACTAAGTCATTGTTTCTAATAGCTGAGTAGTATACTACACCATTGCGTAAATATACCACAATTTCTGTATCCATTCCTCTGTTGAAGGACATCTGAGTTCTTTCCAGCTTCTGGATATTATAAATAAGGTGTCTATGAATATAATGGAGCATGTGTTCTTGTTACATGTTGGAGCATCTTTTGGGTATATACCCAGGAGTGGTATAGCTGGTACCTCAGGGAGTACTATGTCCAATTTTCTGAGGAACTGCCAGACTCTTTACCCCATTTTAATAGGGTTATTTGATTCTCTGATTCTAATTTTTGAGTTCTTTGTATATATTAAATACTAGCTCACTCTCAGATGTAGGATTGTTAAAGATCTTTTTCCAATCTGTTGGTTGCCGTTTTGTCCTCTTGGCATTATCCTTTGTCTTCCAGAATCTTTGCCATTTCATGAGGTCCCATTTGTTGATCTTTGAACTTACAGCATAACCCATTGAAAGTTTTTAGCTCCTTTATTTAATATCAAGTGACCATAGGTGTGTGGGTTCATTTCTGGGTCTTCAATTCTGTTCCATTGATCTACCTGCCTTTCTCTGTACCATACCATGCTGTTTTTCTCATGATTGCTCAGTAATGCAGCTAGATAGTGATTCCTCAGAAGTACTTTTATTGTTGAGAATAGTTTTCAGTATCCTGGGTTTTTGTTATTCCAAATGAATTTAAAAATTGCTCTTTCTAACTATATGAAGAACTGAGTTGAAATTTTGATGACTGCATCAAGTCTGTAGATTGCTTTTGGCAAGATGACCATTTTTGATATGTGGGCTTTTTGTTGTTTTTGTTATTGAAAACCAGCCTTCATCCATGGTAGTCTGACAGAATGTATGGGATTATTTCAATATTCTTGTATCTATTGAGGCTTGTTTTGTGACTAACTATATGGTCAGTTTTAGAGAAGGTGCCATGAAGTGCTGAGAAGAAGGTATATTTTTTTGTTTTAGGATGAAATGTTCTATAGATGTCTGTTAAATCCACTTGGTTCATAACTTCTGTTAGTTTCACTGTGTCTCTGTCCAGTTGCTGCTTCCATGATCTGTCCATTGATGAGTGTGGGGTGCTGAAGTCTCTTACTGTTATTGTGTTTGGTGCAATATACATTTTGAGCTTTAGTAAACTTTCTTTTATGAATGTGGGTGCCTTTGTATTTGGAGCATAAATGTTCAGGATTGAGAGTTCATCTTGATCGATTGCTCCTTTGATGAGTAGAAAGTGTCCCTTGTTATCATTTTGATAACTTTTGGTTGAAAATCAATTTTATTCAATAATAGAATGGCTATTCAACCTTGTTTCTTGGGACAATTTGCTTGAAAAAATTTTCCCAGCCTTTTACTCTGAGGTAGTGTCTGCCTTTGTAGCTGAGATGAGCTTCCGAGTTTCTGCAAAATGCTGGATCCTATTTAATTATCAAGTCTGTTCATTTATGTCTTTTAATTGGGGAATTGAGTCTGTTGATGTTAAGAGATATTAAAGAATAGTGATTGTTGTTTCCTGTTATGTTTGTTGTTAGAGGTAGAATAATGTTTGTGTGGTTTTCTGCTTTTAAATTTGTTGCAAGGAGATTATTTTCTTGCTTTCTGTAGTGTGTAGCTTCTTTCCTTGGGTTGGAGTTTTTCATCTATTATCCTTTTAAGGCTGAGTTTGTGAACAGGTATTATGTAAATTTAGTTTAGCCCTCAAGTACCTTGGTTTATCCATCTATGGTACTTGAGAGATTTTCGGGGTATAATAAACTGGGATGGCATTATTTTTTTCTTTTAGGGTCTGTATGAGATCTGTCTAGGATCTTCTAGCTTTTATAGTTTCTGTTGAAAAGTGTGGTGTAATTTGAATTGGTTTGTGTTTATATGCTAATTGCCCTTTTTTCCTTATTGCTTTAAGTATTATTTCTTTGTTTTGAACATTTAGTTTTTTGACTGTTATGTGTCAGGAGAAATTTCTGGTCTAATCTACTTAAAGTTCTGTAGACTTCTTGTATGTTCATGGTCATTTGTTTCTTTAGGTTATAGAAGTTTTCTTCTATAATTTTGTTAAAGACATTTAGTGGGCCTTTTTTTTTGGGGGGGGGGGAGTCTTCGATCTCTTCTATGCCTATCTCTCCTATTATCTTTTGGTTTGTTTTTCTCATTGTGTCCTGGATTTCTTGGATATTTTGGGTTTGGACCTTTTTATTTTTGCATATTCTCTGACTGTTGTGTCAATGGTTTCTATGATATCTTCTGCCCCTGAGATTCTCTTGTCCATCTCTTGTATTTTGTTGGAGATGCTTGCATCTATGACTCCTAATCTGTTTCTTGGATTTTCTATCGCCCAGGTTGTCTCCTTTTGTGATTTCTTTTTTGTTTCTATTTCCATTTTCAATTTCTTCAGCTGTTTGGTTGTTTTTCTGTAGATCTTTAAGTGATTCTTGTGTTTCCTCTTTAAGAGCTTCCACTTGTTTACCTATGTTTTCCTGATTCTCCTGCATTTATTTAAGGGAGTTATTTATGTGCTTCTCATGTACATGAAGTGTGATTTTAAGTCCAAATTGTTTTTCTGATGTGTTAGGATATCCACCACTTTCTGTGGTGGGAGAACTGGGTTCTGATGTTTCAAGGTTGTCTTTGTTTCTGTTGCTTAGATTTTTGTGCTTGCTTCTTGCCATCTTGTTCTCTGTGATGCTAGGTTATCTTGTTTTCTCTGCATGGAGCTTGTCTTTCCTGTGGGTCTGTGAATACATGGGTTCAGGCGGGAGATTTCTCCTGAGTGTTCAGCTCTGTGTAGGTAG
Source organism: Micromys minutus (assembly GCF_963924665.1). Taxonomy (NCBI): domain Eukaryota; kingdom Metazoa; phylum Chordata; class Mammalia; order Rodentia; family Muridae; genus Micromys; species Micromys minutus. The sequence goes on from NC_137954.1 coordinate 475,711, forward strand.
GTTGTGAGTTCAGATGGTGGTGAGCTGGCTCTGGCTCTGGGCACATATTAGGGCCAGAACAGTACATTCCCAAGTAGCTCCAATATATCTCAGCCTTGAGAGTTTATTCTGGTCCTTCCACAGATAATCAGTGGAGAAAAAGTAGAGGTTTACATGTGGGCTCAGGAGGGAAAGGGCTCTTGAGGCTTTTCTGGGTGCTCAGCACTGTGTGAGTGGCCTGTAAGTCTTCTACTTAATTCATTCTATGAAGCAACAATTCCTCTGAAACCTAAACTACACAATGTCCCAACCAAAATACAAAAGTCTTCAGGCCAATCTCACTTATGAATATCAATGCAAAATACTCAATAAAATTCTAGCAAAGTGAATCGTAGAAATACACCAAAACTATAATTCACCATGACCAAGCATGCCTCATCTCAGAGATGCAACATTGGTTCAATATACAAAAATCCATTACCAAAATCCACTATATAAACAAATTCAAAGAAAAAATTCACATGATCATGTCCTTAGATGTAAAAAAGCATTTGACAAAATACAACACCTTTTCATGTTAAACATATTGGAGAGATCAGAAATTCAATGCCCATAATAAAAGCAATTTACTGCAACCCAACAGTCAATTTTAAACTAAATGGAAAGATACTTGAAGTAATTCCTTTAAAATCGGGAACAAGACAAGGATGCCCATTCTCCTCATATCTATTCCATATAGTACTCAAAGTGCTATCTAGAACAATAAGACAACGAAAAGATATCAAGAGGATACAATTTGGCAAAGAAAAATGTCACTACTTAAATAGTATACATAACCAACCTCAAAAATTTGACCAGGGACTTCTCTAGCTGAGAAATAACTTAACCAGAAGGTGGATGCCTCAGTTCTTCTTAGAACGGATGGCAAAATACTCATGGAATGCTTGCAGCTAACTATCAAGCCGAACACAGGGACCCTAGTGAAGGAGTTAGAGAAAGGACTGAAGGAGCTGAAAGGGTCTGCAACCCCATGTGAAGATCAAAATTATCAACTAACAAAACCTACCACAGCTCCCGGGAACTAAAACACCAATAATTGAATTGTTATGGAGAGACCTATGGCTCCAGGTGCATATCCTTCAGAGGATAGCATTTTCTGGCATCAATGGGACGAGAGGCCTTTGGTTCAATGAAGGTTCGTTTTCCCAGCATAGGGGAATGCCAAGGCACTGAGGTGGAAGAGGGTGGTTGGGAGACCGAGCACCTTCATGAAGGCAATGGGGGAAAGGGCATAATATCTGAAATGTAAATACAGAGAATATCCAATTAAAAAAAGAATTTGAATTAACAATTCTTATGTGTTAGCATTGTTTTTGACAATGTGGAAAACATTCATGTATTACAAGAGATAGAAAAAAATAATAATGCATTTTAAATTTTGTCAGAAATGATAAAATTAAGAAAGAGAATAAAGCTGAAAGGCTAAAAAGTTTTAAAAATATTTTTAATGGAAATTTTTCATTTACATTTCAAATGGTTTCCTTTTGCTAACCCCTATCCCAATACCCCTCTTTCTGCTTCTATGAGGGTGTTCACTCACCCACCCACTCCCTTTCTCCCCCACCTTGACATTCCTCTACACTGGGGCATTGAGCCTTGGCAAGACCAAGGGCTTCTCCTCCTATTGTTGCCCAACAAGGCCATCCTCTGCCACATATGCAGCTGAAGCCATTGGTCCGTCCATGTGTACTCTTTAGCTACTGGTTTAGTTATTAGGAGCTCTGGTTGGTTGGTATTGGTGTTTTTATGGGTTGCAAACCCCTTTAGTTCCTTCAATTCTTTCTCTAACTCCTCCATATGGGACCCCATTCTCAGTTCAATGATTGGCTGTGAGGATCTGCCTCTGTATTTGTCATGCTCTGGTAGATAGAGCCTCTCAGGAGACAGCTATAATATCAGGCTCCTGTCAGTATGCACTTCTTGGCATCAGCAATATTGTCTGAGTTTGGTGGCTGTATATAGGGTGGATCCCCAGGTTGGCAATCTCTGGATGGCCTTTCATTCAGTCTTTGCTCCAAACTTTGTCTCCATATTTGCTCCTGTGAATATTTTTGTTTCTCCTTCTAAAAGGGACTCAAAAATCTGCACTTTGGTCTTCCTTCTTTTTAAGCTTCATGTGGTCTGTGAATTGTATATTGAGTATTCTGTGCTTTTGGGCTAATATTCACTTATCAGTGAGTGCATACCATGGGTACTCCATTGTGTAAATGTACCACATTTTCTGTATCCATTTCTCTGTTGAAGAACATCTGGGTTCTTTCCACCTCCTGGCTATTTTAAATAAGACTGCTATGAACATAGTGAAGCATGTGTTCTTATTATATATTGGAACATCTTTGGGGTATATGCCCAGGAGTGGTATAGATGGGTCCTCAGGTAGTACTGTGTCCAATTTTCTGAGGAACTGCCAGACTGTTTTCCAGAGTGGTTGTACCAACATGCAATCCCACCAGCAGCAGAGGAGTGTTCCTCTTTCTTCACATCTTTGCCAGCATCTGCTGTCACCTGAATTTTTGATCTTAGCCATTCTGACTTGTGGTAGGCTCTCAGAGTTGTTTTGATATGCATTTTCCTAGAGAATCTTCTTAACTGAGAAAACAAAGCTAGCTTGGACAAAAAAAATGAATCATTAAATTATAGATACATTACTAGAAAGTTGTTGTATGAATATAACAATTTTAATTCTATAGTCTTCCTCAAGTTGTTCAGATACAGATGTAGAGAAAGAAAGTTTCCCTACATTCTGTAATGAATTTAATAAATATATATTGCAAGATATTTATGAAAACATATGGTAAATGTAATGGTTTCACTGCTAGCTGCCAAAATGTGATATAAAAGATGCTAATCTGCAAAATAATAGCTAATGTTTGTGATAGAAAATTACTATTAACTTCATATAGCAAAATGATTGCCTAGTCTCATAGCACAAACTAACATTGACTTTTTACTTTTCTTGGATTTTGGATTTTAATAGGATAATTAGATGCCTCAATGTATATTATGTTCTGATATAAAACAAGACCTCTACAGATTATTGATACATAGTGGTTTTATATACACTACTTGGCAATGGGAACTGAAACCATGGAACTCTAGTCATATTTCTTTATCATTGCTGAAGACTGATGTCATATGATGCCTTAATTTATTAGGTATGATTTGTAAATGAAACCCTACGTTCTTTATGTGTCAACATATTATAAAGCTGTAAGAGCACTGGTGCACTTTATAAATATACTATTTAACACTAGTTTGTTTTAGCCATCTACAAGAGCAGAATTAATATCATCTGTGAATATTGCAGCATATGTTTTTGCAGGTTTAAAATCACCAGGAAAAGAACACATATGAAAAACAAAAGTTAAAAATAATTGTTTTTGTATACACCATTTTAGAGAATACACAATATTTATCTTTCATTGCGGTAAGATATTTTATCAGGATTAGAGACTACATATGTTTTAGAGAAAATTAACATGGAAAATAAAGTAACAAGTGTAACACTGATTAGAAAAAGTACTAACTGTTTTCATTCCTTCGTACTAAAGAAGAAACATTTAACGTTAAAGAAATGGAAAACCTTAAGGAGTGCCAAAAGCATTTTGTGTGCTTTGGCATACACAATCTATATGTATCTATCCAGATGTTAAGAGTAGAAATTGTGAGATTTAATGATAACTAGATGTATTTGAAAAATAGAACTATAACAAAATGAAAATAGATGACTACTTTCAAAATAAATGTCTTAAAGCATCCAGGATAATACAGTATAATAAATGTTAAATTACACTAAAGAAGAAGACCCAAAGAAAATATTGTACTTCTATTTCTGAAATAATTAGACTAGGAGGAAATATCCCAAAGATGTACTTCTCTATTTGTTGATACCTAAAAGATACTTTTTAAAAATAATATCCTCCAAGCATTTTCTGGCTGTATTTGGACTAATGTTAAGTGATATTGTGGATAAAGTAAGGCAGGGTCATTTGGGAGAAGGAGGCCATATACTGATTTGTTTTCATTTCCATGTATAAACTGTACAGCCTTATGCAAGTGATTCCTTGTTCTGACTGTCAGAGGAGACATATAACAGATTCCCACCCCTATAACAAGTATCTGAGTGATGGTTTTATTTACTTTTGTTTTCCTCACAGTTTTGAAAGTCCCAGTCAATGGTTATTTGTCTTAGTGTTTTTCAGGTTGTAGTGAAGTGGTGTGCCACTGGGGAATATCTGGCAATGCAAAGCTACTCAGGTCATGGCCAAGAAACAAGAAAAGAGAAAGAAACTGAGGATCTGAGTCCCTCTAAGGTTCATTCAGACAATGATCCAATCATTCTACTAGGCTCTTTCTCTTAAAACCTCTATTATTTGCCAGTACTTTTATATCAGGGCTTGAACCTTCACTATTTAGATCTTTGAGAACTATGTAAGACACAAAATACATCAAAGAGTAAAGTCACTCCCCTTAAAGAATATCTGTTAATCAATTCAAATGATGATGAATGCTATAATTTTGAGAACTCCAGTATGACACATGATTTATTAGTTTGATTGTGATTATAGTAGACACCAATTCTGGCTAACTGTGTACCTGCATAATACCATCTACTGTGTCAGGAAGGACATTATTTGATAATGTCCCAGGAAAAGGGAGTGGAACTGGAAAACATCATTTTAGGCATTTTAACTTAGGTTCAGAAACACAATTACCATATATCTTTCTTATGTACTTGCTGACCCTAAGCTTTATTTGTTTTAAGTATGTGTGCCCAGGAGGGAGAAAATGGGACTTGAAATGAAAAAGGCTCTAGTGAAGAAGGGTGGAAGTAGAACTGAGCTAAATGCAGGAAGCAGGGAGTACAACTTGCAAAGAGATGAGGTAGTAAAGGGGAGGAGAATGAGCATAACTGAAGTGGGCATGAAAGTCCCACATGAAAATCTACTACTTTGTAAGCTAATTTCTTTTTAAATAATAAAAGTAAAATAGATAAGGCTGTAACAATTAAATTTAGGTTTCCTACTAGGAAAATAGAAAAAAAAAAAAAAGACCTGAGGGCAAGCTCTCTCTTCTCAAAGGTTCCAATGTAAAAAATAAGAATTCATTTGCAAGAACCTACACTGTGAATGCCACTAAAGCAACTACCTAGGAAAGTGTTTCCTCAGGGTAAGTACTTAGAAGCTAACTTAACAGTGGTTTCAAAGGGCCAGGCTCCATTCTGAGTTGGCTATAGAGATGTGCACCAATAGCCATGAGATACTGTTTTGCAGGCGTGAAATCATGCATGAAGTGGTCACAGAGTTTCACATTTCAGGGAGCTGATGATATCAGGCAGTGTATTGTAGTGTGAAATATTAAAAAAAAAAAAGGAATAGAAAAACAACCCACACTAGCACAGTCTATGCTTTAGTAATGCAGTTTTTTCCACCCTTAAGGTCACCATATTCTCCATATGATGGCTGCTGTGCTGTCTCTGTTCTCTTGCTGAAGATCCTGCTCGCATTCCCAGCCATCTGTTGTTGTTGTTGATGATGATGATGATGATGATGATGATTTTATTAAATGCCTTTACAAGACAACATCCAGTCTCCAGATGCAACTACCAAGGCCCTGATATGCTGTAGGCACATGATAGGCAGATGATTCTTGGGACCAATCTTACAACTTGGGTCCCAGGGCAGCATGATCTTCACTTTGATGCCCATCACCCTCTTCTTGAAAATTTGTAACTCCATCATGCTCACCCTGTTTGAATCCTGATGATGCAACCCTGAGAGGCTGCTAGGCAAAGCTCTGAAAGTGAGGCTAGGTTGAAATGGAGATTCTGGGATATTTTAGCAGTTAGAACCAGGGAATGTCATCTAGGTAAGATGAATGTATAGAGTGGAGTGGGTTGAGGAAGGGCCTTCCTGTGATACAGAGAGCAGTTCTGCAGAAGCAGGATTATCTAAGCCCCAAGAAGCCCAGATGATTCCATCATAAACTCCAAATGTCAGTCATGAAACTATATTTGGTGTTTCCTTCTGGATTTTAGTCTTGCTTTGATCTTATCCTTCCTTGCCATCCCACCACTTACTTATTTTTACATTGAAAATGCTTACTATAAATGTTTGGAAATATGTTACTTATTTTTTGTTCAAAAACAAGAGCTCAAAGTTAAGAGATTTTCCTGAGTCTTAGAAGAGACTCTGGACAGTGTGGGATTCTTAAACACAATGAAGAATTTAAAAGTTTAAATGAATGTATATTGTAGTATTAAATTATCATGGTAAGATTACTATAGATTGAATGTGAAATCCCCCCCCCCCATATTTGCATGTGTTTGAAAGCTTGGACAGATGGTTCTGCTATTTAGGACTCAAAGATTACATGAGCCATTGGAGACAGGACTTAATCTTAGTTTTTCTTTTTAATCAATCTAATAGTCTGTCTGTCTGTCTGTCTGTTTCTGTCTATTACATATATGTTTTTTCTATCTATCATCTATATATCTGTGTGTATATCTATGAATATGCATGAGCATGGTATGGTTGTGTACGTGTGAAGTTCAGAATTCAGCAGCATGTGGCAGTTGGCTCTCTCTTTTTATTATGTGAATCCCAGGAATCAAATTTAGACAATCCAGGTCTATGGCAAATACTGTCACACTCTGTCCAGGCCTTGAGGTTGTATAGCCTGACCCTACTTTGTGTTCACTCTGTATTCTCACTGACAATGTAATGGGACCAGATGACCATCTACTCCTGTCACAGTGCCTTCACTACCATGTTTGAATATATCCACTTTAAATATAAGACAGACTAAAACCGTCTTTCTTCCAATTGCTTCCTCTTACATATTTTGATGTATCAATGAGAAAAGAAACTAATATGCTTATATAACTCAAATGTAGTGAAGCTTTACCAATGAGAAAAATTACCTCTTGAATTGTTACAACTATGAACTAAAATGATAGTGATTCTTAAATTGTTTGAGTTTGTACTTATTTCATGGCATAATCTTTTTAAATATTTCTAGATGTTTATAATTTTATTTTAAAATGAATAATGATCCATTTTACTGAGAGGGTCTAGAGCAATGGAATCGTGACATTTGCATGATACTATTGCAAATAATCATGATAAACTTTGGACATCCTGGGTTATTGCACAAAGAGATTGGGAAGCTATGGCCTATATAATTTAACATTGTCAGCAAGAACACACATTGTTTATTTTAATAAACATCTGGCTACAATGAAATATTCAAGTAGATACAATGACATTTTCAATAACTTTGAGTCATAATTTAATGATTTTGTAAAATGTGACGTCTGTGAGAATTTTTGTTTTGATTTTCATAATACATTGTGTTTTCACAAATAACCTTTATGTATTTCTTAGTAGTTACTAACACTTCAGGTTTCACATTTCTGTTCTTAAATTTAAGTCATTCAATGGATTATTTTCATGCAATAGCAATTTTGGCCTAAATATAATTTTATTAGAACCAGAATGTATCTGTCATATTGCTGGTTTTCCCAATGGACATTTGCTTAATGCTAAACATTTGCTCTCTATGTTTGTTGTTCACACCCTTCAAATTCCTTTAGCCTTCTCCCTTCTTACTCATCATTTGGCATAGTTGAAAAGATTCAGTTTATTTGAGTTAAATCAATACCATATTTTGAAAAGAACAATTCTAATCTTCATGTATTCTTCATTTAACCATCAACACTTTAGAGGTTTTTGGTACAAATAAACCCAGAATTATATGTAATATAACTTTGAAAAGGTAATTCTAGGGACAGTAGTGGTCCTTTTATTACTTATTTGAGTATAAAATGGTTCCTAAAATTTATTTTATTATTGATCCAAATAATTAACACAGGCTCTATTCTATTAATTTACAGGAATAAGCAGGATAAGGTTTACAACACTGAACTGAAGAAGAAAAAAGAACTTTGTAAAAAAGTTTGTTGATGTATCTTAGAAGTTGTTGATGAAGACACTGAAGTTTTCAGAAAATAAATACCAACCCTTAATTTGCATATCTGGTTTTGTGTTGGCATGCCGAAGTTTTAAATTGACATAAATTTACTTTTATATAATCCCACTTCCCACTTTTCTGCAAATGTGTCTGCACAATTGGGAGTAGACAATAAAAATTATTAGAGAATGAGATTTGGTGAACTAGATACACCTCATTTTCCTCCTAATGTATAGTCTACGTTTTCATAAAGACAAATAGTACAAAACATATAGTCAACACAAACATGAAGGCACTGAATGCTGAAGTTGTAATAGGTAGTTATCAACTGTAAGTTTTTGAAATTGAAAATAAACATAATTACTAAATATATTTGCCACCAAAAGACAAATAAAATCTGAACCCAGGCTCTTTCCCTTACTGCAAACATATATAGCAGTTGTACAGCTTGGTCTTCATTCAGGTCCCCCAATAACTGGAACAGGAGCTGCTTCTGACTCTGTTGCATGCCTGCGGATCCAGTTCCATAACTGAGTCTTCTTGTCTGGCTTCAATAGGAGAGAATACACCTAACCCTGCAGAGACTTGATTTGTCAAGGTGGGTTGATAACAGAGAAGTAGAGAGGGATAGAAGAGGGGCTGTATGGAAGGGTTGGGAGGAGGTGGGTTGTAATTGGGATGTAAAGTAAATGAATAAATTAATGAAAAATACTTGCCTTTCAGGTTTATAGAAAGTACTAGAAATGTTGCATACCTAATGTGGTTTTAAAGTATTTTAAATATTTAAAACATTAAACTGTGAATTTAATTCCTTGCATTTTTCTAAGTTTTAAAAGCATCTATACACATACACAACAATTTAATCAGATGCTGTCTTGTCCATGTTTAGATATAAGAAGATGCAGGGCGGAAAGCAGAAAACACAGATAAAATATTAGCTTAGTGGAGAGAAATAAATCAATTCTACAATTCTACTAAAATCAGGAACAATAGAAGGTTGTGCACTATTTCTATACTTCTTCAAAATATTACCTTACACCTTTGCTAGAACAATAAGATGATTAAAAGGAACCACGGAGATATAAATTGGAAATCAAGCAGTCAAAGTATCATTATTGTAAATGATGTAGTAATATTTATAAGCGTTCTACAAATTTCAACAGGGAGTTGATAAATAGAAGTAACTGAATTCAAAACTAAGTTCCACTAATCGGTAGCTTTCATATATTCAAATGACAAATGGACTGAGAAACAAATCAGAGAAACAATTCCTTTCATAACAGCCTCAAATAATATATCTTGGTATAATTCAAACTAAATAAGTAAAGGATTCTATATTAAAAATTGAAGATATTGAAGACAGAAATTGAAGAAGTATCAGAAAATGAAAAGATCTCCCATTTTCATGGATCTCAATGTAATTTCCATCAAAATTCCAACACAATTCTTCAAAGAACTTTAAAAGGCAACTATCAGTTTCAAATGAAAACAGATAACCCAGGAGAGCTTAAAAACAGCCCTGTATAGCAACAAAATGAAAAACTTCTACAGGTATTACCATTCTTGATTTGAAGTTGTACTACCAAGCAACCCATAGTTATTTTATAATTCCTGTTTAAAAATTAATATATCAAATAGGATGCTCCTGAGACTACTTTATCAGCTTATTCAATCTATTAAACAGTATGAGTTTTTCTGTATTGAGAAGATCAATATGTATAACCACAACCATGAAATATACTGCATCTATCTCACCTAATTACCATATTACACCTCATTCAAATGGCAGGGGGTACTCTAGTATTATATTTTTGCTACGTAAAATGATTAGTTTGTTTGGATTTTATAAACTTCCATCACATTTGTGATATTTAAATGGTGTTCAAGTATGTTTATCTAGGAATATTTAAGAGACATGGAAATTAATATCAAACAGCAAATTATGTTCTTGATGGCAGTTCAAAGCTGTCATTATTAGATGATTGTTCTCATGTATGAAGTTTGGAGGCTGACATAATCTAGCTCAATACCCCTCTTTCCCCCTGCACAATCACCTATACCATGTCTACCTAGCATAGAGACCTTCTCTTCCTTGGGGTATTATTATCTTTTCCCACTCTTTGGTCATTTTAGATGAGAATTATTTGTTTTCTCAACAAGTATACTGCTTCTGAAGTATACTGTATCTAAAACATGATTTAGAGATATTTAGATATTCTAATTTTATTTAACTAACATCTGAAACAATTTATTTTTGTAGATGAATAATAGAGCTGTATCAAGCAGTTAGCCTTTGCTTGAAGTTCTGGGGATTGCTGGCTCACAAGGGCATGTGTATTTTTTCTTGGATACTTTATCTTCTTTTTGCACCCGTTTAGTCATCACTGTTTTATAGTTAATGGAGCTGTCCTCTCCCTATTCCATTCAGTCCCTAAATGTACATAAAAATCACACTAGGTTCCCACTAGCACAGTTTGTGTTTGTTGTTGTTGCTGTTTTGTTTTTGTTGTTTTTGTGTATGTGTGTTCGTATGTCTGTGTGTGTGTGTGTGTGTTTGTGTGTGTGTGTGTGTGTGTGTGTGTGTGTGTGTACAACACTGTATTGAAGCCTTGAGGATGATGAAAAAATCAGAGTATAAAGCAAGAAATCATACAATGCTGGATACAGAACCATGTTTTTTTCTATTTTAGGAGGATGGTGGTTTGTTTGTGTCTGGCTTCTCCTCAAATATACTCTGATGACTTTGGGCTGGTCCCTTGAAACTTTAAGATGCTCACTGCTCACAACCACCCTCTACTGATTAATGACTATTTCCATGTTATGTTTAGTTTTTCATAAACTTTATGATCTTTGTAAATAGCAAGATTTGAATGCATACTCTCCTATCTTTAAAAAAATTAAGTACTAACAAAAATATACTCATATATTTATGCTAAAATGCTTTTAATAATCTGTTCATACATCTTCGTTTTTTAAAATAGAGTTGTAAGAGAAAAAGAACTAATGCAATAGTCAAAGTTTTCTTGATGTATAAATATTGAACATAATAATTTTTGAATACCAAAAATTGCCACAAGGCTATATTTTTATCTCTTGAATTATTGATGATTTAAAGTCTAGGTGTACACCACTTTGAGAGGGTACTATACACTTTTTTTTTTCTAAGAAGGACTAAGGCGTCCACATTTTGGCCTTTCTTTTTGTGAGCTTCATATGGTTTATGAGTTGTTTCTTGGGGGTTCAGAGTTTTCTGGGGCAAGTATCCAATTATCAGTGATTGCATATTATGTCTGTTCTTTTGTGACTGGGTTACCTCAGTCAGGATGATATTCTCTAGATTCATTTCCATGTTATGTTTTGTTTTACATGTACTTTATGTTCATTTTAACTAGTAAGACTTCAATGCCTATAAAACTATCAAATCTTTAAAAAAAATCAAGTACTGACAAAAATATATTCATATAATCTTATGCAAAAATGCTTTTTAAAAATCTGTACATGTATCTCTGTGTTTTAAAATAAAGTTGAAAAAATCATAAAAATATTCAATAAAATGTAAAAACAAAAAAGAACTAATAAAATAAACTCAATACTTTAAATATTAAATACAGTAGTAAAACAAAATGAAGACCAATAACCTTTTTGATGTTAGAGAAACAATGTATGTGTTTATTTCTTTTCCATATAGATACTATAGTCCTTGTAACTTAAAAGTCTACAAAATGGTATTCTAAGTAAAACAGTTTTCCCTGGAAAGAAATTTTGTTACTATATTCATTGAAGATATTAGACAGTGATTTTTTTTAAGTAGCAATCTGTCCCTCTTTTCAAATGACTCTACATTTATTTGTTTACATAATATTTGTTCTTACATGTTTGAGAAATGCACAGAAACTAAAAAGTTGATTTCTAAAAAAATGATTGTTCCAATTTCTGGGAAAGGACAAGAAATAGTAAATCAGAAACAAAAGTGATTCTTTTGGAGGAGACAGATTAATCTTGCTAGATGATGATAGTAAAACAAACAGAGGAAGCTCAAATATTACATAGGACTAAAGCCTTTGATACTTTTTCATTATTAGGCTCATGAGTCACAAACATGTCTATGGGCCCCTAATTTTTTTTTAATAAAAATAAAAAGTAAATTTTGGAAATGGTACCTTAGTTTCATGTCTGTGGGCTAACCTTATATTAGTAAAGCTATATGCCAATGTTACCTACCAGCCATAGTAGCAAAAGGCTAAAGTAGATCTTACTGTATTCATCAAGCTGTAGTCACTGAACCACACTTTTGTCTCAGAATTCAATTCTTTCTCTCTTCCCTCATCCTTTCTCGGTCTCTTCCTATAACTTACCTTTTTTCCCACATCGTGTCCTACTTCTCCATTTTCTATTATAGGTTTTTATATTCACTGAAGCACAAAGAGGGTGGCTGAAAGCTCCAATGTCCATTTGCTCCCCTCATACGCACATTTATACCACACTTTACAACATTTTCCCAGCTTTAGCCAGGCTCTGTTCATGTGGTGTTTAGGGAAGTTGCATTCCTAAGGTTGTTCATCATTGTTTTTGATTGTATGTACTTGAGGCTTTCCAGAGCTTTTACCAGAGAAGGCTTCAGTAAATGGACCATGCCAAAAATCCAAATAATAATAACAGCAGTCACACTTTCAACAATATTTATATAATACTTAACTGTTAGAGACCACAAAAAATTACTGACATTTTACTGTTCATAAAACAGTACTTTTAGCATTTGTAAAAGTAACTCTGGTTTTTTTTTAAAAAGTCGATAGTGACTTTAAAACACAAATATCTATTATGTGTTTTATTAAACAAGTTCACAGGGATCCTTAAAAGCAATCTCATGTCTCCATTTTGCACACAAAAGTATCTATGAATCTAGATCATACATACATCATTAAAAGAATTATATTTTTATCTAAAGGAATAAAGAAATAAACTGTCAAATAAGAGTGAATAAATCTATTGTAGTTTAGAGATTCCCAAATAGACTATTTCCTGAAATTCTAGATATTTTTCCTCTGTTTTATAATTTCCCCTTTCTCCAGCAGCTACGTGGCAAATCTTTCTCCTCAGACTCACTTTTGCCCATGGGCTCTTTTTCATTGCTTTTCTCCTTAGGGAGGGAAGCTGGGTGTGGGAGCTCAGCCTTCACTGTTAGCTTCTAGTCAACGTGGCATGGGAATCTGCTTGTGAATCTGTTCCTCATCTGATTGTCTATGTGAACAATTGCTCTTTAATTAGAACCATCTGGGTCCCACCAATGTTATTTAATCCATGTGTTTAGCCTGCCTTGATTCCAAGTGCAAACTAGTCATGTGGAGCAGTTGCTGATATCATGTAACTACTAGACAGTGTGGGACTTGATAAACACTAGCCACCAACAGTGATTGACTAAATTATTTTTGTGCTGATATTAGAGCAGGAGAGAAAGGGAAAATGGAGGAAATGTACTGGGAAAGTGTATAAAAATGTGGTCATGAGAATGAGTATAAACCTACATTCAAAGGACCAATCAGTATGGAGCAAACCATGTCTCTGAAACTTGACTTTACTAGCCACAAAAACTAATATTTTCAAGATACTTCACAACATAATATATAATATTCTTCCAGGTATCAACAGCAACACACACACACACACACACACACAGAGAGAGAGAGAGAGAGAGAGAGAGAGAGAGACAGAGAGAGACAGAGAGACAGAGAGAGACAGAGAGAGACAGAGAGAGAGAGAGAGAGAGAGAGAGAGAGAGAGAGAGAGAGAGAGAGAGAGGAGAGACAGACAAAGACAGAGACAGAAACAAAGAGACAGAGTCAGAAAGAAATACTAAGCACCAGGAGATTTACCTAAATCCTGTGGTGGTTATTTATTGCAAGTTCATAGATCTATAAATTACATTCATTTTAAATGTTACCATGGATGTTTTGCTCTTATGACATTTTAGTGAAAGTATTTGTTAACATTGTCAAGGGATTTCCTAGATAAAACATTATCAAAATGTCTGTCTGAGAACCATTTCTCTTTTTATCCTAAGTCTCTGATCTTTTCAACTAACCAAAATTCAAAATGTTGTGATTTGAAAAAGTACAGCAAAGCAGACTTTACTGGAAATCTTATAATAGCCTTCCTCCCCTGGTGTTTGACTGTAAGCAAGACCCAAAAGCACTGTCCTTGCCTCTCCTTTCTGTTAATTCCTGTTTGTACATGCAGAATGTAGGGCAGTGACTCACAGTACTGGCCCAGAGCCACACAGCTGGATAGACACAGGGTGCATTTCATAATAAAAGGGTCAAGAAAGAAAAATTGTGTTTGTTCGTATTTTAAGTTTCTACATGGATTATTGTTAAAAAAGCAAGGTCTTATCTTTCTAAGGAAGTAGATTTAAGGGAGACATTTTTTATTCTAAAGCTCTATTGCTAAAGAAACCACACATTTTGACTGTAGAACACAGAGAAACCAAGCCTGAACTAATCATGAACTTATCTCTCTGTTAGCTAGCTTTCACAGGGCTGGTATTTGCTTTTCTGGCTGCTGGTAACCACTAGACACCAACAACATTACCCAGTGTTGTACCCTACATACTAAACAATACTGACCCACCAGACAAGATGTGTCCTTGATGTCAATAGCAGCATGACTGTTTATGGGATAACCAACCATTCCTTTGATTAGATCTGAGACCTGATCTTCAGTGGGAAATTTATAAATGGGATTTGGAAACTTGGTCAAAACCCAGGGCTATAGAAGTCATATGATGGAACTTATTCATTTCATTTTGCTAAATTCATGTTGTCATACTGCCCTCTAAATATTTATGTACATATCCACAGATTTGCATTGAACTCTTGAGCAGAGAGCATCTTATTGTAGTGGGCAGCTGAGAAAGAAGAGACTCGTAAGTGATCAAAGTGCTAAGAATAAGTGACTGTGAGTGCTTAGCTACACAAAGAACATCTATATGAGCCCTCCTCTATACCAACACTCAGTGAACATCATGCAAGAGGAAGAAGAATGGGTAAAATAACTAGAAAATGAAGAATAGTGGTGTGAAATGCTGTTTTCTGGACATGATGTGATCATTGCTCACATGGACTTACATCAGTTGTAGGTACCTGCACAGATCAAGACATTGATTTTTCCAGCACACAGAGAAACTGGATTCCTCAGGCCCCACCCCTTCCCAGGGAGCTGTTGGAAGTTGATTCCGGCTAAGAGAGAAAGAATCACTTTTCTTGAGGAATAACAATTGGAAGACTGCCCAAAGCCGAGTAGAAATCAATCCACATCCATGCAAATATTCACATAATGGCAATAGTAATTGGACTTTGTGGGTAATTTGTTTAAAAGGACAGGGGGATTGGACATATTGCTCAGAACTTAAAGTGTTTACTGCTCTTCTATATGACAAGAAATTAAAAACATTTTAATTAAAAAGAAATAGAAAAATGGGTTTGAAAGAAGGAATAAAGCAAAAGTGATTTGGGTTATAACCTAACAAAGGGGAGCAAATATTTAAATCTTTGAGAATCTCAGTGAATAATGATGTCACTTGATTTTTGACAAAGGAGCTGTAACATTCAATGGATAAAGGACAGCCTATTCAACAAATGGTGTTGATCCAACTGGCACTCAGCATGCAGAAGAATGAAAATAGACCCTTTCTTATCTCCTTGTACAAACGTCAAGTGCAAGTGGATTAAAGATCTTCACATTAAACCAGGTACACTGAAATTATTAGAAGAGAAAGTAGGGAAAACCTTAGAACTCATAGGCATAGGAGAAAATCTCCTGAACAGAACACCAGTGGCTCATACGCTGAGGTCAAATATAGACAAATGAGACTTAATGGGATTGCAAAATTTCACTGAGGCTAAGTATACTGCCAAGAAAACAAAATGGCAGCCAAAAGAATGGGAAAAGGTCTTTATCAACCCCAAATCAGATATAGGCCTAATATCTAGGGTATACAAAGAACTCAAGAAGCTAGACACCAGCAAATCAAACAACCCTATTAAATAATGGGGTACAGAGCAAAACAAAAAGTTGTCAACTGAGGAATATCGAATGGCTGAGAGCCCTCTAAGAAAGTGCTCAACATCATTAGCCATCAGAAAAATGCAAATCAAAAAACCCTGAGATTCCACCTCCCACCAGTCAGAATGGCTAAAATCAAAAATTCAGATGATAGCAGATGCTGGTGAGGATTCAGAGAAGAGGAACAGTCCTCCACTGTTGGCGAGGTTGTAAACTATTACAACCACTCTGGAAATCAATCTGGTGATTCCTCAGAAAATTGGATATAGTACTACCTGAAAAACCCAGTTATACCACTTCTGGGCATATACCCCAGAGAAGCTTCAACATAGAACAAAGACACATGCACCACAAGGTTCATAGCAGCCCTATTTATAATAGCCAGAAGCTAGAAAGAAACCAGATGTCCTTCAATAGATGAATGGATACAAAAATTGTGGTCTATTTACACAATGGAGTACTACTCAACTATCAGAAACAATGACCTTATGAAATTCTTAAGAAAATGAATGCATGTAGAGAATATCATCCTTAGTGAGATAACCCAGTCACCAAAGAACAGACATAATATACAGTCACTGATAATTGGATACTAACCCCAGAAAGCTCTGAACACCCCAGAAACAACTCACAGACAATATGAAGTTCAAGAAAAAAAAAGAAAATGAAAAATCATTATGTTTAATCTTTACACACCAAGAAAACTATGCATAACTCCAGGTTACAACTTGTTTTACTTGTACTTTATGGTCATTGTAAGTAGTAAGATCTTAATGCACACTATCAAACCTTTAAAAAAACCAAGGACTGACAAAAATTTATTCGTATACTTTTATGCTAAAATCCTTAAAATATGTACATTTATCTTTCTTTTTAAAAATAAAGTTGTAAAAAAACAAAGCAACAACAACAACAACAACAAAATGGTTGCACAATGCAAGCAACAGTTTCCTACAACGTTTTCAAATTATAACCCTACCACTTTCAGGCAAGGTCAGAAATACATGTTCACATTCCCCTCCCATACATTTTATTTATTCTCATTAGTTTTAATTATTCTTCATGCACATGTGTATCAACATTCATCAATGGTAATAAAATACATCTAAACAGTGAGTCAGGAAGTAGCAGCTCCTTGGTTAGTTCTTTTTTTTTTTTTCATCCATTTGTTTGCAATATGTAGGGTCACGCCACTTGCAGGATGTTTGTATAATCACTGGGGAATCATGAACAATGGAACTGCTGGAAATATCTGGCTCAGTGTTGTTATATAGAAAATGGAATTTTCTAATGGCAGCTGTGTAATCTAACAAGCATTTTTGTCTTTAAAAATGAATCCTTGGGCTTCTGCATTATCAACCTACAAGAATTGAAATAATGCTTTTCCATACTTGCATACTTAAAGTTTATTCTTATATAACTTAAAGCAATCTTCACAGTACCACAATATTAGTATAGTAATTTATCCATGTGATATAGTCCCTAAACTATAAACATGTATGTGGGCACATATACCCACTTACATGAGATACTTCTTCTTCTTTGTATTTTTCTACATCTACTCTACTTATTGTATATTTTCTATTCTTCTGAAAAGCTGTAAGAAACACTAACTTGTAGATTGCTTTCAGAATATAACTTTTCTACTGAAATAAGCCAGAGATTTTTAGAACAGGAACCATTCCAGATATGGAGAAAAGAATGTAAAAGTTCAGTCTGAAATATTTACTGAACAAGAAAACTATACAAATTTCCAAACTTATATTGAAATTTTAAAGATAGATGAAGATAAAAGAGTGCTTACCTGGCATTCTTGGATCCCTGTTTTGATCCTCAGGACAGTATAAACATAGCATTGTTATATGTCTTTCATCGTAGCATTCAAATGGTGGAGATAGAAGGACCAGAACATTTGAGCACAAGCTGAGGACATGTCTCATATAAGAGTATTTTATACAAACATGAGGTTCTGAGATCAAATCCCAAAGACCACATAAAATTCAGGCATGAAGACAGACATATTTTAGGAACTCACTGAGTAAGTAGCCAGTATAGCTGAAACATTGAGCTCCAGGTTTAATGAGAAATCCTATCTCATGCCTGATGTCCCCTCTGACCTCCTCATGCAGCTACATGGGTGTGAATAGCTGTACACATACACATGTGCATACATAAAACACACATGTACTTATACACAGCATATATATAAGCATTCAAACAAAATAAATTACCATAAAAGCTTACCATCTTAGTTATATAGTGAGTTTGAGACAATATTGCATAACATAAGACTCTGTCATAAATAAATGAATAAATGTGAAAATGTAAAGTTATTTTAAATATTTTATCACAAAAATTCACACAATAAGTGAGATGGCAGATATGTTAATTAACTTAATTTGATTAATCTTAATTTACTTCAATTCAGTGGACATTGTTATATGCATTTAAATACAATATTTTTGGCCACTTAAAATTATTCATATACATTTATAGAATATGTTGTGGTCTCAAAAACTAACTTTGAATAATAAAGTAAAGAATCAGATATTTTTTATTCTTAATGTATGTGAACACATTACAAACCAATCAAAAAGTTAAATATGGGATCTGATACAAAGGTCATGGAGGTACTGCTTACTGGCTTATTCTCTATGGTTTGGCCAGCCTGCTTTCTTATAGAAACCAGGACCACAAGCCCAGGGGTAGTACTACCTATAGTTGGCTGAGTCCTCTCTCATCAGTCCTTAATTAAGAACATGCCCTACAGCAGGATCTTATGAAAGCATTTTTAAAACTGATGCTCCCTCCTCTCATATGACTTTAGCTGGTATCAAATTGACATAAACTACTCAGCAGAAATAACAAAGGGAATGATGGATCTATATAATAATAATCCATTGCTTTTGAACAATTTAGAGGCACATTGGAAATCATGTAAGAATTAGGTTGTCTGTACATGAATACTCTGCTGTGTTTTAGTATCACTTTTTAAGTGACTAATCACATATTAAGTAATTCGCAACCTGAAGTAATTAGAAGTAAGTAACATTGCATGTGGATGAAGTATTCTTGCTAAAATAATCCATGTGGACATAATCAAGCCTCTGTAAAAGCTTTCAGGAAATATGAGAGAGTGTCATGCTAAATGACTTCCTGAAGACACAATTATCCTAATGAAAATCAGAAGCACAATTGAAAGCTAAGACTTAAAGTTTAATGAAAAAAATGGCTAAGGGATATTTATATATTTGAAAAAATCTATATCAAAAGGCCTCTTGAGTATGAAGAATGGTTGAAATAATTTGATAAACTATTGGTTATTTTGTTGCTATGACAACTGAATTTTGATGTTTTATAAACATTCCTGTCTTTTAAAATGCATATTTTAATTAAAACACTTAGAATTCATATTCTGTCATAATTAGAATTTGCTTTTATATATTTCAAAAATGTCTGAACGGTAGAATAAATAAGCACAAACTATTAATAATTACTGGATACATAGATTATGGATTTAATTATGTAATTCTTGTACTTTTCCTAACATTAAAGGTCTAATAGAAAGAAAAATAGTTTTATAAATAGCACATCATTATCTCAGTATAAAGTATTCTGAAAATTAGTGACTTAATATTTGTTACAATATTAGAAGTAAGAAATTTGGTGACTAAAAGACAATGTCCAAACTATCACAAGAGAAGAAGTGTCCTGTCAATACACAGAGCAACAACTTTAAAGGCATGGTTAAGAATGTTTGAAACTAAACGGCAGCCAACAGAATGGGAAAAGATCTTTACCAACTCCACATCAGATAGAGGCCTAATATCCAAGGTATACAAAGGACTCAAAAATCTAGACACCAAAGAATCAAACAACCCTATTAAAAAATGGGGTACAGAGCTAAACAAAACATTCTCAATTGAGGAATATGGAATGGCTGAGAAACATCTAAGGAAGTGCTCAACATCCTTAGCCATCAGGGAAATGCAAATCAAAACAACCCTGAGATTCCACCTCACACCAGTCAGATTGGCCAAGATCCAAAACTCAGATGATAGCAGATGATGGCAAGGTTGTGGAGAAAGAGGAACACTTCTCCACTCTTGGTGGGGTTGTAAACTGATACAACCACTCTGGAAATCAGTCTGGCGATTCCTCAGAAAATTGGACATAGTATTATCTGAAGATCCAGCTAGTCCACTTCTGGGCATATACCCCAGAGACACTCCAATATACAACAAAGATACATGCACCACAATGTTCATAGCAGCTCTATTTATAATAGCCAGAAGTTGGAATGAACCCAGATGTCCTTCAGTAGATGAATGGATACTTATTGTGGTACATTTACACAATGGGGTACTACTCAGCTATCAGAAACAATGACTTAACCAAATTCTTAAGAAAATAGTTGCATCTAGAGAATATCATCCTGAGTGAGATAACCCAGTCACAAAGGAACAGATATAATATGCAGTCACTGATAGTGGGATGCTAACCCCGGAGGCTTGGACTGCTCCAGAAACAACTCACAGACTGTTCAAAGTTCAAGAAAAAAAGAAAAGAAAACAAAACAAAACAAAAAAAAAAAAAAAAAACATTATGCTCAATTCTTACACACCAAGAAAACGTTGACTAATTCCGGGTTACATCCTGTTTTACATGTAGTTTTTGCTCATTGTAACTAGTAAGACCTTAATGCAGAGTATCAAACCTTAAAAAAAAAAAAAGAAAAAAAAAGCCAAGCACTGACAAAAATGTAGTTGTATACATTTATGGAAAAATGTTTAATTTTTTTTTCTTTTATCTTTGTTTTTTAAAATAAAGTTTAAAAAAAGATTTTAGGATTGAAAAAAAAAAAGAAATGTTAGCATCATTAGTCATCAGAGAAATGCAAATCCAAACTATGTTTATCTTACACCAGTTAGAATGGCCAAAATCAATAAAACAAATAATAGCTCCTGCTGGCGAGGATGTGGAACGAGGGGAAACTCATCCATTGCTGGTGGTAGTGAACGAAAATTGTACAATTACTATGAAAATCAGTTTGGCAGTCCCTCAGGAAGCTGGAAATAGTTCTACCTCAAGATTCAACTATACCACTCTTAGGCATATGCCCAAAGACAATTAATCTTATTACAGAGACACTTGCTCAACCATGTTTATTGCAGCTCTATAAACCCTTTCATTTACAGCGATGACCTTCCTGCAACATGTGCTAGTGCAACAGTGGTGCAAAGCTTGTGGGTGTAACCAACCAGTATTTGATTGGACTTAAGGCCCACTCCATGAGATGGAACTTATACCCAGTACAGGTAATCAAGAACCAAATACTAGACAGCTGAGACCTACAGTAAATCTAAATACTGTCCTGCTAAAGAAGGAATGTAGCAATAAAACAAGTCTTAATGGCAAAAAAAAAAGAATGTTTGAAACTAGTTTACTGATGAGCCTGAAGCCTCATTCTCATTTCCTTCTAATCAGCAATGAATACTAACCATTTTTCCCAAAGATTCCAATTTGTGTGGTGAAAGTGCCTGATTCAAAAAAATGTCTTGGAGGAAGCATGATATTTTTATGATTAAATAATATTCTATGAAATTTCACATTAGAAGACTTTAGCGAGAAAGATTGCCCTGATTTGAATAAGCAAGGCATTGTGATAGGACATATCTTTAGAAAGAACCCCACTAGAGAGAACTGAATGTTCCTTCCAGCTTACAGCCTATAGGAGGTTGAACTATGCACTCTGATAACACTAGAATCTTGAAGATTTGCCCACAATCAAACTTTAAATGGAGAAAGGAATTCTTCTATGAATTCTACCATTTGACAAATAAATGGAAGAGGCACAAATTACATGTCCTAATTTCTGAAATATGGTATTCATACTTTTAATGATTCTCTCTCTCTCTCTCTCTCTCTCTCTCTCTCTCTCTCTCTCTCTCTCTCTCTCTCTCTCTCTCTCTCTCCTCCCTCCCTCCCTCCCTCCCTCCCTCTCTCCCTCCCTTCCTCCCTCCCTCCCCCTCCACCCTCTCTCTCTCATATGCACCTATAGTTATAATTTTTGATGACTTTCACATAGAAATAGTAAACAAAATTGTCATATATTACTCTTACTGGGAGACTATAAGAATCTTTGAAGAAACCCTGGTTGAGATCAGGAATTATACTAGAGCAGGTAGTCTCTGCAGCAGGCAGCAAAGCTGCAAAGACCATGGAGGATTTTATTGGAGAGCTACCCAGGAGACAAAGAATAGGCACAGGTACTGAATAGGTATGACAGAGTTTACTATAAAGAAAGTAACACAGTAACATAAACGAAATGTTTTGAGAGTATAAGTGGGTATTCTATGATCACATGGGACAGAGCTTATATGGAAGTATCTTCTTAATTTGCCTGTGAACTTCCAGCTGCCATTTAAAGAACTGTAAAAATAGGCACACCCAAGGACTACATGAATAAATGTAGAAAATTTGCTTCTTAAACTTACAGTGCTCCTTGACTAAGCCAGCTCAGTATGTCGACAGGTTGTCCAGGGCAGGAATGAGTATTGAAAAGAAAAAAAGACAATTAGACAAAATTGTAGCATGACCCCAGCCAGTTCTGAAGCTGACACACATGTATTATTTTCCAATCTGCTTTAATTACATGCAGAATAATATCAGTCTGAGTCAAGGAACAAGCAAGGCAATAAACAAAATCCTGCAAACATGTTTCTAGGGGCTAAGCAAGATGACTGAGACAAAAAAACTGCCACACATGCTTCTGCTGAGCCTGCTCTGAGCTTTGCATTACCTCAAATGTAAATGTACTTAATGGAGCAGGGAGAGGGCTATTTTCTGTGTCCAGGCCGAGTCAGATTCCTGCCTTGAGCTTATTATGTAGAGGCAAGAAGTACTAAAAGGCTCTCCACAGCTCCTAAAGTTTGAATTATCTGGCACCCATAGAATCTAGAATATTAGTCAAAGTCTAACAGTTAAAATTTGCTGTAGAAATGTCTTGGAAGTGCACGGAAAGATTAAATCAGTACTAAATGAGACAAAAGTTGATTTCATTTAGACATCTTTTAACTATTGGCCTTTAATTATTGGCCTTTACATAAATCTTTATATGAGCTTAAGAAAGATCTAATGGTATTTCTTGGGCATGGCTATGCACTTCAGGAATAATTTCCAGTTTTTTGTTTTGTTTTGTTTTTCTAAACAGTACATAGCCTAACTCCTTAATGCTTTAAGAAACTCACCGTCTTGGTTATGATCAAACCCAAATTATAGTTGTCATCATAACATCCAAGGAATAAACTTACTTTCCTAGGCTTGCTTGAAGCAAAGATGCAAACATCTAAATATTCACCCTTAGCAGACTCTTAGTATAGAATCAGATTTAGGTGTTAAAACAGGAATGATCATATATCCTTCTACCCAGGCACCATTCAGCAATGGGAAGCATATAACAGTGGTGGAATGTATAAACTGAAAGTCTCATAATGCATTTAGTGGGTTGATTTAAGTGATCTCTGGTACATATCTGTGGCAGTAAATATTAAAAAATAAAAAAAAAATCAGTTTATCTGTTTACCAGCCCTGAGGTCTCACTCCTTAGGCCGGACCCTGATACAAAGTTGTGTGCACCTCCGGAGCCTGGTCTACATGACAATTATACTAGATTTTCTAGCTTTAAGTCTCTCTATTGAGAAGTCTAGTGTAATTTTTATAGGTCTGTCTTCATATGTTACTTGGCCTTTTCCAGTTATAACTTTTAATATTCTTTCTTTGTTCTGTGCATTTAGTGTTTTGATTACTATGCAATGAAGGGTTTTCTTTTCTGGTCCAACCTATTTGGTGTTCTGTAGGTTTCTTGTACATTTATGGTTACCTCTTTCTTTAGGTTCAGGAAGTTTTGTTCTGTGATTCTGTTGAAGATATTTTTTGCCACTTTGACCTGGGAATCTTCACTCTCTTCTATTCTTATTAATCTTAAGTTTTCTTTTCTTACTGTGTCCTTAGTTTCTGTATTAGGAGGCTTTCTTTTTCTTTGGCTTTGTATTTTCATTGACCACTGTGTCAATATCTTCTAAGGTATCTATCTTCTGAACCTAAAATTCTGTCTTCTGTTTCTTGCATTCTGTTGTTAATGATCTGTAGTTCCTGATCTCTTTCCTAGGTTTTCTATTTCCTTTGTGATTTATTTTTTCTACTTCCATTTTTAGGTCTGGGACCACTTTGTTCAATTATATCATATTCTTGAATGTGCTTTTCTGTATTTATTTAAGTGGTTTATTTGTATCTTCCTTAAAAGTCTCTATTATCTTCGTGAGATGGGATTTTAGGTCAGCATCATACTTTTCAGGTGTATTGGGGCATTTTTGAGTTCTTGTGGTATGAGAGCTGGGTTCTGATGGTATAAAAAGTATGTTGACTTCTGTTTATGATCTTGTGCTAGCCTCTTGCTATCTGTTTATATCTTGTGTTATATACAGCCTTGGTGACTCTGGAGCATGCCTCCTGTGTCCTTAGATTGCTGCATTTCTTTTGGGAAATCTGTGCTCCTAACTGCATCTGATATCAAGGGAGACTTGCAAATGGATGCCCAGGCTGCAGCAGATCTTCTGGTTGCCCTGCAGACTGTTGCCTTGGCTCAGCAGATCTCCTAAAAGCCCTTCAGACAGTGAGATGTTGAGAGGGGGAGACAATCTGATCTTCCCCAAGCAGATGCACACCAGAGGGGAGATGGCATTTGCATTTGTGTGTGTGTGTGTGTGTGTGTGTGTGTGTGTGTGTGTGTGTGTGCGCGCGTGCGCGCCTGCGCGCACACACACACACACACAGGCACACAGAGAGGGTTAGTTCTGCATCCATTGGGCATTAGCCGGATCCCACCTGCTGCAGCTATTTGGTTGGCTCTCCTACCTGTTGCTGTGGCCTTAGCAGATTTCCTGGAAAGCCCTGAAGACTACATTGTTGAGACAGAGGGCGAGACAGGCTGATCTGCCCTCGAGCAGGTATATACTAGTCCCATACTCATATTTAATTACTCTTTTCTGCACATATAAAAATTAGAAACTAGGATCTGCATATGAAGATGAGTATCTTGCATTTTTGTTTCTGGTTCTTGGTTATCTCCCCTAAAAGAATGCTTTTCTAATCTATCCATTTTTTCCAAATTTCATACTTTTATTTTTGTTGATTGCTGAATAAAAGTTTCATTGTGTATATGATCTACACTCTAATTATCAATTCATTAGTGTGACTATGTGAAAAGTAAACATGGCAGTACATATCTTCTTGTATTTAGAATACAAAGTCCTCTAGTGTTTTTATGGTGATATAAATAATTCACTGCAATTCTGACAAGATTGAATGGAATCTATAGTATGCTTTTGATACTATGATCATCTTTATAATATTTATTGTACCAAGCTAAGAGCAGAGAAGAACTGTCAACATGTTTTATCTTATCCACTTTCTTTTCATTGATGTAAAATTTCATTATATAGGTATTTGTCTTTGGTCAGGATTACACAAGGGTGTGTCTGAAGCTATTGTGACTCTTAATAAGCAAAGTTTGCAAGTAATAATTTTAAAGCTACTAATTTTTTATGTTAATTTTGTATTTCATAACATTGTTGAAAGTATCAATTAGATCTCAATTTTTTTTCTGGTGGAGTGTGTATGGTCTTTTAAATATAAAATTATATAATCTACATATAGAGATAATTTGATTTATTCCTTACTACTTCAATATTTTTATATATTTCTTGTTGCTCTAGCTGAGACGTATGAAATTATATTAAGTAAGACTGTAGGGTGAACATTCTTCTCATATTTCAGATTTTAGAGGTCACATTTTTAGTGTTTCCTAATTTATAACAATACTGGCTATAAGTTTATCATATATAACTTTTGATATATTGAGGTGTATGCTATCTATTCCTAAATTTTACTACTTTTACCATGAAGAATGTTGAATTTCATCTAACACCTTCAGTATCTATTGAAATTATCACTTGTTTTCTGTCTTTACATCTATGTGTGTGATGCATTAAACTTATTTAAGCATGTTGAATCAATTTTCTCTCTCTGGGATGAAAGAAATTTAACTGGGATACATAACCTTCTGAAAACAGTTAGCTATGTGATTCATGAGATATTTTTAGTAAGTGGTTTTTTAAAAACTTATTTTTACTCATCACTATTGAGAATTTAAACCTAATATAAGTGATTTTAAAAAAAGAACTGCATTCCCAATAGCTGTGTAATCAGAGCATCTTAACATCATCTTCTGCCTTCTCCCAAAGCATCAACCACTGAAGAAAATGAGTAAATAGGGAATAACTCTCCAAGGAGAGGTTAGAGCCAAATTTGTGGAATCAACTGGCAATAAATCACAATGGGAGGAAATGACTATAAAACTTGCTTGCCTAGGGTACCCTTTACTGGTGGAATGTTGACCAAGGCCTTATGAAGTCCTGCTTCATGAAAATTATATGAGATAAAAATTCCATCTTACTTTCATTTTCCAAAACTTCTTTATATCTTTGTTTCTAAAATTGCACACAGATCCAAACATATGTTAGTGAAATGTTGATATTAGTACTTTGTAGAAGAAATGAGTCTCCTATCTATCATTTTACAAAGGTAACTTAATCAAAGTTTGTATGAAAGGTATTCAGCTCGCATACCACAGACACAGAAAGAATAGAAGAATACAGTATGATAAAAAGACATTTTAATCTTTTTTAAAGGAAAAACACTAATTTTTCCTGGCATTGGTACTTCTGAAATTTCTAAGGGAAAATCAAATATTATTAGTTTTTAATTTCAGTTTACTTATGACATTTTAACATAGATGAGATATAGAAAAGATGAATGAAATCAAATGATATAAGTAGCTTTACCCATTCATAACAATTATAAATAAATTTAAGTTTTCAATGAATAATCTCAGTGTCTATTTTGTAAAAAAACATTTAGTAGCTTAATGATACTTACAGTATTTTTATTAAAGATTTGTGCACATGTGTGTATTTGTCTGTATTTGTGTGGTGTATGTGTGTGTGGGTCTGGGTGTATGTGTGTGTGTGTGTGTCTGTTAGTGTAAATCACATGTGGATGTTTGTCTAATGAGGCTGGAGCTGAAGTTCTGGGTGCTGGAGTTAAACTTCATTTTGCTGTTCTATTTTGTATTATTTATCTATCAATAAAACAATCATTAGATAGATACAGAAATATGTAGTATTAGATTTCTCAAAACTTATTTCACTTAAGAGTTCTTAAATGCTTCAACCTCTCTTCTACCCCACTGACCAGAGGTAGGGAAGAAAGAAGGTTAGGGAAATAAGAAAAGGGAGTTATGAACCTATTTCAAAGTAGTTCGTTGTGGTCAATTTCACTTTTCATTGTCAGTGTATCAGCAGTCCAGTTCAATAGCAAACATCAATCATGAAACAGTAGTGGCTGATTGATGCAACAGAAACAGAAAAATCACAACATATTGACATGAGTCAGAAAAAGAACCCAGTAACACTTTAAATACTATAAGTACTTTGGTGCATTACTCTCTAAGAAGCAAAGTCCAGCAAAGAAGTGAAGAATTTTGCTATGCAAGACTGTTTATGGTATTCTATTTACACTGTTTCTACCCATCATGACTCAAGTATCTTTTCAGCAAATCGTCACATGCTCCCTCACAAGACTTCCAGAAAAACATCATGTAACACAACATAGTCATAAAGGCAACCTAAAATTTCCAGTTCAGCTACAGATATACATCATCAATGATCTAGTACTTAGCTACATTTTTGATTAAATAGTTTCTAAGTGATAAAGGAGCTATTATACTAGAATGGATTTGCTGTACAAAGATATAATTTATACTTAAAGTAAAGCAGAATAAAATGATATGAGATACCATCATGCTCTCAGAATAGCACAAAAAATTTTTTTTAATTTATAAAATTTAATTCTGGAAGTTAAAATTTTCAGACAACGGTTAAGTGTGGCTAACTGAAACCATAGAAGAGAGTCCTGATTTAAAGAACACACCTGACTTTTCTCATAGACATTAGTGATGATTACTTTTTAGGCTTCTAACCTGTCACTATGAAAGAATTTTATTGCTTTAAATGTACTCATCATTATAATGAGGTATGTGTGGCATCAGTCCAATTGCTAATGTGATTAAGTAAATAACATTATTAAAATATTTGATTTTGTAGTTTTCAGTGTTTCTCTGGTGTCCCTCTTAAAACACTGTTTGAGAATGGAAAAGTAAACAACAGTAATAAATGCTAAGGTTCTTTATTGGTTTCTTGACAGAGTTGGGTTTAATCATTTTAATTATTAAATTCACAAAGTCTAGAGTAATCTGAAAAAACGTCTTTAGGTAGACCTATGAATTCTTATCAAGATTAAGTTACCTTGTAGGCTTGTCTATTGGTGATTATCTTGGTTCTCTTAATTGAAGGAAAAAGACTTGTTTTCTTTGTGTGGTATCATGTCATACATAAGATAAGGTTAATTGAAATAATGATATAAAAGTAGAAAATGAAGATAAATTCAATGAAAAGTTACAGTTATCAGTTATGGTTGGGATTACCAAAATGTAATATTGCCCACTCAAGGACTGGAAATGTATGGGCATTTATAGATTTACTATTTTGCAAAAACAAAGGCCATGTCAAACTGGATTTTAAAAGTCCGTGAGTTCTCAACACAAAGTACTACAGAAAATCTGGAGGACTGGTCTTTCTTAGAGAAGAGCATACCAACTGACTGTCCAGCACCAAATTCACACACACGTATCATTATACAGACTTAACAGGTTCTACTTTAAAATTTATATAGGTATACATCATTAGTTATAAAGGAAAAAGAGAAGTCATAAACAGGTATGAGAGAAGGACATGTGGGAGGTTTTCTTGGGGGAAAAGAAAGGGAGAACTATAATTAAATAATAAAATAAAAACAATCTTAATTAAAATCAAACGGCTTTGTATAAAAAATATTGAATGAGAAGCAATTACCATATACATTTATTATGATTTTTGCACTAAAGAAGTAGGCATGTCAGTTTTCCTTGTTCCAAATAAGATTAGTAGTCTCATACCTAAATCAAACAAATGTGTAATAGATACAAGTCAGCTTGGATTATATAATATATCTTCATTAAAATAAAATTCATATCCAGTTTCTATACCCAGATGCTTGAAAATACTTATAATATTCTCATTAAGTGATACAATAAACATAATTCTACTTTAGAAAACATAGAGACCATGTGTGACTACTACAATAACTTTATTTCAGTGTTGAGTTTTATATCATGCTTCTCATAAAACTTAAGAGGTTTCACAATATAATCCATGTCTTAGTTAAGGCTTTACTGCTGTGAGCAGATACCATTACCAAGGCAAGTCTTATAAAAAGCAACATTTAGTTTGAGCTGTCTTAGGTTCAGAGTTTCAGTTCATTATCATCAAGTCAGGAACTTGGCAGCATCCAGCAAGACATGGTGGAGGAGGAGCTGAGAGATACAACACTATCTCAAGGCTTAGAGCAGAATATTGGCTCCAAGGCAGCTAGAATATGAGTATTAAAGCCTACACCCAACAAGGCCATACCAATTCCAATAATTCCACACCTCACAACAGTGCCTCTCCCTGGGTCAATTGTATACAAACCATCAAATTCCTCTCCCTGGCCCCAATGGGCTTGTTCAAACACTTGAGTCTATGGTGACCATACATAGCCATAGCGTAATTTACATTTAGTCCATCTTCCAAAGTCTCCATAGTCTATTGCAGTATCAACAATGTCAAAAGTTCAAAGTTCAAAGCCTTTTCTGTGATCCATGCAATCACTTAACTCTCATCCCTGAATCAAAATAGGAAACCAGCTGGACAATCTCCAAACTCTGCATCTCCATGTCTGATGTCAAAATGGTCTTCAGATCTCCAACTCCTTTTTCATCTTTGTTGATCAACAAATTTTATTCTTGACCTGGTTCTACTTCCTGTTAGCAGCATCCCTCAGGAGCTATCCTATAGCTCTGGCATCTTGAATATCTTGAGGTCTGCAAGGCAACTTCAAAGTTACAGCTTCTTGTTTCAGTGTCTGGAATCCACAAATGATCTCCTGGGATCTGCTGAAGGGCTGGCACCACTTCCCCAGCTCTGCACTGTGTAGTGTTCTAAGCTCAGGCTGATCCACTCCACTACTGCTGTTGTTCTTAGTGATAATCCTGTGGTACAGGTATCTTCAATATGCTGAGGTTTTCTGCTGCAACTAGGCTTCACCAATAGCCTCTCATAGGCTCTCCTTGTGGTGCCAAGCCTTAAATCCTTTACATGACCCTTTCAGCCCTGGGCTGTCAACTACAACTGATACTGCACCTTCACCACTGGCCTTCCATGGCCTCTCACAGTGTCAAGACTCAGCTGCTCCTCATGACCACGTCAGGTCATGCCTTCAAAATCAGAACCACCTCTGAAGTACTTAAACATAACCAAGTCCATCTGCAGCATAAGGTACAACCTTCACTATCTCTAGAACACAGTCTTTGTGTTCTCAGAAAACATTTCCAAGAAGATTTTACCCCAGTGATGCTGCTCTCCTTTACTCACCACTAATTTCTTAGCTTGAGCTAACCAGCATCAACTGTCCTTGTAGTCTCTTCTAATTTTGACTCTAAAGCCAGAGCCACATGGCTAAAGATGCTGAGTTCTGCTGTTTGCTGGGGCTGGAACATACCCCCCCCCCCATCCTATTAGACTGTTATTAGCTTTGGGTGCTCCAACTCCTTCACTGCCTAAGCTTGGCTGTCCTGGATCTTACTCTCTAGATTGACCATGAACTCAGAAATCTGTATGCCTGTCTCCTAGGAATAAAGGTGTGTATCACCATGCCTAGATTTAAGTTTGTCTTTACCTAGAACTTGCTCTGTCCAAGTTCAGCCTTGAGTTTAGGGATTGAGTTGGCTTTATCTCCACAGATTAAAGGTATGTGAACCACCATTCTTGGATCTAGGATAGGACAGGATATAGGATAGGATTAGCTGGGTAGGATCTTGCCCCAAAGAACCTTAATCTGTTATCTCTTAGAAGATAGGATGCAGTTCCATTTGACTTCCTGGTTCCCCTTTAATACTTGAACCATATATTTTTCCTTTTTCATCTTGCTATGCTTGTTTAAAATGTTGTTCATGAGAGAATACCATCTATGGTGGGCATTTCTAAGACTTCCTTTGTCAATCCAATTAATCAGAGTGAAGACCTTATTCTCAGGCAGACTCTTAAGACAAGGGCAAAAAGTAGCCACATTCTTGATCAAAATACCACAAAACAGATTTTTTTTGTCATATACTGATATTCTTCTCCTCCAAAATCCTTGGGCAAGGTCAACACAGTTCAAATTACTTTCAGCAAAAGGTTTTCCATAGTTCTACTAGGATGGTCAATCAAGCCCCCATATAAAGCATTCTAATGCTTTCCAAATTTAAAGCCCCCAAATCCACGTACTTCCAAACAAAAGTATGGTCAGGTCATCACAGCAATACCCCAGTCCCTGGTACCAACTTCTGTCTTAGTTAGGCTTTTACTGCTGTAAAGAAATACTGCTTCAGTCCATTGTCATCAAGTCAGGAACATGGCTCAAGAAAGGTATGGTGCAGGAGAAGCTGAGAGTTCTATACCTTATCTGAAGGCTGCTAGCAGAATACTGTCTCCCAGAAAACTAGGACAAGGGTATTAAAGCCCTCACCCACAAAGCCATACCTACCCCAACAAGTCCATACCTCCCAACAGTGCCAATCTTTGAGTCAAGCATATACAAACCATTACAATCTGTTAACAAGAAAGAAATAGATTGATTTTATTATCTCTAAGGAATAATAAGATGAGTGAGTCTTAGTATGCAAGATTTAGTGAGCAATTAAGAATGTAACAACAAATTAGGTACAGTGCTTAACTGATATGCTTAACATCTACAGCTTTGAAAGTTCAGAGGGTCAAAGCCAATCTTCCATCTGCCTGTAGGCATTTCTTTCTCAAGCTGATTTATTTAAACCATCCTCCCTGATAGAATCCATTTGTTATCTAAGGAAAGATTGGCCATACTCTCCATGAACTTTGTGTGAAAATCAAAGTATATATTTCTTCTGAATCAATTTCTGCTGTAATTTTACATAAAACATACTTTTCATTGTGTCTGTGTTAGTAGACCAAAGAGACATCTACACTACTGTTTGCTTTCCTGGGAAATCAATAGTCAGAAAGTAATGGAAATGTCATCTGTGCAAATCTTTTAGGAAAAGTCTCAAGATAGCATAAGAAGTGGAGTGGCTTGGTGCCATTTCTGCATAGTATCAAATAACATTTGATATAACCAGGAAATCTAGGAAAGCTAAATGTATGGGTAATAAGAATTAGATCCTGACCAAAAATTAAGTAGTGATAACTAGAAATTTAATTTTAAGAAAAAGGGTGATTGAAATACAATGCAGCGGTTAGAATTGTGCTTAGGAAATTTTAATAAAACAAAATTAAAATGCTAAATTATGTAATAAAAAATAGAGAACACTCCAGAATAGATAAATAACATAGAAAATGAAATAGAAAAGGTAAGAGAATCCTAAGATAACAGTTGAATTCAAATACATAATCACAGAAACTATAAATACTTTTAAGACTTTTTAATAAATCTAGGTTGAGGATCACATTAATGTCAAAAGGCAAAACTGTATAGCATGGAAGAATCAAACATGTCTGCCATTAGAGTCACAGATTTTAGCATCTCTCCATCAGGGAAACACAAAAGCTCTGAATATTCACAATACAACTCACAGACCATATGCTGCTCAAGAAGAAGGAAGAACAAAATGTGGATGTTTCAGTCCTACTTAGAAGGTGGAACAAAGTAATCCAGGGAGGTATAGGTAGAGAGGGACTTGGGGGTGGGGGAAGGGAGAAAGCAGGGTAGGACCAGGTGTGGGAAAAGAAATGGGCAGGGGAAGATGTACAGAGTGTAAGGAAGTTGAACAGAGGTATGTAACAGTGGTGGATGGGGAACTGGCAGTAGCCACCAGAAAGTCCCAGATGGCAGAAAGGCAAGAGGCTCTCAGGACCCAACTGGGATGACATTAGCTGAAATACACAACCAAGGGAAGAGAACACCTCTAGACACCATATCCAGAGGTTAGGCAAAGCCTTGGATTGAGGGATGCGGCCACACACCCATGTCAAAAATTTTAACCCACAACACCAACAGACCCAGACACTATTGCTGATGCCAAGAAGTGCTTGTTAAGAGGAGCCTGAGAGCCTTACTGATACAGATGTGGATGCTTGCAGTCAATCATCAGACTGAGCATGAGGGACTCCAATGGAGGAGTTAGGGAAAGGACTAAAGAAGCAGAAGGGGTTTGCAACCCACAAGAAAAGAACAATATCTCCTCACCAGACCCACTAGAACTCTCATAGACTAAACCACCAACCAGAGTATACATGGAGAGAACCATGGCTCCAGCTTCATATGCAGCAAAGGATAGCATTATCTGGCATCAATAGGAGGAGAGGCAGATGTCTCAGCATAGGGGATTGCTAGGGCAGTGAGGAGGGAGTGTATAGGTTGGAGGGGGGCATGAGATAAGGGTTTGCAGAAGAGAAACAGGGACAAGGGATAACATTGAAAATGTAAATAAATAAAATAATCAATTAAAAAAAGGTAAATCTGAAAAAGTGGTTTCAAGAAGGAGAGTGGAATCCAACTGTCTATATAAGATAAAGGTAGGGCAGAGCGGAGCATGGCCCAACTGCCAGCCGGAAAGGCGGCTCATACAGGCTGAGAAACTGCGACCTGGAACAGATCTTAGGAACTTCTGTTCCCACCCGGAGATGACTTCAGGACGCAGAGCGGAGCCTGGCCCAACCTCCAGCCGGAAAGGCGGCTCGTACAGGCTGAACAACTGTGACCTGGAACAGATCTTAGGAACTTCTGTTCCCACCTGGAGACAACTTCAGGACGCAGAGCGGAGCCTGGCCAAACTGCCAGCAGGAAAGGCGGCTCGTACAGGCTGAGAAACTGCGACCTGGAACAGATCTTAGGAACTTCTGTTCCCACCCGGAGACGACTTCAGGACGCAGAGCGGAGCCTGGCCCAACTGCCGGCCGGAAAGGCGGCTCATACAGGCTGAGCAACTGGTGAGTGGAGACCTAGGCTGCGGGGGAGCAGAGGGATCTCTGCGGAGTGAACACGGAAAGGGCACGCCCTGCCCTGACCTGCCCTGTCCTCCCCGATCCAGTGACTCGGAACAGATCTTAGGAACTTCTGTTCCCACCCTGAGACGACTTCAGGACACAGAGCAGAGCCTGGCCCAACAGCCAGCCGGAAAGGCGGCTCGAACAGGCTGAGCAACTGGTGAGTGGAAGACGTAGGCTGTGAGGGAGCAGAGGGATCTCTGCGGAGTGCACACGGAAAGGGCAAACCCTGCCCTGACCTGCCCTGTCCTCCCCGACCCAGTGACGGGGAACAGATCTTAGGAACTTCTGTTCCCACCCTGAGACGACTTCAGGACACAGAGCAGAGCCTGGCCCACCTGCCAGCCGGAAAGGTGGCTCGGAGAGGCTGAGCATCTGTGACCAGGAACAGATCTTAGGAACGTCTGTTCCCACCCGGACGCAACTTCAGTACGCAGAGCGGAGCCTGGCCCAGCTGCCACCCGGAACCTGGGATGCCGGGGAGTAGAGAGATCTCTGCAAAGTGCAGACGGAAAGTGTACCAGGGACACAGACCAGATACAAGGGAAAGGCAAGAACATATCACTGACAACAAAATGGCAAGAGGAAAGAGAAAGAGTATATCCCAAGGAAACCAAGACAATCTAGCAACACCAGAACCCAGCTCTCCGATAGTAGCAAACATCGGAATTCCAAACACTCCAGAGAAAGAAGACACAGACCTGAAATCATGCCTCAAGACGCTGATAGAGTTACTTAAACAAGAAAGGAAGGAAAAGCAAAAAGATTCTTCTTTAAAAGAAACAAGAAAAACACTCAAAGAACTCAAAGAACGAGACAAAAACAGAACCAAAGAAATAAAGGAATGGAAGAGGGAAATTAAAACAGAAATTGACACAATAAAGAAAGCGCTAAAAGAGATAACCCTAGAGTCAGAACACCAAAAAAAGAAATCAGGAGTCACAGAAGCAAGCATTTCAAACAGATTACAAGAGATCGATGAGAGAATCTCGGGGGCAGAAGACAACATTGCAAACATAGACAAAACAGCCAGAGAAGATGCAAAAAACAAAAAGCTCCTAACCCAAAATGTCCAGGAAATACAAGACACAGTGAGAAGACCGAACATAAGGATAATAGGAATAGAAGAGGGAGAAGAGTATCAACTAAGAGGCACAGTAAATATCTTCAACAAAATCATAGAAGAAAACTTCCCTACCCTCAAGAATGAGATGACCACGAGCATAAAAGAAGCCTTCAGAACTCCAAATAGGTTGGACCAGAAAAGAAATACCTCCCGACACATAATAGTAAAAACATCAAGTGCCCAAAGTAAAGAAAGAATACTAAAAGCAGTAAGGGAAAAAGGTCAGGTAACATATAAAGGCAGACCAATCAGACTCACACCCGATTTCTAAACAGAGACTATGAAAGCTAGAAGAGCCTGGACAGACATCATGCACTCCTTAAGAGAGCACAAGTGCCAGCCCAAGCTGCTATACCAAGAAAAACTATCAATCACCATCGATGGAGAGACAAAGATATTTCAAGAAATATCAAAATTCACACAATATCTGACCACAAACCCAGCACTACAACAAATTATAGGTGGAAAACCCAATACAAGGAGGGAAAATACAGCCTAGTAAAAACAAGAAAACTCCTAAACAAGAAAACTAAAAGAAGAAAAAAACACAGACACAACTCAACCCAAAAAAGCAAAAATGGCAGGAAACAGAAACAATTATTCCTTGATATCTATTAATATAAATGGTCTCAACTCCCCAATAAAGAGACATAGGCTATCAGACTGGATACATAAACAAAATCCAGCCTTTTGCTGCATACAGGAAACTCATCTCAGAGACAGAGACAGACACTATCTCAGAGTAAAAGGGTGGGAAAAAAACTTCCAAGCAAACAGCTCCAAGAAGCAAGCTGGAGTGGCTATTCTAATATCGAATAAAGTAAACTTCCAACCAAAAGTTATCAAAAAAGATAAGGAAGGACACTTTTTACTCATTACAGGGGAAATCTGTCAGGAGGAACTCTCAATCCTTAACATATATGCTCCAAATAAAAAATCACCCACATTCATAAAAGAAACTCTACTAAAGCTCAAAAAATACATTTCACCCCACACAATAATAGTGGGAGACTTTAACACCCCACTCTCACCAATGGACAGATCAGGGAAACAGAGACTGAACAAGGACACTGCAAAACTAGCAGAGACTTTGAACCAACTAGAATTAATAGATATATACAGAACATACTATCCTAAAGTAAAAGAGTACACTTTCTTCTCACGACCCCATGGCACCTTCTTGAAAATTGACCACATAATTGGACACAGAACGAGCCTTCATCAATATAAGGAGATTGAAATACTCCCATGCATCCTCTCAGATCACCATGGTCTACGGCTGGTCTTTAACAACAACAAAGACAACAAAATGCCCACATACACATGGAAACTAAACAACGCTGTGTTAAAGGATAGCAGGGTCAAAGAAGAAATAAAGAAAGAAATAAAGGACTTTCTAGAATTCAACGAAAATGATAACACAACATACCCAAACCTATGGGATGCAATGAAAGCAGTATTGAGAGGAAAACTCATTGCCCTAAGTGCTTCCAAGAAGAAACTGGAGAGAGCTCACATCAGCAACCTGACAGCACAGCTAAAAGCCCTAGAACAAAAGGAAGCAGATATACCCAAAAAGAGTAGATGGCAAGAAATAATCAAAATTAGGGCAGAAATAGACCAAATAGAAACAAAAAAAAACCATTGAAAAAATCAACAAAACAAAGAGTTAATTCTTTGAGAAAATCAACAAGATTTATAAACCCCTAGCCAGACTAACTAAAGGGCAAAGAGAGAGTTTCCAAATTAACAAAATCAGAAAGGAAAGTGGTGACATAACAACTGAAACTAAGGAAATTCAAGAAATCATCAGATCCTACTACAAAAACTTATACTCCACAAAATTGGAAAATCTGGAGGAAATGGACAAATTCCTAGACAGATACAAGGTCCCAAAGTTTAACCAGGACCAAGTAAACCATCTAAATAACCCTATAACACCTAAAGAAATAGAAGAAGTCATCAAAAGCCTCCCAACCAAAAAAAGCCCAGGTCCAGACGGGTTCAATGCAGAATTTTATCAGACATTTATTGGGGATATAACACCAATATTCGCCAAACTATTCCAAAAGATAGAATCAGATGGAATATTACCCAACTCATTTTTTGAGGCTACAATAACCCTCATGCCTAAACCTCACAAAGACCCTAAAGGAAAGAGAACTTCAAACCAATCTCACTTATGAACATTGATGCAAAAGTACTCAACAAAATCCTTGCAAACCGAATCCAAGAACACATCAAAACCATCATTCATCATGACCAAGTAGGCTTCATCCCTGGGATGCAGGGATGGTTTAACATAAGGAAATCCATCAATGTAATCCACCATATAAACAAACTTAAAGACCAAAATCACATGGTCATCTCACTAGACGCTGAGAAAGCATTCGACAAAATCCAACAACCCTTCATGTTAAAAGTCCTGGAAAGAACAGGAATCCAAGGCCCATATTTAAACATAATAAAAGCAATATACAGCAAACCAACAGCCAACATCAAACTTAATGGCGAGAAACTTGAAGCAAGCCCACTAAATTCAGGGACTCGACAAGGCTGCCCACTCTCTCCCTACCTATTCAACATAGTACTGGAAGTCCTGGCTGGAGCAATTAGACAGCAAAAGGAGATCAAGGGGATACAAATCGGAAAGGAAGAGATAAAAACATCACTCATTGCCGATGACATGATAGTGTACTTGAGTGACCCCAAAAATTCCACCAGAAAACTCCTACAGCTGATAAACAAGTTCAGCAAAGTGGCCGGATACAAAATTAACTCAAACAAATCAGTAGCCTTCCTATACTCAAAGGACAAACATGTGGAGAAAGAAATTAGGGAAAAGGTACCCTTCACAATAGTTACAAAATCTATGAAATACCTTGGTGTGACTCTAACTAAGGAAGTGAAGGACCTGTATGACAAGAACTTCAAACCTCTAAAGAAAGTAATTGAGGAGGATCTCAGAAAATGTAAACATCTCCCATGCTCATGGATAGGAAAGATCAACATCTTAAAAATGGCCATCCTACCAAAAGCAATCTACAGATTCAATGCAATTCCCATCAAAATTCCAACCCAGTTCTTCATGGAATTGGAAAGATCAATGTGCAATTTCATATGGAATAACAAAAGACCTAGAATAGCGAAATCCATCCTCAACAACAAAAAAAACATCTGCGGGAATCACTATCCCTGACCTCAAGCTATATTACAAGTCAATTGTGCTGAAAACTGCATGGTACTGGTACAGAAATAGGCAAGTGGATCAATGGAATAGAATAGAAGATCCAGAAATGAGCCCTCATGTATATGGTCACCTGATTTTTGACAAAGGAGCAGTAAATATTCAATGGAAAAAGGACAGCCTATTCAACAAAATGGTGCTGGTCCAACTGGCACTCAACATGCAAAAGAATGAAAATAGACCCGTTCTTATCTCCTTGTACAAAGCTCAAGTGTAAGTGGATTAAAGATCTCCACATTAAACCAGATACACTGGAACTATTAGATGAGAAAGTAGGGAAAACCTTAGAACACATAGGTACAGGAGAAAATTTCCTGAACAAAACACCAATGGCTCAAGCTCTAAGGTCAAAGATTAACAAATGGGACTTAATGAGATTGCAAAGTTTCTGTAAGGCTAAGGACATCGTCAAGAAAACAAAATGGCAACCAACAGAATGGGAAAAGATCTTTACCAATACCACATCAGATAGAGGCCTAATATCCAAGGTGTACAAGGAACTCAAAAAGCTAGACACCAGAGAATCAAATAACCCTATTAAAAAATGGGGTACAGAGCTAAACAAATCATTTTCAGTTGAGGAACACCGAATGGCCGAAAAACATCTGAGGAAGTGCTCGACATCCTTAGCCCTCAGGGAAATGCAAATCAAAACAACCCTAAGTTTCCACCTCACACCAGTCAGATTGGCCAAGATCCAAAACTCAGATGACAGCAGATGCTGGCGAGGCTGCAGAGAAATAGGAACACTTCTCCACTGTTGGTGGGGTTGCAAGCTAATACAACCACTCTGGAAATCTGTCTGGCGATACCTCAGAAAATTGGATATAGTACTACCTGAAGACCCAGCTATTCCACTTCTGGGCATATACCCCAGAGACACTTTAATATACAACAAAGATATATGCACCACAATGTTCATAGCAGCTCTATTTATAATAGCCAGACGCTGGAAGGAACCCAGATGTCCTTCAGGAGACGAATGGATACAAAAATTGTGGTACATATACACAACGGAATACTTCTCAGCCACCAGAAACAATGACTTAACCAAATTCTTAAGAAAATGGCTGCATCTAGAGAAGATCATCCTGAGTGATTTAACCCAGTCACAAAAGAACAGACATAATATGCAGTCACTGATAGTGGGATGCTAACCCCAGAGGCTTGCACTCCCCCAGAAACAACTCACAGACTGTATGAAGTCCAATAAATAAAGAAAACAAAAAATATACATATATTCACAAAACAAGAAAACTTTGACTATTTTCATGTTGCGTTTTGTTTTGCATGTACTTTACGCTTATTGCAACTAGTAGGTTTTCAATGCATACTGTCAAGCCCTTGAAAAAAATCAAGTACTGACTAAAAAAACATATTCACATGGTTTTATGTAAAATTTATTTTAATGTCTGAAAAAACAGTACTGACAAAAATGTATAATTTTAAGCAAAAAATGTTTAAAATCTTTACATTTATCTTTATTTTGCAAAATAAAGTCGTTTAAAAAAAAAGATAAAGGTAGAAGCTAATCTCTAGATATTTGGAAAGCAAATAACATACTTCTAAGTAACCCAATTCAACGAATACTCAGGTGAAATTAAGGAATTGTTTCAGAGGAATAAAAAAGATAAATATAACATAGTAGAGAGAAAGGTTGAAATAGACTTTAGAAGCAAAGATGTCTAAACCATTTATAAGCAGCTGAAAAATGTAATGTAAAATTAAACAATAAAATTATAAAAGCAATGATTTTTATGGTAGAAAATTTAGGTAACTTCAGTAGTGATGAGGACATGAGTGTATAAATTAGCTCATATTACAAATTTATATTCACTAAATTCTATAATACTCTCTGTTAGGAATATACCAGGCAGTAATAAACCAAAACAAATACATATATAAGTATATACATAGCATTATTCACAATCATCAAATCAAGACATACATTTTTGTCAGGAGAAGCATAAC
The DNA here is from genome assembly GCF_963924665.1 of Micromys minutus. Lineage (NCBI taxonomy): Eukaryota > Metazoa > Chordata > Mammalia > Rodentia > Muridae > Micromys > Micromys minutus. The sequence goes on from NC_137954.1 coordinate 516,386, forward strand.
TGAATTATGGCTTTCTGAGAAAGCCACACCTTTATCAAATACAATGCATGACGATATTTTGGGAACTGTGGAGAGATGAAATGTTGTAGATTAAGTATTAAAGTTATTTAGGGTATGCTTTATAAAAAGTGTTTTTTTTTTTTTTTTAAATCTGAAGTGTGATGATATGGGAATGCTTCAGGCTGACCGCAGCAGCTATGATTTGCCTAGTGCTCTAACAACAGGCATGGTTTCACCAGCTACAGATAGTTTCATCAATTGTGAGATATTTGAAATTCTGGGAACATTTTCAAGGGTGTATAAATGCTTGGGTACCAAAAGGTTTGGTTAGTGGTTATTCAGGGGGATTGTTTGTGGTCTGTTAGTAGTCATTCTCAAAGAAGGAACAGGAAGAAAGAAATTAGAGATATCTCTCCCCCTTATATCATTCTTTCTCTCCTATCTAGTGATAGGGTATAAAACATAGGATAAAGGGTAAGAACAAAAGAACCCACAAAGTATCAAAGACCAGCTATAATGCATAAAGCCCTTTTAGAAGTCACTTATTGTCATGGTCTGTTAAGATCTCACTATTTGTGTGTGTGTGTGTGTGTGTGTGTGTGTGTGTGTGTGTGTGTGTGTGTGTGTGTGTGTGATTAGTAAGATTAAGATCTCACCATTGTTTTTTTGTGATTACTAAGGTAAATTCGCTACAAGATGACATTTGAAATCAATAGAAGAACTTCCTCTGTTTGTATAATATCCTCCTACCAGATATATTCCATAAAAATAATTTGTCTATGCTTTTCTCTGCTTCTGAGACTTAATAGGTCCTATAACCTAGCAGGTAGTGGAGCATATTATTCTATGCCACCAAAATCTACATTCTTAGACTGTAGTCACCCATAATAGCATTGAAAGAACTCTCTTATTTAAATTAGAGCAAAAACTAACTTATAGCATAATAATATAATGGACACTGTGCATGCACATACACACAAAAATACACACTCACACACAATCACACACCACACACATGCAAGTTAGCACACACACACATAAATGAACAAACATAACTACAAAATATTAATGAATGTCATAGTAACTTAGAGAAGAGATCTAAGCCCAAATAATTCAAAATGTACTATGTGATTACATTAACAAAATTAAGAGACAAAGTGAATATAATTCATAGTATCAGAAGGTTGACAGTGGGGCAATGGGTGGTGACGGGTACCCTGATTCTTGGTTGAGATAAGTGAAGCCCCAGAGACTCTAAGGGACAGCAGGAGTTTCTTAGTCTCCTGGGAGATACGGCCTCTCCTCTCACAGCTACTGGCCCCCACAGTTCCCTGTAGGTTTGAGTCACATAGTTCACACTTCAAGTCCCTCCTCCAAAGGTTGTGATGCAGGCTCAGGACAGAAAAGTCATACCTCCAAGACCCTCCTCTGCAGGTGAGGTCCACATAGGCTCAAGAGAGAAGTAGGACCACACACCCAAATATGCAGATGATGTATTCCCAAGCCCTCAGGCCAAGCAAATAAGAAGCACCTGTTGTCAGACTCTGAACCACCCCAAAACTGTATATATGAGGCCTATCTGAAATTAAAGCAGTTTATGAGTTATTCCATCTTCTGAGAGCTTCTCTAATAAGAACTGTAACATCACTGCTTGGGAAGAGATCTACTTTCCTAAATTTGCTGCTTCTGGAAACTCTCCTGCAACCCTTGCTACCTAAATAGTCCACTGCTAGCTTGGCCCAGCCTGGATTCTCACAACACTGGTGGAAATGGAGATGGAGAAGGAGCAGCACCAGCACTGGTAGTAGCAGAACCAGTTCTTCCCATCCCTGCTAGAGTCCTTCTCCCCCTTAACTGAACCCACACACCTAGTCAGACCCAGCAGTAGAGGTGGCAGAAGACTTCCCCCCTCCCTGACCAGAGATCTCCATGTGGGGCCTCTGGCACATAGCCCCACAGTTGACTGTTAATCTGTATGGAGGAGAAATTCAGAGGAAAGGAAATGGGAATGGGTGGTATGTTTTGAATTCCTTGGTGACTATTTTGTTTCTGTTCTCCATATAGCATTTTATAACACTTGGTTTTTGTATAGTTTGGTTTTATGTGCTTTTCCATGAGCATGGTGTATTCCAATAAAATGTTTACTTGGATTGTAAAATAAAGATTTAAATTCTTTGGTGTAGAAGACAGGTCTTGTCCAGGAGCTCATGTCTTCTCACCACCATTTGCCCTTAATAACTGCACTGGAGACATTAATACTTTTTAAGATAAAGAGTTGTTTTTAACAGATTCTTATATTTTAGTGGGAAAATGATAAGTTGTTTATTTAAAAAATTGATTTACATTCCAAGGGGTTATGTAATTTCTGGTCTAATAAAGAAAAGGTCGTTGTCCCAATAATAAAGGGCCTCTTTGTGTCCTCACTGTGTTATAAAAACATCCTGTCATAAAATTCTTTTTAGGGATTCAGAGTAATTAATGTTTCTTTTAAAGTTACGCAGTGCAGCTGGAACCCCTGTTCTTGAATTTCAAGTTTGAGAGTGATTCTGGATCCACAGTCCTCAATTTCTGATGGTTTGATGTTTTTGTTCTATTGTAGGCATTCATTATTATTATCATTATCATCATCATCATCATTATTACTACTATTATATTTTTTGTATATTATTATACAGTCCACTCATTATCCCCTTCCTGGTCTGTCCTCCAACTGTTCATCATCCCATTCCTTCTTGATCATATCCAAGAGGATTTCCCCACCTCACTACATCAACCCCAGCAGATCTTATCACACTCTAGGGCCTCAAGTATCTCCAGGATTAGGTGCATCTTCTCTCACTGAGAGCAGACTAGGCAGTCCTCTGCTGTATAAGTGTCTTGAACCTGATCTAAGCCAGTGTATGCTGCCTGGTTGGTGGCTCAGTGTCTGAGAGATCTCAGGGGTCCACGCTGCTGGTTTTGCTATGAGGTCGCCCTCCTTCTCAGTTTCTTCAAGTTTTTCCCTAATTCAACCACAGGAGTCCCTAGCTTCTGTCCATTGAATGGGGGTAAGAAAGAATCTGTATCTGACACTTTCAGCTGCTTCTTGAGCCTCTCAGAAGGCCATGCTAGGCTTTTGTCTGTAAGCACACCATAGCACCAGTAATAGTGTCAGGCCTTGGAAGTTCGTTCCCCTTAAGATGGATCCCAATTTGGGACAACCGCTGAATCTCTTTTTCCTCAATCTTTTCTTTACTTTGGTCCGTGAAGTTATTTTAGACAGGCACAATTCTGGATCAAGTTTTTGAGTAGGAGATAGCAGCCCCATCACTCTACTTCATTCCCTGTCTTTCTACTGCAGTTGGACTCTACAAGTCCCCACTTTGTTGCAGTAAATATTAAAAAATAATAATTTGGTTTATCTCTTTATTGGCTCTGTGGTCTCACTCCTCAGGCCTGACCCTGATACAGAGCTGTGCGCACCTCTGGGGCCCGGTCTGGACTGTCACCAGCCCAACTTGTCCGCACAACTCCCTTCCATTGGCAGTTTACTACTGCCTGTTCTGCCTCTGTCCAGGGTGTTTCTGTATCCCAAAATCCCAGAAACACAACTCTACAGCCTGATAGCTTTTCATAAAGGGCTATTTATTCAACTCTAAATCCACAAACCGTCTATACAACAAGATTGCATCAAATAGACAAAGATACAAACTTCCTTTCTATATGAGATATTAGACCTGTAAAATCCTTAATGTTCATATATTTTTAACACCAATCAATATCACCTGGTTCCAACTGGTCTTTGGGAAGCTCCATGTCACCACAACATTCCCCCTCCATCCTCTGACCACTTCTGACTTCACAGCCCTCTCGAACTCCCTCGCCCCACCCAGTCACTGGCTTACCTTTATATTACTAATTAAAATGGGATGGTTCAGTTGGAGTCATATGACTAGGCATCCCTTCTTGGGGAAGTGGAATTAACATTAAAATACAAACAGCTTCAGGACAATCTACACCTCTTCCCATTTTTGAACATTTCCTCTAATATCTCCCTTGGAGACCTAAGCATCTCTCCCCTTGCAAGTCTCTGGTATATTCTAGATGGTCCCACTCCCCCACACTTCCTACATCTGGAGTGCCCCTGTTTCCATTCATTTGGCAGGCCCTCATGGCTTTACACCTTTTCCTCCACCACAATACCTGATTATGTTCCTCTTTTCCCCTTCCTGTCCCCTTTTTAACCCAGGTCCCCCTCTCTCTCTGCTCCCAGTAATTAATTTCTTCTCCCTTCCAAGTGGGATTGATGTATAATAACTAGGATCCTTTTACTTGTTAACCTTCTTAAATTCTGTGTTTTGTATCCTGAGTATTCTGTAATTTTTTGGCTAATATCTACTTATTAGTGAGTACATACTATGTGTGCCCCTTTGGGTTTCAGTCACCTTATTCAGGATGATATTTTCTAGTTCCATCCAAACTCATAATGTCCTCATTCTTAATAGATGAGTAGTATTTCATTGTGTAAATGAACCACATTTTCTGTATCCTTCCTTTGTGGGACATCTGTTTTTTTTTTTGGTTTTTTTTTTTTTTTTTTTCTTCCAGCTTCTGGCTATCACAATCAAGGCTGCTATGAACATAGTGAAACATGTGCCCCTGTAGCATGGTGGGGCATCTTTTGGGGATATACCCAAGAGTGATATAACTGGGTCATGGGGTAGATCTATTTCCAGTTTTCTGAGAAACATCCAGATTGATTTCCAGAGTGGTTTTACCAGTTTGCAATCCCACCAGCAATGGATGAATATTCCTCTTTCTTCACATCCTTGCCAACAAGTGCTGTCACCTAAGGTTTTGATCTTAGCCATTCTGATGGGTATCAGGTAGAATCTCAGGGTTATTTTGATTTGCATTTCCCTGATGACTTTGACCATTTTTTAAGTGCTTCTCAGCTCTTTGAGATTCCTGTGGTTTGAATTCTTTGTTTAGTTTTATACTCCATTTTTGATTGTGTTGTTTGGTTTCTTTGGAGGTTAGCTTCTTGAGTTCTTTATATATTTTAGATATTAGCTTTTTATTGAATGTGCTGTTGGTAAAGACATTTTTCTTTAATTTTTAGGTAGCCACTTTGTCCTATTGACTATGTTCTTTGTCTTACAGAAAGCCCATTATCATTTTTTGTACAAATTAATATTTTATTTATTTATTTATTATTTTAAGTTCTCTTTTTTTAACAACTTTTACAAAACAAAGATAAATGTACAGATTTTAAGCATTTTTGCATAAAATTATACAATACATTTTTGTCAGTACTTTTTTTCAGATTTTAAAATAATTTTTACATAAAACTATATGAATATATTTTTTAGTCAGTACTTGATTTTTTTAAAGGTTTGATAGTATGCATTGAAAACTTAACAGTTACAATGAGCATAAAGTACATGTAAAACAAAATGGAAGATGGAAATAGTCAAAGTTTTCTTGTTGTGTAAAGATTTTATTTTATTTTTTACAATGATCAGACAGTACATGTAATACAGGATGCAACCCGGATTTTGTCAATGTGTTCTTGGTGGGTAAGGATTGAGCATGACTATTTTTTTTCTTTTGTTTTGTTTTCTTTATTTCTTGGACTTCATACAGTCTGTGAGTTGTTTCTGGGGCAGTGTGAGCCTATGGGGTTTAGCATCCTACTATCAGTGACTGCATATTATGTCTGTTCTTTTGTGACTGGATTATCTCACTCAGAATGATATTCTCTAGATGCAGCCATTTTTTTAAGAATTTGGTTAAGTCAATGTTTCTGGTGGCTGAGTAGTATTCCATTGTGTAAATGTACCACAATTTTTGTATCCATTCATCTTCTGAAGGACATCTGGGTTCTTTCCAGCTTCTGGCTATTATAAATAGAGCTGCTATAAACATTGTGGTGCATATATCTTTGTTGTGTACTAAGGTGTCTCTGGGGTATATGCCCAGAAGTGGAATAGCTGGGTCTTCAGGTAGTATTATGTCCAATTTTCTGAGGTATCGCCAGACTGATTTCCAGAGTGGTTGTATTAGTTTGCAACCCCACCAACAGTGGAGAAGTGTTCCTCTTTCTTCACAACCTCGCCAGCATCTGTTGTCATCTGAGTTTTGGATCTTGGCCAATCTGAAAAGTGTGAGGTGGAATCTGAGGGTTCTTTTGATTTGCATTTCCCTGATGGCTAAGGATGTCGAGCACTTCCTCAGATATTTTTCAGCTGTTCGATATTCCTCAACTGAGAACGTTTTGTTTAGCTCTGTACCCCAATTTTAATAGGGTTATTTGATTCTCTGGTGTCTAGCTTTTTGAGTTCTTTGTATACCTTAGATATTAGGCCTCTATCTGATGTAGAGTTAGTAAAGATCTTTTTCCATTCTGTTGGCAGCTGTTTTGTTTTCTTGACAATGTCCTTAGCCTTACAGAAACTTTGCAATCTCCTTTGATCCACATGCCTATTTCTGTACCAGTACCATGCAGTTTTCAGCACAATTGCCTTGTAATATAGCTTGAGGTCAGGGATAGTGATACCCACAGATGTTTTCTTGTTGAGGATGAATTTTGCTATTCTAGGCCTTTTGTTGTTCCATATGAAATTGCACATTGATCTTCCCAATTCCATAAAGAACTGGGTTGGAATTTTGATGGGGATTGCGTTGAATCTGTAGATTGCTTTTGGTAGGATGGCCACTTTTAAAATGTTGATCTTTCCAATCCATGAACATGGGAGATCTTTCCATTTTCTAAGATTTTCAATTTCCTTCTTTAGATGTTTGAAGTTCTGGTTGTACAGGTCTTTCACTTGCTTAGTTAGAGTCACACCAAGGTATTTCATTGTGAAGGGTACCTTTTCCCTAATTTCTTTCTCCACATGTTTGTCCTTTGAGTATAGGAAGGCTACTGATTTGTTTGAGTTAATTTTGTATCCAGCCACTTTGCTGAACAAGGCTGCCGACTTTCCCCACTACCTATTCAACATTTTACTGAATTCCTGGCCAGAGCAATTAGACAGCAAAAGAAAAGCAAAGGGATACAAATTGGAAAGGAAGACGTAAAAACATCACTATTTGCAGATGACATGATACTGCACTTAAGTGGCTCCACAAATTCCACCAGAGAACTCCTACAGCTGATAAAGAAGTTCAGCAAAGTGGCTGAATATAAGATTAATGCACACAAAAAGTATCCTTCCTCTATTCAAAGGACTAACATGTGGAGAAAGAAATTAGGGAAAAGATACACTTCACAATAGTCACAAAATCTATGAAATTCCTTGGTGTGACTCTAAGCAAGTGAAGGACCTGTATGACAAGAACTTCAAACCTCTAAAGAAGAAAATTGAGGAAGATCTCAGAAAATGTAAACATCTCCCATGCTCATGGATTCAAAGGATCTCAACATTTTAAAAATGGCTATCTTACCAAAAGCAATCTACATATTCAATGCAATCCCCATCAAAATTCCAACCCAGTTCTACACTGAGTTGGAAAGAGCAATGTTCAATTTTATATGGAATAACAAAAGATCTAGAATATAGAAATCCATCCTCAACACTAAGAAAACATCTGCAGGAATCACTATCCCTGACCTCAAGCTATATTACAAGGCAATTGTGCTGAAAACTGCATGGTACTGGTAAAGAAATAGGCATGTGGATCAATGGAATAGAAGATCCAGAAATGAGCCCTCATGTATATGGTCACCTGATTTTTGACAAAGGTATTGTAAACATTCAATGGACAAATGACAGCCTATTCACCAAATGGTGTTGGTCCAACTGGCACTCAGCATGCAGAAGAATAAAGATAGACAGCCCGGTCTTATAGAGGTACTTTCTTCAGTGAGGCTTCTTTCTCTGAGATAACTCAAGCTTTTTTCAAGTTGACACACATACTGAGTCCCTATATTAGGCTACTAAAATAGTAAGTTTACTATTGACTTGTTGATAAGGCCTTCCCTATCAACCAACAAAACAAACTTAATTAGAATCCATGAAGTCACAACTTGAGTACTTTTCATTAATCTTGAGAAAATGTCAGAGAGACTTTATTGTTTCTTTCTACTTTAATGAATGTATAGTTGTCAGAATCATTTTTAAAACTTAAAAGTAAATAATGATACATACAATGGTAAGCTGAAGCCATGGTGCTTTGTCTGATATTTTGAGACTAATAGAAGTAGTCAACATCATTTTATGATGAGAGAATGTAGAAATCTAAGGTTTGACACTTCCAATATTAATGTAGATATTAGGTACTGCAATACATGTGGCACATTTTACCACAAGTCTCTTGGACTACAAACCACATGGAAGAATATTACTGCATTGTTACTGAATTTTTCCCAGGTCTCTTCCACAAAGTTGTTTCTAGTACCTAATGGTTTTCTGATGGCCAGGTTCTTAATCATCAAGTCCTATGTAATGTTTAATTCTCAATCTCAGTTCTTCTTGTCAACTGTTTTTGTTATTAATTTATTGGTTGATTGATTTTGTTTAATTTTTTTTCTCTCTATTTACTTTTCAGATTAAAGGTAAGTGTTCAGCTTTGTGTGATGGAGTAGTAGTATTGAAGTGTTGAGTAATGGAAAAGAAATGGGAGTAGAATCTGGAATCTTGCCTCACAGTGCTATAATTACTTCTGGAAGTTTTCCTTTTTCTTTTCCTTTTTAAAAAACACATTCACTTTCAGAGTCTCAGTTTCTTCATCTGTAAAATGTGGCTAACAGCTTTTATTCCATTGACCTCACTCATTGTTGGGAAGTAATGAAGCTAATTTCAGTGCTCTGTGAACACCCACTGAATAACTTCAAGTTGTTACTCAAATCAAGACTATATTTGCCAAGTCATGATGAGGAACATATTTCTATATCTGACTCAATTTCTGACATAAATGAATCTTGATCCAACTTGTAAGGAATAAAAAAACTTTAGAATGTAAGTACCTATTTTATTGGGGTGAAGGTGATTTACAAATACTGTCAAATACTTTGTTTCTGATATTTATAGAATTATAAAGGAAGACAGAAATAAAACAATGAGGCAAGAATACATTTCTTCTTATCTGAATTCCTGGCAACTGCTACACTGAAATATATCAGGCTAGTATAGAGAAGGATTTCTGTTGAAAATATGCTAAGGGAAGGGGCACCCAAGGCTACTTGCTGAAGGACATTGGTTCTGGCACAGTTACTTCTAAGTAACTTGCAGCAACTTTTCCCCATGACCTTACAATTTGGCTCCCATTGTGAGTGGGCACGACTCTTTCAGTCTCTACTGTTTCCAGCATGTAGCAATGTTCTCCACCCTTATTTACTGGTTCCTGACTGCCAAAGCTTTGAGGTTTCCAAAAGGAAACACAGACAGCATCCTCTCTAAGTGGCTGATATGAAATCTCAAATTATATGTTCTATTTATTAGACTTGAGGGCACAACTGTGGAGACATGTTGTAGGGAAGCTCTCTACAGTAAAATGACATGTATGCTTTAGGCCACAATGACCCTTTTGGAGTCCTTTAAACTTCTCTTGAGATCTTTCTGACTGGTTATCAGCAATATTATGAGCTCAACATAGTTCCCAGTCAGCTGAACCTATAGCCACAGATTAAGAGAACACCTTACATGAAGGCAGCAGCACTTTGATACACTTGAATTTAGTGTACCAGGAAAATTATTTCTTCTATCTGCTTTAATGAAAGCTTTCAGGAAATCCAAGATTTATACTGAAAAATGGAAAATACTGTTTTTATCCTCTCTATTATTTATATATCATACATTTGTAATTATATCAGACTTTGTATATTGTAAATTATTTTTTTCAAAATTAGCATCCAGTGATTTCTTGTTATATTCAAAGACAAATATTTAAAATTGTATATGTCAATTAAAAGAAAAAGAAAAAGCAGGGAGAGGTGCAGAATAAATACCAAGACAGCAGCAACAACATAGTACATGAAAGGATCAGGACAGGCTCAGTACACTGCAAGACCAGTACAAACATATATTTGTTCTAGACAGACAAAATGCAGGGTATAAGACACAAAAAATAGGAGATAAAGGACTAGGAACAAAGAGAAAAAAACAGAGGTATTTGTCTCTGAGTGAGGGGATAAAAGGCTGCCTCTGGATAAAGAAGAAACTGAAAGGGTTCACAGGAAAGTGACTGTTTATAAAGGCATTAGGATGAAGTGTTTGATTTTAATTAGGCATGTAAATTAGGTGAGCCAATGGGGGATTTTATTGCTGGACTTCAATACTTTCATATCTGAACCTTGATAGCCTCAGGAGAAGGAAGTGGTCAAATATGGAATAAACTTTGATAGCCAGATTTAGGAATGTAATCTAATAGTTTTTAATCATGGAAAAGAGAATGAGGTAGAAGGGCAAGGCCTGCTAAAGCTATGATTGCCATACTTGAGCTGGCCAAAGTTGCTACAGTGGGCACATTCCCCATTACCTTCCCAAAAGAGTATGATAACATAGCAAGCCAATAGAGACGTGGCTAAATAACATTTACAGTAGTAACATCTGATAATGCTTTCACATCCCACATTGACCTTCCCTGCAGAATTTCTCCACCAACCTCAGTCTAAGTTAGTTCAAGAGAGCAAGTTAAGTTGTTCACACAATAAGTCTTACTTGAACAACGAATATTTGATACTTCTCAATATTTCAATTTTCTAATCCCTAAAACTATCTTGTTTTCAATTCTATTTTTGAGTTTTTAATTTTTACTAGAATATTTACTATCTGTTTTGTTTGTGATATTACAAATGTAAAGCATTTCCAAACTGCCTGCTTTGTTTGTTTGTTTCTGTATCTGATTTTTAGGCAGTATTTTCTCCTTGAAAAGTTTTATTTAGATGTGGTAATCAGACCCTTATTTCCTCCAAAGACAAACTTAACAGTTTTCACATTTTCATTCTAACTCCTCCTTACTTGGCTAGATTAAAAAACAAAAACAAAAACAAAAACAAAAAACAAAACCATTTTTTGAGACTTAAGCAAAATGAATTCTCTTTCCTTAAAAAATTCTGTTTCAAGTCCTGGACTAGATAATAGTCATTCAGAAATAATATAGTTCTCTCTTGACATATCCAACTCCTTAGACTTGGCTTATTAATTGTCAGTCTGCATTGTTACTATACATGAGGTTTGGCATCTTCATCAAAGAAGAATGAACTTAAAAGGGACAGGTGCCATGCTTGTATTGAGCACTACTTGATTTTTTTTCTAATAATGCACTTGATGTATATTTGTAGATAAAAATACTTTTATGTGAAAGCAAATATTAAAAAGCACTAGTATCTGTTTGGCACAGAATTCCCCAAGTTAAGTCCTTCAATATTAATGAGTCCTAAAACAAATTCAGGACATTTATGCCCACTAGCTGACAAGATAAAAAAGTCAAGAAAAGAAAAACAGGTGGTTTTGCGCAAACTGACAACATTTGTTTTATTACTATAAATTAACACTTGCAGCCTTTCAAGCTATTCAGAATGTGAAACTATTTAGGGATAGGTGGTTTGTATACCTGAAACCTTCTTCTACGTATTTCTTTCATAAATATTAAATATATGGCACTTTTTTCTTCCTTTTAAAAAGGTTTCTCCTGCTGAACCAGAAGTTCCCAAAGGTTTAAAGACTGGTGAGAAAGGGATCTGAGAAGCCAGGGAGCAGAGAGATCTCTGCTCAGTGCGCACAGAAAGCGCACCATTGCCCTGCCTGATCCAAGGACCAGGAACCCAGCATTGGGACCTATGTTCCCACCGGGCAGCTTTGGGGCAAAGAAAAGTGCTTGGACCATCTGCCACCTGGACCAGTGGAGATCCAGGGACACAGACCATGCACAAGGAAAAGGCAAGAACATATCACTGACAACAAGATGGCAAGAGGAAAGCGAAAGAGCATATACCAAGGAAAACAAGACAATCTGGCAACAAGAGTAACCAGCTCTACCATCACAGCAAACATTAGAATGCCAAATCTTCCAGAAAAAGAAGATGCAGACCTAAAATAATACCTCAAGATACTGATAGAGATCCTTAACAAGAACGGGAGGAAAATCAAAAAGAATCAGACTTTTAAAGAGGAAGCAAGGAAAACTCAAAAAACTCAAAGAACTGGAGGAAAATAGAACCAAAGAGATGAAGGAATGGAAGAAGGAATTTAAAACAGAAATTGACACAATAAAGAAAACACTAAAAGAGATAACCCTAGAGGTAGAACACCTAAAAAAGAAATCAGGAGTCACAAAAGCAAGCATTTTGAATAGACTACAAGAGATGGAAGAGAGAATCTCAGGGGCCAAAGACAATATTGTAAACATAGACAAAACAGCCAGAGAAGATGCAAAAACCAAAAAGTTCCTAACCCAAAATGTCCAGGAGACCAGGACACACTGAGAAGACCAAACCCAAGGATAAAAGGAATAGAAAAGGGAGAAGAATATCAACTAAGAGGCACAGTAAATATTTTCAACAAAATCGTAGAAGAAAACTTCCCTACCCTTAAGAATGAGATGATCACGAGCATAATAGAAGCCTTGAGAACTCCAAATAAGTTGAACCAGAAAAGAAATTCCTCCTGACACATAATAGTCAAAACACCAAGTGCCCAAAGCAAAGAAAGAATATGAAAAGTAGTAAGGGAAAAGGGTCAGATAACAAATAAAGGCAGACCAAATGGAATCACACCTGATTTCTCAACAGAGACTATGAAAGGAAGAAGAGCCTGGACAGACATCATGAACACCCTAAGAGAGCACAAGTGCCAGCCCAAGCTGCTATACCCAGCAAAAATATCAATCACCATAGATGGAGAGATGGAGATATTTCAAGACAAATCTAAATTTACACAATATCTGACCAAAAAACCAGCACTACAATGAATTATAGGTGGAAAACCAGATACAATGAGGGGAACTACATCCTAGTAAAAGCAAGAAAACTCCTAAGCAAGGAAATCAAAAGAAAAAAAAAAAACACAGACACAACTCAACCTACAAAAGCAATAATAACACGAAACAGAAACTACTATCCCTTGATATTTATTAACATAAATGGACTCAACTTTCCAATAAAGAGATATAGGTTATCAGACTGGATACATTAAAAAATCCAGCATTTTGCTGCATACAGGAAACTCATCTCAGAGACAAAGACAGACACTATCTCAGAGTAAAAGGGTGGGAAAAATTTCCTAGCAAACAGCCCCAAGAAGCAAGCTGGAGTGGCTATTCTAATATTGAATAAAGTATTTTCCAAACAAAAGTTATCAAAATGATAAGGAAGGAAACTTCACTCATTCCAGGGGCAATCTGTCAGGAGAAACTCTCAATCCTTAACATATATGCTCCAAATAATAAAGCACCCACATTAATAAAAGAAACCCTACTAAAGCTCAAAAAATACATTTCACCCCACACAATAATAGTGGGATACTTTAATACCCCACTCTCACCAATGGACAGATGATGGAAACAGAAACTGAACAAGGACACTGTAAATTTAGAAGAGCCAAAGAACCAACTGGAATTAATAGATATCTACAGAACATATCATCCTAAAGTAAAAGAATACACCCTTTTCTTAGCACCCGATGGCACCTTCTTGAAAATTGACCACATAATTGGACACAGAAGGAGCCTCAATCAACATAAAAAGATGGAAATACTCCCATGCATCCTCTCCGAACACCATGGTCTAAGGCTGCTCTTTAACAACAACAAAGACAACAAAAACCCACAAGGGCATGGAGACTAAACAATGCTCTGTTAAATGATAGCAGGGTCAAAGAAGAAATAAAGAAAGAAATTAAGGATTTCCTAGAATTCAATGAAAACACAAAATACCCAAACCTATTGGATGCAATGAAAGCAGTACTGAGACAAAAACTCATGGCCCTAAGTGCTTCAAAAAAGAAACTGGAGTGAGCTTACATCAGCAACCTGACAGAACAGCTAAAAGCCCTAGAACAAAAGGAAGCAGATATACCCAAAAAGAGTAGACGGCAAAAAATAATCAAAATTAGGGCAGAAATAGACCAAATAGGAACAAAAAGAACCATTGAAAAAAAAAACAAAACCAAGAGTTGGTTCTTTGAGAAAATCAACAAGATTGATAAACCCCTAGCCAGACTAACTAGAGGGCAAAGAGAGAGTATACAAATTAACAAAATCAGAAAGGTAAGTGGAGACATAACAACTGAAACTGAGGAAATTCAAGAAATCATCAGATCCTACTACAAAAACTTATACTCCACAAAATTGGAAAATCTGGAGGAAATGGACGAATTCCTAGACAGATACAAGATGTCAAAGTTAAACCAGGACCAAGTGAACCATCTAAATAACCCTATAACACCTAAAGAAATAGAAGAAGTCATCAAAAGCCTCCCAACCAAAAAAATCCCAGGTCCAGACGGGTTTAGTGCAGAATTTTATCAGACATTTATTGCGGATATAACACCAATACTCTCCAAACTATTCCAAAAGATAGAATCAGATGGAATGCTACCCAACTCATTTTTTTTGAGGCTACAATAACCCAGGTACCTAAACTACACAAAGACCCTACAAGGAAAGAGAACTTCAGATCAATCTCACTTATGAACATTGATGCAAAAATACTCAACAAAATCCTTGCAAACCGAATCCAAGAACACATCAAATTGATCATCACCATGACCAAGTAGACTTCATCCCTGGGATGCAGGGATGGTTTAATATAAGGAAATCCATCAACATAATCCACCATATAAACAAACTCAAAGAACAAAATCACATGGTCATCTCACTAGATGCTGAGAAAGCATTTGACAACATTCAACACCCCTTCATGTTAAAAGTTTTGGAAAAAACAGGAATCCAAGTCCATACCTAAACACAATAAAAGCAATATACAGCTAACCTACAGCCAACATCAAACATAACGCTGGGAAACTTGAAAAAATCCCACTAAAATCAGGAACTCGACAAGGCTGCCCACTCTCCCCCTACTTATTCAACATAGTACTAGAAATCCTGGCTAGAGCAATTAGACAGCAAAAGGAGATCAAGGGAATACAAATGGGAAAGGAAGAGGTAAAAACATCACTCTTTGCAGATGACATGATAGTGTACTTAAGTGACCCCAAAAATTTCACCAGAGAACTCCTACAGCTGATAAAGAAGTCAAGCAATTTGGCCTGATACCAAATTAACTCAAACATAACAGTAGTTTTCCTATATTCATAGGACAAACATGTGGAGAAAGAAATTAGGGAAAAGAAACCCTTCACAATAGTCACAAAATCTATAAAATACCTTGGTGTGACTCTTAGCAAGTAAAGGACCTCTACGACCAGAACTTTAAACCTCTAATGAAAGAAAACAAGGAAGATCTCAGAAAATGGAAACATCTCCCATGCTCATGGATTCAAAGGATCAACATTTTTAAAATGGCCATCTTACCAAAAGCAATCTACATATTCAATGCAATCCCCATCAAAATTCCAACCCAGTTCTTCATTGAGTTGGAAAGATCAATGTGCAATTTCATCTGGAATAACAAAAGACCTTGAATAGTGAAATCCATCCTCAACAACAAGGAAACATCTTTGGGAATCACTATCCCTGACCTCAAGCTATATTACAAGGCAATTGTATTGAAAACTGCATGGTACTGGTACAGAAATAGGCATGTGGATTAATGGAATAGAAGTTCCAGAAATGAGCCCTCTTGTATATAGTCACCTGATTTTTGATAAAGGTGCCGTAAACATTCAATGGAAAAAGGACAGCCTATTCAACAAAGGGTGCTGGTCCAACTGGCACTCAGCATGGAAAAGAATGAAAATAGACCCTTTCTTATCTCCTTGTACAAAGCTCAAGTGTAAGTGGATCAAAGATCTCCACATTAAGCCAGGTACACTGAATCTATTAGATGAGAAAGTAGGGAAAACCCTAGAACCCATAGGCACAGGATAAAATTTTCTGAACAAAACACCAATGGCTCAAGCTCTAAGGTCAAAGATTAACAAATGGTGTCCCAGGCTACCTTCTCGCCAGCAAGAACGTACGGAGAACACCAGGATCATTCTTAAGCAAAACCTTTATTGCATCTTAAAGAGGAAGACCTCTAGCAGGAAAAGGCACCCTAATTCATTCCCCCCAAGGGTGGTGTGTCGCTGTGTTATTGGCTGCCCACTAATGGTCTGATCGTGATGCCCTGGGATGGGCGGTGACTTGGCTCGCACTACTCTTTGCACATGTGTCCAGTTGATGTTTACCACAATTTAGCTGATTCATGGCATCTGAAACCAGCACCATCTTGTAAGGGCGCAGCCTTCGGCCCTCAACATTTCCCCCTTTTTGTTTTACTAGAACAAGTCTGGTCTAGGCCTCTGTAATTATGTCTATCTGCTGTGGCTCCTGTCTTAGGTGATTCCTCCAATGTCGCAGCTTTATCCATCATAGGGTGACCCTATCGCCACCAGGCCCCGTGTCTTAGATTGGTCTGTGCATGAGGAAAGTTGCCCGTCTCTGGATTCCACAGTGCTGTGGGACAACAGCTGCTAAATGGCCTAGGGTGAACTCTACAAAAGAGGCCAGCCAAAAAAATGGATTAGTGGGGAAGTCATGATCACCCTATCGCATGCAATGAGGAAACCTCAGCAATGTGCAAGGGCTTATCAATGACCTCTGAGTCTCTTTCTTCACAGTGCAATGGACCTATAAATCCATGGGGTGCAGGAGCAGAGAACTCAGAAGCCGACTAATTCTTGAGCATAGATAACCAAATTTTAGGGGAGGCCCCTTGTTCAATGGCCACAAGTGCTTGAGTGATAACGACCTTGTCACGTTTCTGTTGAGACCATAGTCTGTAAACCAACCACAGCAGGAACACCAACCCACAGCAAAATATTGCACAAAAAGACCCACCCCCACCCATTCCTTAAAAGAGGAAAAAATCGAAGAGATCCAGGTGAAGAGGTCTTCTGTCAAAGACAGGTCCACTTGTGTTGAGTTGATAGCCAACACTGCTGCCCTCTAAGACTCGAGAGTCTCGTCAAATCCTGCTGACCAATTTCCTGCAAGGTACAATCTAGACAGATTAGCTGCTTGGGTAAAATTTTCATATTGTATGCTGGTAATGCAAAGCGCACCCAATTTTCTCTCACATCCAAATTGGGCCAATTGAAAGAGAATATCTAATCTTTCCTCTACCAGGCCGAGGCGTTAGTTAACAATCATTAATCTGCCCTTTAACTGGGCACTAGCAGAGGTATGAAAATCAACAGCATCTGCCACTGTGGCTGACAATTGATTTAAGGCTGTGCCTGTTTGAACTGTGATTGCCATGGCAGCCCCAGAGTCAGTTGCTGCAGCTGCTGCAGCAGCCATCGCCACTACCACAGCCGCTGTTATTCCAAAATCTCTTTTCTGCCTGAATAAGGACAAGGTGGAGGGGTGCTGGGGCCTATAGGCCGGGAAACCGCGTGGTTTCCACCTCCCACTTTCTTCTGTTTTTTAACCAAGCTGTTAGCTCGTAGTTCATCTGGGTGGTATCTTTCTTCTTCATAGCAAGCTGCCTCATCTTCTAAATCCTCTTCCTCAGAGGGGCTAAGCTCGTCTCTTTCGAAACTATCAAGCCCTAAAGCCTCTAACTCCTTTACCGGATAAAGGCTTTTACTTTTCGGGGTTTTCTCCTCCTTTCCCTGTTTCTCTCCCAGGATCCTTTTGTCCTCAAACTTTTCCTCTTTCTCCTCTTTCTCTCACCCAGGGCGTCCTTTCCCTTATCTCTCGATTCCCTGGATCCAAGGTCCTTGGAAGGGTATTTTTTTTTAGGTGCACGTTTTCTCTTTGAACTCTTTAATCTTTCATCTCGCTCTGTTTCTGACAGGAACTCAAAAAGCTAGACACCAGAGAATCAAACAACCCTATTAAAAATGGGGTAGAGAGATAATCAAAACGTTCTCAATTAAGGAATATCGAATGGCTGAGAAACATCTAAGGAAGTGCTCGAAATCCTTAGCCATCAGGGAAATGCAAATCAAAACAGCCCTGAGATTTCACCTCACACCAGTCAGATTGGTCAAGATCCAAAACTCAGATGACAGCAAATGCTGGCGAGGTTGCAGAGAAAGAGGAACACTTCTCCACTGTTGGTGGGGTTGTAAACTGATGCAACCACTCTGGAAATCAGTCTGGAGATTCCTCAGAAAATTGGACATAGTACTACTACCTGAAGACCCAGCTATTCCACTTCTGGGCATATACCCCAGAAACACCTTAGTACACAACAAAGATATATGCACCACAATGTTCATAGCGGCTCTATTTATAATAGCCAGAAGCTGGAATGAACCCAGATGTCCTTCAGTAGATGAATGGATACTTAAATTGTGGTACATTTATACAATGGATTACTACTCAGCCATCAGAAACAATGACTTAACCAAATTCTTAAGAAAATGGTTGCATCTAGAAAATATCATCCTGAGTGAGATAACCCAGTCACAAAAGAACAGACATAACATGCAGTCACTGATAGTGGGATGCTAACCCCAGAGGCTTGGACTGCCCCAGAAACAACTCAAAGACTGTGTGAAGTCCAAGAAAAAAAGAAAACAAAACAAAACAAAAAAAAGTCATGCTCAATCCTTACACACCAAGAAAACGTTGACTAATTCCAGGTTACACCCTGTTTTACATGAACTTTTTCCTTATTGTAACTAGTAAGACCTTAATGCATAATATCAAACCTTAATAAAAAAAAAAGCCAAGCACTGACACAATTGTATTTGTATACATTTATGCAAAAATGTTTAAAATTTTTTTCTTTTATCTTTGTTTTTTAAAATTAAGTTTTAAAAAAAAAAGCTTTCTCCCTTTCTTTTTCTCCCTCGAAGTCCTCAGATATATTTCTGCTTACTCTCTATAAAATTCTTTTGCTCTTTTTTCATTAATTTTAATACAGTTATATGTATATTCATTCCTATATATTATCTGCTCAGTCTATATAGTATTGCTTATACATGTTTTCATGGCTGAGTATTGGATAATCCTGAGTATAGATAGTGTGTTCTTCCATGGAGAAAATGATTTCTCCCATTATTAGAATTTCTTAGTTTTATGAATTTCTTTGTTATCTAGCTACCCCAGATTCCAAATAAAATTACAATTGACCTTGAATTTTTCCAAAGAAAAATATGAGGTAAATGTTTTGACTCTGAAGAAATACTTCCCAGAAAATTTCACCTCAATCATGCTGATCTCTTTTATTCCCCTTAATACTCTCCTGCTGGTTCACCCTCCTACTGTTCCACATCACACTCCTCCTCCCTTCACACCCCCACCCCCAGTCTCCATGAGGAGAGGATGTCTCCACCCCATCCACCCTACGATACCTCTAAACTCTTTGAGGCCACTAGTCTCTGATAATTTCTTAGCTCCAGCTGACCAGCATCAATTGTCAAAGCAAAGTAAAGTTTCTGGTCTCTTGATAAACACAGCCCATTCTTAAGCTCCAGCTAACCATAACTGTAGGTTCTTCACTCAAATAGCATCTTTTCCTCCCTCTAAAACTTCACAAGCCAGGTCTCTGCTGCCTGCACATTTCTCAATAATCATATTCCAAATTCCACTGAACTCTCAACACTCAGTGGATTTTCTAGGTTAAAGTTCCAAAGTCCTTTTACTACCCTCCCAAAGACAATTTGGTCAGGTCTTTCAATACCCAACTCCTGGTATCACCTTGTCTTAGTTGGCATTTCTATTCTGTGATTAAACATCATGGCCAAAAGCAAACTGAGGAGGAAAGGGTTTATTTGGCTTATACTCTTATATCATAACTCATCATTAAAGGAAATTAATAACTCAGTTAGTAACTCAAACAGGGCAGAAAACTGGAGGCAGGAGCTGATAAGTTTACTGGCTTGCTTCCCATGGCTTGCTTAACCTGCTTCATGACAGAACCCAGAAAGGCCAGCTTAGGGGTGGTCACATCTAGAATGGGCTGGACCCTTCATCATCAATTACTAATTAAGAAAATTCTATACAGGCTTGCCTATAATTTAATCTTATAAATATATTTTTCTCAGTTGAGAATATATATGAAAGGTGAACAATGTGAACATTCAGAGAGAATTATAGAACAAATGCTTTTCATCAGTACAGTCTTTATATAGTGTAATTTAAAAATAGAAGGATTACAGCCAAAATCTCAGCATGGATGAGGAAGGGGTTCAAAAAGTTCTCCCCATAGATAAAACACCATTGGAGGAGAGTAAGCTATCTTTAGGTGACACAAGAGACAACTCATGTTCCTGTAGATAGTCCTGTACCCATGCACATACCAACAGCAGTAAGTAGACTCAGTAGGGTTTAAAATTTAAAAAAAATAAAATAAAATTGGGTGAGAAACGTCATGGGTGCGATAGGGGAAGAAGAAGGGTTTGTTTTCTCAAAATGCACTACTTGCTTATTAGATATTCTTAAATTATTTGCAATATATATGGCTTAAAGATTTCTTGGAACTCTTTGGTTACCCTGTACCATGGTGCTTTGTTATCAAAATGAACATGTGGCTGAACTTTAGGGACTGATGCCAACCATATGGTATCCACAACTAGCAGTCATATGCTTTGGAATGTTAATTACAAAGAAGAGCCAAGTGAAATACTTAATAACACACACATGGCCAGTTAAGGATTTCCTAATAGAGTGATTGCTTTAAAGCTTTTGTCATGTACAACAAAGAAGTTTTAATATTGCAAAATATACAAAGATTAAAGACAGTTTTTATAAAGTTTTATGTATTTTTTTAAAATGTGAAAGTAAAATGTAATTTTCACATCTTTATTAAACCCATAAAATTTCACTACAAAACTGTATGCTTGCTGGAAATGCCTGGATCCATTCCACTTATTTTAGCCTGAAACTAATTATAGGTGTATTCTTCTTTGAATTAAATACACAGTAACTCTACATAAGTAACATTTATAAATAACTGCTTACATCATATTGATTTGGGCCCTAATTATGGAAATGAAGATTTCAGCTGAAATAAATGCCAAAGATTACCTAAATTAATTGCTTTATTTGATATATAAAGAATAGCAATTTACAAAGTTATGTGATTTGTTCAATGCAACATTTTATTATTATTATTAGTAGTAGTACTAGTAGTGTAATATAGTTGATTCTTTCTTATTACTTTACTTATTACTTTAATCTCTTGTGTAAAATATGTTACTTTTTTATTACTTTACTCTCTTGTGTAAAATATGTTATATAAAAAGAACTAAATATACCAAAATTTTGTGTGTTTCAAATCTTTAAATTCACATTTTTTGATATTTAATATGAGAACTTGAAGAATTAATTAGAATTAGTAGAGATCGTGAGGGTGAGATCTCCATAGCTGAAATGATTGGTAAGAGAGGAAGAAAGACATAGTTTATTACACTTTCTCTGTCATACCATAGGAAGGCCTCAAGAAATACTAGAATGCTGGAAGAAGGCCCTGGTCTGATCTTGTTTTGTATTTTATACCTCCCACAGCATAAAGCTTTGAGACAGTCAACTTTTACTATTTTATAAATGATCTAGTCATTGATATATAGTTTTAACAACTTGGAGGGTCCTAATATAACTCATTAGAATGTTGTTGAGCTTATTGTTTGTTCCACAGAAACACAAATGGGAGTTGAATCTTTACACAAGGGCTTTGAGGGTTGTTGTCTAGTATTTGTTTGATAAGTCCATCTTACCTCTTTACAAGAAGTTGGTTTTCCATTTAAAATAATGCTTCAACAGATTAAAAATTATTAAGCTATTATTAACCTCATTATTTCCTTTCCAGCAATTCTTCCAAATTGTTGTTCTGATCTCACCACTAAAGCTAAGTGAATTAAGACTGGCCCAAATCTATGACCAAATTGAAAATCAGTTTGTTACTATATAGTCTTTATCATATATATGGCAAATTCTTAAGGCTTCAGCAGTCAGCAGTTTGGAAATTTCTAATTGGCCCACCTACTTCTAAAATACTGAAGCATAGTCATTTTAAATTTTATTTGACTAAGGAATAATTGCTGAATTTATTATCTCTTTGTAACAGTTACTAACTGTTAAATACCAAACTTCTCCAAAGCATTGTGCATTAGAGTGGTGAGCATGGTGGATAGAGATACCTGCCAAGTGACAACATGAGTTCAATCTCTGATACCCACATGGTTCAAAGAAACCAACTGCTTATGTTGCCCTATGATCTCTACACGTACTGAAATAAAGAGATTTAAAGGGAAACAAAAGACCATTCATTTACTTATTATGATAGAAATGCCAGGACCAATGTGAATGGGTCTCCATTGTTCTATGTGTTATGATTATTGATGGTTGGTGGTATGAAGGAGATTCTAATATGGTTTTATTCACATGCCTCATATCTCTGCAGAGGTGAATAGAATGGTGTTATCTGCCCATTAGGGCTATGCATTTCTATTCCTAAAGTTAACTGGTGTTGGCTTACTAATGTCTGACTGGGACCTCAATTTTCCTTTAAATTCTCCTTGTTCTTTTATTTTAATGCCTGAACTTGCAGAACTAAACTACCAGTTAATAAAATTGAACTTTTTAAACTCTATTTTGGTCTAAGCCTGCAGCTGGCAGTTATTTACTCCAAATTATCAAAGTAGGTCATAAACATTGTCCATACTCAATGTTACATGGAAACATTTACTGGGGGAGATACAATACACATGCTTACTAACCTCAAATAGGGAGTCCATGGTAACCCAAGATAGGGGAACCAACAATGTTAAGCTTGGAGAACCAGTGCATTTCATTGAGTTTTCTTACAGGAGCATAAATATCTCAAACAGCTGTGCCACCAAATCCCTCACTAGCATGGGTGAGAGCTCACAACGCCTTGAAACCTGTAGCACATTATACTGCCTATAAGCAGCTTAACAAGGAGGAGAGCATCCATTTAAGTTACTCAGTTGATATAAACCTTTTCCAGGCAAATCAGCTGGTTTTTGCATCTTCTAGGAAGCTGGCTAAATCCCAAAGTCAACTTTGAAACTCTGTTCTGAGAATCTTATTTACTACTTGATACTTCTACAAGAGATTCTTGATAACAGTATTGCTTATGTTGGCACAGAGGAGTCCTAGTGAGTGTAGTCTGTTTCAGGAACTTTATGAAGGTATTCTGAGTTGCTTACTTCCCTTCTGAAAGAATTTACCTGCAGGGTAGAATGTTTCAATTTTAGAGGAAACTATTATTGGAGGAAACTGATATATAATAATATAGGCAATTATTAGTGGATGGTAGAGTAAGAAATATTTGTCTAAAAAATTGTAGCTGTTGGTAAATCACCCACACTCCTGTGGGATATGTCACATTCGAGAATATTTGGACAGAACAAATTGGTCTGAGGGGATTTTAAAAAACAAGATACAAAGTTGGGTGGGCAAGGAAGGTATGTTAATTTGGAAGTAGGATAAGAGGTTAAATATTATCAAAATAGATGTTCAAAACTTCCAAAGAACTACTAAAACATATATTTAAAAGATTGATTATTTCTGGTTTGCATCTGTGCCTGGGAGTGAACACTGTGCTACAGCTTTCCATACCACTATCACACCAAGAAACAGTATGTCCACCCCCCAGGAGTCCTGACACAGTGAGGCTCACAGGAGAGTCCACCACTACTGTCCCAATACCTGGCCTAACTGTGACCTGCCTAGGGCCCTGGAGACATGGGACCCAGCACTCAGCAGGGGACAAAATCCTTCCACTTACCCTCTTTGCCCTGGAGCAGACCCTATGCTATAGCCCTCCCCAGCCAAATCATATTCAGAGACAGCTTGATCTCCAGGAGTCTATATACACCCAGGCTCATAGGCTCACAGGCTCACAGGAGGGACAGGCCCCAGTCAGAGACAGCAAAACCAACAAACACCAGAGATAACCAGATGGTGAGAGGCTAACACAAGAAGAAAAGCAACAGAAACTAATTCTACTTGGCATCACCAGAACCCAGTTCTTCTACCACAGCAAGCCCTGGATAAACCAACACACTAAAAAGCAAGATTCTAATCTAAAATCCTATCTTGTGATGACAGAGGGAGTTAAGGACATAAATAAATCCCTTAAAGAAATACAGGAGAACACAGATAAACAGATAGAAGTCCTTAAAGAGAAAACAAATAAATCCCTTAAAAAATACAGAGAAACATAAACAAACAGGAAAAGAGTTGAAAAAAATCCATAATGTAAATATGAAAATAGAAGCAATAAAAAAACCACAAAGGGAGACAGCTAATGAAATGGAAAACCTAGGAAAGAGATTAGGACTCATAGATGCAAACATTATCAATAGACTAGAAGAGATAGAAGAGAGATTTTCAGGTGTAGAAAATAGCATAGAAATAATAAACATAACAGTCAAAAAATAAAAAATGCAAAAGTCTCCTAATCCAAAACATCCAGGAAATTCAGGACACAATTAAAAGACCAAAATTAGGAATGATACATATCGAAGAGATCAAAGATTCTAAACTCAAATGGCCAGTAAATATCTTCAATAAAATTATAGAAAAAAACTCCCTAACCTAAAGAAAGAAATGGCCATAAACATTTAAGAAGCCTACAGAACACCAAATAGATGGACCAGAAAATAAATTCTTCCCATCACATAATAATCAAAATACCAGATGCACAGAACAAATAATACATATTAAAAGCAGTGAGGGAAAGAGGTCGGGTAACATATAAAGGTAGACCTATCAGAATTACACCAGACTTCTCAACAGGGATTCTAAATGCCAGAAGATCTTGGGCAGATGTCATACAGACACTAAGAGAACAAAAATGTCAGCCCAGGCTACTATATCCAGCAAAACTCCCAAGTACCATAAATGAAGAAACCAAGATATTCCAAAACAAAATCAATATTAAACAATATCTTTTCACAAATCCAGCTCTCCAAAAGATAATTGAAGAAAAACTGTAGTACAAGGAAGGAAAGTACACCCAAGTAAAAGCAAGAAATTAATCTTCTCAAAACAAGCCCCAAAAGACAGAGCCATAAAACAGAATTTCACCTCTAACAACAAAAATAACAGGAAGCAACAATCATTGCCCCTTAATATCTCTTAACATTAATGGACTCAATTCCCCAATAAAAAAAGACTGGATATGAAAACACTACCCAGTCTTTTGCTGAGTACAGAAAATACACCTGAGTGACAGAAATGGCACAACCTCAGAGTAAAATGCTGGAAAAAATTTTCCAAGAAAATGGTCCTGAGAAACAAGCTGGAGTAGCTATTCTAATATTGATTCAACCAAAAGTTATCAAATGATAATGATGAAGGACATGGCATATTCACCAAAGAAAAAAAATCTACCAATTCTGAGCATCTATGCTCCAAATGCATGGGTACCGACATTTATAAGAGAAACATTTTTAATGCTCAAAGCACTCATTGAAATTTACACAGTAATGGTGGGAGACTTCAACACCCTGCTTTCAGCAATGGACATATTATGGAAACAGAAACTAAAGAGTGACATAGTGAAAGTACTAGACGCTGTGGAACAAATATATTTAACAGATATTTAGAGAACATTTCACCCTAAAAAAAATGACTATACCTACTTCTCAGTACCTCATTGTACCTTTGCCAGAACTGAACATACAATTGGATACAAAACAAGCCTCAACTCATATAAAAAGATTGACAAAATCACATGCATCCTATCAGATCACCACAGAATAAGACTGGTCTTCAATAAAAACAAACAAACAAAACAAAACAACAACAGAAAGCTCACATACACATGGAATGTGAACAACCCTCTACTCAATATTAACATGGTCAATGAAAAAATAAAAAAAGTAAAATAAAGACTTCTTAGAATTTAATAAAACTTAAGGCATAACATAACCAAATGTATAGGATACAGTTTTAAAAGGAAAACTCATAGCTCTAAACGTCTCCATAAAGAAATTGGAGAGAGCACACACTAGCAGCTTAACAGCACATAAGAAAGCTCTATAACAAAAAGAAATAAATACACCCAAGAGGAGTAGAGGGCAGAAAAATAATCAAACTCGGGGCTGAAATCAACTAAGTAGAAAAATACAATGAATCAACAAAACCTGGATTTGGGAAGAAGAGAGAACGGGAAGGGGAAAAGTAAGGCCGAATCAGGTATGGAAGGAGATGGAGAGAAATACGGAGGGTCAGTAAATTGAACAGAGTTGTGTAGTGGGGGAGGATGGGGAACTCATGGTAACCACTAGAAAGTTCCAGATGCCAGGGAAGCAAGAGGTTCTCTGGAAGACAGAACCTGTAAAGATCATACGAGAAGATAGTCACAGCCCCTGGTTGAGCAATGGGATCACTCACCCTTCTCAAAAAATTTAACCCCAAATTGTTTATGTGTAAAGGAAATGCAAAGACAAAGAGTGGAGGAGAGTCTGAAGGAAAAGCCATCCAGAGACATCCCCACCCTGGGATGCATCCCATCTACAGACACCAAACCCAAGAAGTGCTTGCTTATAGGAACTTGGTATAGCTATCTCCTTAGACACTCTGTTAGATTCTGACTAATACAGATGTGGCTGCTTTTAGCTAACCATAATAAGACCCCAATGGAAGAGTTATGGGAAGGACAAAATGAGCTGAAGAAGATTGCACCCCCATAGGAAGAACAAAAATATAAACTAATAGGACTCCTCAGAGTTCCCAAGGACTAAATTAACAACCAAAGAGTACATGTTGAGAGAACTATCACTCCAACTACATATGTAGAAGAGGATTGCCTTATCTGGCATCAGTGGGAGGAGAGGCCCTTGGTCCTATGGAGGCTTGATACCCCAGCAAAGGAGGATGTTAGGGCAATGAGGTGGTATGAGTGGGGTGGGATTTGGAAACAGGATGGGTTATGGGGTGTGCAGAAAGAAACACAGGGAGGGGGATAGCATTTGAAATGTAAATAAAAATAAGCAAAAAGAAAAAAGGACAATAATTATTTTGTTACATAGAAATCTTTTCAGGTTTTCAGATGCTTATAGTACACCTTTTGCTCT
This sequence comes from Micromys minutus, assembly GCF_963924665.1. NCBI lineage: Eukaryota > Metazoa > Chordata > Mammalia > Rodentia > Muridae > Micromys > Micromys minutus. Next base: position 543,478 of record NC_137954.1, read on the forward strand.
ATTGAAGATAGGAATAAATAGACTGATGAAATCCTTGGTTTGAACATGACATTCTAGCCATATTATAGGCAAAAATTCAAGTTAGTAAATAATATATAAAACATTTTTAATCCACAGTTTAATCATTTAAGCTTTTATTATACTCATATTTCTTCAACTTTTACACTGATATTTTGAGAATTTCATGCACTGAATACAAAACTAACAAGTAACATTTTAGCCTTCAAACACACATCATCTTCTCCTGTATTCTATTCCCTCTTAAACCCATGTGTTGAGCATTGACTACTTGGGAGAGAATGACTTGCAAATACTGATATTTCCTCTCAGCCTTTCTGACCACACTAGTCTTAGTCTGTCTGTCTGTCTGTCTGTCTGTCTCTGTCTGTCTCTGTGTCTCTGTCTCTGTCTCTGTCTCTGTCTCTCTCTCTCTCTCTCTCTCTCTCTCTCTCCCCCCCCCCCACCTCTCTGCACATATTTGTGTAGTAAATGATTAGGAAATGCTAGTGTGACTATTTAAAGATGGATTTTGAAGGCCACTTTTTAGTTCATGTTTTTCTAAGCTGAGTAGCATTTAACACATTTTAATTGTCAATAGTTAATATCTGGGAGTTTTCATATTATACTTTTATCTTAATAACTGAAAGAAAATAGGGCTTTTCTTTCATTATGATAATATGAGTTAATTGAAATAGCCCATGTTCTCTAATGAACAACCAGAATTTTAGTGGTTGGGACATTTTTCTGGGTTAACGAACCAAAGTATCCTGTTCCAGAATGTATCTGAACAGCTCTCCTCCAAATATTTCAAAGGCATTAGTAATTTCTGTGTTGATTCCGGTTCTTGAATTCTCTCTATTTAGTCAAGGGGATAAGAGAACTGCTATCTTCATATAGCTGCTTCACTGTATACCCAAATACTGTGTTTGCCAGTCTATGATCCAGAAACCATTTTCATGCCCCACCTAATGGCAAAGAAAGCCAGAAGGAAAAGTAGTAGCCTGAGAACAAATAGCCAATTCCTTCCACATGACAGTTATCTGGAGTGTGGATGATATTCCCTCAACTATGTGCAAATCAACTTTTCAACACTCTGTCCTCAGTTTCTGAGTTGTATAGAGTACGTGTCTAATAATTGAAGACAAGTGGTTGTTGAGTGGGTTAAAAATAAGGAAGTACTTCCCTCTTTTAAAAATAATAAACTTTATAGAAATGGGAGGTATGAAGTTAAAAAAATCCCTTAAATAATGTGCTACTTTTATTTAACCTTTTTTCCCCAGGAGAAGACAATTCATTTAAATTCATTAATAGTTGTCTGAACCTTCATTCATCTAATGTCTTGATATTTTATAAATTTCTACATTGCTTGTCTGTACTTCTATATAGAGTGAAATTTTTATGACATATTAATGGAGCCAATATTTTTTTGTAAGTAAGAGAACTCTGATTTATGGACTGTAATATTGGACACTAGAAGGAGATTTGCTATGTAACCTAGTTGTTTGACGTTTCCCCTAAATCCTGTCTATTTGTTGATCTCTTAGACCAATTTTAAAAAATTAGAAAAATTTTAGCATTTTTTGCAAGAAAGAAACTTGTATACAGCATACTTCTTTAGAAGTTGCATGCTCTCAAGTTAAGACACATATCAGAAATTGCTGTTGTTATTTTCTTTTGTGTATTTGGTAAAGGGAATTAAATAGATATTCTAGATAAGGTTGCTATTGCTTTGATAAAAAACAAGGATCAAAGCAATTTGGAGAGGAAGGGGTTTATATGATTTTTTTCCATAAAACTGTTCATCATCAAAGGTTATCAGGACAGGAACTCAAACAGGGCTGAAACCTAAAGGCAGGGGCTGGTACAAAGGCCACAGAAGGGTGCTACTTACTAATTTGCTCCTAGCAACTTGATCATCCTGATTTTTTTATAGAACACAGGACAACCAGCTCTGGGGTGAATTGGCTGGGCTTTTCCTCCATTAATCACCCATTAAGAAATGTCAAAAAAGAAAGAAAGAAAGAAAGAAAGAAAGAAAGAAAGAAAGAAAGAAAGAAAGGAAGAAAGAAAGGAAGGAAGGAAGGAAGAAAGAAAGAAAGAAAAAGAAAGAGAAAGAAATGTTTTATAGGTTTATGTAGAGGCCAATTTTATTGAGACATTTTCTTAATCGAGGTTCCTTCTTCTCAGATGGCACTAGCTTGTATCAAGTAGACATAAAACAACCCAGCATAATCAAAAATATTCTAATAATACTAGATAAAGTTTTAGTGGTTGCATAAATCATGGAGATCATTCAATTTAATTTAATCTCATGAGATATAACTAAAGCTACATGATGCAACCTATTATGTTCATCTATTCAGCCACCACATTTTAAATCATCTCAGGATATTATAGAGTATATTTCCTTTTCTTATTTACATACAATCATTTAAATTCTCGCTCAAAGACTTTTAGTAGGTGATTCAAATGACATGACAAAAAGAACAACTTAGCAAAGAATGGAGAAGTTTATGGTGAGTTGTAGAGAAGTACAGATGTAGAAATGTAGCATGGAGTTAACTTAAAAGTAAACAAAAATATATATTTCTTCAAATACAGCTGATGTAGATGATGCCTGGCAGTCTAAGCTGACAAAGGCACCAAATTCAGGTTTAAAAACTTAATACCACCTCTTCTTGTGATTTTTTTTGTCCAGAATCTGATTGTCTTATCAGTATAAATCACCCACGGTTGTCTATCATTTTAATTTTTAGTAGAGGAAATAGAAGTTGGTCCACTTTCAATTCTGAATCAGAAATCACTTTCCATTGTGCAAATTTGGTGTTTTTTTTTTTTTTTTTTTTTAATGAAACGAAACATTTTACATAGGTTTGACGTTGCTGATTGTGAGTCTGGGTTTTGTGCTCTGTTGGCTGGACCATTTCTGAGTTGTTACACCTTAGGAATATTCAGTACTACAGAAGATGTTTGCACCCAGTTTGGATATCCCAGTGCACAGTCTGCCTTAGGGTTTCATTGCTGTGAAATACCATAACCAATGTAGCTCTTATAAAGGAAAACCTTTAATTGGTGTGGCTTAAAAATCAGAGGTTTAGTTCAAAATTATGGTGAAAGACATGAAACATGCAGGCAGATATCATACAAGAGGTATCTGAGAGTTCTGTTTCTGGAACTGAAGGAAAAAGAAAAAGAATAAGAAACACCAGACCTTGGATGAACTTCTAAGTTCCATCTGCCCAAATGTACTTGAACAGCACCATACCTACTCCAACAAGGTCATATCTCCCAATAATGGCACTTCTGTGAGCCTATGTGGCCATTTTCATTCAAACTACCTTAGAGATCTACTTGCTCTTTATTTTGCCTGTTATGACTCCTTCAACTTTACAGTGATGTGTAGCAGAGAATTAGTTATTCTGCTTTGGCTCCTGGTGGGTGGACAATGCATTGCTCACCCAAGAGCTCTCTGCATTTGCAGACCACAAACACACACACACACACACACACACACACACACACACACACACACACACACACACAGAGCAGCTAATTTTGATATGCCTTGACTAGCATTATGGCTGTGCATGTCTAAACCTCCCTGCACCTAGCATACATTCCCCTCTTGTATTCCTAGTTAATCACCTTTTTTTTCTTTTTCTTTTTTTTTTATTGGCTATTTTCTTTACTTACATTTCAAATGTTATCTCCTTTCCCAAATTCCCCTCTGGAATTCCCCCATTCCATCTCCCCTCCCCCACCTCTATGAGAGTCTTAAATTCCCACCTCCATCTTCCTGCCCAGTCATTAGATGTACAGTATTTCTTTATTACCAATCAATTCCAGCTACAGGTTGGAAACCTCGGGTCTGGAAGCATGGCTTTTGGGAGACAAATTAAAACAGTGCATTAGAACCAATTCCTAACAGTGATGAACTTTCTTTCAAATGAGCATAGTTCTGTGTGCCTAGTATACGTCTTCAGAAATCATAAAGCAACCTAAACATTCATCATACAGTTAGTACAATAATAGTTGGTTTGACTTGAGGATTTTTTGTTTGTTTTCTTTTCTTTTTTTTTTACTTTATGCTATCCTGGGTTTTTTATTATTCCAAATGAATTTTTAAATTCTTCTATCTAACTCTATGAAGAAATGAGTTGAAATTTTGATGGGGATTGCATTGAATTTGTAGATTGATTTAGGCAAGATGGCCATTTTTACTATGCTGATACTTCCAATCCATGAGCATGGGAGATCTATCTATCTTCTTAGGTGTTCTTCAATTTCCTTCTTTAGAGACTTGAATTTCTTATCATACTTATTTTTCACTTGGTTGCTTTGGGTCACTCCAAGGTATTTTATATTCTTTGTGACTATTATTAAGGGTGTAAATCTTCTAATTCTTTTCTCAGTCTGTTTATGCTTTGAGTAGAGGAAAGTTACTGAATTATTAGAGTTAATTTTATATCCAGCCACTTTCCTTGTTTATGAGCTGTAGAAGTTCTCTGATGGAATTTTTGGGGTCACTCAACTATACTATCATATCATCTCCAAATAGTGATGTTTTGACTTCCTCCTTTCTAATTAGTATCCCTAGAACTCTTTTTTTACTGAATGACTGTTATGATATGTTTTTGGATTCAGTTTGCAAAAATTTTATTGAATATTATTTTTTATTTTTAAGAATAAAAATTAAATTATTTATTTTTACTTTTATTTTTTAATTGAACAACTTTATTTTAAAAAAACAAAGATAAATGTACAGAATTTAAGCATTTTTGCATAAAAGTATACAAATACATTGTTGCCAGTACTTGGTTTATTTTAAAGGTTTGATAGTGTGCATTACAATCTTACTAGTTACAATGAATATAAAGTACATGTAAAAAGAGATGTAACCTGGAATTAGTCAAAGTTTTTTTGGTGTGTAAAGATTAAGCATAATGGTTTTCCATTTTCTTTTTTTTTCTTGAACTTCATATAGTGGGTCAGTTGTATAAAGAACTCAAGAAGCTAGACGCCAAAGAACCAAACAACCCTATTAAAAATGGGGTACAGAGCTAAACAAAAGTTCTCAATTGAGGAATATCGAATGGCTGAGAAGCATCTAAGGAAGTGTTCAACATCATTAACCATCAGGGAAATGTAAATCAAAACAGCCCTGAGATTCCACCTCACACCAACCAGAATGACTAAGATTAAAAATTCAGATGACAGCAGATGCAGAGAAAGAGGAACACTTCTCCACTGTTGGTGGGGTTGTAAACTGGTACAACCACTCTGGAAATCAGTCTGGCAATTCCTCAGAAAATTGGACATAGTACTACCTGAAGACCCAGTTATTCCGCTTCTAGGCATATACCCCAGAGAAGCTCCAACATACAACAAATTATTTTTAATTAAGAATTTAATTAAGAATTAAAATTAAATTAAAATATTTAAGAATTTTATTTTCTGCATCAATGTTCATGAGATTGTTTTGAAATTCTCTTTCTTTGTAGGGTCTTTGTGTGGTTTAGTAATAAGTGTAATTGTGGCTTCAAAGAATGAGTTGGACAGGGTTCTCTTTGTTTCTATTTTCTGAAATAGTTTGGAGAGTGTTGGTACTAGGTCTTTTGTGAAGATCTGATAGAATTCAGCACTAAACCCCTATTGTCCTAGGCTTTTTTTTTGGGGGGGGGGAGGTTTTTAATAACTGCTTCTATTTCTTTAGGGTTTATGGGGCTCTTTAAATGGTTTATCTGATCCAGATTTAACTTTTGTACCTGATTTGTGTCAGGAAAATTGTCCATTCCTTCTAGATTTTTGTTTTGTTGAGTATAGTTTTTTGTAGTAGGGTCTGATAATTTCCCGAATTTCTTCAGTTTCTCTTGTTATTTCTTCTCTTTCATTTTTGATTTTGTTAATTTAGATACTCTCTCTGTGCCCTCCCATTATTCTGGCTAAGGGTATATCAATCTTGTTGATTTTTTCAAAGAACCAGTTTCTGGTTTTGTTGATTATTTGTATAGTTCTTTTAATTTCTATTTGGTTGATTTCAGCTCTGAGTTTGATTATTTCCTGCCGTCTACTTCTCTTGGGTATATGTGTTTCTTTTTGTTCTAGAGCTTTCAGTTTTGCTGTCAAGCTGTCAGTGTATGCTATCTCCAGTGTTCAGAGCTATGAGTTTTGGACATTTGGTGTTTTGCCTGTTATGTGTCGGGAGGAATTTTTTTCTGGTCCAATCTATTTGGATGTCTGTAAGCTTCTTATATGCTCGTGGTTATCTCTTTCTTTAGGTTAGGTATGTTTTCTTCTAGAATTTTGTTTAAAATATTTACTGGACCTCTCAGTTGGGAGTCTGGTCTCTTCTATACCTATTATCTTTAGATTTTGTCTTTTCATTGTGTCCTGGATTTCCTGGCTGTTTTTGGTTAGGAACTTTGTAATTTTTACATTTTCTCTGACTGTTGTGTCAATGCTTTCTATGTTATCTTCTGCCTCTGAGATTTTCTATTCCATCCTTTGTATTTTGTTGGTAATGCTTGCATCTATGACTCCTGACCTCTTTCTTAGGTTTTCTGTCTCCAGGGTTGTCTCTTTGTGTTTTCTTTACTTTTTTCAATTTCATTTTTAGATCCTGGATGGTTTTGTTCTATTCCTTAATCTGTTTGCTTATATTTTCCTGTGTTTTGCTAAGGCTTGTGCTTCTTTTTCTGTGTTCTCCTACATTTCTTTAAGGAGGTGATTCATGTACTTCTAGAGGCCCTCTAACATCAGCATGAGGGAGGTATAATTTTAAGTCCAAACTTAGATTCTGCTGGCCTCTTGGCATCTTTTTATCTTTGATGTTCGTTGGTCATGTTGTCTCTAAAAGGAGTTTATCTTTCTTCTGTGTCTGCAGGCTGTGGGCTCCAGAGGGAGATCATTCTTGGGTGTTCAGCTCTCTATGGGCATTCTGTGAGTTATGATGGTGATGGGCTGGCTCTAGCTCTGGGTGCCAATAGAGGCCTGAAATGCAGACCCAAGAAGTAGCATGATACCTGCACCCTGAGAATTCCTGGAGATCTCTCCCTAGATAATCAGTGGATAGAGAGTGTGAGGTCACCTGTAGGCTCAGTAAGGAAAGAGCTCCTGCATCTCCTCTGTCTACTCAGTTCTCTGCAGGCAGACCTGCTCCAGCTTACTGTTTCTAACTGTATATTTGATTGAGTTCTTCCATGCACTTAATAAAAGCTTTTTACCACCAATGCAATAGATTAATTATTGACTATATGCAGTACTAGACTATATACTAGGCAGGGAAAAATAGTAATATATTAAGAGTTCTACTATTGGACAAATGACATCTGGTGCCTTTAACGTGCAAGGAGTTTCCAAAGTTTAGGTCATAAAATTTACTGATGTCTGTGACTAAACTTTGATAAAATTATTTTGAAAAAGACCAAATGCATTTTAGAAGAAATGTTAGATAAATTGTGAAATTTCCAAGACTGGATATTTGACATTTAAAAATGTCAAATCATTCCAGACAAACCTTCACAAATGAACATGCCTAGAGCATGTTTAAAGTTAAGAAAGTTTTCAAAGAGAATTCAGTATGAATTATGTTTTCCTATATAGCATGTCATTAAATCTCTTCTAACTCCAAATTTCATGACAATTGTAAATTTATTGTTATCTGAAAATCGGTGCCTGTTAATTGAAAAGCTAGAGGATTTTTTTTCTGTCCGAACCATTTTCTTACTTGACTCTTTTTTAAACTGTAGTTACAATTTCTTTTTTTTTTCTCTCAAGGAATATCACTTTATTTATTTAGAAATGTATATATTTAAATCAGCAATATGTTACAGATTAGATAGAAACATCTTGAAAACTTTATTTAAAATTTTTAGAAACTTTTTTATATACTACAAGAAGTAAAATTTGCTTTTTATGTTTGTAGTACTTAATAGTTAGCCTAAGGCACATGAATTGATTTATTTTTTCTTTAAACAACTTTATTTTAAAAAACAAAGATAAATATGCACATTTAAGGATTTTTGCATAAAAGTATATGAATACAGTTTTGTCAGTCCTTGGCTTTTTTAAAGGTTTGATAGTGTGCATTAAGATCTTAATAGTCACAATGAACATAAAGTACATGTAAAACAAGATGTAACATGGAATTGGGTAAAGTTTTCTTGGTGTGTAAAGATTAAGCATAATGGTTTTTCTTTTTTTTTTTTTCTTTTTTTTTTTTTTTTTTTTTTTTTTTTGGTCTTTGCTTTTTCTTGAACTTCATATAGTCTATGAGTTGTTTCTGGGGTGTTCAGAGCTTTTGGGAGTTAGTATCCAATTATCAGGGACTGCATATTATGTCTGATCTTTAGTGACTGGGTTATCTCACTCAGGATGATATTCTCTAGATGCATCCATTTTCTTAAGAATTTCATAAGGTCATTGTTTCTGATAGCTGAGTAGTAATCCATTGTGTAAATGTACCACAATTTTTGTATCCATACATCTATGGAAGGACATCTGGGTTCTTTCCAGCTTCTGGCTATTAAAAAAGGAGCTGCTATGAACATTGTGGTGCATGTGTCCTTGTTGTATGTTGGAGCATCTCTGGGATATTAGGCATCTATCTGATGTGAGGTGAGTTAAGATCATTTCCCACTCTGTTAGCTGGCTTTTTGTTTTCTTGACAGTATCCATAGGCTTACAGAAACTTTGCAATCTCATTATTCCCATTTGTCAATCTTTGACCTTAGAGCTTGAGCAACTGATGTTCTGTTCAGGAAATTTTCTCATGTGCCTATGTGTTCTCAGGATTTCCCTATTTCTCAGCTAATAATATCAGTGCACCTGGTTTAATGTGGAGATCTTTGATCCATTTGCACTTGAGCTTTGTACAAGGAGATAAGAAAAGGTCTATTTTTATTCTGCTGCATGCTGAGTGCCAGTTGGATCAACACCATTTGTTGAATAGGCTGTCCTTTTTCCATTGAATGTTTACAACTCCTTTGTCAAAACAAGTGACCATATATGTGAAGGCTCATTTCTGGATCTTCTATTCTATTCCATTGATCCACTTGCTAATCTCTGTGCCAGTACTGTGCAGTTTTTAGCACAATTGCCTTGTAATATAACTTGAGGTCAGGGACAGTCATTCCCTCAGATGTTTTCTTCTTGTTGAGGAAGGATTTCACTATTCTAGGTCTTTTGTTATTCCAGATGAAATTGCACATTGCTCTTTCCAACTCTATGAAGAATTGGGGTGGAATTTTGATGGAGATTGCATTGAATCTGTAGATTGCTTTTGGTAAGACGGCCATTTTTACAATGTTGATCCTTCGAATCCATGAGCATGGGAGATCTTTCCATTTTCTGGGATCTTTCTTGATTTCCTTCTTTAGAGGTTTGAAGTTCTTGTCATACAGGTCCTTCACTTGCTTAGTTAGAGTCACACCAAGGTATTTCATAGATTTTGTGACTATTATGATAGGTATCTTTTCTCTAATTTCTTTCTCTACATGTTTGTCCTTTGAATATAAAAAGGCTACTGAATTGTTTGAGTTAATTTTGTATCCAGCCACTTTGCTGAACTTGTTTATAGCTGTAGAAGTTCTCTCGTGGAATTTCTGGGGTCACTTAAGTGCACTACCATATCATCTGCAAACAGTGATGTTTTTATTTCTTCGTTTTCAATTTGTATCCCTTTGATTTCCTTTTGCTCTCTCATTGTTCAAGCCAGGACTTACAGCACTAAGTTGAATAGGTAGGGGGAGAGTGTGCAGCCTTGTTGAGTGCGTGATTTTAGTGGGATTGCTTAAAGTTTCCCACCATTAAGTTTAATTTTGACGGTTGGTTTGTTGTTTATTGCTTTTATTGTGTTTGGGTATGGGCCTTGGATTTATGTTCGTTCTAAGACTTTTAACATGAAGGGGTGTTGAATTTTGTCAAATGCTTTCTCAGTATCTAGTGAGATGACCATGTGGTTTTTTTTTTCTTTGAGTTTGTTTACATGGTGGATTACACTGATAGAGTTCTGTATATTAAACCATCCCTGCATGCCAGGGATGAAGCCTACTTGATCATGGTGAATGATCCTTTTGATGTGTTCTTGGATCGATTTCCAAGAATTTTGTTGAGCATTTTTGCATCAATGTTCATAAGTGAGAATAGTCTGAAGTTCTCTTTCCTTGTAAGGTCATTGTGTGGTTTAGGAAGGAGGGTTATTATGTCCTCAAAAAAATTAGTTATGTAGTGTTCCATCAGATTCTATTTTGTGGAATAGTTTAGAGAGTATTGGTATTAGGTCATGAATATATGTCTGATAAAATTCTGCACTGAACCCATCTGGACCTGGGCTTTTTTTGGTTGGGAGGCTTTTGATGATTGCCTCTATTTATTTAGGTGTTATGGGATTATTTAAATGGTTTCCCTGGTCCTGGTTTAACTTTAGTATCTGATATTGGTCTAGGAATTCACCCATTTCCTCCAGATTTTCCAGCTTTGTCGAGTATAGGATTTTGTAGTAGGATCTGATAATTTCTTGAATTTCCTCAGTTTCAGTTGTTATTTCTCCACTTTCCTTTCTGATTTTGTTAATTTGGATATTCTCTCTTTGCCCTCTAGTTAGTCTGGCTAAGGGTTTATCAATCTTGCTAATTTTCTCAAAGAACTAGCTCTTGGTTTTGTTAATTCTTTGAATGGTTCTCTTTGTTTCTATTTTGTCTATTTCTGCTCTACGTTTGATTATTTCTTGCCATCTACTCTTCTTGGGTCTATCTGCTTCCTTTTATTCTAGAGCTTTCAACTGTGCTATCAAGTTGCTGATGTATGCTCTCTCCAGTTTCTTTTTGGAAGCGCTCAGGGCTATAAGTTTTCCTCTCAGTACTGCTTTTATCGCATCCAATAGGTTTGGGTATGTTGTGTTTTTGTTTTAATTGAATTCTAGAAAATCCTTAATTTCTTTCTTTATTTCTTCTTTGACCATGCTATCGTTTAATAGAGCATTTTTTAGTTTCCTTGTGTATATGGGCTTTTTGTTGTCTTTGTTGTTAATAAACACCAGCCTTATACCACGATGATCTGATAAGATGCATGGTAGTATTTCAATTTTCTTATAACTATTGAGCCTAGTTTCATCAATTTTGGAGAAGGTGCTGTGAGGTGCTGAGAAGAAAGTGTTTTCTTTTGTTTTAAGATGATATGTTCTGTAGATGTCTATTAATTTCAATTGGTTCAAAACCTCTGATAGTTTCACTGTGTCCTTGTTCAGTTTTTGTTTTCATAATGTGTCCATTGATGAGAGTGGGGTGTTGAGGTCTTCCAGTATTATTGTGTGGGGTGTATTATATTTTTGGAGCTTAACAGGGTTTGTTTTCCAAATATTGATGCTCTTGTATTTGGAGCATATATGTTAAGGATTAAGGGTTCCACCTGACAAATTTTCCCTGTAATGAGTAAAAAGTATCCTTCCTTAGCTTTTTTGATAACTTTTGGTTGAAAATCGACTTTAATTGATATTAGAGTGGCCATTCTGGCTAGCATTTTTGGGCCGTTTTCTTGGAAGTTTTTTTCCCCAAGCTTTTACTCTGAGATACTGTCTGTCTTTGTCTCTGAGATGAGTTTCCTGTATGCAACAAAATGTTGGATTTTGTTTATGTATCCAGTCTGATAGTCTATATCTTTTTATTGGGGAATTGAGTCCATTTACGTTAATAGATATTAAGGAATGGTGGTTGGTGTTTCCTGCTATTTTTAGTTTTTCATTAGAAATGTACCTGTGTGTGTTTCTTCTTTTGGTTTTCTTGCTTAGGTAGTTTCTTGCTTTTATTAGGAGGTAGTTTCACTTCTTCTATTGAGTTTTCCACCTGTACATCATTGTAGTACTGGGTTTGTGGACACATATTGTATAAATTTAGATTTGTCTTGGAATTTCTTTTTTTTAACAACTTTATTTTAGAAAACAAAGATAAATGTACAGATTTTAAGCATTTTTTGCATAAAATTATACAATACATTTTTGTCAGTACTTTATTTTCAGATTTTGAAATAATTTTTACATAAAACTGTATGAATATATTTGTTAGTCAGTACTTGATTTTTTTAAAGGTTTGTTAGTATGCATTGAAAACTTAATAGTTACAATGAGCATAAAGTACATGTAAAACAAAATGTAACATGAAAATAGTCAAAGTTTTCTTGTTGTATAAAGATTTTTTTGTTTTGTTTTGTTTTGTTTTCTTTATTTCTTGGACTTCATACAGTCTGTGAGTTGTTTCTGGGGTGGTGCGAGCCTCTGGGGTTAGCATCCCATTCATTATCAGTGACTGCATATTATGTCTGTTCTTTTGTGACTGGGTTATCTCACTCAGGATGATATTCTCTAGATGCAGCCATTTTCTTAAGAATTTGGTTAAGTCATTGTTTCTGGTGGCAGAGTAGTATTCCATTGTGTATATGTATCACAATTTTTGTATCCATTCATCTTCTGAAGGACATCTGGGTTCCTTCCAGCTTCTGGCTATTATAAATAGAGCTGCTATGAACATTGTGGTGCATATATCTTTGTGGCGTATTAAAGTGTCTCTGGGGTATATGCCCAGAAGTGGAATAGCTGGGTCTTCAGGTAGTACTATATCCAATTTTCTGAGGTATCGCCAGACAGATTTCCAGAGTGGTTATATTAGCTTGCAACCCCACCAACAGTGGAGAAGTGTTCCTATTTCTCCGCAGCCTCGCCAGCATCTGCTGTCATCTGAGTTTTGGATCTTGGCCAATCTGACTGTTGTGAGGTGGAATCTCAGGGTTGTTTTGATTTGCATTTCCATGATGACTAAGGATGTCAAGCACTTCCTCAGATGTTTCTTGGCCATTCGGTGTTCCTCAACTGAAAACGTTTTGTTTAGCTCTGTGCCCCATTTTTTAATAGGGTTATTTGATTCTCTGGTGTCTAACTTTTTGAGTTTCTTGTACACCTTGGATATTAGGCCTCTATCTGATGTGGTGTTGGTAAAGATCTTTTCCCATTCTGTTGGTTGCCGTTTCCTTTTCTTAATGATGTCCTTAGCCTTACAGAAACTTTGCAATCTCATTAAGTCACATTTGTTACTCTTTGATCTTAGAGCTTGAGCCATTGGTGTTTTGTTCAGGAAATTTTCTCCTGTGCCTATGTGTTCTAAGGTTTTCCCTATTTTCTCATCTAATAGTTTCAATGTATCTGGTTTAATGTGGAGATCTTTGATCCACATACCCAGGAGCTTTGTACAAGGAGATAAAAAAAGGTCTATTTTCATTCTTTTGCATGCTGAGTGCCTGTTGGACCAGCACCATTTGTTGATTAGGCTGTCCTTTTTCCATTGAATGTTTACTGCTCCTTTGTCAAAAATCAGGTGACCATATACATGAGGGCTCATTTCTGGATCTTCTATTCTATTCCATTGATCCACATGCCTATTTCTGTACCAGTACCATGCAGTTTTCAGCACAATTGCCTTGTTATATACCTTGAGGTCAGGGATAGTGATGCCCGCAGATATTTTCTTGTTGTTGAGGATGGATTTCGCTATTCTAGGTCTTTTGTTATTCCATATGAAATTGCACATTGATCTTTCAAATTCCATGAAGAACTGTGTTGGAATTTTAGGGGCATTGCGTTGAATCTGTAGATTTCTTTTGCTAGGATGGCCATTTTTAAGATGTTGATTTTTCCAATCCATGACCATGGGAGGTCTTTCCATTTTCTGAAATCCTCCCCAATTTCTTTAGAGGTTTGAAGTTCTTGTCATCAAGAAGGTGCCATGGGGTGGTGAGAAGAAGGTGTATTCTTTTACTTTAGGATAGTATGTTCTGTATATGTCTATTAATTCTAGTTGGTTCAAAGTCTCTTCTCGTTTACAGTGTCCTTGTTCAGTTTCTGTTTCCCTGATCTGTCCGTTGGTGAGAGTGGGGTATTAAAGTCTTTCACGATTATTGTGTGGGGTGAAATGTATTTTTTGAGCTTTAGTAGGGTTTCTTTTATGAATGTGGGTGATTTTTTATTTGGAGCATATATGTTAAGGATTGAGAGTTTCTCTTGACAGATTTCCCCTGTAATGAGTAAAAAGTGTCCTTCCTTATCTTTTTTGATAAGTTTTGGTTAGAAATTTACTTTATTCGATATTAGAATAGCCACTCCAGATTGCTTCTTGGAGCTGTTTGCTTGGAAGTTTTTTTCCCACCCTTTTACTCTGAGATAGTGTCTGTTTCTGTCTCTGAGATGAGTTTCCTGTATGCAGCAAAAGGCTGGATTTTGTTTACGTATCCAGTCTGATATTCTATGTCTTTTTATTGGGGAGTTGAGACCATTTGTGTTAATAGATATCAAGGAATAGTTGTTTCTTTTTCCTGCCATTATTGCTTTGTTGGGTTGAGTTGTGTCTGTGTTTTTTTCTTCTTATAGATTTCTTGTTTAAGAGTTTTCTTGTTTTTACTAGGCTGTATTTTCCCTCATTGTATTGGGTTTTCCACCTATAATTCGTTGTAGTGCTGAGTTTGTAGTCAGATATTGTGTGAATTTTGATTTCTCTTGAAATATCTTCGTCTCTCCATCGATGGTGATTGATAATTTTGCTGGGTATAGCAGCTTGGGCTGGCACTTGTGCTCTCTTAAGGAGTGCATGATGTCTGTCCAGGCTCTTCTAGCTTTCATAGTCTCTGTTGAGAAATCGGGTGTGAGTCTGATTGGTCTGCCTTTATATGTTACCTGACCTTTTTCCCTTACTGCTTTTAGTATACTTTCTTTACTTTGGGCACTTGATGTTTTTACTATTATGTGTTGGGAGGTATTTCTTTTCTGGTCCAACCTATTTGGAGTTCTGAAGGCTTCTTTTATGCTTGAAGTCATCTCATTCTTGAGGGTAGGGAAGTTTTCTTCTACGATTTTGTTGAAGATATTTACTGTGCCTCTTAGTTGATGCTCTTCTCTCTCTTCTATTCCTATTATCCTTAGGTTCGGTCTTTTCATTGTGTCTTGGATTTCCTGGACATTTTGGGTTAGGGGCTTTTTGTTTTTTGCATCTGCTCTGGCTGTTTTGTCTATGTTTGCAATGTTGTCTTCTGCCCCCGAGATTCTCTCTTTGATCTCTTGTAATCTATTGGAAATGCTTGCTTCTGTGACTCCTCATTTCTTTTTTTGGTGTTCTGACTCAAGGGTTATCTGTTTTAGTGTTTTTTTTATTGTGTCAATTTCTATTTAAATTTCCCTCTTCCATTCCTTTATTTCTTTGGTTCTGTTTTCCTCTTGTTCTTTGAGTTCTTTGAGTGTTTTTCTTGTTTCTTCTTTAAAAGCTTCTGAATCTTTTTGCTTTTCCTCCCTTTCTTGTTTAAGTATCTCTATCAGCGTCTTGAGCTATGATTTCAGGTCTGTGTCTTCTTTTTCTGGAGTGTTTGGAATTCCGATGGTTGCTTTTATGGGAGAGTTGGGTTCTGGTGTTGCTGGATTGTCTTGGTTTCCTTGGGATATACTCTTTCTCTTTCCTCTTGCCATTTTGTTGTCAGTGACATGTTCTTGCCTTTCCCTTGTCTCTGGTCTGTGACCCTGGTTCTCCACTTGTCCAGGTGTCAGATGGGCCAAGCCCTGTTTTATGCCTCAGAGTCCTCGGGTGTGAGCAGAAGTTCCAACGTTCTGTTTCTGGTTGCTGGATCGGGCAAAGCAGGGCTGGGCAAGTTAGGGTGTGCAATCCGCAGAGATCTCTCTGCTCCCCTGCAGCCCAGGTCTCCCACCCACCAATTGCTCAGCCTCTATGTGCCGCTGTTCCGGGTGGCAGATGGGCCAGGCTCTGCTCTGCGTCCTGAAGTCGCCAGTTGCTCAGCCTCTATCTGTACCCCATTTTTAATAGGGTTATTTGATTCTCTGGTGTCAAGCTTTTTGAGTTCTTTGTATACCTTAGATATTAGGCCTCTATCTGATGTGGAGTTGGTAAAAATCTTTTCCCATTCTGTTGGCTGCCGTTTTGTTTTCTTGACAATGTCCTTAGCCTTACAGAAACTTTGCAATCTCATTAAGTCCCATTTGTTAATTTTTGACCTTAGAGCTTGAGCCATTGGTGTTTTGTTCAGAAAATTTTCTCCTGTGCCAATATGTTCTAAAGTTTTCCCTACTTTATCATCTAATAGTTTCAGTGTATCTGGTTTAATGTGGAGATCTTTCATCCACTTACACTTGAGCTTTTTACAAGGAGATAAGGAAGGGTTCATTTTCATTCTTTTGCATGTTGAGTGCCAGTTGGACCAGCACCATTTGTTGAATAGGCTGTCTTTTTCCACTGAATGTTTATGGCTCCTTTGTCAAAAATCAGGTGACCATATATGTGAAGGCTCATTTCTGGGTCTTCTATTCTATTCCATTGATCCACATGCCTATTTTTGTACCAGTACCATGCAGTTTTCAGCACAATTGCCTTGTAATATAGCTTGAAGTCAGGGATATTGATTCCCGCAGATGTTTTCTTGTTGTTGAGAATGGATTTCGCTATTCTAGGTCTTTTGTGCAATTTCTTAGTCTCTCCATCTATGGTAATTGAGAGTTTTGTTGGGTATAGCAGCTTGGGCTGACACTTGTGTTCTCTTAGGGTCTGCATGACGTCTATCCAGGATCTTCTAGCTTTCATAGTCTTGTTTAGAAATTGGGTGTGATTCTGATTGTTCTACCTTTATATGTTAAATTACCTTGTTCTCTTTCTGCTTTTAGTATTCTTTCTTTGCTTTCGGCAGTTGGCATTTTGACTATTATGTGTCCAAAGGAATTTCTTTCCTGGTCCACTCTATTTGGAGTTCTGTAGTCTTTTTTATGCTCATGGCCATCTCATTCTTAAGGGTAGGGAAGTTTTCATCCACGATTTTGTTGAAGATATTTTTTGCCTCTTGGTTGATATTCTTCGCCCTCTTCTATTCCTATTATCCTTAGGTTTGGTCTTCTCATTATGTCCTGAATCTCGGGACATTTTGGGGATAGGAGCTTTTTGGTTTTTATATCTTCTCTGAGTGTTTTGTCTGTTTTCAATGTTGTCTTTGGCCCCCAATATTCTCTCTTCCATCTCTTTTAGTCTGTTGGAGATGCTTCTATCTGTGACTCCTGTTTTCTTTTATATGTTTTCTACCTCTAGGGTTGTCTTTTTAGTGTTTTCTTTATTTTTTCCATTTCCATTTTAAGTTCTTTCTTCCATTCCTTTTTCTCTTTGGTTCTGTTTTCCTCTTGTTCTTTGAGTTCTTTGAGTTTTTTTCTTGTTTCCTCTTTAAAAAAATTCTATTTCTTTATACTTTTCCTCCCATTCATTTTTAAGGATCTCTATCATTATCTTGAGGTATGAATTTGGGTCTGAGTCTACTTTTTCTGCAGTGTTTGGCATTCTGCTGTTTGCAGTGATGGAAGGGCTGCCTTCTGGTGTTGCCAGGTTGTCTTGGTTTCCCTGGGGTATATTCCTTTACTTTCTTCTTGCCATCTTGTTGTCTGTGGTTATACGTGGTCTTGTCAGTGATTGGTTCTTGTCTCTCCCTTGTACCTGGCCTGTGTCCCTGGATCTCCGCTGTTCCTGGTGGCTTTTTTTTTTTTTTTTAGTATTTCAGATTTCTGTCATCACAGTCTCTATTATTCAATGCTCTACTTTGGAGTATTTTTAATTTTTTAAGTATGTATTTTTGTTATAGATATGGGTGTTCTGCAAATATAGTATGTACACTATATGTCTGCCTGATACAGAGTTAAGAAGACAGAACAAGTTTTAGAGCACTTTCTGGAACTGGTTTTTGGGAAGGCTATGAGTCACCTACCATGTTAATGTTGGGAACTGAACCTTGACTATCTTTAACAGCATCAAATGGTTGTTAACCACCAAGCCATCTCTCCAGTCCATCTACCAGGGATTCTAAGCAAGAGTAATTATATAATGGAAAATTTTTTTTTTCATCTAATTGGGAAGAAAACAGTAAAATTGTTTTTATTCATGGACTTCATAACCTTGTTAATACAAGTTTACAGTATGTAAGATAAATAATACAATATGTAGAGAGAATCTGAAAATGGTAGGAGTGTTTTGAAATGGGTTTTGGTTATGGCATGGCTGTTGCATATATAAACTCATGGCAGCAATGATTAACTTTAATAGTCACTTAAGATCAAGTCAAGAGCAAAGTAGTTGTTAAGGAATCCATGCCTGCTGGATGCAGAGAAACTTTTCTTCAGAGATATTGATCTAGGATAATACTCATGCCACAGTGAATGGTCATTACATATAACTGTGGGCAACATTAATTGTAATCAGTGATGAGAAGTGGTAGAAAATTGGCAGTGTGATTTTGGGGGGTACTCACAGGAAATTGGAGGTAAGAATGGGGAAATGAATATAATCAAGACAAACTTATGATCTAGATTGATTATGGAATCAATTCTCTGGAGGGTATCACTGGACTTTGAGTTTCTTGGAGTCTCCCAGCTTAGCAATGATGAGACAGTCAATCTCTACTTGTTTCTTCTGAATGGGCAGCTCTGGTCCTATGCAGTAAAAAAAAAAAAATCTTTCTGCATTGTTCCTTACACCAGACCTCTTGTACTTCTGAGGAATCTGTTGTTGTTGCAGGACTCTTATCTATTCTTTAAGGCAGAGGCTATATCTAGGTTGTTTTCTCAGTACCTATCCTAACTGGACACTTCAGCAGAAAGCCTGGAATATTAGGGAAACAAGGTTATACTCTCTGGTCTATTATTCTTTTGATTATTCTTTTACAAAAGATTATAATACATTGGACTTTCCCTCCATCCCTTTCCAATTTATTTACATTAAAATTATTAGAAAACATTGCAGTAGTGCAATTTATTCATACCATAGGCACATATTGATGGTAATCCTGTGTTACTACATGCCCACAGGATGCCAGTAGAAATATTAACCTTGTTTCCCAGGATACCATCTCTCAAACTTTTTCATCTATGAAAATTATAAGAGTTGACATTTTAATGAAAGACAATTTAAGAGTACATTTTATTTGTTTTTATGTTTCTTGCTCCCTGACTTGTTTTTTATATCTTAAATTGTTTTGCATTAAAAACATTTGCTTTTGGCTGTGGGATGGCAACTCTGTCCCTCCACTTGATGCCCTCCCTGTCTTTCTACTAGAGGTCGATTCCCTAAGTTTCCTCTTCACATTGTTGGACCTTTCATCTAAGGTCTGTCCCTCTGAGTCCTGAGCTTTGTTTACCTCCCAGATCTCTGGTCTATTCTAGAGGGGCCCCATCTCCTACCTCCCAAGGTTCCCCATTTCCATTTTTTTTTTCTGCTGGGCACTGCTAGGACAAAAATGCAGAAGAGACTGAGGGAAAGGCCCAAGTTCGGGTCCAGCTCAAGGTGAGGTTCCAAGGCCTGATACTATTACTGATGTTGTAGTGTACTTACAGACAGGAGCCTAGTGTGGCTGTCCTCTAAGAGGTCCAACAATCAGCCGAAAGAGTCAGATGCAGATACTTACACCCAAACAATGGACAGAAGCTGGGAACTCCTGTGCATGAATTCAGGAAAGCCTGGAAGAAGCTGAGGAGGAAGGTAACCTCATAGGAAGGCAAGCAGTCTCAACTAACCTGGACCTGAGATCTCTCAGACAGTAAGCCAACGAACAGACAGCATGCACTAGCTGATATTAAGCTCCCAATACATACACAGCAGAGAACTGCCTGGTGTAGCCTCAGAAAAAAAAGACGTACCTAACCCTCGAGAGACTTAAGGCCCCAAAGTGTGGGGAGCTCTAGTGGGGTGGAAAAGGGGGTAGGAACATTCTCTAGGAGAAGGAATGGGACAAAGAATTGTCAGAAAGTGGACCAAGAGGGAGATAACAACTGGACCATAAAAAAGCTTTAATAATGATAATAATAGAAATAATTAATAATTTAAAAATGTGAAAATGAAAAGAAAATATAATCAATGAATAACAACAATAAAATAACTTAAAAACAAAATAAAAGAACCTCCAGCCGGAAAGGCGGCTCGTACAGGCTAAGCAACTGTGACCTGGAAGAGATCTTAGCAACTTCTGTTCCCACCCGGAGACGACTTAAGGACACAGAGCAGAGCCTGGCCCAACAGCCAGCTGGAAAGGCGGCTCGAACAGGCTGAGCAACTGGTGAGTGGGAGACCTAGGCTGCGGGGGAGCAGAGAAATCTCTGCGAAGTGCACAAGGAATGGGCACCCCCTGCCCTGACCTGCCCTGTCCTCCCCGATCCAGTGACCTGGAACAGATCTTAGGAACTTCTGTTCCCACCCTGAGACGACTTCATGACACAGAGCAGAGCCTGGCCCACCTGCCAGCCAGAAAGGTGGCTCAGAGAGGCTGAGCAACTGTGACCAGGAACAGATCTTAGGAACATCTGTTCCCACCCGGAGCCAACTTCAGTACGCAGAGGGAAGCCTGGCCCAGCTGGCACCCGGAACCTGGGCTGCCGGGGAGTAGAGAGATCTCTGCGGAGTGCACACGGAAAGTGTACCAGGGACACAGACCAGATACAAGGGAAAGGCAAGAACATATCACTGACAACAAAATGGCAAGATGAAAGAGAAAGAGTATATCCCAAGGAAACCAAGACAATCTAGCAACACCAGAACCCAGCTCTCCGATAGTAGCAAACATTGAAATTCCAAACACTCCAGAGAAAGAAGACACAGACCTGAAATCATGCCTCAAGACGTGATAGAGTTACTTAAACAAGAAAGGGAGGAAAAGCAAAAAGATTCAGAAGCTTTTAAAGAAGAAACAAGAAAAACACTCAAAGAACTCAAAGAACGAGACGAAAACAGAACCAAAGAAATAAAGGAATGGAAGAGGGAAATTAAAACAGAAATTGACACAATAAAGAAAGCGCTAAAAGAGATAACCCTAGAGTCAGAACACCAAAAAAAGAAATCAGGAGTCACAGAAGCAAGCATTTCCAACAGATTACAAGAGATCGATGAGAGAATCTCGGGGGCAGAAGACAACATTGCAAACATAGACAAAACAGCCAGAGAAGATGCAAAAAACAAAAAGCTCCTAACCCAAAATGTCCAGGAAATACAAGACACAATGAGAAGACCGAACATAAGGATAATAGGAATAGAAGAGGGAGAAGAGTATCAACTAAGAGGCACAGTAAATATCTTCAACAAAATCATAGAAGAAAACTTCCCTACCCTCAAGGATGAGATGACCACGAGCATAAAAGAAGCCTTCAGATCTCCAAATAGGTTGGACCAGAAAAGAAATACCTCCCGACACATAATAGTAAAAACATCAAGTGCCCAAAGTAAAGAAAGAATACTAAAAGCAGTAAGGGAAAAAGGTCAGGTAACATATAAAGGCAGACCAATCAGACTCACACCCGATTTCTCAACAGAGACTATGAAAGCTAGAAGAGCCTGGACAGACATCATGCACTCCTTAAGAGAGCACAAGTGCCAGCCCAAGCTGCTATACCCAGCAAAACTATCAATCACCATCGATGGAGAGACAAAGATATTTCAAGACAAATCAAAATTTGCACAATATCTGACCACAAACCCAGCACTACAACGAATTATAGGTGGAAAACCCAATACAAAGAGGGAAAATACAGCCTAGTAAAAACAAGAAAACTCCTAAACAAGAAAACTAAAAGAAGAAAAAAGCACAGACACAACTCAACCCAAAAAAGCAAAATGGCAGGAAACAGAAACAATTATTCCTTGATATCTATTAACATAAATGGTCTCAACTCCCCAATAAAGAGACATAGACTATCAGACTGGATACATAAACAAAATCCAGCCTTTTGCTGCATACAGGAAACTCATCTCAGAGACAGAGACAGACACTATCTCAGAGTAAAAGGGTGGGAAAAAAACTTCCAAGCAAACAGCTCCAAGAAGCAAGCTGGAGTGGCTATTCTAATATCGAATAAAGTAAACTTCCAACCAAAAGTTATCAAAAAAAATAAAGAAGGACACTTTTTACTCATTACCGGGGAAATCTGTCAGGAGGAACTCTAAATCCTTAACATATACGCTCCAAATAAAAAATCACCCACATTCATAAAAGAAACTCTACTAAAGCTCAAAAAATACATTTCACCCCACACAATAATAGTGGGAGACTTTAACACCCCACTCTCACCAATGGACAGATCAGGGAAACAGAAACTGAACAAGGACACTGCAAAACTAGCAGAGACTTTGAACCAACTAAAATTAATAGATATATACAGAACATACTATCCTAAAGTAATAGAATACATCTTCTTCTCACCACCCCATGGCACCTTCTCGAAAATTTACCACATAATTGGACACAAAACGAGCCTTCATCGATATAAGAAGATTGAAATACTCCCATGCATCCTCTCAGATCACCATGGTCTATGGCTGGTCTTTAACAACAACAAAGACAACAAACTGCCCACATACACATGGAAACTAAACAACGCTCTGTTAAAGGATAGCAGGGTCAAAGAAGAAATAAAGAAAGAAATTAAGGACTTTCTAGAATTCAACGAAAATGATAACACAACATACCCAAACCTATGGGATGCAATGAAAGCAGTATTGAGAGGAAAACTCATTGCCCTAAGTGCTTCGAAGACGAAACTAGAGAGAGCTCCCATCAGCAACCTGACAGCACAGCTAAAAGCCCTAGAACAAAAGGAAGCAGATATACCCAAAAAGAGTAGATGGCAAGAAATAATCAAAATTAGGGCAGAAATAGACCAAATAGAAACAAAAAAAACTTTGAAAAAATCAACAAAACAAAGAGTTGGTTCTTTGAGAAAATCAACAAGATTGATAAACCCCTAGCCCGACTAACTAAAGGGCAAAGAGAGAGTATCCAAATTGACAAAATCAGAAAGGAAAGTTGGGACATAACAACTGAAACTAAGGAAATTCAAGAAATCATCAGATCCTACTACAAAAACTTATACTCCACAAAATTGGAAAATCTGGAGGAAATGGACGAATTCCTAGACAGATACAAGGTCCCAAAGTTTAACCAGGACCAAGTAAACCATCTAAATCACCCTATAACACCTAATGAAATAGAAGAATTCATCAAAAGCCTTGCAACCAAAAAAATCCCAGGTCCAGACGGGTTCAGTGCAGAATTTTATCAGACATTTATTAGGGATATAAAACCAATATTCGCCAAACTATTCCAAAAGATAGAATCAGATGGAATATTACCGAACTCATTTTTTGAGGCTAAAATAACCCTCATACCTAAGCCACACAAAGACCCTACAAGGAAAGAGAACTTCAGACCAATCTCACTTATGAACATTGATGCAAAAATACTCAACAAAATCCTTGCAAACCGAATCCAAGAACACATCAAAAACATCATTCATCATGACCAAGTAGGCTTCATCCCTAGGATGCAGGGATGTTTTAACATAAGGAAATCTATCAATGTAATCCACCATATAAACAAACTTAAAGACCAAAATCACATGGTCATCTCACTAGACGCTGAGAAAGCATTTGACAAAATCCAACACCCCTTCATGTTAAAAGTCCTGGAAAGAACAGGAATCCAAGGCCCATATTTAAACATAATAAAAGCAATATACAGCAAACCAACAGTCAACATCAAACTTAATGGCTAGAAACTTGAAGCAATCCCACTAAAATCAGGGACTCTACAAGGCTGCCAACTCTCTCCCTACCTATTCAACATAGTACTGGAAGTCCTGGCTGGAGCAATTAGACAGCAAAAGGAGATCAAGGGGATACCAATCGGAAAGGAAGAGATAAAAACATCACTCTTTGCCGATGACTTGATAGTGTACTTGAGTGACCCCAAAAATTCCACCAGAGAACTCCTACAGCTGATAAACAAGTTCAGCAAAGTGGCCGGATACTAAATTAACTCAAACAAATCAGTAGCCTTCCTATACTCAAAGGACAAACATGTGGAGAAAGAAATTAGGGAAAAGGTACCCTTCACAATAGTTACAAAAACTATGAAATACCTTGGTGTGACTCTAACTAAGGAAGTGAAGGACCTGTATGACAAGAACTTCAAACCTCTAAAGAAAGAAATTGAGGAGGATCTCAGAAAATGTAAACATCTCCCATGCTCATGGATAGGAAAGATCAACATCTTAAAGATGGCCATCCTACCAAAAGCAATCTACAGATTCAATGCAATTCCCATCAAAATTCCAACCCAGTTCTTCATGGAATTGGAAAGATCAATGTGCAATTTCATATGGAATAACAAAAGACCTAGAATAGCGAAATCCATCCTCAACAACAAAAAAACATCTGCGGGAATCACTATCCCTGACCTCAAGCTATATTACAAGGCAAGTGTGCTGAAAACTGCATGGTACTGGTACAGAAATAGGTAAGTAGATCAATGGAATAGAATAGAAGATCCAGAAATGAGCCCTCATGTATATGGTCACCTGATTTTTGACAAAGGAGCAGTAAACATTCAATGGAAAAAGTACAGCCTATTCAACAAATGGTGCTGGTCCAACTGGCACTCAACATGCAAAAGAATGAAAATAGACCCGTTCTTATCTCCTTGTACAAAGCTCAAGTGTAAGTGGATTAAAGATCTCCACATTAAACCAGATACAGTGGAACTATTAGATGAGAAAGTAGGGAAAACCTTAGAACTCATAGGCACAGGAGAAAATTTCCTGAACAAAACACCAATGGCTCAAGCTCTAAGGTCAAAGATTAACAAATGGGACTTAATGAGATTGCAAAGTTTCTGTAAGGCTAAGGACATCGTCAAGAAAACAAAACG
Organism: Micromys minutus; assembly: GCF_963924665.1. Classification (NCBI taxonomy): domain Eukaryota; kingdom Metazoa; phylum Chordata; class Mammalia; order Rodentia; family Muridae; genus Micromys; species Micromys minutus. The sequence goes on from NC_137954.1 coordinate 568,234, forward strand.
GCAACCAACAGAATGGGAAAAGATCTTTACCAACACCATATCAGATAGAGGCCTAATATCCAAGGTGTACAAGAAACTCAAAAAGCTAGACACCAGAGAATCAAATAACCCTATTAAAAAATGGGGTACAGAGCTAAACAAATCATTTTCAGTTGAGGAACACCGAATGGCCGAAAAACATATGAGGAAGTGCTCGACATCCTTAGCCCTCAGAGAAATGCAAATCAAAACAACCCTAAGATTCCACCTCACACCAGTCAGATTGGCCAAGATCCAAAACTCAGATGACAGCAGATGCTGGTGAGGCTGCGGAGAAATAGGAACACTTCTCCACTGTTGGTGGGGTTGCAAGCTAATACAACCACTCTGGAAATCTGTCTGGCGATACCTCAGAAAATTGGATATAGTAGTACCTGAAGACCCACCTATTCCACTTCTGGGCATATACCCCAGAGACACTTTAATACACAACAAAGATATATGCACCACAATGTTCATAGCGGCTCTATTTATAATAGCCAGAAGCTGGAAGGAACCCAGATGTCCTTCAGAAGACGAATGGATACAAAAATTGTGGTACATATACACAATGGAATACTACTCAGCCACCAGAAACAATGACTTAACCAAATTCTTAAGAAAATGGCTGCATCTAGAGAAGATCATTCTGAGTGAGATAACCCAGTCACAAAAGAACAGACATAATATGCAGTCACTGATAGTGGGATGCTAACCCCAGAGGCTTGCACTCCCCCAGAAACAACTCACAGACTGTATGAAGTCCAAGAAATGAAGAAAACAAAAAATATACATATATTCACAAAACAAGAGGACTTTGACTATTTCCATGTTGCGTTTTGTTTTGCATGTACTTTACACTTATTGCAACTAGTACGTTTTCAATGCATACTGTCAAGCCCTTGAAAAAAATCAAGTACTGACTAAAAAAACATATTCACATGGTTTTATGTAAAATTTGTTTTAATGTCTGAAAAAACAGTACTGTCAAAAATGTATAATTTTAACCAAAAAATGTTTAAAATCTTTACATTTATCTTTGTTTTGCAAAATAAAGTCATTTAAAAAAAATAATGTAACATGCATATATGTATGAATGTATCATGATAATTAACACATTTTATTTCACTAGGAACATATGTAATACGTTTAATGTATTTTATAATAAAAGTGTCAAATAAAATATGTCTAGTCATTAAGAGCTGAAGTATTTCCAGGTTATTGATGTTTCAATATAAGAAAATCATTCAAACATAATCCAGAGCTGATAAAAATCTAATGTAAATCACTAAGTATGTACATATAATAAAGTGAATATATGTGAAAAAAAATAAAAATAAAAAATCTTTGATCTTATATCACTTTAACTTAAAGGGTAAATGAAAATATAATATTTACATTCAAATGTTTAAAGTGAAAGTGAGGATTGTACTAAAATTTTAAAAGAGAAATTTGATGTATATAATGATTTTGAGTAGATAAGGTACATTTAAAAAATTTTAGTCCTATGTCTACTAGTGTTCAAGGGAAAAAAACAAACAATATGGTAGTAATCAGGCCTCAGAATTTTTTCTTATATACTTTTCATGTATTCTAAACTTTTAAGCATAATGTTTATATTGATATATTAAGGAATTATAGACAAAAACATATGTTTATAATCAAAGGAAGCTCTACTCAATCACATCGATCAATTCAGTTTTCTTGAATCTTGTGGTATCTGTTTAAAGCAGGTACAAAAAGTTATATGCATAAGTGATCCTCAGAATTCTACTGGAGAATTGCTACAACTTATAAACAACTTCAGAAAAGTGGCTGAATATAATAACACAAAAATCAGTACCCTGTCTTTATACGAATGATAAATGGGCTCAAATAAAGGAATTAGAGAAACAACACCCTTCACAAGAGCCACAAATAATATTAATATATTTCAGGTAGTTTGATATATACTAACATATCATGTGCAAATAGTGATAACTTGACTTTCCTTTGCAATTTCTATCCTTCTGATCGCCTTTTGTTGTCTTATCACTGTAGCTAGAACTACTTAAGCACTATATTTAATAGATAGGAAAAGAGTGGGTAGCCTTATCTTATCCTTGATTTTAGTGGGATGGCTTCAAGTTTCTCTCCAGTTAATTTGATATTACTATTGACTTGTTTTATATTTATTTTAATATGTTTATGTATGTGCCTTGAATCTCTGATCTCTCCAATGGATTTTAACATGAAGAGGTATTGAATTTTGTTGAAGGTTTATTCAGCATATAACTATAATATGATGCTTTTCTTACTGTTTGTCTATGGAATTGATAATGATGAATTTTTGTTATTGAACCATCTCTGCATCCTTGGGATGAAGCCTACTTGATCATTTTGAATGATGTTTTTGATATGTTCTTGGATTCAGTTTAGAAAAATTTTATTGAGTATTTTTGTGTCAGTGATCATAGTGAAATCGGCTTGAGGTTTTCTTTCCTTTTGTTTCTATTTTATAGAATAGTGTAAAGAGTATTGGCATTAGCTCTTCTATGGAAGAGTGGTAGAATTCTGCAATTCTACACTAAAACTATCTGTCCCCCCATTTTTTGGTTGGGATGTGGGAGGCTTTTAATGACTTCTATTTCTTTGGTAGTCATGAGACTCTAGATGGTTTATCTGATCTTGATTTAACTTTGATAGGTGTATATATCTAGAACATTATCTATTTTATTTATTTATTTATTTATTTATTTATTCATTTATTTATTTAGATCGTCCAGTTTTCTTCAGTATAGGCTTTTGATGTAAGATGTAATGAATTTTTAAATTTTTCACAGAATTGTATATCTGTCTTGAAAATCTTCCATTTTATTTAGTTTCCAGTTTTGTGGGATCAGGCTTTTGAAGTAAGATATAAAGATTTTCTTAATTTCTTCAGTTTCTATTGTTATGGCTCCCTTTGCCGATTTTGTTAATTTGAATAATGTTATTTAGTTTGACAAAGGTCTATTTTACTGGTTTTTCTCAAAAAAGCTCTTGGTTTCATTGACTCTTTGTACTGTTCTTTTTCTTTTGAATTGATTGATTTTGCCCAGAGTTTGACTATTTCTACCCATCTCCTCCTCTTGGATGTGTTTGCTTTTTTTTTTTTTTTTTTTTTTAATCGAGAGCTTTCAGGAGTGCTTTTAAGTTGCTAATATGAGATCTCTCTGCTTTGATTTTGGCCCATAATTTTGTATTTGTTATGCCTTCTTTTTCATTGAATTCTAGAAAGTCTTTAATTTCTTTCTTTGTTCCTTCTCTGTCTAAATAATCATTGAGCAGAGAGTTCATGAGTTTCCTTAAGTATATGGTTTTTTGTTTCTGTTGTTGTTGAAGCCAGGCCTTAATTCATGATAATATGATAGAATACCCATGGATTTCCATTCTTCTTCTATCATTGAGGCCATCTTTGTGCTCAATTGTATAGTCAGTTTTGATTAGACAAGCTTCAAATTCCCTGTGAGGTCTCTAAGGTCCCTCCATGATAATCATAGACTCTTCAACTGTAAACCACTATCACATGTTTCTTCTTTGAATTGGTTTTTTCATGGTATCTGGGCTCAGCAACAGAAAAGTAAGACTATTCTACTGAAATTTAAACTCATTATTTATTCTAAGTACTGTCATCTTATATTGTGGTTCCTATAACGTTACTGGCAGTTTATTGAGTATGATCATTTTCTATTTATACTTTCTATCTTGATATTTCTTATCCATATTAACTTTGTCTAGATACTTGGTAAAATAAATAGATAAATAAATAAATAAATAAATAGGCATTTAATGACTACATGTCAGGTCCAAGGATTGTTCCCCAGAAAGAAGGGAGGGAGAGAGGGAGAAAAGAAGGAAGGACTTGTTTCTTGTTTGTAACTGTCTTATGTGCATGGGACAAAAAAATTAATTCTTCATTTCAAAAACATATTTCTAATATGCATTATATGTAATATATTAGAGTCATTGACTAATAAAATGACAAGTTGAAATGCACATCCAATTCCATCTGCATACACAGTTAAGTAAATATGCATGAATGTATGTTTAATTTTATATATATTTTTGCCTTTTCAAGGTACTACGGATTTAACATAAATCTTCATACTTAACAACCAAGTACTATATCCCCAGCCTTCTTTTAGTTTTTTTCATTTTTAGATGTGTGTTTATCATTAAGATATTCATGTTGCCTCTGAGCTTACTCTGAATTCCAGACAAGTCTTGAACTTAGAATCCTATTGCCTTTCCCTTCCAAGCAGCTGAGCTTACAGCCATGTACCAACAGACTCAGCTTCCATTTCTTTTATCTAGATGTATGCTTTGTAAAAGTCACATTCTGAAGCAAAATTTCACTTCCCAAATCCAAACCATAATAAATCATCTCCATTAAAGTACATTTAATTATGAATTGGAAAAATTAGGCAAATTATGTAAAGCATTTCCTCAATTCAAACTGTATTAATGATTTAATCAATTATTCAATTAGTTTAAACTCTTTAAGAATAATCTTATGTGAAGATTTTACAGTACCATTTCTTCAACAAAATTTAACTTCTGCACTTGTTTTCATCCCTTACAATAGCAATAAAATATGCATTATTATTCTGTTTCTGGCTATCTTAAAATATGTATACACACTGAGGCTGGATTCCAGATGAACTGTAAAGAATAGACACATAGCTTATAAAGAATAAAATATATTCCAGGCTCCAAAAAATGCAGGCAGCTCTTTTCCAAATGCTACACTTCTAGATAGGATTGAATGAATTTAAAATCACAAACTAATGAATTTCCACAAGTCAGCTTACCAGTATAGGGCATAATGTATTTTAAAAGGTATTTTTTCTCTTGAATATTTTACATATATGACCTTGACCCCTAAAACAGTTAAGATTGCTTTAAACAAGTATGCTGTCCTGTTAGATAGCATTAATATGGGGCTTCTTAACTCAAAGATGCTATTTTACATTAAAACATCCTAACAAAGAAAAGATTTTCAAAATTTATTATGCTGCTCCCTCTTCAAGAGTAAAAGAGATTCTTTAAGAAGGAGAAATGAGTGAAACCCATTTTCATACCTCAGGAATCCTGGAGGAAGAATAGAACTGAACCAGCCAGAGTTGGGGTCAATCTAAGGCCAGTGGAAAAATTCTACCACAAACATCTGAGCACAAAGACCCCTCCCTTCCAGGAAGAATAGAACTAGTTTAGTTTCTGGAACAGCTACAAGCCAAACTGTCAGACAAAACCACCTATGACTCCCAACTGACCCTCCTTGGAAAAAGTCTCTGGTGTTTTGTCTCCCTGAATAGAGTGGGTGGGAGTCAGAGTGGGTCACAGTCTAAGAATCAGGCTTGGTGAAATGGCCTTTAGCAAAGAGGATTGCAGAGGTCATAGAAATGATTATCTGAATGATTCTATGTCATTCACAGGCATCCTAACAAGCACTGTAGGTTAGATGATACTAGACTGTCCATATCTGAACCAAAATATAAATTTGTGGTATCAAATAAATGCTATACTCTATAGTTCATGAGTTAATTTTTCTTTATTGTGACTTGAAACTTATTGGCTTGCTCTATGTATTTCAAATGAAAAAATACTGATTGTAAAGTAGAGATAGTTTTTCTATTATTTAGTTACTATTTCTGCATTTTTAATTTTTTCAATTTTTATTTAATTTGTTTTGTTGTTGTTTGGGGAATGTTTTTTTATTTGTTTGTTTGGTTGTTTTTTGTTTTTATACTCTAGACTTTGCTTCCTTTTGGACCACCCTCTGACTGTTCCACATCTGATACCTCCTCCTTGTCCCGTCTCCACAATGATGTCCCTATTCCTTTACCCCCACACTACTAGACCTCTAAACTTTCTGGGACCATGAGTCTCTTGAGAGTTAGATGCATCTTCTCTGACTGAACACAGACCTGGAAGTCCTGTTGTATGTGTGTTGGGGACCTCATATCAGCTGGTGCATGGTTGTTGATCCAGTTTCTGAGACATTGCTGAGGTCCAGGTAAATTGAGACTGCTGGTCCTCCTAGAGGGTCACCCACCTTCTCAGTTTCTTCCAGCTTTTCCTAACTCAACCACAGGGGTCATGAGTTTCTGTCCATATTTTAGGTTCAAATATTTGGATCTGACTCTTTCAGCTACTTGTTGGATCGCTCGGAAGGCAGTCATGAAAGGTCTATTTTTGTTAGTACCTTATAGCCTCAGCAATAGTGTCAAACCTTGGGGCTTCCCCTTGAGCTAGATCTCACTATGGGCTTGTCAGTGGACCCACTTTTCCTCAGGCTCCCCTCCATTTCTATATCTATAGTTCTTTCAGACAAGAACAATTAGGAGTCAGAGTTTTGACTGTGGGATGACAACCCCATCCCTGACTTGATGCCCTATCTTTCTGCTGGAGGTCTGCTCTACAAGTTCCCTCTCCCCACTGTAGGACATTTCATCTAAGATTTCTCTCTGAGTCTTAAGAATCTATTGCCTCCTAGGTTTCTGGCATATTCTGAGGGGTCTCTCCAAACTCCTCTCTTACAAGGTTGCCTATTTCCATTCTTTCTGCTGGCCCTCAGGGCTTCAGTCATTTTCTCCTACCCAATACTTGTTTATGTTCCTCTCTCTCCACCCTGTCCCTATTCCCTCCAATGTCTGTCCCTCTTTCCTCCTTTGTGCTTGCTTTCTTCTTCCACCTAAGAGAGACTGAGATATCCTCATATACGCCCTTAAGCTTATTGACATTTTTGAGTTCTGTTGACTGTATTTTGGGCATTCTGTACTTTTTATTGACTAATATTGACTTACTAATGAGGACACACCATACATTTTCTCTTGGGTTTGAGTTACCTCACTTAGAATGATATTTTCTACTTTCATCACTTTACCTGCAAACCTCAGAATGTCCTCTTTCTTAACAGCTGAGTAGTATCCCATTGTGTAAATGAACCACATTTTCTGTATCTATTCTTCTGTCATGAGATATCTGGATTGTTTTCAGCTTCTAGCTATCACAAACTAGGTTGCTATGAACATAGTGAAACATATGCCCCTATAGCATGGTGGTGCATTTTTTGGGTATATTCCAAAGAGTGCTGTTGTTGGGTCTTGAGGTAGATCTTTTTCCAATTTTCTGATGAACCTGCATATTAATTTCCACTGTGGTTGCACACGTTTGCAATCCTGCCAGAAAGGAGGAGTGTTTTTCTTTCTTCACATCCTTGCCAATATGTGCTGTCACCTGAGGTTTTGATCTCAACCATTCTGATTGCTAAAAGGTGGAATCTCAGGGTCGATTTAATTTGCATTATTCTAGTCACTAAGGACTTTAAACACTTCTTTAGGCACTTCTCTGCCATTCAAGAGTCTGTTATTTTTGTTTATTTATTGTTCTGTGGTGGGTAAATTCTTGATTTCTTTATTTAATTTGAACTTCTCTATCAGATGTGAGGTTAGTGAAGAATTTTTCCCCAAACTGTAGGTTGCCCATTTGTCCAATTGACTATGTCCCTTGCCTTACAGAAGCTTTCCAGTTTCATGAGGTCCTATTTTTCAAGAGCCTGAGCTATTGGAACTATGTTTAGAAATTCTCCCCCTTGGCAATGAGGTCAAGGCTTTTTCCCATTTTCTCTTCTTTTAGATTCTGTGTATCCGGTTTTATGTTGAGGTCCTTAATCTACATGGATTTGAGCTTTGTGCAAGGTGACAAATAAGGGTCTATTTTTTTTTTCTACATACAGACAGCCAGTTAGACCAGCACAATTTATTGAAAATGCTTTACTTTTTCATTTTTATATTTGGCTTCTTTGCCAAATATCAAGTATTTGTAAGTGTGTGGTTTTAACTCTGGGTCCTCAATTCTATTTTATTGATCAATGTTCTGTCTCTGTACCAACACCATGAAGTTTTTAATGAGTATTGCTTTGTAGTATAGCTTGAGGTCAGGTATGGAGATTTCTCCAGCCATTTTTTTATTGTCAAGAATTATTTTCACTATTCTGGGATTTTTTTTCCTTTCCTGATAAATTTGATGTCTTTGAAGAAGTATGTTGGGATTTTGATGGGAATTACATTGAATCTGTAGATTGCCTTTTGTAGGATGGCCACAGGATTCTTCTGTGAACAACCTTTATTGTACAATACTCTGAGCAGGGGATCTCCCTGAGCAGGGGACTTCTTTACGTGGGAGAGAAAAGCATTGCTTATATATGCCCAGGAGACTCGTGTCTGATTGGTGCGCCCTCCAGTAACTCAATAGTATGCCCCAAGAGCGGGCTATGATGTATGTGGCGCATGCGCATTAAGTCTCTTGGCTAGGCAACAGCTCTGTTTGCTGAGTTCTCCGCGGGAAGCCAGCGCCATGTTTGGGTGTGGCACAAACGGCTCCGTACATCTCCCCCTACTTTCTTAAATAAAAACATGGCCAATCAACCATCAGGCTCTTGTTGGACCTTTAAGCCAAACAGAGGGAGAGGTGCCCATTTCGAGTGCAGCAAGAGCTTGTGCTATGACCACGTTATTGTTGAGTACGGAGTTTTCACACCATCTAGAGCAGAAACACAGTCTCTCTGCACAAAAGCATGTCAAAAATTACTTGATAAGGCAAGAGTTCTATAATCTCCATAACCCTGCTATCTCTGTGTCTAAGGGCAAGTACAGTACCTCAAAGGTTTTAATGGTGTCAAACAAACAAGAAAATAGTTTTGCATTAAGGCAAAAGGGCATCGGTTTTGAAAACACCGACAGAATCGCCCATCTTGCCTCTCCTCTGACTCTCTGGTTCCAAAGCATCAGGAGCAGGGCTGTCATCACCCCAAACTATCTAGCCTATCCCCTTATATAGGAATCTGTCCTCACCTTGAACGTGGAGCCCCCTGATTGGTTGAAACTCATCAGGCCCTATGACGCCAAGGGAGAGGCAGAGCTCAAGGAGTGGAAAGTTACCCAGCACGTGCGCATATGACTTGTTTACTGCTAACTCCAGCCGGATGTCAGTGCCATCTTGTAATGGAGAATGTGCAGGCAGCACCCCACATCTCCCCCTATCTTTTATTCTTTAATCAAAGTAGGGCACCCATATTAGGAGGGCGGAGATAGAAGTCAAATCCTCATTAAGGTGTATAAAGACCATGTACAGGAGTAACCACTAGACTTTCTGTTGCCCGTAGTACTCTTGACCTGTCACTCTGCCGTTTTTCTGAGGGAGGGACACTGGGGCAGGCAACCCTCATGCAAAATGACATACCTCCCAGAGATATCCCGCGACAAGGGGCTCTCAGTGCGATGCTTTGCTCAGCATCTCTCATGGGCTGCTCAAACCAGACACTCTAATCCTGTGCAATGAACCAAAGTTCTAGGAGTGCAAGAGCTGTCTGGCCGGCGACCTACTGCTTAAGCATAGACAACCAGATATTGGCTGATGCTCTATGTTCTAGAGCGACAAGCGCTTGGGCAATAACCACCTTGTCTCTTTTTGTTTGGGCCTTGAGCTTACAAACCAGCCAGAGAAGCAACGCAAGTCCACAGCAAAGGATTGCTCCAAAGAGTCCCACCCCCACCCAAGTTGATATCAGTGGTGAAAAACTTAGGGAAGACTTTAGCATCATGTTCCAGTGGAATTGGTTTTGGAAACACCGGGTAGCACTCGACATGTTAGACATTCTGGGATCCAAATCGGGCTTTTTTCTTCCAGTGGAAAAACACAAATAGCTCCCCTGGATCGTATTAAGATAGGATCCGGGCCTTTCCAATTATCAGTGAGGACATCTTTCCATTTTACTAACTCTTTAGGTGGCACAGGCCATTGTCCATGGCGCTCGGCAGCTGAATGGCCATGAGCATCCAAATTTAAAAAATTTAAGGTAAGAAATACTGTATAAATTTTGGGTGTGGAGGGCACCTCTTCAATTCCCCCTTTGTTTGTTTAAATAAACCTTTAGGGTGTGATGAGCATGTTCAATGATGCCTTGACCCTGAGGATTATAAGGCAATCCTGTCAGGAGTGAAACTCCCATGTGATGGCAAAATTCAAGCAATTTTGCTGTGGTATATTCAGGACCACTTTAGGAATGCCCCATGCACTCCACGCTTTAAGACAATGAGTAATAACATGAGAAGCCTTTTCTCCTGATAAAGGAGAAGCAAAGATAACTCCTGAGCAAGTATCAATGGACACATAATATTTTAATTTTCTGAAGAAGGGAACATGGGTGACATCCATTTGCCAATGCCTCTTTTGGAGATATACCCCATATTAATCATTGTCTCTTGTGCAGGCAGGGAATAATTGTTCATAAGTTTAAGACCTAGTACTGTTAAAATGTCTCTTCCCCATATATTAACAGGTAGTGTAAGGACATACGGTGTAAAAGTTCTTTTTTGTCCCTCAGGGGCTTTCCATTTTAATAATTTAGAACTAATAGCAGGACTGGCTTCATAGCCAAGGCCTCATAAAGAATGGGAAGATTGATTAACTGGCCACTTAGCAGGCCACCACCTAGTAGATATGATGCTTTTGTTTGCCCAAAAGTCCTTTAAAAAGTTTTCTTTTAATCTTCAAATTAAGGTTGGCCTGGTATTTAAATCTATTAATAGATATGTTAAGTCAGTTCCTGAAGAACTGAAGCCTTGTTCCCTCTTCTCCCTTTGTTCTCCCTTCTTGCCCAGTTTGATGCAAATTGGGCAGGACTATTGGGAGGATGAGCAATTGAGATGGGAAACAAACCCCTAGGGGAGGAGCACATGATCTTTAGTTGGCCTTTATAATTTTGATCAATTACCCCAGGTTGTACTACCAAACCTTTAAGGGTGGCTGATGACCGTCCCAAAAGCAGCCCTATTGTATTATAGCTGGTAATGGCCCATTAAAGTCACAAGGGATAGGCTGAACTCCCATTTGTGGGGTCAGGACAATTCTGGTGGTGGCACAGAGGTCCAATACCACGGAACCTGGAGTGGCTCTCCGCGGGGGTTCTCCTGCTCCCAGACTACTGGGGAGCTGGTTGCCCCATATATTTCAGGGCCCTTAACTGCCCAACATACACCCCGAGATTGACAGCCAATCCAAGGATACAGGGCTGAATCTCTTCCTGTACAGAAAGGTGACCACTTAGGTTGGGCTGGAATAAACAAATTACCCTTTGGCTGGGAAATAGGCCAGCAACCGGCAATCCAGGTGGCATTTGCCTATCCAGGTTTTTTGTATAATTAGCAGTGATTCTATAAGTTTGGTCTGACTTTGCCAACTCTTTAACTTGCTTATGTTCGAGGCAGTGATCATCCTCAAACAAGGGAAACATTTGCCTGATGGCATGGCATGTCTCCGGAGTACAAAAGAACTCGCACTTCCTCTCTGGGTAAAGCGGAAGAGCAGAGACGGCAGCTGCTTTAAGAGCTTCCGGTTGTGTTACAGGAGTCCTCTGTCCGGGCTGAAACCGCTCCACCTCACATTCTGCTGCCTCCTCCTCTAAATCTTCCTCCACAGATTCAAATAATTCATCCTCTAATTTTTTCTTCTGCCAGCTCTAAGGCCTTTTGTTCCTTTAGCAGATACAAAGCATTCTCTCCGGGAAACTTGTACTTAATTTTCCGGGGCACAATTCTCTCTTCTCCTGGTGGTCTTTCCGCCTTTGAATTCGCTCTATTTCTGACTTGTTTTGAACATTCCTCTTGGAGACTACTACTTATAGTTTTTTCTGGCGCGCTCCCTTCTTTTCTCGGTGGTTTTTCCGCCATCTCTTCGTTTCTGACTTGTTTTGAACATGTCTCTCGGGGACTACCTCTTATGCTTTTTTCTTGCGCGCTCCCTTTTTTATTACGCTCAGTTTCTGACCCACCCTCTTGGTGCTGCGTGATAACTTTCTGTCTAGATAACTTCCACAACAGTAATGTTACGACAGTTACCACAAATGCAAGCAATAACCCTTCTACTTCCGGAGAAAATCCAAGAAGAGACATGCCTAAGTTTTTGGCACGCTCTTTTGGCACCCCATTAAATCCAAAGAGAGACATGTCTCTCGGGGCTTACCATTTACCTTTTCGCAGTTCTGAATCCACTTCAGCAAACTGAAGGGTCCCCTCGGCGCTCCCGGGATTTTCGGCACCACTTGTCATGCGCCCCACTTCCCGCCAGTAGGAAAAGGCAAGGCGTGCAACCACAGGATTCTTCTGCGAACAACCTTTATTGTACAATACTCTGAGCAGGAGATCTCCCTGAGCAGGGGACTTCTCCTTTGAGCAGGGAACTTCTCCACGTGGGAGAGAAAAGCATTGCTTATATATGCCCAGGAGACTCGTGTCGCTACCTGATTGGTGCGCCCTCCAGTAACTCAATAGTATGCCCCGAGAGCGGGCTATGACGTATGTGGCACATGCGCATTAAGTCTCTTGGCTGGGCAACAGCTCTGTTTGCTGAGTTCTTGGCGGGAAGCCGGCGCCATGTTTGGGTGTGGCACAAACGGCTCCCTACAATTAATATTTGTCTTAGTTAGGGTTTCTATTTCTGCACAAAACATCATGATCAAGAAGCAAGTTGGGGAGGAAAGGGTTTTTTCAGGTTACACTTCTAAATTGCTGTTTATCACCAAAGGAAGTCAGGACTAGAACTCAAGCAGATCAGGAAGCAGAATCTGATGCAGAGGCCATGGAGTAATGTTGCTTACTGGCTTGCTTCTCCTGGCTTTGTCAGCCTGCTTTCTTATAGAAGAACCCAGTTCTATCAGTCCAGGAATGCCACCACTCACAATGGGTTGGGTCCCTCCCCATTCATCACTAGTTGAGAAAATGCCTTACTGTTGGATCTTATGGAAGCATTTCCTTAACTGAGGCTCCTTTCTCTGTGATAACTCCAGCTTGTGTCAGGTTGACACAAAACCAGTGAGTACAATATTTAATGTGCATTTTTTATTTCTAAACCATCATCATCCAAGCTTTTTTACATTCTCTAACCTTCATTGCTTGCATTTATCAATCTCAAACATTTTCCACAAACAATTTTTTAATACATTAAACTCTTTAGATTGGATTTTAACTCACCTATGGCAGAGCTCTTGAATCCCAATCTGCACAGGCTCATCCACTCACATGATATTCCCTTTCCCAGGTCCCACTGCCTGTCTCTGCCCCTATAGGAGTCAGCAACACTCATGTGACAAGAGTAGAGCTGCAGCATAATTGGTAACAGGGCCTCAGAGGCACTGCTGGGTGAATCTCCACAGTAGTGGTGCTTAGCTGTTGGTTCCTGAAACTGCTTGCTTTAATTTTCTCTCTTATTTTCCAAAGCATCCCAGACAGGTGGGAAAATTGTTTGTCTGAAACCCACCTCTCTCTCCTTGCCCTAACCAAGGTCCAAAGGCTAAAAGTATCTTTAGGCACTTTACCTGGTCTATGCACATTATTATAATTTTTGAAATCTTTCCCCAACTTTTTTCCAAGTTGGTAAATTCATCATGCCTTCCTCAGAAAACCAAGGGCAACCTTTCTCTACAAAATCTAAAAACTTATGTAATTGTAGTTGCCCTGCTTTAGCAAAGCAAATTAAGCATTTACACAGAAAGCATACTAAAGTTTCCATTTCCTTATTATGTTTTCCTTTCTTTCTTTTCTCTTATTCTCCCTTTTTCCTTTTGTGACTGTTACTTTTTACAGGCTACCTTATTTTTTCAAGCTGCCTGATCTACATTTTACTATGTCTTTTACACTAGATAAATACTTCACTGACCTCCCTTTTTCTTTGCTCCATTTTATTTTTCCAAGCACTTACTTCACTTTGTCCTTTACTTTGTCCCCCATAGTCAAGCCTCATGCTGTCTAACATTTGGCCAGAGCCTGCTCTTCAGACAACAGGAAAACCATGAGGGGGAGTGACAATGATTATAGAAAAGGCAGAAGGAAGATACAAGAAACATATATGGGAGGGCTAGTGGTCAATACCATGCCAGCAAAAAGTTAGTTTCTCAGTGTCATTTAAAGGCAAGAAACATAGACACACACACACACACACACACACACACACACACACACACACACACACATCAATTCCAGAAAGTTGAACAATGACCACAAATACTTACCTGGGGAGTTTATGGTACACAGTATCTGTGTTTGACTAAATTAATTCTTTTAGGCTGGAACAGTCTCTCAAGAACCTATGTCTAAAGGGAGGAATTTGGCAGGATACAACATAAATCTTAACAAAAAGCAAAGACAGATGTCAGAATACTAAATTATGATTAATCACAGACAAGAGGTCAGCCAAAATTAACTCCAGATGTGTTCCCCACATTCCCTTCTGTGAAGAAAATCTCAAAACCAAAGCCATTATTGTACCAATGAGCACACCTTGCCTGCTAAGCTGGTATTTCAGCATTCAGGATTCATAATTGAGTAATACCAGCGATATCTTTCCAAGTGGCTTGCATAGCACTTCATAGAACTATAAAATAAAGTCAACTTGGAGAAATTTTCAGTCATAACTTTCTTTCTATATACATGGTAGTCAAATTCTATGATGGATTCAGCAATAGTTTTTACTGCATTATCATAATAGTTCTTATAATTGCTGTGGTTTGAAAGAAAATATGACTAATGGTATTTCAATACATATATTTGAATATGTGGTCCTCAGTGATTCTGTTTAAGAAGTCTAGGAAACATTTAGGATATGTATAAGGATTGCATCTCTTCTCAAACCATAAACCAATCCAATCTCTTTTTCCTTTAAATTTATTGTCTGAGTATTTTATCAAATAAAAGAACTAAATACAGTAAACCAAAATTATGGCCACAGTCTATGTTATTCTGAAAGCCTCTAGAGCCTCTCTGACTAATAATTCAGAAGAAGGTAATTCATGCTTACAATTAATACTTTTATTTAACAAATCCATGTTTTCTAGGAGATAAAGTGTTCACTCATTTATTTTTTTAAAATATTTTTAATCAGGTTACAAAGCAGTGGGTTTCTACTATATAGTAGAATATATATATTCAGTTTTGTTTAACCTAACCGACTCTAAAACATCCTTCCCATTCTGCAATTTCTTTCTCTTCCATCCTGTTAACAGATTTTTCTTCATTCTCCCTCTGTTAATTTAATTATTTTTACTAAGATTCTTCAATTTGTTGTTTGTTTGCTTTTTAAAAGTTATTTTTATATCAATCCCTTTTTATCAGAGCCATCAATATAACAATAAAAAAATTCAACAGAAAAAGATTTCAATAAATTATTTGATACTAGAAAAAGTATTTTACTTGTGTAGGTGTAAGTTTCCACAGCTCTGAAATAAAGAGATGAAATTTTTAAAAATCTAAAACCATTATACTTCTGAAATTCTTGATCAGGTGTTTTGATTTTGTGATTTTTATATATATTTATCTCCAGAATGCCAAATTCTAAATTAATTCACTGAAAATATTCACATAGATGGTTGGTCTACATGTGAATAAACATCTATAAGATGTTTATAATTTTTAAGTTTTTGGGATCCACATAAATTTCCAAATAAGTAATACAATAAATAAATATTCTATATAAAATCAAATATATATGTCTTTTAAATTGGATAACTTTATTTTAAAAAACAAAATAAATGTACAGATTTAAAGCATTTTTGCATAAAAGTATACAAATACATTTTTGTCAGTACTTGATTTTTTTTAAAGGTTTGATAGTATGCATTAAAATCTTACTAGTTACAATGAGCAAAAAGTACATGTAAAACAAGATGTAACCTGGAAATAGTCAAAGTTTCTTGGTGTGTAAAGATTAAGCATACTGGCTTTTCATTTTCATTTTCTTTTTCTTTTTCTTTTTCTTTATTTTTTTATTTTTTTATTTATTTTTTTTTTTTTTGGCCTCTGTTTTTCCTGAACTTCATATAGTCTGTGAGTTCTTTCTGTGGTGTTCAGAGCTTTTGGGGTTAGTATCCAATTATCAGTGACTGCATATTATGTATGTTCTTTCGAGACTGGGTTACCTCACTCAGGATGATATTCTCTAGATGCATCCATTTTCTTAGGAATTTCATAAAGTCATTGTTTCTGATAGCTGAGTAGAACTCCATTGTGTAAATATACCACAATTTTTATATCCATTCATCTACTGAAGGACATCTGGGTTCTTTCCAGCTTCTGGCTATTATAAATAGGGCTGCTATGAACATTGTGGTGCATGTGTCTTTATTGTATGTTGGAGAATCTCTGGAGTATATGCCCAGAAGTGGAATAACTGGGTCTTCAGGTAGTACTATTTCCAATTTTCAGAGGAGTCACCAGACTGATTTCCAGAGTGGTTGTACCAGTTTACAACCCCACCAACAGTGGAGAAGTATTCCTCTTTCTCTACATCCTTGCCAGCATCTGCTGTCATCTGAATTTTTGATCCTAGACATTCTGGTTGGTGTGAGATGAAATCTCAGGGTTGTTTTGATTTGCATTTCCCTGATGGTTAATGATGTTGAGCACTTCCTTAGATGCTTCTCTGCCATTCGATATCCCTCAATTGAGAATTTTTGTTTAGCTCTGTACCCCATTTTTAATAGGGTTGTTTGATTTTATGGTATCTAACTTCTTGAGTTCTTTGTATACCTTGGATATTAGACCTCTATCTGATGTGGGGTTGGTAAAGATCTTTTCCCACTCTGTTGGCTGCTTTTGTTTGTTTGTTTGTTTGTTTTCTTGACAATATCCTTAGCCTTACAGAAACTTTGTAATCTCATTAAGACCCATTTGCCAATATTTGACCTTAGAGCATGAGCCATTGGTGTTCTGTTCAGGAAGTGTTCTTCTGTGCCTATGTGTTCTAAGGTTTTCCCTACTTTTTCTTCTCATATTTTCAGTGTATCTGGTTTAATGTGGAGATCTTTGATCCACTTGAACTTGAGCTTTGTACAAGGAGCTAAGAATGTATAGCACCTTCTCAGAGTGTGGTATACCTGGACCTCTAATCATTATTAATCTAAGAGCTAAGATAATAGCCTCGTGGCAATTTTTGGTATTCACAGATCATTATGCTTAATCTATACTCAACAAGAAATTTGTTTCCATGTTATGTTCTGTCCTACCTGTACTTCATGCTTATGGTAACTAGTGGGATTCAATGCATGCTATCAAACCTCTAAACAAATTAAGCACTGACAAAAATAATCATATAATCTCATGCCAAAATGCCTTTAAAATATGTATATGTATCCATCTTTTTTAAAAAAATAAAGTTGTAAGAGCAGGGGGAAAAAGATATACTTTAAAAAATATTAAGTGAAATGTGTTGGATATATGGTAGGGGAGGCCGGCATCTGCTCTGTCACAGGGCTTGGGCCATTAGGGAAGGTAGGATGTGGGAAGTTGGACCATGCTTATCCATTCTGGTTCCTGGAAGGTGTCAGGCTATGAAAAGCAACAGGAACACGAGGGTGGAGAACCATGTTCTGAGGAGCAGGACAGACAGCCACAGATAGTGCTGGGATTCCCAGGCCTTCAGCTATGCCTGGAGTCATCTGGTTCCCAGGTTCTTGGACACCCAAGCGCCACTCAATGCTGCAGAAGAGTTGTTAATAGAGTGAAGACACACTTTCTGCCCTGGGTCAAAGGGAAAGGGGGAAGCTCTATCTGGTCTTGCAGTGGGAGTTCTTGTCTGCAGTTAGCTGTATGCTAAAGCTTGGATGGTGGCCATGGCTAGGAATGCAGAGGCTTTCTACAAGAGGCCAGGACATCAGCTCTGTAGACTAAAAGTTCCCCTATAGCTCCCAGGAGCTGGTCCAGATGGAAAGGAGACAGTGCATGGGTTTAAGGTTTTTATTGTCATGGTATAAAGTGGATGAGTAAAGCCATAACCTGTCTTCTAAGAGTAGACCTGAGATTAAATACCTTTTGCATGGAGGAGTGTCTTCGGAAGAAAGGCTAATTGGCTAAGCATCCAGGCCTTTTGATAGCTCATGATAATGAAGATATACCTTGAACCTGTGGAGGAGAGGCTTTGGGCATGCTCTACATGATTGATGGCCACAAATCTGGTTGGGCTGCAGCCAGTGACAGCAGCTTTGTTACCTGGGAATTTTAGGGAAACATCAACCATCCTTTAGGGTCCCTGGGGCTCCATCCTCTCTTGACCAGGGACCAGGGTACCTTTCAAAGCCCACAGCCTCACAGAAATATATCTGTAGAATTCTTGTCTATTAGACAAGATAGTCTATTAGAGCATAGTGTTTGACAGCAAAATATCACAGTAGTGAAACACTGAAGGAAACTTAGCTTTAAATGTGAAACACAACTTGCAAAATGGAAAGTATTAGGATAATTGAGAAAGACTTTCAAAAAAAGAGGTGGCAGAGCATCTATTCAAGCTGCATCATCTTTTAATAAAAGATAAGCTACATCATCACCAAAGAAACCTCAGCTTACCTTTCATACTTTATGAAAAGACAAGTGAATATTGATGCTGGCCCCCAGTCTTACAACACATACCTTAACAATGAGTATACTATGGCAGGAAGCCAACATCATGCTGGGTTGTTATGGATCTGCTGCGGACATGGTTTTCCTAACTTATACTTCCCCCTCCAGACAGCTTCTCTTCAGATGGCAGATTATGTGTCTGGGGAGACTTCCTGAGAGCACTCCTTAGTAATGAGTATCCCCCAAACAGTATGTCTGTGTATGTACATGTATGTTTAAGAATGAGAGTGTTCAATGTTGTTGCTTATTACTATGTGACATAATTCCAGTGTGGTAATTGGTGGCATGTACTGCACATACTAATAAACATTATATTGCTGAATAGAAAAAAAGATAAACTATAAAATCATTATCAATGTAACTTCTCAGAAGGAAGGTCAGGGGTCAGTGAGATGGCTTTCCAGGAAGCCTGGTGACATGGATTCTTTCCCTGAAAACAATTCAAAAGTCAAAAGACAAAGAATTCTACAAGTTGTCGCATGACTTCCACATGTGCCAGTGCATGCCTCATCTCAAATCAATAAATAATAAAACCTTGATTTTAATGCATAATGCTTCTTATGAATAATACTTTAAGCTACTGTGACTAATCTTCCAATAACTAATGCCTTCCATAGGAATCTATGCATGCATATAAGCAAGTATAACACAGTACATGCACTCACATTATAATATTGTGTAGAAATTATTGAAACGTATATTTATTTGAAAGACTCAGGCGTTGTTAATGACTAAGCAGTCTGTAAGAACTATCAGAACAATGTTCTGCCTAACAAACAGTCACTGACTCCAAATACAATATAGGCTATTATCTCTCAAAGGTTGAAGGCAAAACTCCGTTGCTGAATATACCACCCACTTAGAACATTGACCTCAAACAGAGATGATTTGACTTGGATCTAACCTAAAGCCTCTTTCCTGGACTCCAGCTTTCATGGTACTGTGGTATTATGAAAGCTGCCAAGGAAAGGATAAAAGTAATAGTCCTACCCAGCTCCAATACCTATGAACCACGACAATGAGCAATATAGAAAGATAGCTAAAAAGGTACAATAAATTGCACTCACTCTTTAGCAGCGACAAAAGGTTATCTAATTAGACTTAAGGCTCACTCAACAGGAAGGAAATCATGCATGGTATTGGAAGTCTGGCCAAGGTCCTGAGCTGCTAATGTCATGGAATTTAGAAAAGAATCCTTTATTATCACTTTTGCTAGACCAGTATAATACTTTACTACATTCTGAATCTGATTTGTGTAGCTAGAAATAGTTCTTCCCTAATAAACTTCCCTCTATAACAAGTAGTGGCCATGACAACACACTGGCAAAATGCAGATGTCAGTGGATTGTGGATAGTTCAACCTTGGTGGATACATCTATATAAGAGCTCCTATATCTCTGGTTCACAGAATATTGAAGAAGATGGGGAACAGAGATTCTAAGAGCCAGAATACAAGGAAGTGGGCTATGAAACAGTCTCCTAAAAATGGCTTCATAAACAAAATTAGAACATTAGGCAAGTAATGACTGCTGGGAAGGAAGTATTAGCCTATCCCAGGGCTAAGCCCTGAAACCATATATACACAAACAACAAAACTAGACTCAGAATGTTGTATTTACATATCTATATATGAAAATATGTAAATTTACATATGAAGATATGTATCATGCAACTATAACAATCAAAGAAAGAGAGGTTTTTAATCTGATAATGAAAAGAGCATGGGGGATTTAAGAGAGACTAAACAAGAGATTCTGGGAGAGGAAAAGGAACTGGGAAAGAGGTAAAATTCCATTTAATTAAAAGTGTATTTAAATGAAAGAGGATAAAATGACAATTTAATATAAACGTTATATTAAAATAGTTTACATCCTGAATGCCTATTCTAGCTGAGTACAAGTTCGTTGAGTTATGTATGCTTTGGGTCTAGTTAATTATGGTGTGTATTATTTTTATTTGCTTGTGAGTTTTTTAATAATAAAGCATATAAAATAAAAATAAGAATAGAAAAGTTGCTATTCTACAACATCCAAGTCTTTTTAGATCCTGAAAAAATGAGCTGAGATGAAGTCAAAACTATGTGGCAAGAACACCAATATTTTTAAGAAAAGTGGATCACTAAAGAAATAAAATATCTAAAATTATTTAAAATTTCTTACAGCTAATCACTATGACATCACATGATACATTCAAATTGTGATATAAAGTAACAAAAATAACTGTATATATTACATTTTCTATGTTAAGTATTTCAGTGATAGTTTCAATAGGAATATGATGATTAATTAGAGTCATATTGAAAACAAACCAAGTTCCCAAACCTCATTTGGTTTTGATAACAATGATGGAAAAAACACAGAATAAAATTTAATTTAGAGTTCTTTTTCTGATAAAATTAAATTTATAAACAAGTAAATCTGCATGGAAAAGATCTCATTAATGTAATTTGTGTTTTTTTTTTAGATGATTACATGGTATGTTTGATTCTAATTATTTCAATTAATATGAAAAATTTTGAATGACAATTACCAACATAATTTAAAAATTCTCTCTTCACTTGCATATATAGAAACACTGGAAGTATTACTTTTATTATAATCATGGCTTCTCCTATTTATTATTAGAATTTCTAGAAAAAAAGAGAACAATAGTATGTTTCAATTGTAAAGATGACGTAGTACATTTGAAATATTTTATTTCAGTTTAGTCATTTTACTGGATTAGTTGCTCTTTGTGTTTTCAGAATGACCATATTCATATTGATGTAGAAAAGAGGACCATAGCTAAAACGAGACCTTACATAATGATATTCAATAAAAGCTGTTATTCCAGAGTTAGCTCTCTTCTATGTCACTATTTCTTCATTTCTGTTTCATAATTGAAACTATTAACCTGTTCTATACAAATAAAGAAGCAAATAAGCAAGATTTTTGTTGCATAACAATATATGATGAATACACACTTTTTTCATTTTCTTTTCTAAGAACTGTGGCTTCCACAGTTTGGCCTTCCTTCTTTTTGAGCTTCATAAGGTCGGTGGGTTGTTTCTTGGGCATTCAGAGATTTCTGGGGATTTTATCCAATTATCAGTGACTGCTTATCATTTGTGTCCTTTTGTGACTGGGTTACCTCACTCAGGATGATATTGTCTAGGTCAATCCATTTGCCTAGGAATTTTGTAAAGTCATTGTTTCTAATAGCTGAGTAGTACTTCACTGTGTAAATGTACCACAATTTCTGTATCCCTTCCTTTGTTGAAGGACATGTAGGTTCTTTCCAGCTTCTGGCTATCATAAATAAGGCTGCTATAACATGGTGGAGTATGTGTCCTTATATGTTGGAGCATGTTTGAAGTATATGCCCAGAAGTGGAATAGCCGGCTCTTCAGGTAGTACTATGTCCAATTTTCTGAGAAACTACCAGAATTATTTCCAGAGTGGTTGTACCAGATTACAACCCCACCAACAGTGGAGAAGTGTTCCTCTTTCTCTGCATCCTCACCAGCACCTGTTGTTATCTGAGTTTTTGATCTTAGCCATTCTGACTGGTGTGAGGTGGAATCTCTGGATTGTTTTGATTTGGATTTCCCTGATGACTAGGGATGTTGTGCATTTCTTTAGGGGCTTCCTGGCCTTTGGTATTCCTCAGTTGGGAATTCTTTGTTTAGCTCTGTACCCCATTTTTAATAGTATTGTTTGATTCTCTGGAATCTAATTTCTAGAGTTCTTTGTATATATTGGATAGTAGACCTCTATCAGACGTGGGATTGGTAAAGATCATTTTCCAGTCTGTTGACTGTATTTTTATTTTCTTGACAATGTCCTTAGCTTTACAGAAACTTTGAAATCGCATGAGCACCCATTTGTCAATTCTTGATTGAGTATAGGCCATTGCTCTTTTGTTCAGGAATCTTTTCCTTGTGTCTATGTGTTCTAAGCTTTTCCCTACATTCTCTTCTAATAGTTTCAGTGTACCTGGTTTAATGTGGAGATTTTTGATCCACTTGCACTTGAACTTTGTACAAGGAGATAAGAATAGATAGATTTGCATTCTTCTGCATGCTAACTGCCACTTGAACCAACACCATTCATTGAAGAGGCTGTTCTTTTTCCATTAAGTGTTTTTAGCTCCTTTGTCAAAAATCTAGTGACCATATGTGTGAGAGTTCATTTCTGTATATTCTGTTCTGTTTTGTTGATTTATCTGCCTATCTCTGTACCAATACCATGTGGTTTTTTAATTGCTTTGTAATATAGGTTGAGGTCTGGGATGGTGATTCCTGCAGAAGTTTTCTTGTTTTTGAGAATAGATCTCACTATTCTAGGTTTTTTTGTTATTCCAGATGAATTTGCAAATTGCTCTTTCCATCTCTATGGAGAATTGTGTTGGAATTTTGATGGAGATTGTATTGAATGTGTAGGTTGCTAAAGCAAGATTATTATCTACTTTGACTTGTCTAATATTTTGATAGTTTCCATGCAAAATATAATGTGTGGAAAAATTAAATGAAAATATTTTTTAAAGTAAATTTTAAAAATTTTGATTATTTAAATTTTTTACAGTTCATTCCTTGCCCTTCTTCCAATCTGCCTTCCCACAGTTCCTCATTCTATTTATCCCCAGCCACTGTCTCCAAGAAGAAATCTACTCCCCCTACCAGGCCTCCCCACTCCCTGTGGCCTCAAGTCTCTAGTAGGTTAAGTACATCTTCTCTCATTAAGGCCAGACAGGGCAGTCCTCTGCTGTATATGTGCCCGAGGCCTCAACTGGTTCCTATATGCTGCCTTTTTGGTAGATCACTGTCAGAGATATCAGGTGTATGGGTTATTTGTGACTTCTGGTCTTCCTAAAGGGTTGCCCTTCTCCTTGACTTCTTCCTGCCTTTCCCTAATAAAAATACATGGATCCTGGACTTCAGTCCAATGGTTGGTTATAAATACCTGCCTCTGAATCTTTCAGCTCTTTGTTTGACCTCTTTGAGGGCCTCCACGCTAGACTCCTGTCTGTAAATACACCACAGCATCAGTAATTGTGTCAGGCCTTGGAACCTCCCCTTGAAATGAATCTTAATTTAGGCAGGTCATGGGACAGCCTTTCCCTCAGTCTTATTTAATTTTGTCTCTGCAGTTCTTTGAAACAGGAACAATTCTGGGTCAGAATTTTTGACTATGGGATAGCAACTATGTCCCTCCACTTGCTAACCTGTCTTTCTACTGGAGGCTGACTCTACAGTTCCACCTCCCCACTGTTGGGCATTTCAACTAAGGTCTCTCCCTTTGAGTCCTCAAAGTCTCTCACTTCCCAGGTCTCTGGTACTTTCTAGAGGGTCACCATGCCTCTCTCCCCTTGAAATTGTATATTTCCCTTCATTCTGTTGGCCCTCAGGGCTTCACTCCTGTTCCCCACAAGATTCCTAATCATGTTCCCTTTTTCGCCTCTCTCTCCCCTTGAACATAGGTCTCTTTTCTCTGCCTCCTGTGATTGTTATCTTCTACCTCACTTAGGGCCTTCTGCTTATTAACCTTCTTGAGTTTGTGGACTGTATCCTAGGCAGTCTGTACTTTATTTTTGGCTAATATCCACTTATTCAGGAGTACGTACCATGCATGTCCTTTTGTGTCTGAGTTATCTCATTTAGTATGATATTTTAGTTCCATCCATTTGCCTATAAGTATCACTATGTCCTCATTCTTAATAGCTGAGTAGTTTTTCATTGTGTAATTGAACCACATTTTCTCTATCCATCCAATTTTGGGACATATGGGTTATTTCCAGGTTTTACCTATCACAACTCAAGGAGGCCAGTGACCAGCCCAGCTAAGGGGGAGGTCCCAAGGCCTGACATACTATTGATGCTATGGTGTCCTTCTAAACAGGGGTCTATCATTACTGTCCCTGAAAGGCCCAACAACCAACTGAAAGTCAGATGCAGATATTTACACCTAGCCAGTGGACAGAAAGTGGTGACCCCTGTAGTTGAATTAAGGAAAAGGTGGAAGAATCTGAGGAGTAGAAGAACCCTACAGAAAGACAAGAAGTCTCAATTAACCTGGACTCCTGAGATCTTGCAGACACTGAGCCACCAATCCGGCAGCATACACCAGATAATATGAAGTTTCCACACATATACAGCAGAGGATTGCAAGGTCTGAACTCAGTCAGAGAAGATGCACCTAAACTTGAAGAGACTGAGGCCCCAGAGTGTGAACAGGTCTGATCAGGTAGGGTTAGTGAGGACATGTGGAATAGTCAGAGGATGGACCTGGAGGGGAATAAATTGTGTATTTTTAAAAAGGCTAAAAATTTTTTAAAAGAAAAAGAAACACTGAAAAATATTTTTTAAAAAACAAAACAACAAATAAAGTATCTTTGGTAGATCTAGTGTCTCCTCAGGGAAGTAAGTAATTTGTAGCATGGGGAGAATTGGGGTTATCCATATGCTTTAGATAACTCTTGATTTATCTTTGCTTGGCTAAGAGTTATGCAGCTTTAGCAACTGAAGACCAATGAGTCAAAACCAAAATTCCAGAGTTTGAAGTTTAACTTTTTTTTCTAAAACCCTATTATTACATAAAAATGTTCTGTTCTGGAAAAAAAAAAACAAAAACAAAATTTGTCCCTGTAATCATTGAATATATGTATGGGTTACATTTTTTTATTTAATTTCTACTTACATATGAAACAAATGAGAGATGTTTCATCTGTTGGAGAACATACACTGATTTCATTGATAACTAGCCATTGAGCATCCAATGCCTGTTGGGAGAACTATATTAATTTGTAGATAATAAGAAAAGAGGACTTAATTCTCATCCCAGGTAAGTATAAATCAACTTATCTATTTGAAGACATGGAAAACTTGATAAACTAAATACTGAGACTTGAAAAGGACAAACCGGGTGACTATACAAGTTGAGTAGGCACAACAGAAGAATAGGAACACTGCATCACAGAGAGGAAGAAATAGCAGACATGTATGAGTTACTTTGCCTAGAGTAAAGCAAGATTTGTTTCTTCTTATCACAAAAACAGTATACAAAAAATAATAACAAAGATCTGTACTTTTAAATTTGCTTTATTTTACTGGAAGTGATTTTCTCCATCAGTTATTACAGGTTTAGGGAAATAGAGCCACTCATTTCTCACCTTGAAAATTAGGAAAAAATTAAATAGAAGGATAGTTGGTGAATGAATTGTATGAATCTATGTCTGACTTTTCTGGATATTAGCCTGAAATGTGATGAATATGTTAGATAAATTGAGGAGAATGCCAAAAGAATGAGTTTGTGCAGAAGTAACTGATCTTCAAGGTGACTTCATGCAAACAAATAATCCCCTATAGTGCATAAATAAGGAAAGCATGGTACAGCCAAGCAGGAAAAAACACCAGTCTTCATTTTATGAAACCATAGATGCCACATATAGATTTTTCATTGGTCTGGCATGATGTGGCAAAGACTAATGGGTACACATTAGCAAGAGTACAGTTGGATGGAGGGGAGATGAGCAGATCAGCACAAAAGGTCAACCTAGGACTGATCAAGCGAGAATAAATAGAACACAAGTTAATCAAACGGACAGCAGGTCTACTTAGGTCAGCATTGTTCATTCATGCACAATTCTGCTTTTTAAAATTATACATTGAATTACTTATTAGCTAGTAGGATTCCATGAGGTTTTATTGCATCTTGAGATTTTATTAATCCACATCTGGTACTCTTTTATTCTTCCTCCAGTCTACATTTAAGTCTTTAACCTTCCCCCAGTATCTGCCCTTTATCTTTCATTATATATGTAGTGTAAAATTCAAGGAGATACTACACAGAAGTGACATGAGTGCATGTCTCCTTATATGGCAAAAGTATTCTCAACAATAAAAGAACTTCTGAGAATCCCTGACCTCAAGCTGTATTACACATCAATTGTGATAAAAAAAAAAAAAACTGCAAGGTATTGGTACAGAGACAGGCAGGTAGATGAATGGAATAGAATTGAAAACCCACAGATGAACCCACACATTTCTGGTCACTTCATCTTTGACAAAGGAGCTAAAAACGTTCAATGGAAAAGGACAACCTCTTCAACAAATGGTATAGGTTTAACTGGCAGTCAGCATGCAGAAGAATGCAAATCAATTTATTCTATCTCCTTGTACAAAGCTCAAGTCCAAGTGGATCATAGACCTTCACATAAAATCAGGTATACTAAAACTAATAGAAGAGAATATGGGGAAGAGCTTAAAACACATAGGCACATGGAAAAATTTCCTGAACAGAACACCAATGGCTTATGGTCAAAGATCAAGAATCGACAAATGGGACTTCATTAAATTGCAAAGCTTCTGTAACACAAGGACACTGTCAAAAGAACAAAAAGCAACCAACAGTTTGGGAAAGATCTTTACCAATCCTACATCTGATATAGGGCTAATATCTAATATAGACAAAAAACTCAAGAAGGTAGATTCCAAAGAATGAAACAATCCTATTAAAAATGGGGTACAGAGCTAAACAAAGAATTCTCAACTGAGGAATAGCGATTGGCTGTGAACCACCTATAGAAATGTTTGTCATCCATAGTTATCAGGGAAATGCAAACCAAAACAATTCTGAGATTCCATCTTACAACATTCACAATGACTAAGGTAAGAAAAGCTCAGGTGACATCTAATGCTGGTGAGGATGTAGAGAACTAGGAACACACCATTTTTGGTGGTATTGCCAGTTGCTACAACTACTCTGAAAATCATCTTGGTGGTTCCTCAGAAAACTGGACATAGTACTACCTGAGGACCCAGCTATTCCACTCCTGAGGATATACCAAAAAGATGCTCCAACATATAGCACATGCTTCACCATATTCATAGCAGCCTTATTTATAGTAGCCAAAGCTGGAAAGAACCCAGATGCCTTCAACAGTGGAATGGATACAGAATTTGTGTACATTTACACAATGGAGTAGTACTCAGCCATAGAAACATTTACTTCAAGAAATTCCTAGACAAAGGGATGGAACTAGGACTTATCATCCTGAGTGAGGTAACCCATTCACAAAAGAACACACATGGTAGCACTCACTGATAAGCAGATACTAGCCCAAAGAGCTCTGAATACTCAAGAAACAATTCACAGACCTTATGAAGGTCAAAAATAAGGAAGGCAAGAATGTGAATGTCTCAGTCCTTCTTAGAAGGGAGAACAAAACACTCATGGGAAGAAATACAGGGGCAAATAGAGGAACAGGGATTGGAGAAATGATCAGAGAGTTCATCACCTGGAGATCCACCCCATATGCAGCCACTAAACCCAGTCACTATTGCTGATGACAAGAAGAGCTTACTGGCATGAGCCTGATGCAGATACCTGATCAGAGGCTCTGCCAGAGTCATACTGATACAGTTGAGGATGCTTGCAGCAAACCATCAGACTAAACATGGGGGACCCAATGAAGTAGCTAGAGAAAGAACTGAAGTTGCTGAAAGTGTTTGCAACCCCATAAAAGAACATTATCAACCAAACAAAAGCTCTAGAGCTCCCTGGGATTAAAAACCAACCATTGAGCACATATTAGAGTCTCATAGCTCCAGTCAGATATGTAACAGAGAATAGCATTATCTGGCAGAAATAGGAGAATAAACATTTGATCCAGTAAAGGCTCATTTTCCCAGTGTAGGAGAATGCTAAGACACTGAGATAGGAGGGGGTGGTTGGGAGAGGGAGCACATTTTTTTTACTACATAAATATATACATTTATTATTTGTCAGTAAAATAAAGTGTGTGTACAAAGTGATCATGTTAATAGTTTATTTTTTTAATTTATTATAAAAAACAAAAATAAATGTACATATGTTTAAGCATTTTTGCGTAAAAGTATACAAATACATTTTTATAAGGTTGTAATTAAGTATTTGTGGGTACATATACATACACATAAGTATATATGTAACAATAATAAAGGAAAAGAGGTTATTAATTTGAGGAGATAGGAGAGAAACTGGGAGGCGCTGTAGGAAGGAAAGGGGGATGTGATACAGTTCTATTTTACTTAAAATATATTCTTGTTTTTCTTCATTTTCACAAAGTTTGTGGGTTGTTTCTGGGGTGTTCAGAGCTATCTGTGGTTAGTATCCCATTATCAGTGACTGAATATTATGTCTATTCTTTTGTGAATGGGTTATCTCGCTCAGGATAATATTCTCTAGATGCATCCATTTTTTGAGAATTTCATTAGGCCATTGTTTCTGATAGCTGAGTAGTACTACATTGTGTAAATGAACCACAATTTTTGTATCTATTCATCTACTGAAAAACATCTGGGTTCTTTCCAGCTTCTGGCTATTATAAATAGAGCTGCAATAACATTGTGGTACATGTATCTTTGTTGTACATTGGAGCATGTCTTGGGTAAATGCCCAGAAGTGGAGCAACTGGGTCTTCAGGTAGTACTATGTCGATTTTTCTGAGGAACCGCCAGACTGATTTTCAGAGTGGTTGTATCAGTTTACAACCCCAACAGCAGTGCAGAAGTGCTCCTCTTTCTGCACATCCTCGATAGCATCTGTTGTCATCTGAGTTTTGGATCATGGACAATCTGACTGGTGGGAGGTGGAATCTGATCTCAGAGTTGTTTTGATTTGCATTTCCCTGATGGCTAAGGATGTTGAGCACTTCCTTAGATGTTTCTCAGCCATTCGATATTCCCCAATTGAGAAATTTTTGTTAAAGTCTGTACCCCATTTTTTAATAGGGTTGTTTGATTCTCTGGTATCTCTCTTTTTGAGTTATTTGTATACATTGGATATTAGGCCTCTATCTGATGTGGGGTTGGTAAATATCTTTTCCCACTCTGTTGGCTGCCATTTTGTTTTCATGATAGTGTCTTTAGCCTTAGAGAAACTTTGCAATCTCCTTAAGTACCATGTGTCAATCTTTGACCTTAGAGCTCAATCTACTGGTGTTCTGTTTTTTCCTGTGCCTATGAGTTCTAAGGTTTTCCCTACTTTCTCATCTAATAGTTTCAGTGAACCTGGTTTAATGTGGAGATCTTTGATCCACTTAAACTTGAGCTTTGTACAAGAAGATAAGAAAGGATCTATTTTCATTCTTGTGCATGCTGAGTACCAGTTGGACCAACACCATTTGTTGAATAGGTTTTCATTTTTCCATTTAATGTTTACAGCTACTTTGTCAAAAATCAGGTGGCCATATACATGAGGGCTCATTTCTGGATGTTCTATTCTATTCCATTGATCCAAGTGCCTATTTCTGTACCAGCACCATGCAGTTTTCAGCACAATTGCCTTATAATATATCTTGAGGTCAGGGATAGTGATTCCCGTAGATGTTCTTGTTGTTGAGGATGGATTTTGATATTCTAGGTCTTTTGTTATTCCAAATGAAATTGCACATTGCTCTTTCCAACTCAGTGAAGAACTGGGTGGGAATTTTGATGGGGATTGCATTGAATCTGTAGATTGCTTTTGGTAAGATGGCCATTCTTAAAATGTTGATCCTTCGAATCTATGAGCATGGGAGATCTTTCCATTTTCTGAGATCTTCCTCGATTTCCTTCTTTAGAGGTTTGAAGTTCTTGTCATACAGGTCCTTCATTTGCTTAGTAAGAGTCACACCAAGTTATTTCATAGTTTTTGTGACTATTGTGAATGGTATCTTTTCCCTAATTTCTTTCTCCACATGTTTATCCTTTGAATATAAGAACGCTACTGATTTGTTTGAGTTAATTTTATATACGACCACTTTGCTGAACTTGTTTATCAGCTGTAGGAGTTCTCTGGTGGAATTTGTTGGGTCACTTAAGTACACTATCATGTCATCTGCAAAGAGTGATGTTTTTACTTTTTCATATCCGATTTGTATCCCCTTAATCTCCTTTTGCTGTCTAATTGCTCCAGCCAGGACTTCCAGTACTATGTTGAATAGGTACAGGGAGAGTGGGCAGCCTTGTCCAGTCCCTGATTTTAATGGGATTGCTTCTAGTTTTCCACCGTTAAGTTTGATGTTGGCTGTTGATTTGCTGTACATTGCTTTTATTATGTTTAGGTATGGGTCTTGGATTACTGATCTTTCCAAGACTTTTAACATGAAGGGGTGTTGAATTTTGTCAAATGCTTTCTCAGCATCTAGTGAGATGACTATGTTGTTTTTTTCTTTGTGTTTGTTTATATGGTGGATTACATTGATGAATTTCTGTATGTTAAACCATCCCTGCATGCCAGGGATGAAACCTACTTGGTCATGATGAATGATTGTTTTGATGTATTCTTAAATTCGATTTGCAAGGATTTTGTTGAGTATTTTTGCATCAATGTACATAAGTGAGATTGGTCTGAGGTTCTCTTTCTTTGTAGGGTCTCTCTGTGGTTTAAGAATGAGGGTTATTGTAGCCTAAAAAACACGTTAGGTAGTTTGCCATCTGATTCTATTTTGTGTAATAATTTGGAGAGTTTTGGTATTATGTTGTCAATAAATGTCTGATAAAATTCTGCACTAAACCCATCTAGACCTGGGCTTTTTTTTGGTTGGGAGGCTTTTGAAGGATGCCTCTATTTTTTTAGGTTTTATGGGATTATTTCGATGATTTACCCTGCCCTGATTTAACTTTAGTACCTCATATCTCTCTAAAAATTCATCCATTTCCTCCAGATTTTCCAGTTTTGTTGAGTATAGGCTTCTGTAGTATGATATAAAGATTTCTTGAATTTCCTCAGTTTCAGTTGTTATTTCTCCACTCTCCTTTCTGATTTTGTTTATTTGGATACTCTCTCTTTGCCCTCTAGTTAGTCTGACTAGGGGTTTATCAATCTTGTTAATTTTCTCTAAGAACCAGCTCTTGGTTTTGTTGATTCTTTCAATGGCTCTTTTTGTTTCTATTTGCTTGATTTCTGCCCTAAGTTTGATTATTTCTTGCTCTCTACTCCTCTTGGGTGTATCTGCTTCCTTTTGTTCTAGAGCTTTCAGCTATGCTGTCAAGTTGCTGATATATGCTCTCTCCAATTTCTTTTTGGAAGCACTCAGTGCTATGAGTTTTCCTCTCAGTAATGCTTTCATTGAATCCCATATTTATGGGTATGTTGTGTTTTTGTTTTCATTGAATTCTAGAAAATCCTTAATTTCTTTCTTCATCCTTCTTTGTCCCTGCTATGGTTTAACAGAGTGTTCTTTAGTTTCCATGTGTATGTGTGCTTTTTGTTGTCTTTGTTGTTGTTAAAGACCAGCCATAGACCATGGTGATCTGAGAGGATTCATGGGAGTATTTCAATCTTTTTATATCTATTGAGGCTGGTTTTGTGACCAATAATGTGCTCAATTTTTCAGAAGCTGCCATGAGGTGCTGAGAAGAATGTGTATTTTTTTTTTTAAAGGATGATATGTGCTGAAGATATCCATTAATTTCATTTGTTTCATAGTCTCTTCTAGTTTTACAGTGTCCTTGTTCTTTTTTTGTTTCCCTGATCTGTCCATATTTGAGAGTGGCGTATTGAGGTCTCCCACTATTATTGTGTGGTGCACAATGTATATTTTGAGCTTTAATAGGGTTTCTCTTATGAATATGGGTGCTTTTGTATTTGGAGCATATATGTTAATGATTGAGAGTTCCTCCTGACAGATTTCCCCTGTAATGAGTATAAAGTGTCCTTCCTTATCTTTTTTGATAACTTTTGGTTGAAAATCTACTTTATTCGATATTTGAATGGCCACTCCAGCATTCTTCTTGGGGCCATTTGCTTGGAAGTTTTTTCCCCATCCTTTTACTCTGAGATAGTGTCTCTCTTTGTCTCTGAGATGAGTTTCTTGTATGCAATAAATTGTTGGGTTTTGTTTATGTATCCAGTCTGATTGCCTATGCCTTTTTATTGGGGAATTGAGTCCATTTATGTTACCAGATATCAAGGAATAGTGGTTGCTGTTTCCTGCTATTTTTGCTTTTGTGGGTTGAATTGTGCCTGTATGTCTTTCTTCTTTTGGTTTTCTTGCTTAGGAGTTTTCTTGTTTTTATTAGGATGTAGTTCCTCTAATTGTAATCAGTTTTTCACCTATAATTAGTTGTAGTGTTGGGTTTGTTGTCAGATATTGTGTAAATTTTGTTTTGTTTTTGAATATCTTAGTCTCTCCATCTATGGTGATTGAGAGGGAGCACTTTCATGAATTAATGAGGAGGCAGAAGAGGATGGAATTGGAAGCAAGGGAATAACATTTCAAATGTAAATACAGATACTATCCAATAAAAAAAAACAAGTAAGGAGATTTATCATGACAGTGTCACAAATGTTTATTATGCCCTGTCTACTATTACTACCTTATATATGTGCCTTATTTATTACAGGTTGGATCCCACTTAAAATGAAACCTTTTTGCCATAAAATGCACATTTAATCCCAAAAGTCTCAGGTGTTTTTAACTGAAATGCACAAACCATAATAAGAAAAGTTTAATCAACACTAGAGACATTCAGTGAAATCCTGATCACTGATGAATCTTAGCCATCAAAAATCTGTCAGGCTTCTCAACTTCGTTTGCCTAACAATTTCATAGTAAGTTAGCAAGATTCTTCCATCTTGAATGTCTGAATCTTCTGCAACCAACACATCTGTTGTACAAAACTTTTAGCTATATTTTACTTTACACCAGGTTTGACATTCTTTTTCTTCAACTTAAAACACTTTTATTTAACTCATGTTAAATATAATTACCACCATGGCTTTTTCTGAAGTAGTCAAAAAGAAGCTGTCTAAACATCGATATACTGGAGCAAATGTGTCTCCTTTGCTTTTTACTATACATTTCCTGGGATAGTCGAACCTCTTGAAATTGGGAAGGATGTGAGACCTTTGTATAATTGTTCCTTCCCACTTGAATGTACCATGTGGTACAATGGAAACAGTATGTATCTGCACTATGCCGATGATGAGCTTGTTTATTTCATGACATTATGACACTGAATACAGGGAAAAGTGAGTACATTTTGTTTTTACAGAGGTCTAATGAAATATTAGATTATTTTTGCACTTTTGTGCTATTGGAAATCGCCAGGGAAAAGGCAAATGCCAGTTATTTGCTTCTTACAAGGGTGACTTTTACAGATCATGACTGTCATCTTATCTGAGGGCTTGTGAGGGAGAAAATATATAGTAAACAACTGAATTCTAAATTTGTTGTGAATTATTTTTATGCATTTTTCAAAGTGATAAAAATGGTTTATCTCTTCTCAGTAATCAGAGCGACTATTTCTTCCTCTCATCTGTCTCTGTTGCTCTCTACTATAATTGTATGTTTAAGATTTTGCATAGTTTATTAGTGGCATAAAATGTCTTCCACCATTTGATCACTCAGTGTACTTATTATCAACTCTTCTAATCTATATTTTTGATCAAGAATCTTGTATTTAATTTTGATTATACTGTTTCAAAATATTTATTCAGAAAATTTAAGATATATTTTTAATTTTATTGTTTTTCCTATTCACTTTGACTATTTTGAAATATTCATACTTCTTTTTCTCTGTCTTTTCTTTTTTTTTTATTCTTTAATCTTTACAGTCCAGACTCATCCCCCATCCCGCTCACTCCCTGGGGTTTCAAGTCTCTCCAGGCTTAGGTGTATCTTCTCTTACTATGTACAGATCCAGCAGTCTGGGGTCCTCAAATCTTCTGGTGTATGCTGACTAGTTCCTGGCTCAGTGTCTGAGAGATACCAGGGACCAGGTTAGTAAAGACTTGCTAGTCTGCCTCTAGAGTCGCCCTCTACCTCCGCTTCTTCCAGCTTTTTCTTAATTCAACCACAGAGGTCACCAGTTTCTCTCAGTTGGTTGGGTATAAATATCTGTATCTGATTCTTTTAGCTGCTTATTGGTTGCTAAACCAATCTTTGTAAGCACACCTCAGTAATAGCGTCAGGCCTTGTGGCCGGAGCCTCCCTCTGAGTTTGGGCCCAATTTGGGCCTGTCACTGGACCTCCTTTTCCACTTTTGTTCCTGCAGTTCTTTCAGACAGAAATAATGAGTTGGAGTTTTTGACTATAGGGTGGCAACCCCATCTCTCATTTGATGCTCTGTCTTTCTACTGGAGGTAGACTCCGCAAGTTGCCTCTCCCCACTGTAAGGCATTTTATTTAAGGTCCCCCACTTCGAGTCCTGAGAATCTCTTACCTTCCAGGTCTCTGTTACAGTCTAGAAGCCCCCCCACACCTCCTGAGGTTGCCTGTTTCAGAATGTGACCTGAACATTAGCATTCATGACTCTATACCTCCTAAATGTGAATGCATGGCTACCAGCTGCTGGAAGCTCATGGCTTTATGAGTTTTCCATGGAAGACTATACTTTTTAACTATAAAACAAAATAAAGCTTCCTTGATTAAATTGCTTTTACCAGGGTAATTTGTTACAATACCAGGGAGAGTAACTGATACAATCTATGTATTAATTTTGTTTAGTATCTTGTTTGTGATGTTTTATCTCCCTTGTGGATATAGTTACAATTTCTAACCCTTTTTTGACATCAACTTTTAACGTAATCTACACATTTACATCTAATTCCTTCTTAGACAACTAGTATATACCAATATACATTACATACAATTTTTATTTTGTTATTACCGGCGAAGTTTTCTATTCTGTTTTATCTTTTATGAGGCACAAGATCATCTTCCATTATAAGACATACATTTCCATCGCAAGAAGAACATAAACACACATTTAGGCATAGGACATCAACTTCTATTTCTTATCACCCAAAAGGGTAAAAAGATAATTTAATTGACTTAGTTATTTGGCCACACATTATGTCAAAAGGAAAAATAAAGTAAAATGGCCACAAGAGCTTTTAAAGCCAAAATTGTGTACCATAGCTGTTCCAGAAGCAGTTTTAAACCAGCTAGCAAGCAGCAAGATATGTTTCTCTTGGCATTTGAGTGCTGATTATATCAACAGATTTTCTGTTTCTCAGTGAAATATATTAAATGTAAGTCCTTTAATATTTTCATTTACTTTTGTAATTTAACTCATGGAGGAAAGGAATCAGACATAAAATCTAAAATGCAGCTGTGTTGTTTTTAAATGAATAATGTCTACTGGGTGAGACACTGAGTCAAGGGTTTAGTTTTCAGCATAAGGAAAGTATTTTGTTAGTCTTTCTGGAAAAGATGACAGCCTATCAAAGGCAGCCTCCCTTTGAGATAGAGAAATGTGGAGATGAGAACAAAGTGCTAATTTGGCTAGAAAACAAAATACACACCAAAAGCTTAGGTGGCTAAGTGAGCATTATGTTTGAGCATCTATTTGATTACATGCAACTTCACTCTGTTCTCCTTTGTTTTATAAAATTAAAGTTATAAGCCATTAAAACATTAAGACAAACTTTTGATCTTGAATTCAGGAAGAACACACTTCATGGAAAAGGGTAGTGAAACATTCTTATTGCTCAAATAAGAATGTTATCTTGAAGAAATTACAGGCCAGAAATCAAGTAGTTTGCTAGCTCTCGCTTTCATCAGTGTAAGTCCTTCTAGTGTGCTGAGTCCAATTGTGCAAATTGCAGATTAGCTGAGGCTCTGTTTTCTGATGGCTGATTTATGAGAAAAATAATATTTTAAAATCTTGTGACTGAAGTTGTGGGGTTTTTAGTGAAGTCACCTTCTATGTGGATTAATACTAAAAATCTGAAAGAGTAAAAAATAATTTTAAAATATTATACAATATTTATTTTATACAAAATTCAAAACTTGTTCAAAATTAAAGCTATTAGCAATAAATGGGCATTCAAGCTGTATCAAAAGCCTACTATCTTAAGTATGAGGGATATTAATTTCATCTCATTTTGAACTTGTGCTATTATGAGTATACATTAAAACTCATAATAACTAAGAATATTATAATTCTTACCATGATGGAGATGAAAGAACTCTGACTTAGGTAGAAGCTACAAACTATGTTTCTGTACCATTATAAGGAAGCTATGTATGTCTAATAAGGAGAAAATCCCTCTATCTATGCTGATATATAAATTGCATAAGAAATGGGTTGTTAAAAGGATAAACCCAGGTATTTTTCCAGAGTTAATTAATAAGCATATGCTGACTTACTATTGTTATTGATATAAAGTCTTCTCTAAAATTTTTCTTTCTTATGAAAACAATGCTGATATATAATTAGAGGCCTAGGTAGTAATATTCAATACAAAACTGAAAGCTCTGCTTGCAAGGAAAAGGGGACTGCAGAATCAGAAAAGCTAGATAGATGGGTGGGTTAGACACAAAATTTTTTGAAAGAAAATGAGTTAATAAACTCTAGGGAGGCAATCATATTGCAATATAAAATATTTTCTTGGCTTTTAAAGTAACTATTGATTTAATAATGCAATAAATGAAGTAATATTAAAACAGGCAGCCAATATCAGTCAGTAGCAACCAGCTGGCAACTGACCACTATGACCTCTTTTTATAAAAGCCATTTGTGTGAACAAATAAATGACAGAATTAACAAGGCCAATGTAGCTCAAAAATGTTTAAAAATTACTAAGCAATGAGTTTGATTATAGTAAGGGTGATTGGGGCTCTTAGATAAGTTAAAATAATTCATTTTTTAAATATATAAAACATTCCTGGTCCATGTAATTGTAGCTATCAACTAGATCCAATGTCACAATGTCACTTATTAGGAGATACTAATGTTCATGTTCAAAATCAGTCAAGAGATGTGATCTGAGGATGTTACTGTCTCAGTGCATTTGGGCCAATATAACAAAGCTGGTCAAAGAAAAATGGTGGCAGACAAGTAAAAAGAAATATAGGTAGCAATGTCCCACTTGGAGCTAGATAAATCCTTATGGATTTTCAACATAAATTTCTTTAGACTTGCTTAAAATAGCTATGTTTTTCAGTTAGTCAGACATATGTGAATTAAATTTTAAAAATGAAGAAATCAGACAACACTGTCATCAAATTTACCAGCTGTCTGCACTAATCATGGAATTGCCTATGGAAAAATAATTTTCTAGAGTTCAGAAAGAAATCTTTATTATACGCTCAATCAGTGTAGAAGATAGGCTAAGAAGTTACAAATACATAAAAATGTAGTTTTCTTGAAATCTTGCCTATAAAAATAAGAAAACAATTTTATGATGAAAAATATCAAAAGATTAATATAATCACTTTATAACTTTGCAAGTTATTAAAATTGCGAAAATATTAAGTTTAATTTGACTCTATTTTTAGTAAAAAGTACCCTTCATTATCACATAATATGATTAATTTTAAAGCCATTAACCTCATTACATGAAAAGAAATTTGGTATAAAATAATATTTCTGAGATTTTTAAAAATATTTTATATTAGTTGTTATATATGCAGACTAATACCAGTATGGCTGACTTTCTCTTAGGTTTATTTCATAAATAATATACATAATAAGGCAAAACCCTATGTACCTATAAAAAGGACTGATTGTGCTTATTAAGAAACATCAGCGATCTGCTGCGCAGACCGCCAGCTCCCAAGGTTGAGAGACTGTTGAGTGGGAAATCTGGGCAGCCGGGGAGCAGAGAGATCTCTGCGGAGTGCGCACGTAGGGTGCACCCTCCAACCTGCATGATCCGGGGACCAGGAACAGAACTTTGGAACTTCTGTTTCCACCTGGCGGCGACTTCAGGGCACAGAACAAAGCCCGGCCCATCTGCCACACAAACCGCCTGCCCCTAAGGTGGAAAAACTGGTGAGTGGGGGATCTGGGCAGCCAGGGAGCAGAGAGATCTCTGCAGAGTGCGCACAAAGGGTGCACCCTCCGAACTGCCTGATCTGGGGACCAGGAACAGAACTTTGGAACTTCAGTTTCCACCTGGCGGTGACTTCAGGGCACAGAACAGAGCCCGGGCCATCTGCCCCGCAGACCGCCACCTCCTAGGGCTGAAAAACTGGGACCAGGAACAGAACTGTGGAACTTCTGTTTCCACCTGGCGGCGACGTTAGAGTGAAGAACAGAGCCCGGACATCTGCCACACAAACTGCCAGCCCCTAGGGGTTGAGAAACTGGTGAGTGGGAGATCTGGGCAGCCGGGGAGCAGAGAGATCTCTGCGGAGTATGCACGCAGGGCGCACCCTCCGACCTGCCTGATCCGGGGACCAGGTACAGAACTTTGGAACTTCTGTTTCCACCTGGCGGCGACTTCAAAGAACAGAACAGAGCCCGCACCATCTGACATGCAGACCGCCAGCTCCTAAGGTTGAGAGACTGTTGAGTGGGAGATCTGGGCGGCCAGGGAGCAGAGAGATCTCTGCGAAAAGCACACACAGGGCGCACCCTCCCAACTGCCTGATCCTGGAACCAGGAACAGAACTTTGGAACCTCTGTTCCCACCCAGCGACTCTGAGGCATAGAACAGGGCTGGGCCCATCTGCCACCTGAATCAGTGGAGATCCAGGAACACAGACAAGATACAAGGGAAAGGTGAGAACATGTCACTGACAACAAAATGGCAAGAGGAAAGAGAAAGAATATATCCCAAGGAAACCAAGACCACCTAGCAACACCAGAACCCAGCTCTCCCATAACAGCAAACATCAGAATTCCAAACACTCCAGAAAAAGAAGATGCAGACCTGAAATCAAACCTCAAGAAGCTGATAGAGATACTTAAACAAGAACGGGAGGAAAAGCAAAAAGATTCAAGAGCTTTTAAAGAAGAAACAAGAAAAACACTCAAAGAACTCAAAAAACTAGAGGAAAACAGAACAAAGAAATAAAAGAATGGAAGAGGGAAAATAAAACAGAAATTGACACAATAAAGAAAACACTAAAAGAGATAACCCTAGAGGCAGAACACCAAAAAAGAAATCAGGAGTCAAAGAAGCAAGCATTTCCAATAGATTACAAGAGATCAAAGAGAGAATCTCGGGGGCAGAAGACAACAATGCAAACAT
This sequence comes from Micromys minutus, assembly GCF_963924665.1. Lineage (NCBI taxonomy): Eukaryota > Metazoa > Chordata > Mammalia > Rodentia > Muridae > Micromys > Micromys minutus. Next base: position 607,646 of record NC_137954.1, read on the forward strand.
AGACAAAACAGCCAGAGAACATGCAAAAAACAAAAACCTCCTAACCCAAAATATCCAGGAAATCCAAGAGAGAATGAGAAGAACAAACCTAAGGATAATAGGAATAGAAGAGGGAGAAGAGGATCAACAAGGAGGCACAGTAAATATCTTCAACAAAATCGTAGAAGAAAACTTCCCTACCCTCAAGAATGAGATGACCACGAGCACAAAAGAAGCTTTCAGAACTCCAAATAGGTTGAACCAGAAAAGAAATACCTCCCGACACATAATAGTCAAAACACCAAGTGCCCAAATCAAAGAAAGAATACTAAAAGCAGTAAGGGAAAAAGGTCAGGTAACATATAAAGGCAGGCAAATCAGAATCACACCCAATTTCTCAACAGAGACTATGAAAGCTAGAAGAGCCTGGACAGACATCATGCAGACCCTTAGAGAGCACAAGTGCCAGCACAAGCTGCTATACCCAGCAAAACTATCAATCACCATAGATGCAGAAATGAAGATATTTCAAGACAAATCAAAATTTGCACAATATCTGACCACAAACCCAGCACTACAACGAATTATAGGTGGAAAACCCAATACAATGAGGGAAAATACAGCCTAGAAAAACAAGAAATCTCCTAAACAAGAAAACTAAAAGAACAAAAAGACACAAACACAACTCAACCCACAAAAGTAATAATGGTAGGAAACAGAAACAACTATTCCTTGATATATATTAACATATATGGACTCAACTCACCAATAAAGAGACATAGGCTATCAGACTAGATACATAAACAAAATCCAGCCTTTTGCTGCATACAGGAAACTCATCTCAGAGACAAAGAAAGACACTATCTCAGAGTAAAAGGGTGGGAAAAAAACTTCCAAGCAAACAGCCCCAAGAAGCAAGCTGGAGTGGCTATTCTAATATCGAATAAAGTAAATTTCCAACCTAAAGTTATCAAAAAAGATAAGGAAGGAAAATTTTTACTCATTACTGGGGGAAATCTGTTAGGAGGAACTCTCAATTCTTAACATATATGGTTCAAATAAAAAAGCACCCACATTCATAAAAGAAACCCTACTAAAGCTCAAAAAATACATTTCATCCCACACAATAATAGTGGGAGACTTTAATACCGCACTCTCACCAATGGACAGATCAAGGAAACAGAAACTGAACAAGGACACTGCAAAATTAGCAGAGACTTTGAACCAACTAGAATTAATAGATATATACAGAACATATCATCCTAAAGTAAAAGAATACACCTTCTTCTCATCACCCCATGGCACCTTCTCGAAAATTGACCACATAATTGTACACAGAACGAGCCTCAATCGATATAAGAAGATTGAAATACTCCCATGCATCCTCTCATATCACCATGGTCTACGGCTGGTCTTTAACAACCACAAAGACAACAAAAAGCCTACTTACACATGGAAACTAAACAATGCTCTGTTAAAGATAGCAGGGTCAAAGAAGAAATAAAGAAAGAAATTAAGGATTTTCTAGAATTCAACGAAAACGAAAACACAACATACCCAAACCTATGCGATGCAATGAAAGCAGTACTGAGAGGAAAATTCATAGCCCTAAGTGCTTCCAAAAAAAAACTGGAGAGAGCTTATGTTAGCAACCTGACAGTACAGCTAAAAGCCCTAGAACAAAAGGAAGCAGATATACCCAAGAAGAGTAGATGGCAAGAAATAATCAAAATTAGGGCAGAAATAGATCAAATAGAAACAAAAAAAAAAAAAAAACCATTGAAAAAAATCAACAAAGCCAAGACTTGGTTCTTTGAGAAAATCAACAAGATTGATAAACCCCTAGCCAGACTAACTAGAGGGCAAAGAGAGAGTATACAAATTAACAAAATCAGAAAATAAAATGGAGATATAAGAACTGAAACTGAGGAAATTCAAAAAATCATCAGATCCTACTACAAAAACTTATACTCCACAAAATTGGAAAATCTGGAAGAAATGGACGAATTCCTAGACAGATACAAGATCCCAAAGTTAAACCAGGACCAAGTACACCATCTAAATAACCCTATAACACCTAAAGAAATAGAAGAAGTCATCAAAAGCCTCCCAACCCAAAAAAAACCCAGGTCCAGACGGGTTCAGTGCAGAATTATATCAGACATTTATTGTGAATATAACACCAATACTCTCCAAACTATTCCAAAAGATAGAATCAGATGTAATGCTACCCAACTCATTTTGTGTCTACAATAACCCTCGTACCTAAACTACACAAAGACCCTACAAGGAAAGAGAACATCAGACCAATCACACTTATGAACATTGACGCAAAAATACTCAACAAAATCATTGCAAACCGAATCCAAGAACACATCAAAACGATCATTCATCCAGACCAAGTAGGCTTCGCAGGGTTGGTTTAATATAAGAAAATTCATCAATGTAATCCACCATATAAACAAACTCAAAAAACAAAATCACATGGTCATCTCACTAGATGCTGAGAAAGCATATGACAAAATTCAACACCAGTTCATGTTAAAAGTCCTGGAAAGAACAGGAATCCAAGGTCCATACTTCGATATAATAAAAGCAATATACAGCAAACCAACAGCCAACATCAAACTTAACGGTGGGAAACTTGAAGCAATCCCACTAAAATCAGGGACTCGACAAGGCTGCCCACTCTCCCCCTACCTATTCAACATAGTACTGGAAGTCCTGGCTGGAGCAAATAGACAGCAAAAGGAGATCAAGGGGATACAAATCGGAAAAGAAGAGATAAATACATCACTCTTTGCCGATGACATGATAGTGTACTTAAGTGACCCCAAAAACTCCACCAGAGAATTCCTACAGCTGATAAAGAAAGTTCAGCAAAGTGGCTGGATACAAAATCAACTCAAACAAATCAGTATCCTTCCTATACTCAAAGGACAAACATGTGGAAAAAGAAATTAGGGGAAAGGTACCCTTCACAATTGTCACAAAAACTATGAAATACCTTGGTGTGACTCTAACTAAGCAAGTGAAGGACCTGTACGACAAGAACTTCAAACCTCTAAAGAAGGAAATTGAGGAGGATCTAAGAAAATGGAAAGATCTTCCATGCTCATGGATTGAAAAGATCAACATTTTAAAAATGGCCATCCTACCAAAAGCAATCTACCGATTCAATGCAATCCCCATCAAAATTCCAACACAGTTCTTCATGGAATTGGAAAGATCAATGTGCAATTTCATATGGAACAACAAAAGACCTAAAATAGTGAAACAGATCCTCAACAACAAGAAAACAACTGTGGGAATCACTATCCCTGATCTCAAGCTATATTAAAAGGCAATTTGCTGAAAACTGCATGGTAGTGGTACAGAAATAGGCATGTGGATCAATGGAATAGAATAGAAGATCCAGAAATGAGCCCTCACATATATGGTCACCTGATTTTTGACAAAGGAGCCATAAACATTCAATAGAAAAAGGACAGCCTGTTCAACAAATGGTGCTGGTCCAACTGGCACTCAACATGCACAAGAATGAAAATACACCCTTTCTTATCTCCTTGTACAAAGCTCAAGTGTAAGTGGATCAAAGATTTCCACATTAAACCAGATACACTGAAACTATTAGATGAGAGTGTAGGGAAAACTTTAAAACATATAGGCACAGGAGAAAATTTCCTGAACAAAACACCAATGGCTCAAGCTCTAAGGTCAAAGATTAACAAATGGGACTTAATGAGATTACAAAGTTTCTGTCAGGCTAAGGACATTGTCAAGAAAACAAAATGGTAGCAATCAGAATGGGAAAAGATTTTTACCAACTCCTCATCAGATAGAGGCCTAATATCCAAGGAATACAAAGAACTCAAAAAGCTAGGCACCAGAGAATCAAATAACCCTATTAAAAATGGGGTACAGAGCTAAACAAAACATTCTCAGTTGAGGAATATCGAATGGCTCAGAAATATCTGAGGAAGTGCTCCACATCCTTAACCATCAGGGAAATGCAAATCAAAACAACCCTGAGATTCCACCTCACATCAGTCAGATTGGCCTAGATCCAAATCTCAGAGGACAACAGATGCTGTAGAGGTTGTGGAGAAAGAGGAACCCTTCTCCACTGTTGGTCGGGTTGCAAACTAATACAACCACTCTGGAAATCAGTCTGGCGATACCTCAGAAAATTGGACATAATACTACCTGAAGACTCAGCTATTCCACTTCTGAGTATATACCCCAGAAACACCTTAGTACACAACAAAGATATATGCACCACAATGTTCATAGCAGCTCTATTTATAATAGCCAGAAGCTGGAAAGGACCATATGTCCCTCAGAAGATGAATGGATACAAAAATTGTGGTACATTTACACAATGGAATACTATTCAGCCACCAGAAACAATGACTTGACTAAATTCTTAAGAAAATGGCTGCATCTAGAGAATATCATTCTGAGTGGGATAACCCAGTCACCAAAGAACAGACATAATATGCAGTCACTGATAGTGGGATGCTAACCCCAGAGGCTTGCACTGCCCCAGAATCAACTCACAGTCTGTATGAAGTCCAAGAAATAAAGAAAACAAAACAATACAAAACAAAAAAATCTCTATACAACAAGAAAACTTTGACTATTTCCATGTTACATTTTGTTTTACATGTACTTTATGCTCATTTTAACTATTAAGTTTTCAATGCATACTATCAAACCTTTAAAAAAATCAAGTACTGACTAAAAAATATATTCATACAGTTTTATGTAAAAATTATTTTAAAATCTGAAAAAAAGTACTGACAAAAATGTATTGTATAATTTTATGCAAACAATGCTTAAAATCTGTACATTCATCATTGTTTTTTAAAATAAAGTTTTTAAAAAAACAAAAAAACCAAACATCAGCAATAAATACTGTGTTACTGGCATAAAATAGATATTTTGGTTAATTGAATAGAATAGAAAATTGCATGATTTTGACCAAAAGGGCCAAGAATACACTTTGGAGAACAGACAGCATTTGCCAACAAATGGAGATGCTTAAATTAGATAACTACATGCAGAAAATGAAACTTCTTACCCTCATAAAGTTGAACTGCAAATGAATCAAGGAACTCAACAGAAGATCTGATACCCTTAATATGTTAGAAAAAAAACAGAAAATACACTTATAATCATGGAACAGGGTTTTCTGAACATGACTCCTAAATCTAGCATTAAGACTGACAATCAACAAATAAAACCACATAAATCTAAGAGGTTTCTGAATAAGAATAGGACACCATTATTTAAATGAGGAGATAGCCTATAAAATGGAGAAACCTCTTTACCAATGCATATGTGACATATCTCGTATCTAGAATATTTAGGGACTTAAAAAATATAAACATCAAGAAAACAAACACCACTACCTCCAAATGGAATTAAATATAAAAAATTCTCAAAACATAAATTACAAAATCCTGAGGAATGTTTCTGAAATAGTCCATATAAGGGAAACTACTTTCAGACCACCTTGCCCTAGACAGAATAGATAAGATCAAAATATAAGTGATAAAAAATTCTGATGTGACTGTGGAGAAAGATTAACATTTATTCTTGGTGGGAGAGCAAACCAGTGAAACCACTATGGAAATCAGTGTAGAAGTTTATTTTTAAAAATCTAGAAATAGAAAGATAATAATCAATCTCATCCAGCTGTATAACCTGAAAGCCACAACAATTATGATTCACCTGACTGCAACAGTGGCATACATGGCATTGGTGCAAACAACTACTTTCTGCTTGAATTTAAGTTCCTCTTTACAAGATAAAGCCTATACTTTACATAGTTGCTGAGGCCAATAACTTGTATGCAAAGGTCATAGTCACTGGGGAAGAACCAGATACATTTATTTTGCCAAGAGGACATAGTATTAAGTCAACTCCTAACAACTTGTTATACTTGAAGATTAGTGAATCATTCAAACTCTTCAGAGAAGCTATTTTTGAAGTATATGACAATAACCATTTATGGCCACAATGTTAAAGATGAGGAAAATAAGAGACTGAACAATTTAAGCCTTGAATAAGACTTCTAATTCACACTCAGTTTCTCTCAAAGTTCAGAGATCATTGTGAGAGAAGGGAAAGAGATACTCTAAGAGCCAGAGATAGTGGATGACTAAAGGCTTTTGCAAGGAAATTCTTCCTGAGAGACAATAGGGTGGTTATACATATAAACTAATAGCAATTGTAACAGCCTGCTTAAGACTTGTGCAAGAACAAACCAAAATATTATCAGAGTGGAGAGGGAATGTAGGCACCAAGCTCTACCCCTAGTTAAGGAACTGTACTAACAGATAGTTGCTGAAAGAGGAAAAATTTGATTTTCTTAGAGCGAGACTTGTGGTAGGTCAAATGTACTCCAGTGGGTTGCAAAACACCTAAGACTATATAGGCAGCAAAAATAGGACCTGATAAAAGATTAAAAGAAATGAAGACACAAAATTAGAAGGGTATATCAAGAAGAAAATGGTGAAGATAGAGGGGGATAGATATGATTACAATAAATTTATTGTACAGGTTTCTCAAGGAATTAATAAAGTATTTTTAAAAGAAAATTTATTTTATTGTCTAAGAAGAAAAAGAAATATAGGCATTTTAACAAGCCATTTTAACTAGTAAAAAAAAGTAAACTTCTTCACTAGTACACATTTTAAACATTATCAAATAATGAACATTGAAGATTTTAAACAGGAGAAGGTATACCCTCAAAGTGATTTTTCCTTGTCATGAATGCAGAATCAAACTGACAGGCTTCATTAATGCCAATAGGATGTGTTCTGCAGATATCCTGTATGAGTCACTACTGAGCACTTTGAGTGCTGGAGTGCCTTGGAATGTTGTTCTGTGCTCTGAGATTTAACATCTGCATTACAGTGAAGAAACAAAGTCAATCTCTGTAGCAAAATTATAAAGCGCTTATGTTCATCCTCATATTTTAGTTGGGCCACTGGCCAGAAGCTAAGAGCTATGCTAATGGTGAGGAGTAAGGAAGGCCCTTTCAACCTTAGGAATCACATCCCTTTGCTGGATTCCCTGTTAATCTATTCTAGCTTTTATCTTAGCTTTTCAACTTTTGCTCAAATTAAAAATATCAATTTTCATTTGTAGTGAATGGTATTAATGTATACACTAAATAAATTAGGCAGGTTCTTTTGTGATATTCATCACTTGGAAAAGTAATAGTACATATCTTATTTCCATGTGAATGAAACATTCTATGTATAATAAACAGATATGGGTCACCAAAAGCCATTCATTGTCTTTGATTTGAAATTGAAGGGAGTTAGTTACACAGCATGAAAGAAGTATCTTTCTGAGGGGGTCCATGCAGGTGTCAGACAGTGAAGCAAACCCAAACAGTGAAGCAAGTGAGAAGATTAGAGTAGTTTAGAAAATAGTTGTGGCATCTCTACTAAGGATAGGTAGCAGTCTTAGGAAGGAAGAGTCTGGGATAATCATTGAAAAAATTTGGGTGAGGTCTGTTTCCACTGATAACAAAAAATGTCAGCAGGTTGTTAACATAATCTATGTTCAACCTTCTGGGTGGGAAAACAGGTATTGTATCCCTTCCACTGAAAAAAAGGTCACTGTGTATTTAATATTTCTGGTTTCCCTAGTGTTCTGTGGACACAAAGACCTTTGCACTCTGTGCCTTTTACCAAACTTAGACTAGACTTTCAGAACAGGCAGTGTGCAAAGTTCCGAGTTTCTTTCACTTTTTCCCTGTTGCTCACTTTTTCTTCTTTTGTTCCACTTCCCTTCTCTTTGAATTTTCTTTTCCTTCCTTTCTTTCATTTTTTCCTTTTATACACAGGTCTTACCATGTAATCTCTTATTCTTAAACTTGTGGTTTTCCTGTCTTGACATCCAGAGTGAGGCTCACAGGTAAAAATATTTCACATTTTCTCTTATAATGCAGGTTATCTATGTATTTACAACAAAGTCTAGTATTATTTTTCAGTTGATTTTGGCTGAGGAGTTTATTTTTTCTGTAAGATTTTAATTAATATAGCATCATTTACTCTGAATTCTTTAAATTTGGAGATCTAACACCAGCTATCACTGAGGTAAATTCATTTTTGTTGACATTACATGAACTTTCCTAACTGTTTATTGAACAAGAACAACAACAAAAACTTGGGCGATTATATTTACTTCTAATGGTTCATATCATTTTTAATATTAATGTTGTAGAATTTATACTGAGCTTTATAAAATAAATGAAGACTTAAAATGTACAAGAAGGACATGTAGTCCTGTTGTAGTCATTCTTTCTGAGCACAATACCCTTGACAGCTTCTATCAGCTAAAAGGGTAATAGCTTTTAATGGTGGATTAGTATTAACTAAATATATTCTCCAGCAGCCAAGCATCTGAAATGTTCAGAAACACTGGCAAGTGTTTTATGTTGCTGGTTTCTGACCTGGATTGAACCAGACACATTGAAATAATCTGAGAAAGATTGTTTTTAGCCAAAAGTAGAAGTAAATCTGCCAGTTCTTCAGCTTTGACCATTTTAGACTCTTAGCCCATAGTCTGAACTAAAACTTTTCAGAGGATAATGGAAATCTTAAGCTGTAGGAAGGGTGTTCCTGCTGAAATGCAAGCATTGAAGAGCAACACCAACAAGCAGCAGAAGCAACTTGTAATCACAATTCTGGAGAACAGTTGAGGATTCCAAGCAAGGTGCCTAGTGGCTGTAGCCCCAACCAATGCACAACCCAGTGCAGTCAGGAACACCTAGTAAAGGGTCTTAGGGGATTGAAAGAACTATCCATCATCCATCTTTAGTGAGAGAAAATATATCAATAGTTAATTATCCATGTAAATCATGGCATACTAAGTTTATTAGATTATTTTATAGTGGTTTTATTTTTTACCTTGTTAGTTTTTAACCTTGGTCTACAATGACAAAAAGTTTCTTTATAGAGTTATATATTTTCTAACATGAAAAGAGAACTACATTTCATCCAGGGTTATGCATCATTGTCAACATTTGGAGGATTTTTATGCTTATTTTATGTTATGAAAACATAACTTTGTTTTCTCTTGGAACCAGGAACCAGAGCTGAAAGATCCTGTATAGGGGCTAATATCCTAGAATATTCATTTGATGAAAGAAGTGACACATTAACCTCATTTTACAAAAACATTAGACTTTGACTGTGTCTGTGTTCACAAGAGAATCACAAATTAAGCTCATTTTTGCCTTATTTGGTCACTAGTAAGGAATAGCTGGAAGCTCTCCTTTGTGTATTCAACATTTTTTTCTTACGATTTTATTTTTAAAAGAGAGAGAAACATGTACAGATTTTTAAAAGCATTTTGGCATAAAACTATATGAACGTATTTTTGTTCGTACTTGATTTTTTTAAAGGTTTGATAGTATGCTTTGAAATCTTACTAGTTATCATAAGCATGAATTACACGTAAAACAAAATGTAACATGAAAATAGTAAAAGTTTTCTTTGTGTGTATTGATTAGATATAATGACTTTTAAATACAAAAAATTGCCACAAGCTATCTTCTTAGCTCTTGAGTTATTAATGATTTAAGGTCTAGGTGTACCCCACTCGGAGTGGGTGCTATACACTTTTTCTGTGTTTTTTTTTTTTTTTTTTTTTTTGCTAAGAAGAGTTGAGGCTTCCAATTTTTGGCCTTTTTCTGTTTGAGCTTCATATGATCTATGATTTTTTTCTTGGGTATTCAGAGCTTTCTGGGACTAGTATCCAATTATTAGTGACTGCATATTATGTCTGTTTTTTTGTGACTGGGTTACCACCTCACTCAGGATGATATACTCTAGGTGTATTCAACTTTTATATACTTAACAATCAAACAGATCTCCCTGTGTTTAACCAAGATTAAACAAGAAATGATTCTTCCGACTTGATAATTGTATTCTCAGCTCATTCATAATCATCATTTGGATGACTCCACAAAATCTAAAGTCTCCTTCAAATTTTTGAATTACAAGTATAGAATAGAAGGATTAATTATCATTTCTGTAATTACTTTATGTTAGGATTATACTTTACATTGGGAAGTACCAATGTAAAAGCACAAGAGATTAGTACCCAAAGCCAAATTTTTCAGAGATGTTTTTATTTTATATAACTATTGTTTGGTGGCCAAACTAAAAAGGAAGCAAACCATCCCATAACACCTAAATACTACTATTAATGAATTCAGATAATTATAATGTGAAAATGGGTTTTAAAATACTATATACTTTTTTAATGCTACATTATTTTCAATAGTATTTAAGTGGCAATGTTTGATAGAAACAAAGTATTTTAACTTGTAAGACTATTATAAAAATCTCAATTTTGGGTAAGAAGCTTAAGATTTATTCCTAGTGTTATGGATGTTTCCATACTTGCTTTTTACCTTTTGCTTACAGGCTTGAGACACAAATTAAAGCATATTATACCCCCCCATAAGAACAAAAAGAAAAAATATTAATCGAGCATGAATCTTATGCTCATCTTTTAGTTGGTAAGTATATTTCCAGCAGAATTCTCCTCTGCCCACTCCCATCTGTAAGGTACCTAATCAAAAATTATTTTCTATCAGTAAAAAGTAAATTTACCCTGAGTGGCATAAATGAGATACTCTCATTTTCTAAGTTTGACTTTCTGTCCTGTTTTCTGGAGAGTGACACCCTCACCACTTAAAGATGGATTCATTAGAAAAATGCTCTTTGCAGAACAGCCATTTGTAGGTAGCTAAATCTTTAGCATTGTAACAATCATTCTTGGACAACTGAGTGCTGAAGAAGGAACCAGTTACAGAAAAACATCAAGGGGAAGATAGGCTTCAGAATAACATGTCATAAGGTATTTCAAAATATTAAACTTGTTCAATCTGAGGCAATATTGGAATGTAGTAATGTAGAACAAGGAGAAGGCTTCTGGAGACTGGCATCCAGCTTGTGCTGAGAGAGCTTTGGGTCCTATCAATACTCTCCCTAAATTCTTCTCACTAAAATGATTGTATTGTTACCAAGATAAGTCTTGCCTCTCATTCTAGAATCTACTTTTCTCAAACCATTGAGTTATTCTTGAGAATAAGACTCATCCAAAATCAATCTTATTCTAAAGACTCAGGCAATAGGTAGAAACATTAGGTCCCTAGTCTTAGGTATAAGAGGAAGAACATGTCAAATAAATAAAACAGTTATATGTGGCAAGACCTAAATAAATATTTTACTTCAATAATTGGTATTAGTGCCAAATGTAAAATTAAAAGCAGACTTTTTTTACTTACAGAAAAAATAATCATGTCATTTATTTTCTACCATATTAGAGTGAAGGAAATATTATTTACTGTGACTTAGAAAAAAATGAGAGCTTAGATGCTTTTATTCAATAAATACAATGGAAGACAATCTCAAATACTTAAACTCTCAGATTATAACTAACACAGTTTCCTCTAACAAAGTAAAGCTACTCAAAGAATAGTATAACCAAAAATACCAATTGGCAACAACACTTCCTTTTTTATTTTTATTTGATATTTTCTTTACTTATATTTCAAATGTTGTCCCTTTCCCAGTTTTCCCTCTGGAGTTCCCTTATCCCATCTCTCTCCCCCTGTCTCTATGAGAGTGTTCCCCAACCTACCCACTCCCTCCCATTTGAACACCCTGACATTCCCAAAAATTGGGGTATTGAACCTTCACAGGGTAAAAAACCTCTCCTCTCATTGATGTCTGATAAGGTCATCCTTGGCAACATATGTTACTGAAACCATGGGTCCGTCCATGTGTATTCATTCGTTAGTGGTTTAGTTTCTGAAACTCTGGGGATCTGCTTGGTTGATATTGTTGTTCTTCCTGTGGGGTTACAAACCCTTTCATCTGCTTTAGTCCTTTTTCTAACTCTTCAATTGGGTACCCAATTCTCAGTCCAATGGTTGGATGAAAACATCTGACTATATTTCTCAGGCTCTGGTAGAAACACTCAGGAGACAGATATATTAGGCATCTGTCAGCATGCACTTTTTTGAGTCCACAATATTGTCTGGGTTTGGTGACAGTTAATGGAATGGATCCCCGCAGTCTCCGGATGGCCTTTTCTCTAGTCTCCACTCCAAACTTTGTCTCTGTATTTCTACCTATGACTATTTTGACTATCACTGAAGCATGCCCTATTTTGTCTTATAACATCTTGAGCTTCATGTGTTCTATGGATTGTATCGTGGGTAATCCGAGCTTTGGGTTATTATACACTTATCAGTGAGTGCATACCATGTGTGTTCTCTTGTGATTAGATTACCTCACTCAGGATGATATTTTCTAGACCCCTCTATTTGCCTAGGAATTTCAAAGAGACATTGATTTTAATAGCTGAGTAATACTCCATTGTGTAAATGTACCACAATTTCTGTATTCATTCCTCTGTTGAAGGACATCTGGGTTCTTTCTAGTTTCTAGCTATTGTAAACAAGGCTGCTGTAAACATAGTGAAGTATGTCTCTCTGTTATATGTTGAAGCATCTTTGGGGTATATGCCCAGGCGTGGTGTAGCTGGGTACTCAGGTTGGTACTGTGTCAAATTTTCTGACAAACCTTCAGATTGATTGCAAGAGTGTTTGTACCAGCTTGCAATTCCACCATCAGTGGAAGAGTGTTCTTTTTTCTCCGCGTCCTCGACAGCATCTGCTGTCCCCTGACTTTTTGATCTTAGCCATTCTGACTGGTGTGAGTTAGAATCTCAGGGTTGTTTTGAGTTGCATTTCCCCATTGAATAAAAATGTTGGACATTTCTTTAGGTGTTTCTCAGTCATTCAATATTCTTCAGTTGAGAATTCTTTGTCTAGCTCTGTCCTATTTATTTAATTCTATTGTTTAATTCTCTTGGTTTTAACTTCTTGACTTCTTTGTATATATTGGATATTAGCCCTCTACCTGCTTGCTGTAGGATTGACAAAGATGTTTTCCCATTCTGTTAGTTTCCAGTTTTCCCAATGACAGTATCTTTTGCCTTACAGAAGCTTTGTAATTTCATGAAGTCCATTTGTCAATTCTTGATCTTATTGCATAAGCCATAGGTGTTCTCATCAGAAAAATTTCTCCAGCGCCCATGTTTTCAAGGCTCTTTCCCACTTTCTCTTCTATTAATTTCACTGTATCAGGTTTTATGTGGAGGTCTTTGATCCTCTTGGACTTGAACACTGTACAAGGTGATAAGAATGGATCAGTTTGCATTCTTCTACCTGTTGACTGCCAGTTGAACCAGCACATTTGATAAAAATACTTTTACCCCTGGATGTTTTTGCTCCTTTGTCAAAGATCAAGTGACCACAGGTGTGGGTTTATTTCTGGGTCTTTTATTCTATTTCATTGATCTACCCGCCTGTCTCTGTACCAATAACATACAGTTTTTATCGCAATTGCTGATTTTGATTCCCCCAGCAGTTGTTTTATTGTTGAGAACAGTTTTGGCTATCCTGGGTATTTTGTTATTTCAAATGAATTTGCAAATTGCTCTTTCAAACTCTATGAGGAATTGAGTTGAAATTTTGATGGGAATTACATTGAATCTGTATTGCTTTTGGCAAAATAGCCATTTTCATTATATTATTCCTGCTAATCCATGAGCATTCAAGTCTCCCTCCCTGTGCTGGAGTTTTTCATCTATTATCTTTTTTAGGACTGGATTTGTGGAAAGATATTGCTTAAAATTCTTTTTGTTGTGGAATGGCTTGGTTTCTCTATCTACGGGAATTGAGAATTTTGCTGGATATTGTAAACTGGGCTGGCATTTGTGTTTTCTTATGGTCTGAATGACATCTGTCCAGGATCTTCTAGCTTTCATGGTATCTGTTTAAAAGTCTGGTGTAATGAAAATAGACCCGTTCTTATCCCCTTGTACAAAGCTCAAGTGTAAGTGGATCAAAGATCTCCACATTAAACCAGATACACTGAAACTATTAGATGAGAAAGTAGGGAAAACCTTAGAACACATAGGTACAGGAGAAAATTTCCTGAACAAAACACCAATGGCTCAAGCTCTAAGGTCAAAGATTAACAAATGGGACTTAATGAGATTGCAAAGTTTCTGTAAGGCTAAGGACATCGTCAAGAAAACAAAATGGCAACCAACAGAATGGGAAAAGATCTTTACCAACACCACATCAGATAGAGGCCTAATATCCAAGGTGTACAAAGAACTCAAAAAGCTAGACACCAGAGAATCAAATAACCCTATTAAAAAATGGGGTACAGAGCTAAACAAATCATTTTCAGTTGAGGAACACCGAATGGCCGAAAAACATCTGAGGAAGTGCTCGACATCCTTAGCCCTCAGGGAAATGCAAATCAAAACAACCCTAAGTTTCCACCTCAGAATTTGTTAATTCTGTATTTTGACTCCCATTATTTCTTCCAGATTCTGTACTTTGACTCCCATAATTTTTTTCCAGATTATCTTGCATAATCATTAGTTTTTCTGTTCTAAACTAGATATGATCTTTAAGCTGTTCAAATTTAAAATAATTTTTAAGAACTCATTTTTAAAAAATGATTTATTTTATTTTTTTAAGTATGTGTGTTTCCACATGTGTGTATATACTTCTGAGTGCTGATGTCATAGGTATGATAGGAGCATGTGGGATCCCATGATGCTAAAGTTATAAGGAGCTCTGAGCTACACAGCTTGAGTATGTACTAGGGACAAAACTCAGGTTCTCTACAACAGTAGGTCATGCTCCTAACTGCCGATTTGTGTCTATGGAACCTATATAGTTCTGGATAAAATCTGATTTAATTTAACATAAATCTCTGTGGTAGCTTTCTTCTTTTAGAATTATACCTCTATGAACAGAAATGAAGCATAAGAAATATGATTATTTACAAAAAGAAATAGTGGGAAATTAGAACATAAACAGCTCAAAAGGTGCAGAAATGCTAAAAGAAAGATTAAGATACTTGGAAAGTAAAATGTTCTCCGTAATTTGCTGCTGAAAGACACTACCTTTTTTGTGCCTCTTTGAAAATACAATGATCTCTTAGCTTCTTTACTTCGTCCTCATCATTACATATATTCTGTACAAACCTTACCAATGTCCATAAAACACTGAGAAAAAAAAGAAAATGGAAAGATCCCCCATGCTCATGGAATGGTAGGATCAACATTTTAAAAATGGCCATCCTACCTAAAGCAATCTACAGATTCAGTGCAATCCCCATTAAAATTCCAACCTAGTTCTTCATTGAGTTAGAAAGAGCAATGTGTAATTTTATCTGGAATAACAAAAGACCCAGAATAGCAAAATCCATCCTCAACTACAAGAAAACAACTGCAGGACTCACTATCCCTGACCTCAAGCTATATTATATGGCAATTGTGCTGAAAACTGCATGGTACTGGTACAGAAATAGGCACTTGGATCAATGGAATAGAATAGAAGATTCAGAAATGAGCCCTCATGTACACGGTCACCTAATTTTTGACAAAGGAGCTGTAAACATTCAATAGAAAAGACAGCCTATTCAACAAATGGTGTTGGTCCAAATGGAACTCAGCATGCAGAAAAATGAAAATATACCCCATCTTATCTTTTTGTACAAAGCTCAAGTGTAAGTGGCTCAAAGATCTCCACATTAAACCAGATACACTGAAACTATTAGATGAGAAAATAGGGAAAACCTTAGAACACATAGGCACAGGAGAAAATTTTCTGAACAAAACACCAATGGCTTAAGCTCTAAGGTCAAAGATTAACAAATGGGACTTAATGAGATTGCAAAGTTTCTGTAAGGCTAAGGACAATGTCAAGAAAACAAAACAGCAGCCAACAGAATGGGAAAAGATCTTTACTAACTCCACATCAGATAGAGGCCTAATATCCAAGGTATACAAAGAACTCAAAAAACTAGACACCAGAGAATCAAACAACCCTATTAAAAAATGGGGTACAGAGCTAAACAAAACGTTCTCAATTGAGGAATATGGAATGGCTGAGAAACATCTAAGGAAGTGCTCAACATCCTTAGCCATCAGGGAAATGCAAATCAACACAACCCTGAGATTCCACCTCACACCAGTCAGATTGGCCAAGATCCAAAACTCAAATAATAGCAGATGATGGCGAGGTTGTGGAGAAAGAGGAACACTTCTCCACTGTTGGTGGGGTTGTAAACTGATACAACCACTCTGGAAATCAGTCTGGCGATTCCTCAGAAAATTGGACATAGTACTACCTTAAGATCCAGCTATTCCTCTTCTGGGCATATACCCCAGAGACACTCCAATATACAACAAAGATACATGCAACAACCACAATGTTCATAGCAGCTCTATTTATAATAGACAGAAGCTGGAAAGAACCCAGATGTCCTTCAGTAGATGAATGGATACAAAAATTGTGGTTCATTTACACAATGGAGTACTACTCAGCTATCAGAAACAATGACTTAACCAAATTCTTAAGAAAATGGTTGCATCTAGAGAATATCAGCCTGAGTGAGATAACCCAGTCACAAAAGAACAAACATAATATGCAGTCACTGATAGTGGGATGCTAACCCCAGAGGCTCGGACTGCCCCAGAAACAACTCACAGACTGTGTGAAGCTCAAGAAAAAAAGAAAAGAAAACAACACAAACAAAAAAAATTATGCTCAATCCTTACACACCAAAAAAATTGTTGACTAATTCCGGGTTACATCCTGTTTTAACAAGTACTTTTTGCTCATTGTAACTAGTAAGACCTTAATGCAGAGTATCAAACCTTAAAAAAAAAGAAAAAAAAAAAAAAAAACCAAGCACTGACAAAAAAGTATTGGTATACATTTATGCAAAAATGTGTAAAATTTTTTCTTTTTTGTTTGTTTTTTAAAACAAAGTTAAAAAAAAGAAAGGCCTTGGTATCATACAACTTAAAAATAAAAGAAAAAATGACTTAACAAAATTATTAAGAGAATGTATGCATTTAGAGAATATCATCCTGAGTGAGATAACCCAGTCACAAAAGAACAGACATAATATGTAGTCACTGATAATGGGATACTAACCCCAGAAAGCTCTGAGCACCTCATAAACAACTCACAGACTGTGTGAAGTTCAACAAAAAAAGAATATATTTTAATTAAAATATAACTGTATCATTTCCCCCTTTCCTCCCTACAGCCCCTTTTAGTCTCTCTCCTATCCTCTCAAATTAATAGCCTCTTTTCCTATATTATCTTTACATATATACATACGTGTATGTATATGTACCCACAAATACTTAATTACAACCTTAAAATGTATAACTGTAAAAAATTAAGTATGTGTCAATATAAAAAAATAAAGTCATATATTCATTTTACTAAATTAAAATTTAAAATAAAAGAAAAAATAAAAATTTCTCATCTTGATCAGACCAAGAAAAAAAAAATAAATTATTGTTAACTTAAATCAGTGACAAATAAATCAACATAAGAGAGAAAAGAATATAATAAGATAACCTATTTTACAGAAGGTTAAATTGTTCAATGTTATTTTTCAATGCCCCTTAATAGCTACTATAAAATATATTAGCTGATGAGAATTATCTGTCATCTAAAGAATTTTTAGATGACAGAAATTCTCCCTTAGAATACTGTATAATTACCATAGAAACAATCATCTGTTTTGGAAGATACTTAAGACAGAAAGTTTATTTCAATTTCAATCCAGATCCCATGTCTGGGTCTAAATGAGATGAGTAATTTTTAAACAATGTTCCTCAAGGCAAACATCAGCACTTCTTGGTGCTGCCTTTTTAGGGGTGTTTTTAAAAACACAGATTTAGAAAAACCTTTTACCATCTTAATCTTAACCTCAAACACTTTTCTGACCATTGATTTTACATAGTCTATTACACATGTCTTTTTTTCCTAGCTATTGAACTAATTCACAATTTCTCTACAATCTGGGTGCCCAGCTACAGAGAGGATCATTAATTCATAGTTTGTATATTCTTCTTCCTGCTCTAATGTATAGTAAATCAGTTTCAAAAGTTGTTTTTTTCTGGAAAATTCCTTTTCACTTTTAAAGACATTATTTTTTACATTCTGTATTAGACTCTTCTTATTACTTTGACAAAATAAGAGACAAAAGCACCTTAAGAATAGAAGGATTATTTTGGCTGAGATTATAGGTTATCATAGAAAAGAAGACATAGCAAAATGAGCAGGAATCAGCTATTCAAATTATGTCAAAAGTCAGAAAGCAAATCACAGTAATTTAGGTAGGTAACTCACTTTGCCTTTGTAAATAAAAACTATAAAATTCCCCACATTTAGTATAGGTCTTCATACCTCAGTTTATCTTATCTAGACAATTGTTCATTGTAATATATGCCAACATATTTATTTCCATGTTAATTCTAAATCTCCTCAAGCTGACAATCAAGATTGATTATCATATTTGCAATAAAAGTTGTAATGTTTAGTATTGGTAGAAGTTAGGAGGTGCTCAAGCTATAGCTTGTGATCCATTAAGAAAATTATAAAGTTTGTATTACTCATCTTTGTTCATATTTATTACAAATTAAAACTACTCTTCTTATTTCTGTTCTATTTACAGAAACCAGGAAATGGAAGCAATATAGATGTACAGCTATCATGTAGTGGATAATGTCAACATGTCATGTATAGTTCAAACACACAACAGTAAATATTTATTATAAAGTGTAAAAGTAACTTGTAATTATTGTCTTGGAGGCTTATTGTTGAATAAGCTCCCGCTTTCTAGTTATTTCTGAACTTTGGCTGGATGGTTCAACTCAGCTGTTCTGGCACAATGCTCTTCTTCAAGCTGACAGGTTCAAATGATATTTTCTCAGCTTTTCACTGAATTGCTCTGCTTATAAAACTGCCTCTGAAATCCAGGAACTAAACTAAACTGACTGTATTGACCTGACAAACTGAATGAAAGTGAATGAAACTGCATTAATACAAATGAACTCAACTGTCTTCAACTGAACTACTGAATTGAACTGAATTCAACTGAACTGTATGCACTGAACTGCCCTATACCCTGGCTTCCTCTACCCTTAAGTTGTTTCTCTTTCTCATCTGTTCTCATGAGAGTTAGCCTTTTTTTTTTTTAAACCTCTGACTCATTGTCATACCTTCCTCTGATTTATCACTTTATCTGCTCCTCAACAAAGATCACTTTTAGACATGGCTATT
Organism: Micromys minutus; assembly: GCF_963924665.1. Classification (NCBI taxonomy): domain Eukaryota; kingdom Metazoa; phylum Chordata; class Mammalia; order Rodentia; family Muridae; genus Micromys; species Micromys minutus. The sequence continues at coordinate 626,841 of NC_137954.1, forward strand.
TTCTTGTACTTTCACTGCTTGTGATTAAAGGTGTGTACTAATTCTTTGTCTGTATTCTAGTCAGAGGAACTAATGATGTGTCATTCCATAAAGACTAGACCTAGAAGGAGTTTGGATATAATGCCTTGCTGAAACAACCATGTGGTTGAATTAAAATTTCTCTACAGTGAAGACTTCAAGTATATTCAAATTTAAGTAACATAATGTGCAGTATATTCTCTCTTATGGGTGAATGCTAGCTTTGAATCTTCACCCCCCATCTGTCTCTATCTCCATCTCTCTCTCTCTCTCTCTCTCTCTCTCTCTCTCTCTCTCTCTCTCTCTATCTCTCTCTCTCTCTCTCACTGTGTGTGTGTGTGTGTGTGTGTGTGTGTGTGTGTGTGTGTGTGTATTTTATTATAGTACACAGAGAAATAAAAAAAACTAGTTAATGATCATGGGGAAAATTTCAAGGAAAGAACAATAGAATGCAGATTGTAAAGAAAGAAAGGAACATAATTGAAATAGAAAGGGAATATAAGGAATGGGGAGTCTGGGTAGAATAGAAAATGTAGGAAAGAATAAGTAACATTAAAGTAGAAATCTACTACTAAAGAAACTTTCTAAAATATTTACATATATTCATTATCATTTAAAAGTAATTTAAATGGAATTGTCTATAATTGGTATACAGTAGCTCCTCAGGATAGCATTTGCCTACCTAAAGTTAAATCTAGTGCTCCGTACAGGCTATGTAATTCCAAGGTGTAGTCCAGTAGATTTTCATAGATATCCTCAAATATTGTAGACTATTGCCATTGACTTATTTTTTTTACAACTTTATTTTACAAAGCAAAGATAAATGTACAGATTTTAAACATTTTCTGTTTAAAATTATACAATTTTTTGTCAGTACTTTTTTTCAAATTTTAACATAATTTTTACATAAAACTATATGAATATATTTTTTAGTCAGTACTTGATTTTTTTCAAGGTTTGATTGTATGCCTTGAAAACTTAATAGTTGCAATGAGCTAAAGTACATGTAAAACAAAATGTAACATGGAAATAGTTAAAGTTTTCTTGTTTTGTAAATATTTTTTTGTTTTGTTTTGTTTTCTTTATTTCTTGGACTTCATACAGTCTGTGGGTTCTTTCTGGGGGAGTGCAAGCCTCTGGCGTTAGCATCCCACTATCAGTGACTGCATATTATGTCTGTTCTTTTGTGACTGGGTTATCTCACTCAGGATGATATTCTCTAGATGCAGCCATTTTCTTAAGAATTTGGTTAAGTCATTGTTTCTGGTGGCTGAGTAGAATTCCATTGTGTATATGTACCACAATTTTTGTATCCATTCGTCATCTGGGTTCCTTCCAGCTTCTGGATATTATAAATAGAGCCGCTATGAACATTGTGGTGCATATATCTTTGTTGTGTATTAAAGTGTCTCTGGGGTATATGCCCAGAAGTGGAATAGCTGGGTCTTCAGGTAGTACTATATCCAATTTTCTGAGGTATCGCCAGACAGATTTCCAGAGTGGTTGTATTAGCTTGCAACTCCACTGCCATTGACTTATTTATGTGCTATAACTTAATGGCAAGATTTTATTGCTGAAAATGCCACATACTTGAGTCATAAGACATAAAAAACTAAGGTGGGATCAACCTGGATACATTATCCTTATTGGCTAGAGTTCATAATTTTGTAAAGTCTTATTCATATTGCTGGTAAAAAATATTATTGCCTACCTGTAACCTGTATAATGACAATCTTAATAAGATAAGCCACGATGAAATAGAAAATATCAATGTCACTCTCTGAATGAAGTGACCACTCCAAAAGATGAAAACTATGCCTGGTGTCATAAATTGCACCCCAAATTTTGAAGAACTACATGCTAGTTCTTAGAAAAAACAAATTAATATTGTTATGTTGAATTGCCTTGTATATCTCATATCCTAAATCAAATGATTTTTTACATGCAGTGCTGAAAATAAGATTTGCAGTGCCTTGTCCTATGTGAGACATCAGTATTATTATTGACCAATGGATTAAGAATCATCATGGAAGAAGGGACTGAAAGACTGTAAAAACAAGAGAAATAAAATGTTTGAAGAAAAACAGTATTTGTTGGACATTAAAGTACAATGGATACATAAATTCAGAGAAGTTAGGATAGCATGCACAGCATTTAAACATGACCAAGCCAGCCAAAATTTCAATATGACTGCTGGAAGACCTCATGATTTCTGTCTTAGTGACCATTCTGACAATTCTGAGTGCTGTGACCATTACTAAGGCAACTTATAAAATAAAACACTTAATTTGGTGCTCACAGTTCCAGAGAGTCAGGGTCCATGACCATTACACAGCAGAAAATGACAGCTGGCAGGTAGGCATGGCATTGAAGTAGTTTCTAAGAGTGTACATCTGATCTACACGCAGGAGACAGAACTAACTGGGATGGAATAGGATTTGAAACCTAAAAGTCTGCCCCCATGTGACACACCTTCTTTAATAAAACCATACCTCCTAATGCTTCCCAAACAGTTCCAACAACTGGGGACTAAGCATTCAATCATGTGAGCCTACAGCAGCCATTCTTATTTGAACAATCACAAAGTTCCACTCATACTTAAGAAGTTATTATATCTTCAAAGATTTTCATAAAAGCCCCACTGGATAACCTGCTGAGTACATGGAGTGGGACAGAATATTTTGGCAGAGCTGAACATAGCTGTTCATGTGATAGTATCCAGGAAGCAATATTAAGAAGGAAGAACTAGGGTCAGAATTTTTCTCTCAAGGGTACATATGAAAACCCAAATTTCCATTAACTAAGACCCACCTACTAATGGTACCAACAAATTACAGTAGCAACATATGTATTTGGGAGAAATTTAATCTAAATTGTATCAATCTATATTAACAGTTATGGTGATATTAATGGATGCTGCCTTTAATTATGTACTAAACTAAGTTAGCTGGTACCGAGTATTTGAAATGAAAATAAATAGTGTTCTGATTCTTCAAAGAAGTTCAAAGGAAAATGTCATCTTATAGAATCAAAATTAGGATAAATAAAATAATTCTGAATAGTTAAAGAACTTCTGGAAGTATCATCTCTGATTTCAAATTGTACTACAAAACTGTAGTAATAAAATCAGCATGGAATTTGTCTTAGTTTGGGTTTTACTGCTGTGAACAGACACTATGACTAAGGCAAATCTTATAAAGGCCAATATTTAATTGGGGCTGACTAACAGGTTCATAATCATCATGGTAGGAAGCACAACAGCTTTTAGGCAAGCAAGGTCCAGAAGGAGCTAAGAGTTCTACATCCTCATCCAAAGGAAGCCAGGAACAGACTGTCCTTAGGCAATTATAAAAAGGGTCTCAGAGCCCACCTGCAAAGTGATACACTTCTATCAACAAGCCCACACTTCCTAATACTACCACTCCCTGTGACAAGCATCTTCAAACCACCACAGTATTGAAATAAAAATAAGCACAGTGCTCATTGGAACCAAATTGAACACCCAGACATAAATCCACAAACATATGGACACCTGATTTTTGATGATAAAGCCAGAAATATTCACTGGAAAAAGACAGTATCTTCAACAAATACTGTTTCTCAAACTGGATGGTTCTATGTAGAAAAGTACAAGTAGATCCATATTTCTCACCTTGTGCAAAACTTAACTACAAATGGATCAAAGACCTTAGTATAAAACTAGCCATAATGAACCTGATAGAGGAGCGGGGCAGGGGCGGGGGGGGGGGGGAGGAACCTTGAATTTATTGGCATAGGAAAGGACTTTTGTAACAGAGCACTATTAACATGAGTACTAAAAGCAACAACTAATAAATGGGACCTCATGAAAATGAAAAGTTTCTCTATTCCAAAGGACACTATTAATTAGACAAAGCAGCAGGCTACAGAATGAGAAACTGTCACAAAAGAACAGACATAATATGCAGTCACTGATATTGGGATGCTAACCCCAGAGGCTTGCACTCTCCCAGAAACAACTCACAGACTGTATGAAGTCCAAGAAATAAAGAAAACAAAACAAAACAAAATATTTACAAAACAAGAAAACTTTAACTATTTCCATGTTACATTTTGTTTTACATGTACTTTAGCTCATTGCAACTATTAAGTTTTCAATGCATACTGTCAAGCCTTTGAAAAAAATCAAGTACTGACTAAAAATATATTCATAAAGTTTTATGAAAAAATTATTTTAAAATCTGAAAAAACAGTACTGACAAAAATGTATAATTTTAAGCAAAAAATGTTTAAAATCTGTACATTTATCTTTGTTTTGTAAAATAAAGTTGTTTTTAGAAAAAGTTTAAAAAAAAGAAAAAAAGAAGTGAGACTCCAAAATATCGAATAATCTAATTCTAAAATGGGGTACAGTGCTAAACAGAGAATTCTCCATAGATAAATCTCAAATCATCAGAAAAATACAAATCAAAATGACCCTGAGACTCTACCCAACTCCAATCAAAATGGCTAAAATTAAAGACTCAAGTGACAGCAGAAGCTAGTGAGGATGTGGAGAAAGGGATGATACACCCTAAAGACCCAAATAAGTTTAACAAGAAGGAAGACCCAAGTAAGGATGCTTAAATACCACATAGAAGGGAAACAAAATAGTCATGAAAGGAAAAGGAAAGGAGGGACCTGGATAGGAGGGGGAGTGGGGAATAGTGAAGCAGGATTGGGTATGGGGAGAGACAAAAGGGAGAATGAAAATATCCAGCTGCCTGGAGTGGGTGATGGGGCTTGGGGAATTCTCTAGGAAGTCTCAGAGTCCTGAAATGTGGTAGGAATCCAAGAAGAGATGTGGGTTATCTTAGCTGAATAGCCTAAGAGTAGAAATATTGAACCTGAAGAGACCACTTTCAGTAGCCACACAGGAACAGCAGTTGAGGGATGGAGACACCAATCCACTTACAAAGTCTTTGACACAAAATTGCTCTTGTCTAAAAGAAATAAATGGACAAAAATGGAGCAGAGACTAAAACACTAGTAAACCTGCAACAGGCCTAACTTGGGATCCATCCTTTGGACAGGCAGCAATGCTTGACACTATTTCTAATGCTATGTTGTACTTGCAGACAGGAGCCTAGCATGGCTTTCCTTCAGAAAAAGCTGAACCCATGCCTATCTAGAGCCTTCATCTTAGTGACTATTGTTCATGTTACTGGAAGATACTCTGCATACTACTAAAGGAAAATGGTAAACACTAACCCAGGTAAAATTGACCTTAATCTATAGTAGTGATCTACCTGCAAGGTGTCCTGCAAAAGTGGCACAAACCTTCTGGGACTAACCCACCAATATCTTACTGGATTTCAGTATCTCCCCATGAGGTGGAACCTATCCTTTATTTTGGATGTTAAGAACCTAGGACCAGATAGGTCAGGGACACAGTTAAAAAATACAAACACTACTAATCTGTTTTTTAAAAAAGCCACCAATTTTATGACTCCTAATTACTGTACTCATAGTTCAGTGTCTCACAAATGAAAATTTATTTTACTTCAAAAGACTTTCACAGGGTTTACAAACCACTCAAGTATAGCCCCTATACCCAGGATAAGATAGCCAACATAAGAAACTCAGTAGCCAGTGACATTTATGGGGGTCCTTGGTCTCATAATGCTTCTTCAGAGCTTTTGGGTCTTGTTGTTTTAATCTTACATTCCCTTTACATTCATATTATGGTTCTTAGTTTGTGTTTTTATAGGATTTTATTGTGTATGTAAGTATGTGTATCTCTAGTCTATATGCATTGCTTGAGCTTTTTATTTAGCTCTTTTGCTTTGTTTGTTTGGTATGGCCTGTTTGATCTTATTTATCATCTAGTTTTTCATCTTCTTCACTCCTCTTGTTGATCTTTCCAAATTGTTCTCATTCTGTTCTCATGTCATTCTCAAAATTAGATTCTACAAATGAAAGAAGGCTTGTTAACTATGAAATTTTCATTTCTCTTGAATTTGGGAGAAAATTCTAACCATATGATTTAGTTACTGCGTGACCTCAGCAAAGTTTGTGTCTAAATATCTTTAAGTAGAACCACAACTTGTTAAATTATATATTATGTGATTACATATAGAGCCTTAGCAAAGGTGTTGCTACCACAATGTGAATTTCCTTACCTACTATGTGGGCTGATAATGACACCAGGATGACACATAGATAAACTTTTAAGTATATAAGGGAGGTCTGTCTCCTGTCTCATAAAAAAAAAAAAATAACCCCCATATCCATAAATAGCAAGAATAAAATGAAAACTACATCAAATAAAAAATTCAAAACTATTACTGTTTTAATAATAAAAGTTGCCAGTGAGTGAATCTTCTGAATGAGATACCTTTCCAACAACTTGTGTTTTATGTAACAAAACATTGATCCAAACATGTGTTCTTGGGAAAAGTTACCAAGGACTATTTATAACTATGCCATGGCTAGTTTGAACAGTTTTTCTTGCATATAATCTCTAAAACATACTTCAGTAAAATACTTATTGCCACTTCCTTCTCTGAATTTCTTTCTAGGATACAAAAAAGGCAGAAAGCCATTTTTTTTTTTTCTGCCAAGCATTCTCTCTGTCTAGAAATCTCCCCTGGCAGTCAAGACACTGTGGATTTCAATGCCTGAGCATACATACTACATTGGAAACTGTGAAAGCAACTGCCAGCCCTATGGCTGGCAAACACCATGCTTTAAATAAATGAGGATACGAAGTCAATTGAGAAATGCACGTATTAATATTTGGAGAGCTACAACTATAATTTAAAGAAATAAATACAAATGAATCTTGCTTAATTAATTTTTATTTGTGATACTATCACTCTTCTAGGTGGCTCCAAACTGAAATATTCAACTTTCATAAAGAAAACTTTCATGAAAAGTTGAATTTTCATTCAGCATATTTTTATATCATATTCTTTATCTTCACCAAACTCTTCTCAGATTCTCTCATTTTATTCTGCCCCATTTCCTATTTATTCTCCCTCTCTTAATAAAATAACAAAGCTAAAACAAAACAAACTATAAACACACAACACACACACACACCACAACTTTCTTCATGTATACATTAATTCTTTAAAAAAAAACCCGTGGGACTGTGAATAATTTTTATACTTAATATGTTTTATACTTAATAACTTCATTAAATAAGAAAAATAAATCGACTCTTACTAGTTTCAGTGAAAATTTTTTCTTGGCTCAAGTAGCTGAGAGCTACATCCTGTGCCACAGAAGGAGGGAGGGAGAGGGGGAGAGGAGGAGAGGGGAGAGGGGGTGAGGGGAGATGGGGAGAGGGGGAGAGGGGAAGGACAGAGAAAAAGGGAGAGGGAGAGGGAGAGAGAGAGAGAGTGAGAGAGAGAGAGAGAGAGAGAGAGGGAGAGAGAGAGAGAGAGAGAGAGAGAGAGAGAGAGAGAGAGAGAGAGAGAGAGAGAGAGAGAGAGACCCCTGGGCTTGTTGTGGGCTTTTGAAACTCCAAAGTCTATCCCTAATGACACTCTTCAATACATCACATCTTCAAATCCTTCCAATAAGTGCCACTTCCTTGTGAACACACATTCAAATCTCTGAGCCTGTGGGGGTCATTCTCATTGAAACCACCACAAAATGATTTTCACCATTTTATGATAGGACAAATGTATATTAAGCATGAAAGGAGTTCCATGAGATTTGGAGGTCTCCATCCACAAGCATACTGGTTTCTCATCTACTACAATGCCCAGATTTAGGCAGATAATCTTCACTTTGTATCCAGCCCCACAATACTACCTAGTTAGTGATTTAATAAGTGTACAATTGCTTTAAATATTTTCTAAAATATACAACTTTTCATTTGAGAAAGTATACTTTATAAACATGAAACAGACCATTGGTAGATATAAAAATCTTTTGTTTTATACTTAATAACACCATTAAATAAGAAAAATAAATCGACTCTTACTAGTTTCAGTGAAAAATTTTTCTTGGCTCAAGTACTTTAAATTGAGTCAAGTTACCAAAATTACTGCCCATTGTCCATACAAATAATTCCAACAATGTTGGCTGCTCAGAATGGCTCAGTGATTCATATTTAATGGAATTATGTTGATTTTGAGCAATCTTTGAGAACTGAGGAGAATTATCATAATTAATTCTAGGTGTCAGAAATCTATAAAGAAACTATATGGGAATTTTATGGTTCACCCCCTTCCCTAGAAAATTGTTGAAAATCTCTCTCTGATCATTACATTTAGTCTTCTGGGTTTTTTTAATCTTATACTTGTATAACTCTTTTTTGGGATAATTACCTCATACTATCTTGATATACTTTTTGGCTTCTCATTTTCTTCATGTATACATTAATTCTTAAAAAAATCCTCATGGGACTGTGAATATTTTTTAAATAAAATACAAAACATAATGTTAAAGGTTACAAGAAATTCAATCTGTTCAGAGTCTATCCAGAGTCAATGCCATATCCTGTATTTCTTTGTTTTAGGGAATTCTTTTCTATGCCTCTGTGTCATGACCTGGGACTTTATTAATCATATTACCTCTTTTGCTTATTGGCATGCTAGTAGTTTTTTATTTTGTTTAAAGTGACAATTTAATGATATTATTTTATGATAGAATAAATAAAATCATAATTTGAAATTCCTGTAGTTGAAGGCATGAGAGATGATGTTAGCAATGTTAAAGTTTACCAAAGAAAATGCAATTCTGGGGTCAGAGATGGGAACTATAGTCTAACACCACATTAATGAATATATAATCTTATACTAGTCATAAGTTCTTTAAACTATAATTATTTAAAAGTTAATAAGGGTTGAGCAGAGTTTTTCAGTTTATTTTTAATATGTAAATATTAATTATATGACTTCTCTTAAGAACATAAAATAGATATTAAATATTTCAATTTTTCTTTGAAATAATACTGATATCAGATAAATATTTTTCTTATAGTGAATAAATATTATTACTATGATTCAAGTATGTTATATGGTACAGTTGACTCTAAGAAAGTTAAATTGTTCCAATAATCCCACAAGAAAATCTAAGCTACTTGTAATTATGACTAAAAGCCAAATTTTCCTTGTGATATTTTACAACAGAGAAAGTCACAGACTCAAAACACAGAAGAAATCTTTACAGTGCCATTGCTAATTTGGAAATTTCAAAGATCATTCAGCCAATAATTACATGAGCTTGACAGTGGAAAATGAAGTTTAGTACCTTAGGAAACAAGGATGAGATTGGATATATCTCCAACACCCCAGAAGAAAAAATGACTTTAGCTTTATTGTGCTATGATAAAATTTGAGGATAAATCAAAGATTTTCTGATTGACTAAACTTTTTTATATTAAGTATATCATTTTAAGCCTTTACTTGTTACAATATAATTTGAAAACTAATGAAACCCACTTTGACCCCTATTGTCTTTGGTAAAATCAGTATTTTAGATGGATACTACACAGAAATTGTTATTAAAGTGAATAAAATATATTTTACATGTTAGAGACTAGTACGACATTCATTCAAAACTTTCTTTGGGCCAACATTTTCTAACTTATTCCCTAAAATGGGTAAACTATTCCACTTCAAAGTCTTGCCAGAAAGTCCTTTTCTAATGCAATTTTTGAAAAATAATCTTCATTCTTAAATTTTTTCTTAGTATTCATTCCATAAAGTGATAATTATACTTAGTGCACATTGCTCCTATATTTCCTAATACTCCCCTGGTTCTACCTTTCTTTAGAAATGTTTTATAGTAGAAAATGTGAAAAGATAACATTATTTAATTTAATATAAGCTTTTGGGTCCCAGTGAGCCAAAAATAAAAGATGCTTAAATCACAAAGTATTATATTTCCAAAGTATCATACATGTTCCAAATGTATCATACATGAAATACATGCATTTTACATGAGCAATCTATGAATATAAACTTATCTTTAGTTGCAGACTAATGTAATCCTTTTGCAATCATCAAAATGAAAAGGAATAGTATGAGTACAATCTTTTAAACCTGTAATAATTTTATATGTATTTTTAGAATGGCATGTGGAGTAGGTAAGGCAGGTTGTAATGTTCCCATAAGTTCCATAGTTTTATTAACCATTTTGTTAACCTTGCAATGATCTTCTGATTTTTCTTAATTACAAATATAGGTGAATCTTGAGCTTGTGACTGAATTGCAAACTGCCTATGTTTCATTAGCTTCATGTATATATAATTTTAAGTTTCTTTTGCAATATCAGAATATAACCATAACTTTGGAAGACAAACCAATTTTTAACAGTGTAAATAATCCATTCTCTTTAAAATCAATACAGGTGCTTTTATTTCATGTTACAAAGTTTGGCTTCCTGTTCTCGAATATGAATGCATGATGGAGCAGATTTTAATACCACATTAAAGAAACATTGTTTTAACCCTATCTTTTATAAGTCTGATTTGTAGAACAGGGATTACATTAATTATTATTCCCATTTAGAATTATCTTTACAGACCTGTTTCCCTGGGTGGGCTCATGCCATGTGTTGTTGCACAGAATTACTCCAACCCTAAGTTACCAGCTTTAAGAAAACTTTCTGTGACCAATGTTATAAAACTCTAACTAAACCCAATAACTTATAAGCCAATAATGTATAACCAAGACATGCAGAACATGTTTATACATTTAAGACCAGTCAAAAACAAACATGACCTGGCTACTCACATTCACTTATTTAGACTAGACAGACAAAAATTTCTTATTTTTTCATGTAGTCAGTTTATACATCTGGTGCTGAATACACAGGAGGGGCAAAATGAGCACTTTTCCAAGCTGCTGATTGACTTCTTCAAAGAAAAGAATTATTTGGTTCTGGGGTTTATGCCACTCAAAATATGGGACTCCAGGATTGGTTGGATTTATTTTTCATGCTCTGCTAAATATATGTGTTACTATGAAGTCAAAAGTGGTTGCTGTCTCCTGCTCATTTGATCCAACCAGTATAATGTTGTCAATATAATAGTAAACCAATGTGATATTTTGTGAAAAAAGCATACGATCACAATAACTCCTACCTAACTTACATCCTTACAGCACAGGGAATAAGAGTTGATCTATTTTTAAGGCAAAACTGCAAACATATGCTGCTGGCCTTGTCAACAGAAAGTAAATTATTTCTGTTGATCCTTATGGACAGGCATTGAGAAAAGATTTGCTGGATTAATACCTGTATACCATGTACCAAGTATGTATATGGTATGTATAATAGCAACATACCATGCAAGAAATATGCATTAATTTTCTTAAGTAAGAATGTGTTTGGGGTGTTCTAATTGCTACAAAGACATGCCATAGCCAAGAAAATTCTTGAAAAGGAAATCACTTAGTTGGGTCTTTATTACAGTTTGGAGGTTTAGATCATTGTCATCATGACAGGAAATGTGGCCACATGCAGCAGACATGGTGCTGGGGAAGTAGCTGAGAGTTCTACATCCAGATCCTCAATCAGTAAGAAAAGAGAGACACTGGACTGGTTTGGGCATCTTAAACCTCAAGGCAGACCCTCTCTTCCTCCATACTGCCACACCTCCTAATAGTGCCCCTTCCTACTGACCAAACATTCAAATTATAACTTTATATGTCCATTCCTATTCAAATCACAAATTCCAATTTTTATCCTCCATAGCCCCATAGCCATGTTATAATGCAAATATACATTCAATTCAACTTCAAAAGTTCCCATAGTTTCAATACTGTTTAAGAGTCTAAAGCTCAAAGTCTTTTCAGCGACTTGTGTAATCTCTTAATTGTAAACCCCTGTAAAATCAAAATCAAAACCAGATTACATACTTCAACCATTGACAGAAAATACATTACTATTCCAAAGGGAATTTAGGAAATATTGGACTAAAGCAATGCCAACAGTTAGCTAAGCAAATTATACATAGCTAGGCAAATTCTGCATCTCAATGTCTGATTAAAAAAGTACTCTTCAGATCAACTCCCTCCAGCTTTACTGATTGCAACACAGTTCACTCTCAGGCTGGTTCCACACTTGGTCTACATCTTTTCTTGGCAGGTATAACATGGCTCTCTCCAATACCTTAGGGTCTTCAAGGCAATTGAGGTTTTGCCTTCACAGTTTTATGCAATAGTATCTCTGAAGCTCCATTCAGGGACACCCCTGCTACAAATCCAGACTTGGTGGATTCCATTAGTCTTGGAGGAAGATTTTATAACCCCTTGTATGCTTGACTCTAAAGCTAGAACCATGTGACTGAAGCTGCCATAGTCTGCTGGCTGTTGAAACTAGAACATGGCTCCATTATTTAAATACATTTTCATCACCTTTCTGCTGTCCATGTTTTCTTTCCCTGCCCAGACATGGCTATCCTGAAACATGATCTATAGAACAACCTAGTCTCAAACTCAGAGATCTGCTACTCCTGCCCCTGCCCCTTCCCCTGTCCCTGCCCCTGCCCCTGCCCCTGCTCCTGCCCCTGCCCCTGCCCCTGCCCCTGTCCTTGCCCCTGCCCCTGCCCCTAGCCCTGCCCCTGACCCTGACCCTGCCCCTGCCTGCTTGGATTAAAGGCAAACACCACCACACTTAGTTCTAAGATTTTCTTTAATTGCTTTCCATAAATTAAAAGTTGATATGGGTGGGGACTTGCCCTGAGGCCACAAATTCCTATATTCATGGTACTACTTTTTTCCTCAAGTGGTACATTTTTGTTGTTTTGTTTTCTTGATCAGCACCTTTCACTATAGACCTGCAAGATTGTGCCTACTAATAATTAAGCAACATAATCAATATTAGTCTGTCTAAAATCTCTGTCAACATGCTTCATCCAAACCCTAAATCTTCAATTTAGTGTCAATCAGATTTTTTTCCTTTTTTTTAACAATGAGAGAAATCAGATACATTCATTGCTAAAATATGACAAACACAATCTCCAGGTCATATGCTCATATTCTTCTCCTCTGAAACCTCTTGAATCAAGTTCCCACAGTTCAATTACTTTCAGCACTACTCTTTCATTCTGCAACTTCTATGGTTCATTAAGCCCCCCTTAAAGTACTCAACCACTTTTCTAATCCAAAGTCTTAAAGTACATATTCCTCCAAAGAAAAGCATGGTCAGGCTTATAACATAACGTAATATAAGTCAGGGTTCTCTAGGGTAACAGAATGTATGGAATAAATATCTTCCTATATATGTATAAAAGAGATTTATTGGAACAACTTATCAGATGCAGTCTTGCTATCCAACAATGAGCAGTTACAAACAAAAGTCTAAGAATACATTTATTGTATTGTATTGTTGCTATGTCCACAAGACTAAATATCTTAACTGGTCTTCAGTATTTACTGGGGTCTCAAAGAGGTAGGCTTGAATACCAGTGAAGGAATGGATGAGCAAAAAAAGATGAAGACCAGTAGGCAAAGTCCAAAATCTTCCTATTTTTAAGTCCTTATATACACTTCCACAAGAAGGTATGGCTTACTTCAAGATCTGGGTCAAAGATATAGTCCTTGCTTCAAAGGTCCAGAGTAGAAGTGAATTCATCCACTTCAAACCAAGCAAAAAAACAATCACACACAGATGTACTCTCCAATTTTGGATTGTAGTTCATTCCAGATATAGTGAAGTTGAAAACCAAAAATAACCATCACAGATTTACTTCAACCCCCTCAGCAGAGAATGCTGCTGAATATGACATTTTAAATGTTTAATGATAAAAAAATGATGTTCCCTGATAGACAAAATATCAGCTTCAGAGAGCAGCCGTAAGGCTATCTCAAAAGAATATGGATAACAGATTCCACCTGGAGATGACTTTCAGTGTGGTAATTCTGACCACTTGGTAAATAACTACCCTAGGCCTTTCCTGCTGCCAGGGCCTACCCAAGCTGCAAACAATGTTGGGTTTAGTATCCTACTCCACACCCCCAGTGTAGGTCAGTTTTCCCAAGTCCCTCTCCACAGAGAAATATTTCAGACATTCATGGTCTGGCACCCAATGATGCTGCCCTGTTTGACAACAGAAGACTCAATGCTGTTCTTTAAAAGTTGACCCCTGCCCCAAACAAAGCCATTTAGATCTCCATGGAGGAATCCAAGCTCCTCTGGGTAGTACATCTGTCATTTTAATTAATACAAAAGATATTTTGTTTACACTTTCTGCTCAAATATATCCTTCTCTTTTCTCTGACAATGTGGTGTTGATAGTGAGCTGTAGAGTTAGAATTTTAACAGCAGTAATCAGATCTTGGCCAAGTTCTTCTCCCATAGGTTACAGCCACCTCATCAGTCCATGTATTATGTAAAAATAAGGTATTGCTTTTTCTAGAGCTGCTAGATCTTGTGTTGTTAAAGACTCACAGACATGTCTGCCTTGCTGACAAGCTTCACATTAAAAAGAAAAAAAATTACAAAGCATTTACAATGGTAAAGCAAACTCAACTTATGATCCTTTTACTACTAACTAAAATTTTACTTTTTACTGTCCCTTAAAAGAACTTGCTTTTCAATAACTGCTCTATTGAATCAACAACCTCTGAATTATGGTACATGATTAGATGGAAAAAATGGGGTCAAAGTTTGAGTAAGTTGTAAGAACATATGAAAGTGATTTAAAGTATATAAATTCAAGTTGGACTGTACTGAGGAAGTGATTCAAGATATATGTAAATTATATTTGAAGAAGATTTGTGCTGTTAAGAAATTTAAATGTTCAGATTCTTAACAAATTAATCAAGAGAATTCTCATAAGCTATTAATCTAGCATTGGTAAAGCATTTGCTATTACTATCATAGTTGCAGTCTCAAAATTCCCATTTCCTTTACCTCTGCCCAAAGAGTCACATGACTATCAGTGGTACCTATTAGTATATTAAGACTAATTTTGGCCTCTAGGCTCCCTTAGTATTACAAGTAACTGTTACACAATTCAAAGTCCATGGTAGTATCCTAGCCCTTCTTAGTCTATCCATCTTTAACTTCTTCTAGCTTACTGGCTTGCCACCTTCTAGCTACATAATCTCTTTATAACCCTGCTATTATCTCCTTATGTCTCTCTGTGTGTCTCCTGTTTCTCTGTTTATCTGTCTCCGTGTCTCTGCCTCTGCCTCCTTCTCTCTGTCTCTGATTCTCCCTCTCAAGTGTTCTCTCCACTGCTCTGCAATGCTACTGCATTTTTGTTTGCTTTTTCTATTTAGTTCTTGCTATTCTTCACTCTAACAGATAGGTTTGTCCATGTTAAAACAGATGTCCTTGTTAATTCTCTTTTTGGCTCTTCTCTGAATGATTGTAGATGCTTCTTGCTTTTCATTCTCTCATATCTACAATAAAAACTTTTCCCTTAGATGTATCAAGGAATGGTTATATTATCAGCTTATATAGTAACTGTAAGTGTTACCACTCAGAGGAAATGTACTATGGCAGTTGGAATCCAAGGGATAAGACAAAGTCACACTATACACTTAATTTCACACATAAGATTTATGAGAAAGGGAAAACCCAAAAGGGTAACTGCCTCTGCTCTAGTGAGAAGCAGCAGAGGACAGAGTAGAAAACAGGGATTATATAGCATTTTGGGGGGGGTAGTGGGTGGTAAGTTTTTGGGGTGATTTTTTTGAATTTACTATACAATGTTTAAGGTTTTATGAACTTACTGTAAATTACCATTTAATGTTTATTTCAATTACTTGGGACATAGAGGCCCAGGAGAGCCTTTGGAGACTACCATAGCTGAGATTCCTACCAGTGGGGGATATGGAGACTGAAGTGTCCACCTCCTGTAGCCAGGTGGTATTTCCAGTGAAGGGACAGTGACACCAACCAGCCCATAAAACTTTCAACCCAAAATTTGTCCTGCCGACAAGGTGTGCAGGGATAAAGAGGGAGCATAGATTTCAGAAAGAGCCAATCAATGACAGCCCCAATATGAGACCCATCTCATGAGACAGAGCCAACTCCCTAACACAATGAGACTCCTGTATGCTTACAGAAAGAAACCAAGCCTAACTGTTTCCTGAGAGGCTTCATCTAGAAGCTGATGAAAAAAGTTGCAGAGACCCACAAGCAAACATCAAGTGAAGCTTGTGGAGTCTTAGGGAAGAGGGGGAGCTAGAAGTGAGCAAGCTAGATGGATTAAAGACATAAAAAGAAGACCAGCAGAATCAACTATCCTTTGCCCCTTAAAGGACTCACAGAAACTGAATGACCAGCTAAAGAGCATTAGACCTCTTATGCATTTGTAAGCAAATGTACAACTTGGTCTTTATGTGGGTTCCCTAACATTTTGAATAAGGGCTATCTCCTACTCTGTTGCCTGCAATTGGATCTCCTACCTCAAATTGGACTGTTTGGTTGGGCTTCAGTGGGAGAGGATGTGCTTAGTCCTGTTGGAACCAGAAATCCCAGGGTAGATTTATACCTAAGGGGGACTTCCTTGTCTCTGGGAAGAAGGGGTAGGGTTAGTACAGGGAAGAATTTGTAATGGTAAAACTGGAATGTAAGAAAAGAGGTGGTCTGCAATTCAGATATAAAGTAAATAAATAAATAAATTATTGAAATAAAAATAGACACTGTTTCCTTGAAAGGATCCACCAATATGGCTCTTACCCTCTTGTTGTCATTCTTTTGCAACGATCACTGAGCATTAAAAAAGGTTAGTTTGTTCCATTTGATGTTAAGCATTTTGTAGCCTCTTTTATTTATTTATATTTATTT